>NC_052017.1:127958452-128698452 GCF_015832195.1 Motacilla alba alba
TACCCAGCCTGTTCATTACTTTTGGACATTGGTTTTAGTTGGAAATTAAGTTTGTTATCTGCATGAAGTTGTTGCCATGTACCTCTGTGCCAGCATGCTGCCAGTTGTCCAAGTCCTTAGCTCACATGGACTACTGTAATATCAGAGGGGCTTGTGTTGGACACAGCACAATTCCCACTCTCCTCCTTTAAGTCTTTTCTGCATTAGCCTCATACAGCATGTGCAGGGACTCTGACAGGATCATGGCCACACAATCCTGAAGCCACATTCCCAATACATTACTACAGAGAGGGAGTTAGGGTTTTTTGGTTTTTATGTTTTCGGTTTCATTTGGTTTTGTTTTGTTCTTCTTTTTTTTTGAGATCTTCTCTGGAGCTCCATGGGATTTTTCCCATGGCTACCCAACCTCAACAGCTCTCCCTTAGGTGAAGACAAGTTGGCCTTTTTGAATTTTTTTTTTTTTGGGCGGGGGGGTAATGGGAGAGGCTTGAGCTTTCTGGCTTTCTGCTCCTGTACCAGCCCAGGCTTTGACACTGTACTCATCCTCGAATAGACCCTGCCCCTGCCCTTGGGCAGGCTCATGTGTGGGGAGCACCAGTCACTGCTTGTGTCCCCCAGGGATCAGTGTTGGTCCCAGTCCTAGTCAGTATCTTTAATGATGGCCTGGATGAGGGAATCAAATGCACCCTTAATAAATTTGTGGATGACAGCAAGTTGGGCAGGAATGTTGAAAGGATCTGCAGAGGGACTTAGACAGGCTGGATCAATGGGCCAAGACTGACTGTGTGAGGTTCAACAAGGCAAAATGCCGGGTCCTGCACTTGGGTCACAACGCCCTGCAGTGCTACAGGCTGGGGGAAGAGGGGCTGAAAAGCTGCCCCGTGGGAATGGACCTGGGGGGCTGCTTGGCAGTGGCTGAACACGAGCCAGCATGGGCCCAGGTGGCCAAGAAGGCCAATGGCATCCTGCATGTATCAGCAATAGTGTGGCCAGCAGGACCAGGGCAGGGATTGTCCCCCTGTACTCGGCACTGCTGAGGCCACACCACGAGTGCTGTGTCCAGTTCTGGGCCCCTCTGTACAAGAAGGACATGGAGGTGCTGGAGTGTGTCCAGAGAAGGGCAACAGAGCTGGTGAAGGGTCTGGAGAACAAGTCCTGCGAGGAGCGGCTGAGGGAGCCGGAGGCGTTTATTCAGGAGAAAAGGAGCTCACGGGGACCTTACCGCTCTGGACAGCTCCCCGAAAGGAGGCTGTAGCCAAGCAAGGCTCGGCCTCTTCTACCAGGTAACAAGTGATAGGACAAGAATACATAGTCTTAAGCTGAACCAGAGGAGGTTTATGTTGGACATAAGGAGGAATTTCTTCACATAAAGGGTGATTAGACACTGGACCAAGCAGCCCAGGGAGGTGGTGGAGTCACCGTCCCCGGAGGTGTTTGGCCATGTTCCGTGGCCAGTGTCACGTTCCGGCTGACACGGTGGTGCTCGGTCAGAGGTTGGACTCGATGCTCTCCGCGCTCCTTTCCAACCGCACCGATTCTGCTTTCCGGGGATTGCGCTCTCCCCCCGCGGCGCCTCCCGGCCGCGGAGCCGCCGCGGCCCGTCCCGCAGGCCGAGGGGCGGGCCGGGCCGGGTGTCCATGGAAACGGAGCGCACGCGGAGCGCCGCCCTCCTTCCCTGCTTCCCGCCGGCCGCCGCCGCAGTCGCCACCATGATGCTGCTGGGCCGCGGGCTGGACGCCAGGTACGGGGGCGCGGAGGGCCGGGGAGCCCCGGGCTGCTCCGGGGAGGAGGCCCCGCTTCCAGCAGCGTGCCCGGGGGAGGCGCGGGGGTCGGCGAGCGATGCGGGCCCGGTCCTTCTTAGCGCATCTGCCTCCCTAGGAGATGGGGCCGCCTCTGCCTTCCTCCAGGAAAGGCCGCAAAACTTTTCCAGGCCTAGTGCGCTATGCAGAGATGGAGAAAAGATGTGCTGCCGATATTTATTTGGATCTCTCGTGAATGATTCTGTGGACAGTTCTAAGCGGTCGCGATAATGAGGGGGGAATAAAAACTTTTACACCCCCACATAAGAAAACGTAGTGTTTTGCGTCCCAAAATTATATACTAGTTGCATGGGTGTACTGTAAGATCTGAATTGTAAAGTGGGTGATAACGTCTTCCTTCAGGAGGGAAACACATGAAGATCTTTCAAGAAAATAGGAAGTATATACCTTTTACTGAAGATCTTGTCAGGGAATATAATTTTGAAAAACAGCTTTATTAGTACTTAATGAAATTTTTGCTTGCCTACTCACCAGGTGAAACCGTCTCTATTCAAGCGGTTCTGTGCTCCAGCGTGTCCTGGAGGACTGAATAACTTCCTTGGTTTTTTTTTAACCTTAACGGAATCTCTTTTGAACAGCCTTCCAGACAGCTTGCCATGAAGCAACCCAACTGGGTTTTTGCCTAAGGCAGAACTTTGGCATGAAATACTTTTCCTGAAGTAAAGGTGTTCCTCATTTGAAATTATTGTATTGTTGTTTAGTCTCAAAGTACCACATTTCTTAAAATTTTTCTGATCATCATATATCCTGATACAAAGTCAGTATTTAAAATTGGTCAGCACTATTGGGATGCCTTACGGATATGAAGGAAGTTTTTGTTTCTATCCCTTGCCAAGAGAGTGGTGGGAGTGAATTCTCCTGCAGAGAATTCTCTCACTTCACATCAATAACCTTGTGTTGGACCATAGAGATTTCTTAAGGCCCAGTATCTGGCAGGTACTGTTAGCTGAATTGTCTTACAGCTGATTCACTCAGATCAACAACGGGCATGAGTTCACATGACTATCAAATAATACAGGAATATGAAAGCAAAATACAAAGTGAAATCTGTGAGTTACTGGAATGAATTATCTAAATCATTAATAATGAAACATACAGCCATTGGATCAAATAAATTATTTAAATTTAGGTTGTTTAAAAGAAATGTATTAGTGTGATGAATGTCCTTTCAGTGGTATTGCAGTTTTCACCTCTTGTGTCCATTCACCTTTCTTCTTTAATTTTCGGTGGCATTTGTCCTCTGTAGTGCAGTTTGGTAATTGTTTGCAATTTAGAGAACATTTAATACCTTTAGCAGTTCATCCTCTACTGCCTAATTTCTCCAGCCATTGCCTTGCCTGTTTAGTTTGCAGGCTGTAGCAGGAGGGTGGTCTGCAGAAGTCTTGTTTGAGACTGCAGGTGTTATCACTGTGTTAGTAACTAATAACATTAGTAATAGTGAGCTTTTGCTTAAATTCAGGAGGAAAACTTCCTAGCGGATTTTTATGATTTGGATTTTCATCTATTGGATCTTCAAGTGTAAATCTTCTTTTTTGTTTGTTTGTTATTCAGTCATAAATAAGCACACATTACATCAATTACAACATTCTCTTTTTCAGAATAAAATTGTGCTTTGCCCTGAAATGAGATATCCAAATTATTAGTAGTATTATTATATAGTTTTTCTTCTGTATGTGTTGTAAACATTTCTGCCTTTCTTATTTTTCTTTGGTATCCAGGGACAATCAGACTAGACAAATGCAAGATGCTGTTTCAAATGTGGAAAAACATTTTGGTGAATTGTGCCAAATATTTGCTGGATATGTACGTAAAACTGCCAGACTACGAGACAAAGCAGATCTTCTAGTAAATGAAATATATGCATATGCAGCTACAGAGACACCGAACTTAAAAGTTGGACTGAAAAACTTTGCAGATGAATTCTCCAGACTTCAAGATTATCGCCAGGCAGAGGTACAAAACTAAAGCTGTACATGTTGTGTTTGCCATCTGAACTTTTCAGTTACTTATCTGTGATTAAAAGGGAAATCGTATACTGTGCAATCAGAAGAGAAACAGGAGAAAACACGTCTAAATAAATTAATGTCTGAGCAGGGTAGGCTGCCAAAGCATTCATCATTTACACTCCTAATCACTTCAGGGAAAACTGCCTAAAATTAGTACTGCTGAAGTCAGGAAAACTATCCATATGAACACTTGAAGTATTTGAGAAAGAGCAAGTTGGTTTTTATTGGTCTTAGACTTTAGATTATGATTTATGGTTAATAAAGTGTTCTTTTTAGTTGTGTGACTTGAGTTGTCTAGCAGCAGGTGAGGCAAAATCAGTCATTTTCCTTTTGCTGAGCATTATCAGAAATAGTATTGAAGAGGTAGTGTCAGGGACCACTGTAGATTTCGTAAGTTTGTAGTTCAACATTAAAAGTACAAACTTGATTTGGACCATATGTGACTATATAGTCACATTTCTGCTAGATGAGTGCGAGTGCAAAGAAAGATGTTTATGCCACTTACACCTTTATGTGTGGTGCCGGTCAAACTGTAACTTACAATGCAAAATTCCAATTACTGAGATTAAAATTCATTCACATGTACTCAAACTAGTTTTTGGAGTATGTATCTATTCTTTAAGTAGAACATAGAAACTCCCATTTATAGTTTTGAACAGCTAAAATCCACTATAATTCAAAAAAGAGACTGAAGTAGTTGACATTCTTTATGTCTTCAGATAGGACTTTTTATTTTGGAGAGCATTGCAAGTCACCTCTTCATAATAACAAAGTGGAAAAAGAAAACCTTTGAAAAGTAGTTAATATGAGTTTGAAATACAAGGAATATGTGTGGATCTTTAACAGTCTATTTAAGAAGGGATTTTTAAGAAGTAATAACAAGCTCAGGGTGTCTGTGAATTTTATTTTTCTGTAAGCCCTTATACGTCTGGCTCCAGCTGAGCCACATGGAGGTCCTTATGCTTCAATTGATGTAATAGGAAATTGTCCTCTGCTATTACATTTATATTGTGGCCAAAGGTGAATGTAAACTCAGACTGCGTGATCTCTCTGTTTTCATCATTAAACTGTGAACCTGTAATTTTGAGGTATATATGTAACAACTTGAGTTTTGCTTTTGTTGATTTTAAATGTGTTTTTAAAAATTGACATTTGGCTTCATCCTCCTGCCATGCCTGCCTGTAAACCAACATTGCCTTCTGAAAAAGGCAGAAGCAGCAAAAGAAATGAGAAGCTTTTAGTCTTTAAATCAAGTTCTCCTTTGCTCCTGAAAGTAAAATATATTATCACAGCTTTATTTCTTCTGGGCACCAAGTCACTTAACAGTTTTCCTGTATGATGGCAAAGTGGGCAAGAGAAAATTAGCTTATAAGGATTATTAATTTCTGGTCTTTAGCTGCAGTGCTAGATATATAAATACTGAGTATTTATAACACGTGGTTACTTACTTACCCTACCACAACATGTGGTAGGGTAAGTAAGTAAGGCGGGCAGGTTATTCAGTTCGTTTTTAACGGGTGTTGTTTAGAGCCTTACTGTCCTATTCCTTTCTATTCTATTGGCAGTTCAAATGAAATTGTTTTGACAGTGCACTGGTAGATGGTATCAAGGAGAAATGTTTGCTCAGCTGGCATAGATTTTGGCTGACTGGTGACTACCAGTATAGGGGGAACTGTCCCTTCCCAGTAGAGGTATGCACCTTGTTCTAATCTGGATGTAGCAGTGATGGGCCACAGGACTCACTTATTGTCCCTAAGTCATTGGCAGATTACGCTGAAGCCACTCTGGCAGTTCTGTCAGATTTGACAAGCAGGTCTTATCCTATTGCCTGTCTGACCATATGTAGCTGTTTTTCTGACTAGGAGAACTGAAACGAAAATTCAGAACCACTCATCTGTAAGAGCATTTATGCATTTTACATACCCTGTTATTGGTATTTTTAGTGCACTCAGTGCCAGTGATGCTGTTTCCGTTATTTTTAAGAAGTGTTCCATTTTGCACAGTGTATTTGATAGCAAAGATTGCTTGCTACCTCTGTAATCTTATCAGTAAGTGTAGAGCAGATACAATGATCTTTAGATAGAAAGCTACAGAACTCCAAGATGCAATGCTGGATGTATTAATAATTTTCCATGTTTCATTTTTCCTGATCTAATTAAGAAAAAAGGAATTCCACTAGAAATCAGCTTGAGCTCTTTCATCAGAAAACAGATTCCTTCTTGGTTAATATATTTGACTGTAGTTTTTACAAATTTTTTTAAAACCCTTATCCTAATATTTTTTCAGCATATATGGATTTAATTTGTAATAAGATGAGTCACTTTTAAAGTAATTGTTTCCCATTTCTGCACACCATGGATATGGATGATTTTAGCAACCATGTGATTTCTTTTTGTAGGTTGACAGGCTGGAAGCCAAGGTTGTCGAACCTCTGAAATGTTATGGGAGCATAGTGAAACTTAAAAGGGTAGGTTGAACATGTGTTTTCTCACAAGGTACATTTCAGTGTCCTGGCCACTCAGTTGAAAACTTTTTGTTTATGGGGAAAATGGTTGATATTTTTCATATTTCAGTAATCAGTTTAACTTAATTGTATAGTTAGACATCTGAACTGAAGTTATATATATATATGTTGGAGGAAAGAGCTTTGATGTGAAGGCAAGGATATTCAGGCTCTTCGAGAACAAACAAATGCTCAGAAAAGGCATTAGTATGAAATTTCCTGGATAGTGTAAATTCAGGACTTTTTATTTATAAATAATGTCATTTATTATTGTGTGATTTTGATGATGAGGGTGATGATATTACTATTATTATTATTACTGCTTTGGCTCTTAGTCATCAATATGCTGCCCTTAACAGCTTTTCTAACTCAGAATTATGTTCTACATTAAAATTCATAACTTAGAAAACACATTTGAACCTCATAAGTAGGTAGTGCCTAAATCCCTCTCTGTTAAGTCATTATGATGACCTGAAGATACCCAAAAATCTGAGGTCTCATCATTCACTATTTTTCAAAACAATATTTACAGAGGGTTGAAATATTCCCTTAAAATACCTGTAAGTTTCTTTCCTCCAGGAAAGATAAGCTTGAGCAAGTAATTTTTAATAAACAGATACTAAAAGTAGGTCTTCATAACACTTGTATCTTATACAGAGAATACCTTTACCCTGCAAACTCAAATCTGTAATTGATGTATATGTCTGTACCATAATCTATATAAAACAAAAGCTTAAATTATTATTATTATCGGATGGTATTTTACAAAAACACCAAAACAAAAATCTTGCAGTGTGTTAATTTGAGTAGATGGTGGCACTCTATCTCAAGCAAGAAGTTTTCCTATGGTTTATTTTGTGTGTTTTTTTCTATATAGTGAAGAACCAAGTAGTGTTTGGGACTTACTGCACAGTTACCTCACTTGGTGGTTAGAGAAACGATTATGAAGGAAATGCATCCTGTACTTTAGTAGGACTACCCACGGTAGTCCTTAGCAGAGCTGTAGACTATAGTGCCTAAAACCTGGTATCTTAATGGTCACCAGTTTGTGAGATCTAGAACTGAGTACTTTGTAGGGTATAAATGCTGGAGGTGGAAGACAAGTTTCATGTGTTTGTGACAGTAGGGTTGCTGAGGAAACACAAAACATTACAGCAGTGCCTGGGGCTTCCAAAGCATTGAAGAGACTGTCTTGAGGTGCACTGCCACTGATAGCCAGTAATGCTGAGGACAGAAGCAACTGAAACCAAGTCAACAGTGAATTGAATTTCCTGTGGCCATTGCCTTTCAGAATGTCAGAAAGTATTGCATAATGTTTTTAGCTACAGGGAGGAGTACAAGAGCATTTTTAAACCATAGATGAGATCAATTATTTTACCAGTTTACCTTTGAACTAAGATAGAGTTCACTAAAGATGTAGGCCATTAAATGGTTATTTTTTTCCCGTTGCATGTTGACCATAAACCTTGGTTAAAACTTCAACTACCTGGTCTTCAGTTATCATCGTAATCACTGGGACATATTTAGTGACAAAGGAAATTTTGTCACTCATGTAAATCTAGCACAAGCTGCTAGTTCTAGGACTGCTTTAGCTGTAACTACATTAGCTAACTAAGTAAAATCAGGCAGAGTATGTCATTATAGGTACTTTCTGTAAAGAGGATGTTCTCGCTGCTGCTTACTTACTGGATCTGTTCCGGGAAGCACACAGCAGTATTTCTGTGCCTTATCTAAAAACAACTGTTGCTTTTTCTGTGGTGTAAGACATCAATGTCCTGTGCTACTAAATGCCTTAAAGAGGCCCAGATGAATCAGAGTAGTGTTGTCCTCGATCTGCTAATGCAGTAAAATTGTTTCATTCACTTGTTCTGGTTTACGATGCTGAATAGCTTCATTGGAAGCTAAAACAATATTCTCGTCCTAACACACAGCTTAAATGTAGGATATGAGGATTTCTTTCTGTTTCATTGTTCTGTTTATCTATCTTCACTTTTCTGCTTCTTGGCAACTCTGTTCCTGGTTCCTTTTCTTCCTGTAAAACAGGACATCATAAAACCAAGGTGATCCACATGCAGAAGAAAGTATTGATTTGCTTTAATAACTTCAGTGACTAAAGCAGGTAACAGTACAGTGATAAGGCTCTGCCAGCTCATTGTGTGGTAGATGAACTATAGCTGTACTTCTGTATGATTTGAAAATAGATGGGTGACCAGAGTTCCTACGTGTGATTTGAATTCATAGTTAAAACCTAGAGGGACTATGAATAATTTTATATTCTTTGTACCTTTTATGTCATTGCCTCTTTCATTCCACTTTTCCTTGAGGGTAACTAAAGCATATTTTCCAAAAACATGTCAAAGCTTAGTCTAAAGACACTGGAAGTGAATGTCGGACTGTTGGTGGTAGTTAGTGGTTAGTTGATGTTTGTGGTGTTTTGCTTTGAATGAAAGACTTCACCTAATCTTTGGTTCTTTTTATATGCTCCACTGAAAGAGGTCTGTAATGCTCTAGGTTTTTTTCTGGATCAAGTTATTTAGATGCTAGTAAAACAAATTGTAAAACAAATTTTTCTTTTTTTTTTTTTTTCTGTTAGGTAATGTACACCTTGATTCTTTCACCATAAATTACATTTTCCCCAGCCTTTTAATATTTTTATTGGGTTTTTTTCTGCACTCTTTTTTTTGGAAAAAATATGTTTGTAACTGTGCCCTAGTTTTGTACATCCAAGACCTGTCCACAGCTTCACCACTACGGCCATGGTAGCACTAATTCTTTGTCACTCTTCGGCTAGAAGAGAAGTATGTTTCATGGTGGCTGTTGCTACAGAAAACAGAGGTAGAGAAGGGAACAGTTCAGTCTCTGTAGGCATTTCCAAAGTCACTACATGCTAGAAAGAAAATACTGAATTTAATAAGGGTAACTCTAGAACTTTGCATCCTCAAGTACACTTTGTGTGAAAGTCAGCACCCTTTCAAGCCACAGTGTTAAATCTGATTGACTGTTTTAAATGGGCCTAGAAAGTCAGTGCTTTTAACAGGGCTCAGTCGTTAAATAGCATTAAACATGCAGCTGTGACCATTAGATGGAAAACTTTGTTGTTTCAAAAATAAATACGTTCTTTTCTCTTTCTTTACCTTTAAAACTTAGAACTGGAAAAAAAAATTTAAAAATTTCTATTATTGCTCTTCTTGTAGCCACATGGTTCTCATAAAAGCAAAAGGCCTTTTCAGTAGTCTTTGACCTTAGAGGTTGTGTAAATTCCCTTCTGAAAGAACAGCAGTAAAACCAGCATTGATGGGCTGAAAATGACGTAGTTTTTATTATCAGAAGCCAGCTCTGTGTCCCTGGAGATGAAGCAAAATGATAGTTACATACAAGGACATACAGACAGGAAGGATAGAAACAAGGAAGAAACTGCATGTTTTGACCCTGTCCTCATGCGCAGCCTCGTTATTGAAGGAACACACAGCACTGTGAAACCTGCCAATCTTGTGCTTGTCACTGAGTAGTGATCTGGTCACAGGATCACAAAACTTACTGAAAGACATATTCAGTTGCATATCCTTCTGTCACAGCGACATACAAGCAATAAAATTGTGAAATCCAAGGAAAGAGCACAGACAGCTTCCCAATATGATAGTTTCTTACAGCTCTAACTCCATTCTGGAGTACTAAATAAAAGTGGAAGTGGTATTTTAGAGTAAAAGGTCATTTGAAATGCATGCCCAATCCTACCTCAGATTTTGTTAGACTTTAGACTGTATTTCTGCTTGTTCTAAACTACTGCTTCTTTGAACTGGAACCATCAAAATTAATGACCTTTTCCATACCAGCCTCAGTGGAGTGATAAATACTTGACTGATAATCTTACATTCAATGAATGTCTAACAGTTTGCAAAACAGTTTTATAGCACGAACAAAAATTTGAGAAAACTGGTAGGTGAACATTCTTAAATTGTCACAGGTCTTCCTAGAAGTACATACTACTTCTCCTTTGGAAATGGAGCAAAAACAGTCATCAACAGTTTCTGCCTTTTCTAGATCAGTTAAGTTTTATCTTCTCCAGCTCCATCATTACTTGGATGTATTTTGTTTCAAATGGTTTTGAACACTTTACTAAATGCATGTATATAAATATGCAGTTTAACTCTTTCAGCCATTGAATGCCTATAGTACCTTGTAGCACAGAATTGTTTAGGTTGAAAAAGACCTCTGTAATCATTGAGTCCAACCATTAGTCCAGCACCACCATGTTCACCAGTGCCAAATTATGCCCCCGAGTGCCATATCGACACCTTTTTTGAATACTTCCAGAATGGTGATTCCATCAGTTCCCTGGGCAGCCTGTTCCAATGCCTGACCACCCCTTGTGTGGAAAAAATTTTCCTAATATTTCATTTAAACCTCCTCTGGTGCAGTTTATATGTCCTCATCCTGTCACTGGTTGCCTGGGAGAAGAGACTGACCCACACCTGGCTACAGCCTCCTTTCAGGGAGCTGTGGAGAGTGATAAGGTTCCCCCTGAGCCTCCTCCCAGCACTCCCAGCTCCCTCAGCCTCTCCTCATCGGACTTCTGCTCCAGCCCCTTCAGCAGCTCCACTGTCAGCAGTGACAGCTGTTGGCAGTGGACAGGTGACAGCAGTTACATTTTCTTCATAGCTTCTCCTTGATACTGACTGCTGCCTGCTTTGTTGGTTTTTTTTTTTTTTAATGATGCCACTTTATTTGATGCTGCTTTTTATTTTTAAGTACCACATTTATTCTACAACTAAGTCAGGAATGAGTCTGCCTTCTTAATGCTTTGGGATCTCAGCTTGTGACCATCTGCTATACTTTTCATGTAAAGCTGTGAATATATTTTTCTTTCCTTCCCCACATTTTCAATTATAACATGTGCTATAGGGAGATGCACAAGGTGCTAAACTCTCTCAGTCCCCACTGACTTTTCTTTCATAGGATCAATTAACAGATCACTAAAATGTGTTTTTTATTTGAAGCAGAAGTTTTGTTCATGTTTTCTAGGCAATGCATGTGTGAAGGAGAGCATATTTTGTATTATTCTAGATGTATTTCAAACATGTCTAAAACATTTTATTTCCAGGATGATCTTAGAGCAACTTTAACAGCAAAGAGCCGAGAAGCCAAGCAGTTATCTCAACTGGAAAAGACACGTCAGCGGAATCCATCAGATCTACACGTTATCGTATCCTGCGTTTCTAGTCACTATGAGAAACATTTTTAGAATTTCTTGGGAATTAAACTGTTATGTTTAGGAAGTAGTAATAACAATAATGCTCCTTAGAGGAACTGTTTCCAATGTTGAATATTTTCTTAAACTTATTGAAGAGTTACAGCTGCTACAGAGCAACAGTTACTCACTTTTGAATTAAAAAGAAACTATGAATTATTTGATATGTTTATGCAAGAGAGGTAGGCATAGGAAGAATTTGGAAGTTTTTGAAAGTAAGTGTAATCAGACAATTTATTTTTTATTTCTTTGGATTTACTCTTTTTCACCCTGCCATTTTGGTTATTGTGCTTCCTGGTACCTATATGGGATATGAGTTTCCTCCAGCTACATGAAAGGATAAGTTGTTATTCTGCTAGTAGAATACTCATCTAAACTACTCTTTCCACAGACCAGTCACCCTCCCTAGTATACTATTCTGTATCACAGTGGGAAAAATTAAGCCTCCATCAAACTGAATTAGAATTTCCATTAAAATCTCATTGAAGTTTCAAATTTTGAAGCAATCAGAATCTAGGGAATGCCAAAATAAATGGGATCAAAGCAATCCTACTTCAATCCCTTTATACTTATGTATTATGATACAGGATCAAGGTTCATGATGTGCTGTTTACTTTTTATTACATTTTAGTGTTGGACTTGCGAGCTAAGCAGTCCTATTCATTGTTGGATTTTATCAACTCTATTTCAGAATCTTCAGGATCTTTGTAGTGACTGGGGCATGAGACTGTAGAAAGAATGAAAATTACTGTGTTGGTCAAACTGAACACAGGAGAACTACATTTTATTTTTGTCTTTGCCAGAGAATTTCCATTTAATATTAATCAAACCAGTTAAATCAAGTCATGACTAATTAGAATTACTTGTGTAATAAAGACAGACGTTTGTCAGCCACAGGGTTAGAACTTGAGCTGTGTTGCAGAGTTCTCTTGTGGGAATTAAGGGAATAAATTATAATAAGCTGTTTTTTCTCAATGGGAGACTGGTCCCATTTTTCTCCCTTAAGCTAATTCCCATTTCATTTCATGGGTATGTCACTGGCACGTAGTTCATTTCTTGTTTCTTTTCTAAGCTTCACCCAAATACTCTTCTGTGACTTAGCTTCTTGTTTTCTACACTTAAGGCTTTGCCTGAAGAGTTACAAAATCTCAGTACAGTCTGATTCTGCACGTGGCAAAAGCACCAAATGCTGCCTATTAGCATTTTAAAGTGATTGACACTTAAAAAGGTATTAGGAGCAGGAATGTGTTCATTTGCTTTTGAGGATGTGTTCAGGTCTGCTTTCAGGTCTGAAAAGAGGCTTTACCACATTAGAGCACAGCAGCTGGGCTCCTGCAGGGGTTCTCTTATTCTTGAGTGACTGTGATGTTGTAGCAGTGAACAACTTTGGCCACAGATAGCAAAGAATCTGTACTCACTCCCATCTTACAAATGGTGTGTTAGCACAGCTTTGAAAGGAAAACATGACCAGATTTTTAAAAATACACTTCTATAAATCAAAATAGATCTTTTTTTCCTGAGTAAGTCTGCTAAACTGTAGATTGCCTGCTTTTTATTTTATTCTTTTAAAAATAAATAACCAGGCTCTCAGTCCAAAACAGACAGCTGTCCTAAAATGTTTTGGCCTGGATACTTGAATTCTAGCAAAGCTCTAACAAACTTTACATCTTGCAGCCAGAGGGTTCAGACAACATAGTAATAGCGCTAAATATATAGATGTTTTGAAATAACTAGGTTAAATCGTTCACAGTATATTAAAAGTAGAGGTGAAAATGAACACGTCCATGAATATTGATTGTAACATGGCCATTTTTTTCCTTTACTAATATTTCCAGTCACAGGTGAGTGTTCAGAAAATACCAAACTGCTGTTGTCCAAACTATGCAGGCTCTGCGACTTGGGACACATCACTCTAAAACAACCAGAATTCCTCTCCCAAAGCATATGTGACAAAATTATGTCCAATCTAAGATGTATTGAGGAGGGGTATTTGATTATCATAGAAATAACATACTGTATTTGTACGTGTAAGGGCTGCATATGCATAATAGTTGCCTTCACTTACAGAGTGACTGATTAAAGTAATTGCAAATACACAAAATGTCTTTTCTTCCCTCCTGTGGTTTGGGCAAAATCAAGAAAGAGAGATGAACATGTGAGCTTATGTACTACTAAAGATCATTATCAATTTTGTTTGCCCCTTAATGGCAGAATTGTGTCTGTGATTTTAGGCTGTTATTGAAAGGAGATTGTTTCAAATTGCTAATCCTGTAAAATAAGGTTAGCAGATTACAATCAAAGAAGTGGATAGAGCATGCCTTATTTCTTAGGTTTCCATATATGTAGCACTAAATCTAGATCACAGGAACTGGACCTGTGGTGTCTTTTTCCATTAAAAAAAAATCCTCTCAAGTTGCAGTAGAAATGGGAAGAACCTTACAACTTGATCATAGGATACAGTACTTGATCCATATACTACTTTCAAATCTCATGACGAAATAGATTTGTGATGATACTTACTGACTGAGCCTGTAAGTATCACTAGTGTATGATGTTTGACCAATAATGTATGGGAAATAACAGAAGTTTAGACCCAAATCTTGTAGATTTCAAGTGCAAGTTCTTAAAACTGTACATTGTAATTTGTAATAGTACACAGTTCTCAGACTTGACTTAATCAGAATAGTTTCAATATCTTTCATTAATTGTAGTGAACTTTATAGTTTATAATTAATTAAAACAGCTATCTAACATGTTTTTGTAGTAACAAAGTAAGAAAAACTGTGTATTTATGTGTTAAAAATTGGTTGATGTGTCCCCTTCCCAGTGCCCTGATGATGTTTTTTATAAGATATTTTAATAATACAAAAATATTAAAAACATAAAATACCTGAATTGCATTTGAATCTAAAAATTACAATAACTCTATCCTGCAAGATTGAGATATTTACAGGATAAATACATTAGTTTCAGCTGCTGCTATAATTGTCTATTTAAATAATTTGTAAAAACTTACTAATATGAGGTTCAGCACACTATACTGGAAAATAATCTTTCTGGACCCAGCAGGTTGATCTACAGTAGAAAATAAGGGATGATCTTTCCTGCTCACCCACCACTCTGGCCTGTGCTGGGTTAAGTACCTATACCCAGTCATTGTGTAGTCAATGGGATGTCAGGACTGGCTCAGTAAAACTATCCCATGATTATTACAGAAAACAAATCAAGGCAGA
Organism: Motacilla alba alba; assembly: GCF_015832195.1. Taxonomy (NCBI): domain Eukaryota; kingdom Metazoa; phylum Chordata; class Aves; order Passeriformes; family Motacillidae; genus Motacilla; species Motacilla alba. The sequence goes on from NC_052017.1 coordinate 127,973,263, forward strand.
GGGACTTTCCTGAATGGCTGCAGCTGGTCATTCTTCATGTTTCACATCAAAGTCACAACAGTGTAGAAGGCATCTTTATATGTTCATAAAGCTGCAGATTTAAAATAGTGTAACACAGATATATATTGTTTTGCAAACTTGGATTTAAATCATGGCAATTACAGCAAACAGCTTTGTATGCAAGACTAATTTCACCTTTGTGTTACTTTACCAGGCTGAAAATGAACTGCAGAGGGCATCAATGGATGCTACTCGAACAACTCGGCACTTAGAGGAAACCATTGATAATTTTGAGAAACAGAAGATAAGGGACATCAAAGTATGTGTGCTCACATTTCATCTTGCATAATAAAATTACTATAGTTAGTCGGGGGCAAGATTAGCAACATTCTGGTATTCACTGAAAGGCAAATCTCGTGGTGTTCATGAATATTACACAGATTTGTAAATTATAGATATAGAATCTACATCTGAATCTTATCCTCAACCTGCTATAAAAGACAGTCTTCAAAATAGCAAAACTTCTGAATGATATCTTGGGAATACATATTGGAGATTATCAAATGGTTTTTCAGTAAGACATGTTATTCCTAATACAGTTCCTCTTTACTTTTGAAGTATTTATTTAGAACTTATTATTAAATAATAACTCCATAAAGGTTAGCCCGGCCAGGATATATGTTTAATGTCTAAAGTTCATTTAGATTCATTCAGTCTGACTATTTAAAAGTACTAAGTATCAAGCAGTTATTTATATCATATAAATACCAAACACAAAATACAGTAAATTTTTGAAGTGCAATTATACTGCATTTAGAAAACCTTTCTTTTCATTTGCTTTCAGAACATATTTTCCGAATTTATAACTATTGAAATGTTGTTCCATGGAAAAGCTTTAGAGATATATACTGCTGCCTATCAAAACATCCAAAATATTGATGAAAATGAAGATTTGGAGGTAAGAGTGATTGAGATTTGCTTTTCTGTTTACTTCCTATGCAAAAAACAGTTTTTACAGTTGGGCTACACATGTCCCACACAGAAAAATGCAACAAATATTGCAGGTTCCCAGAAGAAACTCATGTATACCAAGCTTTTTTTTTTTGCACTTCTTCAGCAAGAGCATGCAGGTTTGTAATCTCAGAGAACACAGAGAGCAACTGCAGTGGCAATCTAATCTTTCCCACAAAACACAGAAAAGAGACTCACAAAATTACCTGCCACTCCAAGCTCAGCTTAACTTTCTCAGTTTTTAAAGAACACTTCTGCAGTGAGTCTTGCTCTAAAGATGCACATAGAAAAAATCTTATACTGCTGTGATAAGATGATGTAAAGACTAACTACTACATTAAAGATCTCCCTCTAACCTGAATTTTGTTTGTTTGTTTGTTTTCATCTTTTAATCATTTTATTAGGCTGCTCTAGAATTAAGAGTCATTTGCTATTTACTACATTGGGGGTTTTGCCTTGTGGCAGTAACCAGCTTCAAGTCACCCTTTCTTTTCTTTCTCAGTTATAGTCTCTCTTTCATAAGATAGGCTTTTCAGTCCTTTATTCATTCTTGCAGTTCTTCTCGATGTTGGATCTTTAAACTTAATACCATGGAAGTGTGTGTTGTGTATGTATGTTTGGTTTTTCAAAAAAGTTAGATCATTTTCAGTCTTTTTTTTGTAAATCCTACCAGTCATAATTTTATTCTGTCTATGACATAGCTCAGAACCAAGTTAGCACAAGACTTAAAAAAACATGAGTTTTCAGTGATAGTCCTATTTGAGACTACTTTGTAATTTTACTTCATTTAAACTATGCCATGGCAATTTTATACTATTTTAGTTTCACAATTATAATGTCACATGGCATCAATTCAGAAATCTCCTTAAAGTCAGTACTTCGTCTTTCACAACCAAATTTTTAAATCTCATTATAAATTTTCTGTTAATTGAACAATTATTTACTTTTCATAAAAATACTGACCATAATAGACCATCTTCTTGACTTAAACTCCTGCACAAATAGCTGTATTGGTTATTGAAATAACTTTAAAATATAATAGATGTCATGGTCTCCCCTGTATTCTAAGAGGTTTTCCAAATTTTTCTTGAGTTGTACATCTTCTGTACAATTCAAGTAATGGAGTTGTGTCTGACAGCAGGGATTTGCTTCTGAAGGGGTTGAGTTCATCTTTGCAAGAAATGGAAAGCCTGAAAGAGTTGCTGGGATTCCCACTTCTAGCTTAGCCTGAAACTCAGCCACGTATGTTGGTGGGAAAGCATTGCAGTTTTCCCTGTGTAAATGCCCCCAAAGCTCTGAAGAATGTATACCTTGACTACATAAGTATGTTGATGTGTCTCAGGTTAAGCAAGGACATTGTTTCAGCTAAAAGTGATCAGTTCAAACTACATTCGACGCACATCTCTAGATCAAGTTTCATTCTGCACTGCTGCATTTCTGCAAGCTTCAGTCTTGGTGATTCTTAGCTTGCAAGCATCTAAGTCACAGCTTTCTCCATTTGATTAGGTTTTTCGGAGCTCGCTTTATCCACCAGACTATCAGTCTCGCTTAGACATAGTTCGTGCAAATTCCAAGTCCCCCTTGCAAAGAACTGGTTCCTCAAAATCTTCACTGAGAACAGCACAGGTAAGAAAAAAATAACATACTAAATCACTATATTAGAGTTCTACTTAAGATAATCTTTTAGCTAATGCACATGGATTCACTGTCTTTACTCAGTTCAGGACCATCAGAAATGTAAAGAAACTTTCAGTGGCATAAATACCATAATAGGCTCTTGATAATGCAGCTTAATCGTTGAAGGGAAAAAACCCTAAGCTTTTAAAGCTGTGTTGCTTGCTTTTGACAAATGCCATTTCCAGCAATACTTGATCTTCCATCAACGAACTGTGGCATCTTGCAGAGAGGAGATCTAGGAGCTTAATTAAAAGAGTAGTGACATCATAAAAGTGGCCTCTCTACCAGATCCTAATCCAGACTAGTGATACCTTCCAGCAGCAGAGCAAACCCATGACCAACAGAACTCTCCTTTTATACTCTGAAAATTCACAGCAGGTGAGGAAAAGGATGATAAAAATAAGTGAAACAGTTGAAGACAGTGCCACTCTTTTTGGACCAGATACCTTGCAAATATCTTTGCCACTTGTTTACTGCAGCAAACTTGCAGACATTGCAAAATGGTTAAATTATTTTTAATTAATTGCAACTGTAACTACAATGCTTCTTACCAGTGTTTCAGTTAAAGACAAAACTATATTTAAAATGCATGCATCTTACCTTTCTTCTTTGAACAGATTCATGCATTGATACTGTAGTAAGGAAAACTTTTCTTGACTTCCTTCACACTTAACACCTTCTCTGCTCTCAACACAGAATGGGTCAATTATTACAGTTGAGCTGTTCTGTTTAAAGTATGAATTGTGTCATCTGAAGAGATACAACCTAGTGATTCAGTGCATGAAGTACTACCTTGACTGAGTAATTTGCCAGTCCTCTCTATCACACAAGCAAATTTCATATTCAAGCTACTTCAGAAAATATGAGGAAAAAACACAAAACGAGAAAACAGAGTATGTACACTGTGATTTCTCCCAGAGGTGGAGTGGAACTCCATTCTAACTTGCAGGTTAACCTTCTCATTTCCTAGACTGCTCTTAATTATAACTTTGGATGTTAGTGTTCTCATAAACTCTAACTTACCTGAAAAGAACAGGAAGTCATCTAGACCTAGAGGGAAACTGCAATGCAATTCAAAATACGGTTATCTTACTTAGCTGTGCAGTGTGTCTGCAGAGGAGCATGGCAGAAGAAAGGGGTGGAACACCCTACTAATGCAGTCACCATAGGGCAGTGAAGAAAGGGCAGCCCTTTCTGATTCTGTAAATAGCATGGTGCTGAATTACACTAAGGGCTCTAATCTTTGGAACCACCAAATATCTTGAAAAAAAAAATCTGTATTCAGAAAAACCTGCAGGTGACTTGTTTTATCTTTTCTGTGAATCTTTCACTCTGAAATTTTTGAGACGTCCAGTTTCCTGCTGCACAGTAATCCGTTACTGTCTGTAATCTAGTACTTTGCAATTTCCAATGTAAAGCAGTATAAATGATGTGGGAAGCAGTTCACAGAATCACATGGCCCAAGGCTGTGGGGCAGAGGAGGACAGACACACACACAAACACTAACCTATAGGTAGGGGACAGTGTGGGAAGTCACTGCATACCAGATGGAACAAAGTGTGCCAGTAACACAATTCAGGTCTTTTCAGAGGATTTAACACATACCATCCTTGAATTTATTTCTGGCTCTGTGGACTAACTTTCTGTATTATCTGTATGTTAAAAATCTAAAGTACTCCTTGAGCTGGATTCATTTTTCTCACAAAGAGCTATGTCCTTCATTTTACAACACTTCACTTGGCAATTTATCCTCAACAGTTTGGTTTACCAATTCAGGTTGGTGTGGCTTGTATTTTAGAACTATAGAATTTATAGCAAAACAGAATGACCTTTTCCAGATATTTTTAATCAAATTTAACAACACAAGTTTTATCTTCATGCATTAAATATAACACATTTTTGCACTGACACTCTGTAGGACAGCAAAGTGTAATTTTAACCATTATTGAAAATGTCTGCATCCAAATGTTCCAGCACTAAGACGTGGAGAGGATTGCCATGTTTCTGAAGTAGCATCTGCCGTGAAAGGTGGAGCTGAACTGCTTAAGCAAGGACTGTCGCCACCTGCATGCAGCTCAGTAATTTTTACATAAAATTATTTATGGTCAAAAAGTTATCATATTCTTCTTTTTTTGTATTAAGTTATGAAAAATCAAATTTAAATACTGGTATGTTTTAGTTCTTTGACACAATAACTTGGATTTAAACTGCATAATTTCTTTTCTCACCTTCCTTCCCTGATCCAGTTTGGTTGTTAGGGATAGCCGTCTTACCACCACCAGTGATAATATTTAATATACTGTTTAGTTAATTGCTGCATGGTCAGAGGTATTTGAGTAGTGAGCAGAAAGAAGCCATAAAGCCAAAACAGTTCCTGTTTCAGGAAGGGGGGGAGCTTTTCTTCAGGAATATGATGCAAGTTCTGCTGAATAATTTGAGATGCTCTGAACTAGGGAAAAAAATTAGAAAATTAGTCCTTCCCAGTGAAATTCACTACACCTTAACAGGCTCAATCTGCAGCATTCCTTAGACTTCAATTACAAATCACTGCCATTTTCTTTTTCTTCTTTCATGGAATGAGAGACTGCTGCTTTAGACATTTCAGCTCACGTTAACCAATGATTAACTCCATTTTCTGTTGTGTTCAGGAATTTGTAAGCAACCATTTGCTTTGAGCTAAATTATGTACTTGGTGAGCATGAAAAAGACTTAAGTATTTTTCTTCTTTCAGAAGTTCAATGACTACAGTTTACTTTATGCCCACACAAAAAAACTTACATACACGGCTGTATGAATTATAACGTGTCAGAAGTCAATTTAATAATGAGCATTTAAGGACCTTTAAAATAGGGGGCTGCTTAAAAGAAAAGGCAAGCTCTGTCTTCAGTGCAGAAGTTTTATTGTATCACTGTGTGTGAGAAGACACAGAAAATATAACCAAAATTAGAGCTGCAGATGCCCTTAGAGAACTACTGAACCTGAAATTTTTCAAAAGCATTCCAGATGACTTGGGTAACTGTCTTCAATGTTCTCTTTCTTATGGGAAAAGGAAAAGAAAACATGTATCCTTTAAATTGTAAATGTTGCATTGTCTGTGAAGAATGTATCTTCAATAGGAATTCGATTGAGCCCTCATTAAAACAAAGTACAGGCTGCAGAATCTGTCAAATGAGATGAAAGCTTGGCAGCTGGCACTTGTTTTTAATGCTTGATGAACCAAAAAAAGGAGTCACTCTAAAGACAAACACTGATGGGCAGGGAAAGAAGTTCATCTATGAATCAAGACTCTTAACTTTGTCTAATTAATTCTTGGAAAAAAAGAACATAAAAAGCTTAAAAGTAGCATCCTTTTGAGCTTTTAACTGACGAGCTCTGATGTCTTCAAGATAAGATTAGGCCCTAATACTCCTCTTCAGCCTGCTGCTTCAGCAGCCAACCCAGGAAAAATCTTTGCATCTTGTTGATTTTTAGCATTAATTTGGTAAAAAGTACCATTTTCCCTATCCTATAATAGTTCTGACTACATGGGTTTTTTTAGCTTTTAAAAATCATTATACTATTTTTATTCTTTGTCATGTATCTTTCCATTGGTGTGCATGTTATGAAGAGTTAATAAATAAACAACTTACCCCCTCCCTCAGATGAAAACCCTACAGACATTTAGGCTGAAAATGCCAATGGAGGATTACTTTTTGTTTGCAGAAAACAAACAGTGATATCCTTTTGTTGGGTTTTTATCAGATTTCCCGCAGAATGCTAAGAAAAGATGAAGAAGAGGATGAGGAGGAAGATGAAGATGATGAAGAGGACGATGAGGAGGAGGAATTTGATGCTAAGGAAGTGAGATAACAAAGCTGTTCTTAGAGGGTTTTTTTAATTAAGGGGGAAAAAAACCCTTTACCTAAAGGCTTTTGTATGTTGGATCTAAAATTTCACCGGGGCTATATATTTAGAATTCCAGCAGGAGCAAGAATCGGTGCTGATTCTAGAGTGCTAGACAACAAATGACCATTTCAAAGAATGGGAAAAAACCCACTGAGCAATTTCAGTAGCTAGAAAGTTTAACATTTAAATAGATGCCTGTATTATATGTGCATAGATGTTATATTGTAATCACATTTGCTTAAACTTATGTGATGAACAGTGTCCAAAAACTGCACTAAGCTTTCAAGCAGTTATGAACATTGTTTTCTCCTTACTTTGCCAATACATTACCTCTCTAGCTATACACCTCTTGAATTTTTAAGTACTATAGCTGTAATTGTTATAACTGGGTTTATTCATCCTAAAGTAACTGTGGTAATTACGAAACTGTTTGCAGCAACAACCTGATTTCATTTTGCTATCCACCCTGGATGGCAGAAGGCATGGTGAGGTGTACTTTTTTTCTTATTTTAATTTTTCTCAGGCTTTCATCAGGTTCAGATGACTTTTGATTCCTTTACACATACAGAATGAACAGTCACAAATAAGGACCTGGCCCAGTATCTTATGTTCAATGCTGCTTTGCTTTTAAATAAAAGTGCCTTCATGATAAAACTAGTGGATATTTTATGTAGTTGATGTTTTTTATATTGGTTGACATGCTATACATAGTTCAAATTTCATGTCTTTAGCTACATGATTCAGTTACTGGTTCTATCAAACATACAAGAAATTACACATTTTGAGTGTAATTTCTTATCCTGTTTGGAGATAGAGGTGACATGTGTTCATTTTTTAACAGTGCATGGTTGTCTACCAGAAAGTTTACCACACTGTTCACCTCCGGCTTTAGTATCTGCTAAAGAACAAATGCAGAAGAATTTAAACTTGTGACTGAGAAAACAATTTTAAGTTATAACAAAACCTTCCTTTCAGTTACAGAAAAAAAACCATGAAGTGCATTTATAATATTGATGCTACTTTTTGCCCACTGATCAAAGTATGCAATGCATACCTGTTTTCACATGTGAAAAAACAGGTTTTGCCAAAAATTAATGAGAGGAAAATAAATGAAAAGTTCACAATATAGGGTTATTTTACACCCAAAAAAAGAATTTTACACCAGCATTACATACCATTGACATTGAGTTACTGCTGGCAAGGAGTAAATACCAATGAGCAAAACTTTTAAAAGTATCTATGTAATTAATTCCCATCTATTTCAGCAACTAAGGCACTTAATAAATAGTAATCTCACATCAGAATTCTGGTGATCACCACTTTACCATTTCATACACAATGAAGTAGTCCATCTCCAAAACAGATGGCTACCTTCATAACAATTTCAGGTTTCTGTATAATATACATAGATACAAATAGCAAGTATATGTGTACTATGCCTTGAGAAAGCAATTCTGAAAAAAAGGCAGTTCTGTTTAGATAAATTGCCCTCTAAAAGATTATGCAGGTCACAAGCATAAAATTCCTTCTCCCTACATCACAAAAAAAGTCAACTCCAGAAATCACAGAAAAACTTCCAGAAAAGTACAGTGCTGGGCAACTTTGTCCTGCGTGCCTGATGACTTAACTTTGCATGTTGCACAGAAATTGTGACCTCAAAACTACAGATGAAAAGTCCCTGATTTAAATACTTCACCAGAAGTAGAAGCAGAATAACAATTTCAGATATTACTAAAGAATTAAGTATTACCTAAAGATCCTTCTGCAAAGAATTTTCTCATGGTAAAAGTGCGTACTGCAAGACTGACTTGCAGTTACTCCATTCACTCATTAGTATTTTTTATTACTGGCCCTAGATGATGCAGACTTGTATCCATTCTTGCCTACACTGTTTTACCTCTCTGAACACACTGGCACATTCCTTAGGGATTTAAGGGTCCTCATCAGACTATCCTGTCAGACCTTCCCTAAATGCCTCAGCCTAAAAGCTGCTTTTGTAGGTGATCACTATTTCTAGTTTTTGACAATAGAAACTGTTCTCTTTTACATCAGAATTTCTGGACAATGGTAGCAAAAGCAACTTCAGAGAAGACATAACTAAGGAAACTTCCCATGTTTTATATAAGCATCACCAAATGTAGCATTTCATTTGTAACTCCTTACTATATGGATGGTATTTAAAAAGGAAGCACAGGATTTCAAGCCATGTAATTATAGGCAGTCTCTGATTTGTCCTGTGTTTTGGAAATACAGTGCCTCCAAACCACTAAACATGTGATGTCATAAACCCTGTTATCAAGAAATGCCGTCATCACACACCATGCACCTGTACCATCTATTCAGGCAGAATCAGAATATAATGCCAGTCTGGAGAGGCAGGGGGAGCAGAGGCAGACGGACACACACAGACCGAAACCACATAACAGCTATAAACTAAGCACCAGCTGCCCTGTTAACCTTATTCGTTAGCTGATGTACTGGCATCCCTTCCCAAGTTTCCTGTCCTTCGGTGCATCTGTACGCACTTTGAGATGCAGCTCTTTACACACTGTGAAAAAGTAATTTTTTTTGGTGTATCAATCAAACATTTCAGATTAACCTAAAGTAGTCATAAACTCTAATCTGGCTTTAAATTAAATACAAATCAGTTACAGGGCAAACAAAAGACCATTTTTTAATGCCTTAATTATGACCTCTGCCATTACAAGCTTTATGATACTTTTTATATGTTCACTGGGGGGGGAAAGGTCTACCATCTGAAAAACTAATGGTATCTTATCAGGAGTTACTCTTCACCTTTTCTGAAAACAGACAGGGTTTTTTTTATAAAAAATAATCTCACATTTTACTGGCAAAGCAACCTGCTAAACTCTCTTACCTTTCCAGCCTCAAAGTTTGAAATCTCCTATTGTGTAGTAACTAGAAGCACTTTAAAATCAACAAATCATCTAAAACTGATTAAGTGGAGAAGTTATTTGTATTCACATTTTCAACACAGCTTAGTAGTAAAGATGCTAGCTTACAAAAATAGTCACAATGAAGTTTTCAACATGACGGTCAGGGAAGTTTATTTTGAGAATTCTCATGTCTTTATTTTTCCTGCAATATCTTCTGGGTCCTTGATCTCTTTTAAAGTAGCTATTAAATAAAGCACAAAATTGTTGGGGTTTAATTCCTTTTAAGTTCTGAGGAGGATTCAAAACTCTATGATTCTGAAGCTAATTCCTACCAGAAAGCAAAAATCAGTATGTCTTCAAAGTTGAAAACTTGGCCATTATGTTTCTTTGCTCAGAGGAATCTACATATATAGACCTTGCATTATCATTCAAGAAGTTTTTTTCTTGGCACTTAAAACACAGAATAAATTATATGCAGAAGAAATAAAGAAGCTACACTAACCTTTTAAATATTATAGAACAAAAAATCCCATTGTTTTTGTTTTCTTGTACCGTACACTTGGCATGGAAGTTCTCCAATCACAAGGATGACTTCACATAAAGTACCAAAGGTTTGACCACCAGTGAGGGGGGATCATTCACTAGAAAGGCTGCCTGGACAGCTCTGTCCTTAAAGCTATTAAAGATGCCGTAGACGAGGCCTTGAGTAGCCCATTCAAGCCAAAACTTGCTCTGAGGAGTGGATTGGAATAGAGACCTCCCTACATCATGAATTTAGGAATTCCGGTTATTGAACAAGCACAGGTTAGAAGTTTCCACTTGCTAAGTTGCAAAGTTGCAACTTTGTTGTCTCAGTTTGAGGGGACTGAGACTTAATCCTTTCGTACTACAGATACTATCTTGCACAGTTGTAATGTCAATAGAAGTCCTTGCCCACACAATCAAAGTTTCCTACTAAGCCTTAATTTTGAAGACACAGCTTTTCCAAGCTTTTATTTCTTCCTAAAAGTTAAAAATGCTGGTAACAAACCAGTGAAAACAACACGTTCTAAATGCTGACATAAGCATTTATTTCATCACGTAAGAAAATAAGGCTTGTCAGTTTTGTTGCCAGCAACAGATGTTAGTTAAAACTAATCACAGATTGACCTGGAATGCATCCAGACATCGTTAGCCAGTTAGTATTCATATTACGCAGCATGTGAAGACAAAACAAAACCACTGAAGTCAGAATTTTCAGTCTAATTCCAACATTCATTTTCTGCCTCAAGGTACTACAGTGAGTGAGAAAAAAGCCTAACTGATGAATACAGCCTCTGCAATCTCTGTCAAGTACTCATCCTTTGCTGTGTTGACAAAGTACCAGTTCACTCTTTCCACACGAAGCAGCCAGCATCATTCTCACCACGACCCAGACCTGCTGAGCATAATAATTGAAACCATTAACTATAAACATTTCAAATATAAGACACACATTTAAATGGCAATTTCCTTTTTATTTTAAAAAATTTGCAAAGCCAGCTAATGAGAACAGCAAGCTCTTAAACAGGAATGCCTGCAAACATATCAAACCGAATAAAACCTGAAAAGTTTACACAAAAAGAAACAAAAAAAAAAAATCAGTAATTTTTAAATTTTATTAAGCTAACCTCAGTAAGAAGTGTCACTTATTAATGCGGGTAGCACTGAAAATCTTCTATTTGAACCGTTTGTGTGGTCAGTCAACCAGCACTTATGTTTTTATTTGATGCAAAGACATAAGACTGGAATTAATCTAAAAAAAAAAAACCCAAAGCATTACAACTCCATCCTTTTGTATCCTCCATACCTTGATGTACGACATTCAATGTCCTACAGGTATTTCAACCAAGAGCTAAACAACTGAACTGGGCACTATTTACAACCGTTGATGGAAACTGTTTTGCATCTTCCAGTAATTAAAAGTTAAAATAACTGTCAATACTGTCAAACCTAGAATGTGTTATTAGAGCATCTTTTCCTCCTTTACAGCAAACTCAACTTAACTTTCCGTGGACCAATGGGCCTATCATTCAGTTCATTAATAGCAGCCATCGCTTCCTCATAGTTTGTCATAGCAACAATGGCATCACCAGAAGGTAATCCTTGTTCATTGTACTGCACAGAAACTGACTCTGGTATCACTCTATAACCATAGAAAAAATCCAGAATCTCATTAGGAGTAGCTTTAAAAGGTAAATTTTTCAAAAGAACAGGAACAACACGTTCAGAACCACCACTGAAATTTGGTTCTGGCATAAATCTTCCTTCAGGAAAATTTCCCATTTTATTATTCCCAAACTCCATTCTGCCAAAAGGTTCACTGTCACCACCAAAATCCATGAGGGGTGGTGGACCCCTAAAATCCTTCGGAGGGCACATGAAGTCCTCAGGGGGATGTCTAAATTCAGAATGATGCCTGAAGTTCCCAGGGGGACCAAAAGAATGCATGGGTGGCCCTTGTGGTGGCCCAGATGGTGAACCAACTGGACGGGAGAAGTCACCTCTGTCATACGGATGTGAATGACCATGCATTTCATTTGGTGCAGATAATGATGCAGCGACACCAAACTTCTGCATCTGATCTTCAGAGATAAGTCTTATTAAGACTTCTGTTCCCAAAAATGTTTGACGGTTTAAATTTTCTGCTTTCATAGCTTGTTCTTCAGATTTAAACTTCACTAGTGCTTCTCCCAGTCCAACTCCTTTTTCGTCATAGAGCAAGTAAATATCATCTTCGTCAATATCAAATCTTGAAAAGAACTTCTGCACTTCAATTTTTGACACATCAAATGGAAAATTCCTTACATAAACACAATTCTTAGGGCTGGAATGACCTTCCCGGTAACTTTTTTCTGATAAGGCCTGTCCAAGATGATCTCTGTCTGGTGATCTTTTCCTCTCACAAGAGTCAATTATTTTCAACATTGACTTTCTTGAAATTGGAAAAATGTACACAGGACGATTGAGAAGAACCTTTCTATGACATTCCAACGCAGCCTGATATTCTCTCTCACTCCTTAACACCACAAAGGCATCTCTAGTCCTTTTCTGATGCTTATCTGTTAGAATCTTGATCTGTTTGCTGTGTATATCCAGTTCAGGAAAAAAATCTCTCAAATCTCTCTTTTCCACATTAAAAGATAGATTTCTTAAGTGTATGTAATATTCCTGGCTAGGAGATGAACGAGAATGCGTTCTCTGTCTCCTTGGTGATCTTGAACGAGAATGCCTCCTTGAATGCATGTAGCCTGAACTTCTTGGAGAATGGTCTTCACACAAAAAGTGATCCATTTCATCTGGCACGTCTATCCGCCCACCACATTCAATCCACCGTTCCTCTGTAGTTGGACTAATTTCTATAAACCTCTGACCCATGTATTGTCTGTGACGTTTAAGTCCTTCCAAAGCATCACCAGGTGTAGCACATTTTACCAAGCAATCACCATTGTTTAAACCATTGCGGTGCTTTATCAGAATCACTCCATCCACGCGTATCCCCGAAAGGAAAGCGCGTACTTCAACTTCTGTTGCAGAGTAAGGTATACCACGTAGAAATAGGTAATGATCATCCGGGTTAAACGGGTGGGAATCCTTTCTTAACTGATAGTTTGACTTAGGTATACCCATATCACCATATCTTGTGCCGTTGGTATGGAAACCAGCCTCCAGGCGACTTGGTGGCCCGTAACTAGGTTTTCTTACTCCTTTTGGGGAAGCCGTAACTAAATGTGGTATATCTCCAACACTTGATGTACTAGAACCATTGGTACCTGTTCTTCTAGAGCCAGACATAGTTTCTCGTCCCCCACGGTCAAATCGTTTCCGGCTCATTTCTATGGTATTCTGCATCTCTGCCTTGCTGCTGAGAAAGAGCTCTATGCGCGAGTCCTTGATAAACCCTCCCGAACAGCTCATGGCACGCCGTGCATCTTCATCTGTTGCAAATATAATAAAAGCCTCCCCAATCTCTCCTCCAATAATATGCACACCTCCATCAGGAATATTCAATCCCAAGAAGAAACGACGAATATCTGGAGGACCCGCAACAACAGGAAGCCCCTGTAAACGGATGACTACAGCCATGCTGAGCTCAACCCACAGCAAAAATCACCTGCAGACAAAAAGGTACACATGATAGCACGTCTTTAGTACTCAGCTATTACAGTATCTTATCACTTAAGAAGCTAGAGCCTTGTTAATGAATGCCCTTGTCTCATCAAGAGAGAAGGTATCAAAAAACCCACAAGTTCAAGAGAGCAAGATTAAAACAATTCACTGAATGTTGATTAGTCTGAACAATTAACCACTCCACCAGCACTCGTGCACAAATCTATCAATATTCCCTACCCTAAGGGCAACAAAATCCACCTAAGTCACTCCTCACCATCCACAATACCTAAAGAACACCTCAGGTCTTTCACAGCATAATTACTATGTGCCAGAGATCTCTGCACACTCCTAAGGAACAAAAAAAATCCGGTTTACTTTTGAACAGGACACTAACTGATTAAAGGAGAAAGGAAAAAGAATAACTATGTGACTGGAAAATGAAGTAACTCACAAACAGTGATGACTTTATTGCTTTGACAAGTTGCTCTACTGATCAGTTCTGTTCAATAATGTATGTTTTCTCAGCATTCAAAAAAGTCTCTTTGGCGTAGTCAGAGTATTAACTGCAGTGGCCACAAGCATATCCTAGTTGCCAGCCACAAGTCTGTGAGGGAAAAAGGCTGTGTATGATCTTGTCTCAATACTCAGTGAGAAGTGTTAAGCTTTTGACAGCTTACCTGTTTCTGCTTTGGAGACCTGATAAATTCTGTAAAATCAACTTAACTGTGGAAAGAAAACGAAACATAATTAATGGCTGATAGCTGTACTTTGCTTTACACACTGTGCTACACTGCTGCAGCCCATCCATAGCAGCGGCTAATAAAAAAGCCAAGCATGTTATGAACCCATGTGAAGAACTCCTTCCATGTTCCACCGCATCTTTCTGTTTCCATTTTAGAAGCAAAAGAAATTCAAAATTTAAGTTGACTTCTGGAAACGATGAAAATATGATGAGATTACTTGGTCATCAATGGTGCCACACTGAACTGTTGCAATGAAACGGACTGACAGCGTATCGAGGGAACAGTTCTCAACTGAGTTCTTGAAAGGTGCTTAGGTCCATCTCAGGATCACACGACATGTCCATTCTTCTGAAATCCACCTGGTTTCAAACTTCACAAGAGTATGCTACTCACCAGTCCAGCACTGCACTTAACATACACAGTGAAGACCATCAGATGAAAGAGCAAAAATATCCAACAAGGAGAAACTTCAGAAAGTACCTGAATTCACAAAGCCAACTTCAGTATTTTCCTTAAATCCTTACTCTACTGCCTTTCAAACATAAGAACAAGAAAACCTTGAATACACTGACTTAACATACCCTGACTTTCAACATTTTATAACATCACACAATAAACAGAACAATATTCTCAGAACAAACACAAGCCTCTGTAGCAAATGACTGCACCCCTTGAAAACACAGCAGCCCAATGCTCTGAGCATTTGCAAACACTCCTTCTCCAAACCTTGCTCTATAAAGCACTAGATCCCGATGACGCGTTACCTACCAATAACCATTACTGTCACTCCACCTGAACGGAGCAAAACAAGAGCAAAGCCCAAATTCTGTCACTAACGGACTCCACGTCACTTCTGCACCAGTACTCCGTAAGCACAACAAACCGAGAACAACTGCCCACTTAGAAACTTCACTAAACAGCATCTGTTCTCTGTACTTTGGTGGTGAGTCGACCCCAGCCAGCAGCCAAGCACCCACACAGCTGATTGTTCACTCCTTGTCCCCATCAGAGGGATGGGAAAGAACAAAGTCGAGAAAACTTGTGGGTCAGGATAAAGACAGTTTCATCAGTGGAAAGAAAAACACAAAACAAAGGAAATCACTCACCACCTCCCACAGGCTGACTGATGTCCAGCCTTCCTCCAAATAACAACTGCCTTGGGAGCCAAGAAAAAATCCTCTCAAAGAAACCAAAACCATTAAAATACTTCTTCCTCTACCTCAGATTTGCAGCCCAGCATGATGTTACACGTCACAGAATATCCCTTTGGTGAGTTTGGGTCAGCTGTCCCAGCCATGTTCCCTCCCAGCTTCTCACCTACTCTGAGCACACTCACTGTAGGAACAGAGTAGGGAAAATCAATAAAGCCTTGATACTGTGCAAGAGCTGTTCAGCCACAGCCAAAACACCGATGTGTTGTCAACATTCTTTTAGCCACAAATCCAAACTGAACTGTACAGGCTGCTGTGAAGAACGTTAACTCCATCCCAGCCAGACCCAGAACACTTTACAACGTGTCTTCTCAACAGATGCAATGGCAGTGCCAAAAAAGCATGGAGAATTCAAGGGCAGAATTTTCATACAGCACCTTCATGTCTTGAAAAAGTAAATCCGCTGCCCTGCTACTTCGTGATGTATTTAATCTGTAGTACTTCTGGATTCACAACTCTGCTTTCTTATCCCAATTTTTTAAACATCATTCACAACAGCTCTCCTCCATAATTCTTCGGTGATAAACAGCAAGTTCTCCACGATGCACCAGGGATACAATACACAACCTTCAGTGGTGAAAACCAGACCAGTGGTTCCAGATCATAATGGGATTTCTAAGAAGTCCACAAACAAATGCAAGTTCAAATGATAGCTCTTACTGACTGTATAGTAAACCATCACACATGGGTAGAAAGCACAGACAAGCCATCCAAATTTAAAGTGCATAACCAAAAAAAAGTTGACTTGTCATGAAAAGTAAGAGCAATTCATCAACTGAACAAGGACTTCAGAGAGCAAGGATTTGGAGAATAAATAAACAACTTCACACCACAGCTTAAAAGCACAGAAGTGTACAGTTTTATGAAATTTTATATATGAGCAAAACTGGCTAGAAAACAGTACAACATCTATTCTTCCATAGTCTCAGGAAATTCCAAATATTAAAGCCATTAAAATAATCCACACCTTGTAAACACGGTAGGAAACTAAGTCTGCACTAGACTAGGATTTTTATCATTACACTGAAAGATTACACACAGACTGCAAGCTAGAAAGAACAGCCACAGAAACACCCCGTCTACGAAACTGGACCAGTACAGAATAACCAGCGGAACAGGGGAAGGTTTCTTATGCTGTTCTTCAAAATAAGCCTTAAAAGAGGAAGCAGGCTGCTGCGAATAGCGGCTTTCACAGTGCTGAAGGAAAACATGAGTGAGCTCTGCAGCTGGGCCCGCTACACGGTCGAATGTAGCACGGAACCGCTTCCGAGCAAGTCGCCCCGCCGGTACCAGCGCTGCAGGGGAGCCCTGCTGCCCGGGCGGGGGGGACGGGGCGAGGGGAGGCCGCCCCGCGCCACACGCGCTGCGGCCCGCCAGAGCCACCGGTGCTGCGCCCCCACGAAGAAGCTCGTCTGCTTCACGACACCGGGACAGGGCTGAGGGAAGCACCGGGAGCGGGGAAGTGGGGTGGGAAGCCCAGGGGCACAAGAAGGCCGGGGCATACGGAGCGGCCGCGCAGCGGTTCCGCGAGCGTCGGGTAACCGAGAACCGGCAAACTCCGCGCCGCCCTCGGCCACACGCCGCACCCAGGGAAGGCATACTCTGTCCCTCACGCCATCCATCCACGCACCCACCGGACACGCCGCTCAGACGAGCGCCGCAGCTCCCGGCACGGCTCCGCCAAGATGGCGCCGCCTCCGCTGCCCCCCTCAACGCTGAGGGGAAGCGGCGCTGCGCGAGCGCGGACCTGCGCGCGCACCTCCAGGCGGGGCGACCCCGCCCCCTCCGGTGCAGAGCGCGTGCGCAGGCCGCGCGCCCCATTGGCGCGCGGGCGCGAGCCGCGCCGTATACAGTGCGCATGCGCTCTCTGCCCTGGAGGCGCGTGTGCGCTCCGTGCCTAAGTAGATCTGAGGGAGCTGTGATACCAGATGGGTTCGATTGTAGGTCTGCGTGCTGACACACCTGTACCGTGACGGATCCGTACGTACAGACCGGTGGCACGGTGACCGAGCGCCGCTGTGCTCTGCTGTGCGCTGTGCTCAGGCCGGTTCCCGCCGGTGGCGGTGCCGAGCCTGAGGCGGCGCTCAGCGCTGCGTGTCCCAGAGCTCGGCACGGCTCGTAACGCCGCTCGGGGCTGGCCCCGGCCTGGCTGTGGGGGGAACGGAAGGCGGGGATGGAGGAGAAGGAGGAAAGGGTCAAGATTAAGTAAAGGGAAGGGCAGAGGCAGAATGCCTTGGTTGTGCAAGCGACGTATATTTATTCTAATGTTTATCCTACCTGCCTTCCCTGACTTTACGTTCTCCCCTGTCTTTTTATGCATTATTCAGTACTTGTCTGTTCCATTTTATGTAGGGAAAAAAACCCCTGTACTATTATGGTAGATTCACCTAGCAATGTTGCCGACTTTAGGAGTGCTCTCAACACAGATAGAATCTTGTTTAGAAAAAATACATTGTTTATTCTGTGCGGGGTACAAGGTGGAGGTTTCCACAAATCAAGCACACCAGTAAAACAGTTATGTCTTCACAGTCAAATGTACATGAACCTGAGCCTGGAGACAGGTAATTCGACTTGAAAACATAATCTCAGCTTTTTAACAGTTGTTAAGCCAACAAAATAAATCCAATGAGAACTAAAACATGCTAATGTCGAAAATAATAGGCAATTAGCACACAGGAGAAGGACAATAATAAATAACTAAAATCCAGGACACGGTCTCTTGCAAAGTTCTTGTAACATCTGAGGGAATGAGAGAGAAAAGGCAACAGGCAGAAACACGCACAAAAAGTTCCACCTGAGCATGAAGAACTTTACTGTGCGGGTGCACTAGAACAGGCTGTTCAGAGATTGGGAAGTCTCCCTCACGGGAGACATTCAAGAGCCATCTGGACACAATCCTGTGCCGTGTGCTCTGGGATGGCCCTGCTTGAGCAGGGAGGCTGGACCAGATGACCCACTGTGGTCCTTTCCAACCGGACTCATTACGGGCTTCTGTGGGATGTGAACGAGTGTGACAAAGGCGTAAAAGGCAAAGTGGAGTAACGCTGAGCATACACCGGCTGAGCATCCACGGCTCTAGGCATTTTGTGTTTTCACCTTGTTACCGCTTCCCTCTCTGGGGAGAAATTACAAACACATGTTGCATTGGGATGATACACTATGCATCACTTCTAGAGACGAGGTACCGGAAGGTGCAAACCGGGCACCGTGTCCTCTCGTTTCTCGCTCCTGCTCTCGCACAAGACGAGCGAAACTCTCAGCACACCGAGCACACAAACTCGGGCTGGCGCACCCTCCCTCGCCCCGCCGACGCTTCGCTTGTTGCGGCGGCGGGCCCCCGGCGCTCGCCGTACCGCGCGGCTCTGGCCAATCGGCGCGCGCGGGTGGGGCGCGCGGTGGCCATGGCGACGCGGGGCCGCGGGGCCGCCGCCGCCGCGCTGCTCATGGCGGTGTCGGCGGCGCTGCCTCCCGCCCGCGGCTTCTCCGTCCCGCTCCAGCGCCCCGCCGACTGCGGCGCCGAACACTACTTCGACAGCTCCCGCCTGGCCTGCGCGCCCTGCGGGGCCCACCAGCGGCAGAGCGCCGGCGGTGAGCGATGGGGGAGGCGGGGCTCGGGCGGCTCGGCGCTGAATCCGCCCCCCGCAGCGGGCGGTGCGCAGTCGGGACTCGGGCTGTGGCGGTAAAACAAGCACAGCCTGAAACAGCTCTGGGAAATGTCGTGAAAGGGCCAGGATCCCGCAAAGATCTGAGAGGCCCCACGACAGCTGTGATGTATCTGACTTTCAAGATTTTTCTAACAATCTTTTTTCCCTCAGGCATTATATTGTATTTGCGTTTTCATCTGTAAAATTGTACAGGACCCTGAATTTATGTTGTCGATCACTTCGGTAACTTGAAACTTCTTGTCAGGCTTGAATGTCAGAGATACCAAGTGTCAGATCCTCATGTGCCTGTACTAGTCCAAGTCCCACACGGGAACTTGGAGCACATACAGCGCAGCCTGACAGTTCTAAATGGAAAATACGGATAGCTGGCTGCTTTCTTTAGGGCATGAGGAGGTATTAAAGGGTCCATCTTTCATAAAATATAGTCTAATGAGAGTGGGAGTTTCCTGTTGTGTGTACAAATTTGAGACCAAGACCCAAGAACATCTCTCTCCAGAGCTGGTGCTTCAGTGGGAAGCAGTGCTGTGGAGGGCTGTGTTCCCAGCTGCTGCGTGGAAGCTGCTCACCCTCTCCACCACCACCATGGTGCCCTAAGGACTAATCCCATAGTTCACTTACTGGTAAAAAAATACTATTTGTTTTCAGATCTCCTGATAACGTGTGTGTCTAGATCCATAGCTCCTTTTTAGGCTGAATTTTCTTCTAAATAAAGGGCTTCGAGGAGAGGAAAATTCCAAGGGGAGGTCAACAGTTTATTTTTTCCTGCAGATATAACTGGAGCAGTGTAGGTAGGTGCCACTCAGTGCTGTTTGCATGTTGGCTGAATTCCACTTGTGATTGCCCATACAGTCCTTAGCTAGCTCATCAGCCTGGACTCTGCTTTCGGATGACATGCCTAAAAATCTAGGTATTGTTACTGTGAGTGTCACAACTGAAACTTCTCATTGATCTAATCCAATTGGGCTTTTTCTTCTTTAGAATGCAGTAGAAATGTTTGATCACTTTGACAAATGTTTCTGTGCAGCTGGTCTCATTAGAATGTACATTAAGGTTATAAAACTTTCCCCAGAATTTGACATTATTTTTTGCCTGCACAGTTCAATAAGCTCAAACTATAAAAACAGTTTATTAGTACATATAATCAATTTCGGGTTTTGGTATATGTTTAAAAGTACAGAGGGGAATTCATGACACTGAGACAGGAGAAGTTTCTAAAAAACAAGTTGTTTAGCACTAGCAGATAGGCATTATATTGTGCCATGAAAACAGTGTTTAATTTCATGCAAAATGTTAAGTATGTTGTGTTCACTCACTGAAAACCATTCAATATAAACCTCGATTCCCATGCAAAATTTTTAAAGCCTTGGGTTTAAAACAGCTTTTCATACAATTATATTTTGAAAAACCTTTTCATAGGAACACATTTTGGTTTTAGGACTGACTTCAGATTGAAAAAAAAATGCCTGTATACAGACATATAATGCTGGTGTTGTAGAGAGGAAAGACTGTGACAAGATTTAGATGGAGAGATTATATCTCTTACAGACCAACTGGTAAAATTTGGTTTAATTAAAAAACCCACAGAATACAAGCTCTGGGTCCCTGTTCCACCCTGGTAGATCTGTCAGCCTTGTAACATTCTCCTAAAACACCTGTGTACAAACTGGATCATGGGCAATTTTTAAAAAGCAAGATGATTTTCATCCACATCTCACTCAAGTGTTTTATGTGTCTATCTAATAATCCATCTTGATCTCTTGAGAACAATAGTAGCTGTTATTAGTATTCTGTTACAACCAGTCAGTTCTATATAGATTAAAAGTGCATTTGTTTTGTTTTCTTCAGGTAGTTCCTGTGAATGTGAGCCAGGATACAGGATGGTTTCTAGTAATGATGGGTTCTCCGTTACTTGTGAAAAATGCCCAGAAAATATGGTAAGTATTTAATGTTTCATGTTTGCCATAATGATAGAATACTAGTCATAACCATTATGGGGGTTTCAATTTTAAATTTTATCCTGACTGCAAGTTATTTTTCATTAATTTTAAATATTTTTGTGTGATAGTCTTTGATTGGGAATTTCTAAGACCATGCTTATATGCAGTATTTTTTTCCAATTTAGAGTTGTCTACTTCTATTATTTTGCTTTTTTCATTACAAAGTTGACCCCACAGACAAAATAAGAATTTTTTAAGTGTTTAAGTTCTTTCACTGCTTTTCTTCTCTGCTTTGTCCTTGTCCAGAGAGCACAACTCTGTATAATGTTGAAGATGCTTTTCAGCTCATTGATATCTTAAGTGATTATTTATGTAAATACTATTATTGTAATATTTAGGCTGTGTCTTCATAATCCACAATATTTCATCTTCTTACTTTGAAATGAGCTGCTCCTACTATGTTACTTTAATTATAATTATAGTTTGGTCAGTTCTTCTGATCTTCCCTGACAAATTGTCATAATTTTGTGTCATAATCTCAGCATTGATCCAGAGACAGCAGGCTAAACCAGATTTTTCCCACTATAGTAAACAAAAAATGTATTTTCCATCAAATCAACTTTTGAGGGTGAAGCCTTCCTGAATAATTCTTTCTCTTCAATAGCTGTAGAAGAACTCTCAGGAGAGCAGCTTACTTGCCTGAGTTAGGTGTTCAGTGGCTAATGGGCTTAGTAGGTAATTTTCCTTTTCTTTCCATCTTCTTGCTGTGTTAGACAAAGACTTTGGCACATACCCTTTTGTGTTGTGATCTTTTGCTGTTTTTTCCTCTTTCCTGCAATGGTGGCATTTGCCTTTGATCTGCTGCCAAGGCTTTTGCAAAGATAAAATGGCCATAGTGGAGAAGGGAGTAAAATCAGTAGCACTTGAGGATGAGAGTTGTCTTCATTTTCCTCAGTGGTTTTTATCTGTAATGCAGTTACTTCATAGTGTAAAAGGAGTTTGGATGTGAACTGTCTGGGTAGGTACAAAATTCCAAACAATTATATAAGCTTCTTCACTTACAACTCTTCCATTTCCATTACTTCTGTATATTTACATGCAATTGCAATATGCAATTTATATGCAAAGTGTCTATGTATGCATTATTATGTTTATTCAATGTATCTCTTTTTAAACATTCTACTTTTCATTTTCCCTGAAGGATGTAAGCTAACAGGTTTGGAAGAGCTTAACTTTGTTTTGTGTGTCTGCTAGAAGTTACTTTTGCCAGATTGTTTAGCCTTTTTTCATCTTTAAAAAATTCATGAATGTTATTGATGTTTTGTCTGAACACATCGTCTAGTAACTAAAGACTGGATAAGGCATTCTTCACAGATACTGGATGATCTCTATATTTTTGAAAATTCTAATGTTTTATATTTTATTTTAGAGCGGAGTTACTCGAGATGGATGGAATTGTATTACTTGCCCCAAAGGCCTGACTTCAAAAGGAAATTGTAAATGCCCCAATAATGAAATACTAGGTAAAAAATGTATGCCAATTATGAGATGATAGCACTTGTTTTAGATATTTGAGTTTACTGAGATATGCTCTTCCGATCAGTAAGAAAGAAAATTTTACATATGCTTTCATATCTAATGTAAAAATTCAACATTGATCTTGATCTTGATTGTCGTGAAAGACAACAGATAAATCTGTACCATTGCTCATTGCAATGAAAGCTACTATGCAAACATTCCATAAATGAATCCTGGTGTATCACTTCCTTCGAGCTTTTGGCAATGGATGGAGTCATTAAAGTTGGAATAAAAGCAATGCCAATATAGACTATAAAAACATTACAGTGTTTGGAGGTATAAAGAGCAGTAAAGGAATCACACCTGCCTGAGTAGGCGAAAGAGAACGGGCTGAGCAAATCAAGCAAATGGCTGTACATTAATGTCAGTGGATTTCATGCCTCCCTGAGACACTTGTACCTGTGATGTTCTGAGATGTGCTTCCCTATACCTGTGCTTCTTACTTGATGCCATCTAGAAGTTGCAGATGATTTTCAGTAGACAGAAAAATAATGTTAAATTTAGTGTTTGTGTTAAATGGATTTTGCTTATTTTGCGTGGTAGAAACATAAGAGCAAAGTACAGTTTGCATCAGTGGTATAAAACATAAAACATAAAAGCTCTTGGGACCTCTAGTTTTCCTTACTTTCAAAGAAGTGGAATGCCTGTAATTCTCTGAGTAAGTATTACAAATGTCCACTTTGGTTATATTTCTAACAGAGTATATTGGAGAATCAGTGTTTTCCAGATCAATTATTTTAAATTTTCCCAGGAATCTGGAAAACACTGAATACCAGTCTTCTGCCTTAAACTTTATGAGTTACAAAATGCATTCCAGACCTTTATGGTAAAATCTTGAGAGCAAAGCTGATTCTGTAATTTGACATGCAGGAAGAACATTAGTACTGTATTTTTTTTATTATCTTTGGATTTTTTTTTATAATTAGATTTGAAATCTCTTGTCATATGATATAGTTGGTGGAAGATGCAGTTTTGAAACATGGAAATTGTGACATTTCCATGAATCATTTCAGATGGAATGTAATTTTTTTTTCCAGTAATTTGCAAACTTGTTGTTTTGAATTTTTGCTTTGCAATGAGGCCTTTGTTTGAATCTTATTCAGACTAAATAACAGAGGACTGGCCAAAGTAGACATGAAATGTTGCATTTCTCATTTAAAACTAAACTGCCAGTGCACAGCTATAAGCAGTGCACACTTACATACATGCATGAATGTGCATTTATAGTGAATGTTATTTGCATGTTGTGCTCTTGATTTTTTCAAAATAAACTCTTTGAATTTGTTTTAGATCTGCACAGATGCTGAATTTTTTCACATTTATCTTGAACTGTGTGACACTGCATCAGGCAGTTTTATCAGAGTTGCTTTTCTTTTCTGCTTAGTGGAAAGAAGTGTCGATGGTGTTTTGCTTGGTGAAGCCTTGTGCATACATTGTAATGGAAGTGAGCAGTCTTTCTCTGCCTCAGATGCATCAGGAAGCAGGTGGGTGCTCTTTGCCTTTTGTGATGATAAACTTGAACATGTCATGCTAGTTTAAATGGAATATTCCTGAGGAACAGACTGTGTCTTTGGGATGACAGTTTTGAAGGCAGGGAATTGGAAATCCTCAACCCTGTATCAAACCCACTGTTTTTTGTGCTCACGGAAGTCCTTATATGGCCAGCAGCTTGGTTTTTTGGTCTTGCTTTAGTGTGACTAAAAAGCAGGCTTTTGATTGGAAGCAGAAGAGAATTCTTATTCTGATAAACTATTATTTGATTTATTTTCTACTTCACTGATAGCAGAAACAAATCAGTAATCACTTTTGAATTTCAGTTCAAACTAGTGAAGTTGCTGATGCTGTTCCTGGGCAAGCTATGTAATCAACTTTCTCTGAGGACCAAATATAATACTTAATTACATTTTAAGTGCATTCTTCATGTTTGTGATCCATAGGTGTATAAGATGTGAAAAGACATTCATCCAAGTAAGCAAGTCTTGTGACTGCAACAGCCCAAACATTCTAGTAAGTAGAAGAATGGTTATTTTATTGAAGTTCAGAAAAAGAAAAGTTATTTTGACAGTGTATCAGTATCTTATTAATAATTTTTTATTCTTCTATTTCTTTCAGACTGGGGGGTTGTGTTTCTTGGCTCGTGAAGGCTTACCCCCAAAGGGAGTTGCAGCTGTTCGTTTTGCACAGCTAGTAAGTATTTATTCTAAAACACTTTTAAGCTTTCTCATTACTTACTTTCAATAAATATTTCAAATTCCCATTTTTTTGTCTGATCCCAGTGATGGCAAGGTCATTTGCATCCAGATAGAGTGCAGGTATGGACACCAAGCAAGCATTGTTATAATGGAGTAAGCTTTTAAAAATTCATGCAGTTTTGGAGACTGAAAAAGGGAAGTAATTTACATGACTTTAGTATCAAAACTAGTAGCACTTGAACTTCTGCATTAATTGTGTGCATTTAAAGCATACTCTTGTATCACAAAAACATGCTGAAGAGTCCATGAGTGCCTCTGAACTTTTTACTATATAAAATTTGTATTTGTGTAAAACATTTTAAGAAAATACAAGGCTTGAGTTTACTGCTTGATCTTAGAGCTTGTAGAAGAAAATGAGCACCTGTAAAGTTTGAGATTGTCTGTGAAATTGCTGAACTCCTTGAATTGGCTAATGAGTGAAAATATGTTATATTGACAAGCTTGAATGGGTTTTCACTGTTTTAGTTAATGAACTTTCATTAAATGTGAAATTTGATCAAAGTCAGTACCATTTTCCAAGTAGTTCTGAATTCAGGAAATGCTATGTGGCTAAGAAATGTATTTAGCTCCTAAATGAGTTGATGCTAAAAGCTACCACTTGAAAGAAAGTGAAAAGCAGTTTTCAGGTTTTCAGATATGAAACATTCATTTTCTCCCTGAAAAGGCCATCTTCTAAGTAATATTTTATTGAAAATATGTCTTTTCAGTTGCTTACAGTATTTATGAAGACTGTGTGTAGTTCAAATGTGAGTAGTTATAAAAATGAGCTTATAAAAAGGAGGAACTAATTTATTTGGCAAATTTGGTCCTGAGTTAGATTTTCCATGAAGTCAACATCTTACCCTTGAAATTGTTAGTACTTCCCTTTTGTGGTAAAGAAAACTTCTGCATCGCGGAATCCATATTCAAAGCTTAAATATTTCAGCTCTTTTCCTGTATACTTTGTCTAATTTAGTGAAGTGAAAGAAATTATTGCATTATGGTTGTGGTTTGAACTAATACTGTTAGACTGAGATATTTACAAATGACAGAACAGTCTTAGAAAAAAATAAGTAGCATCCTCTATCTGACATAGTTTTCCAGACTGTTACATTATGTAGGAGTTGTGAACAAAGACAGTGAAAAACTTCCTTATTTACAGGGTATAACACTGGCATCAGCATGGTTTCTGAAAAACCTTCAGTCCTCAGCCTTTGCCTGTTGGGTGAGTTTCATTCATGTTTGCAGTTTGCTTTTTTGTACAGAATGGTACTCTACAAAAGCATGTCACTTTTATATTTGGAACTTACCTTGCTTATTTTTGAAGAATTTTATTTTGAGATGAGAATAGAAAAGAAATAACTATATATACAGAATGCTTAGAAATATTGAGGGTGAGTCAATGTTAATGCAAGTTTATAGTGTTGGAATTTTCACAAGTTGAATGGTGTTAAAAAAATCTTTCAATATTTGGTAGTTTGTGACCTACTATCCATATTTTTGGATATAAATGAGCATATCCAGTATTTACTGGCACCTGCTCTTTACCTCTTAGTTGATTTTCAGTTATTCATAACCATGGAACCACCCTTTTTAGCTTTGCTTTGCTTTCTGTATGCAAGTGTAGTTTACCATTATGTTGCTCTGGGTGACAGTAACCATGGGTGATAGAGTGGCTGCAGCAACAAAGTCACAGACACTTGTGAAGGACATGTGCCTCTGCCTCCCTTTTACCAACTCTGTTGTCACATGTTCTCATTTTCCTTCTGTATTGCTCTCCTGAAGAACAGATTTAAACTTCTCAGGTTCTAGTATCTGTCTCTGTTCCCTGAGTGTCACAACCTAAGGGATTACCTGGTCAAGAAGTCTCTGAAGATCACAATATGGATTTGCAGGATTCCGTAATACACGAGCACATGGAGTCTTATTTCCTACATTTTTTTTTTTAATTAGAGATTACTGCAAGTTATTACTGGTAAAGTGAGTATAGTTATGTATTGCCACATCTGGGGTCACCATTTATTGCCACGTTTGGGGTCACCATTTATTACCGTGGGTCTTCTGGGTAGTTTGGACTTGGTGAAGGAGAGATCTTGACTCCATTTCAGAAGGCTGGTTTATTATATTATGATATATATTACATTAAAAAAGACCACACTATAACTATACTACAAAGAACAGAGAGAAAGATTCATCAGAAGGTGAGACAGGAATAGAAAAGAATGAATAACAAAGTTCTGTGACTCCCAGAGAGTCTGAGAGCTGCTGCCTCCTGGATTGGTCGCCAAGTAGAAACATCCCACATTGACCAATCGAGAAAGCTCCTGCTGCATTTCACAGTAGCAGATAACAAATTGTTTACACTTGAAGCTGAGGCCTTTTCAGCTTCTCAGGAGAAGAAAATCCTAGCAAAGGGATTTTCACAAAATATCACAACCACAGTTATGATTAGGAAAGCAAGCGTATATATGTACTCCAGTGGTAGCAGCAGTCCATAATAGCAGCAGGCATACATTTCAATATTACGAGCTGTTACAAAATGATCACTAAGAAAGCAGCAAAGGCGCTTATGATGAATTACCCATACGTGTGTGTGTTATTCCAAATAGTACCAGTACAGTACTCAAGAAACCACTCCCAGGAGTGGGGCCTCAAAACTGACGACAGATGAAGTTTTACTTCAAAGATGATTGACATTGCAGAATCTGGAGGCAGTCAGGCATCCCTAGCTACAGTCTGGTGACTTGGCTAGGAGGGCTCTTAGAAAAGTTTATGTAGGGGACCTCCTCTGTGCAGAGAGGAGGATGAGAGAGAGATGAGAGGCAGGGACAGATTCACTCTCCATTCTGGGTAAAAAGTAATTTTTATATCAGAGACACATAAGGTGCTGTAGGGCAGCACCACCTGGAGCAGCCAAGAGATGACAATGTTTTATATCTCAGGCTAGTTTTTGTGTTTTCCAGACTGTTTTCCTACTCTTTAATGTACAACCATCAATAGCAGTTGCCTATTCCTACTCTTTTGGAATGTTTTCCCTCTTCTAAACCCTAACTCTTGTCTAGACTCTTTTTCATCTTTCCAGATGATAGGTTGCTGTTACAATTCCTTGATTTCATGCTTATTGATGGTATCTCAGGAGGTCTTTGAAGTTCAGGTACCCAGCTGCACTTCTCAAGGATGTTTCAGACTTCCCAGGACGTGATCCCAGGCTGACAGGTGTTCTCTCAGTCAGTATTTCAGCAGACTTCTGTTCAGAATTTTCCCAGATCACCTTTGCAGCTGCTCCTATCACCATCTCATACACACAGCTCTGAGATGAATTTTCCCACTGGTCCCATTGTTTATCACTGGCATCAGTTTATCCTGTTTGTCTGCCTCACCCTGCTCAGCCATTCAGAGGTGCTGCCTGTGTGTGAGGAGCAGCTGCTGGACTGACCCACACAAATGAGGGTAACGAAGTGGCAGGTTAATACCAGTGCAGTGACCCCCAAACACAGATGCCAGGTGTCACCTCTGCATACCACTTGGCACTGGTGTGTTTACCAGAACTGAACAAGGTACATGAAACTGAAGAGGAAATACTACATGCATCTATAGTTGTCAGTTCTGAGGTCTTTGAAGGAATAATCTTTGCCATACAGTCTAAGTGGTATTAAACATTTTCATTCTTACTTTGTTTTCTGAGTGCGGACTTTGACATTTCTGTCACTTTTTACCATCTAGCAGATGCAACTAAAATAAGCTGAAAAAGTGAGAGTATTGATTTCATGCTGCCATCTGCAGATCTATAAAAATATGGTACCTGAGTACCTGGAAGAAAATACTAGGTGTTGACAAAATGAAATTACTTTCAAGTGAATACAAAGGTTTAGGAGTAGCTTCTTTAAAATAACATCAATTTTATGACTGCCTCACAAAAGGGAGGGGTAATTAAGTACTTTTTTTCTCTGTTCTTGTGTTTCTCCACTGCAGTTGTACTCTAATCTAACAGCATGTCAAGCTCTTGGAAATATGTGTGTGATGAATATGAATTCATTGAGTTCTTCAAGTACTGATGCCTGTGGTTTGTTTCAGTATATTTTTGTCAGTACAGCAAGGGTGGGTGTCATTCATTCAATACCCTACTGGTAAGTTGCCTTTTCCATATCTTTTGGTCTTTAATAGCTTTGTATGAAAATTATTATTCTAAATGTTCTTTGATGAAAAATATTATGTTTCTTTAGAGAAAACATTGTAATTCTTTTCAGGAGGCATAATCTTCCATGGCTGTATTATGGTGACCAACCAGGATTAGCATCCCAAATGCTTGAGAAAAATCATTTTCCTACAACCTTCACTTTTAAGGGAACAGATAAGGTAGGTGTTGGGTAGTAGACATAGGAAAGCATCCATTAGGAAGAGGACATATCACATAAAATGTTTAGATTTATTATAGATGTGACTCTACTAAAGGTGAATTTTAGGCAGTTAGTCTAACAAAACTCAGCGTGAGATCTTATGGAAGAGGAGGGTGATGTTTACCTAAAATAATGTCTGGTCTCTTCCTTTGCTTACACTCTCATACTCACATTCTCTAAGGTCAGGATATGCTTGTCTGTGTGGTCTGACCAGGGCACAAGGAACAAAGGATGCCAGCTTTTTAGTGTTCATTTTGTCCCCAAGGATCTGGATTGGCAGTGGTAAACTAGTAATTAGACAAACCTTTTAGACACCCTAGGAGTTCACAGTTGTTTTGACACTGTCTTTTGCTTTGGAGTCTTGTTTACTTCCATCTTCATAAATCTGAGGCAAAGTCGATCTTTGCCTTTTTTTAAAATATGTACATCCTTTTGTTAGATTTCATGGTGAGCTCATGTGAAAAAGAGGGGTAAATGTGGTGTGCTGTGTCTTTACTGCCACCCTCCTCGTATGCCAAAGTGCTGGGTCTTTTGCTGACAAGTTGTCTGTGCCAGGTTTTACCACAACCCCTTTATCCGCTCTGTAGCTGAGAACAGTGTTCTCCATCGCTGTTATGTGGTGTTTAACACTTTCTGTTGCTTACACACACATTTCTCCCCCTACTCAATCTATTTGTAATATTTCTGTTACAAATCTCTACAAGCTGATTGTATCAGAGATGGATTCAGTGTATTACTCCAGCCTTTTCCTCTTAATGCAGTGAATTTTGGGAAAAAAAAAAAAGAGGTGAGAGAAATAATGTTAAAAAAGCCAGATATCCATCCCTGGAAGGGATGAGCTGCTTAAGTACTTTGTTAATTGGCACATTTTTATGAAGAAATCAGATAGTAAATCAAACAGTGAGGTGATTTATTTTTCCAAATTAATTGTAAAGTAGAATAACTGGAATGGGTTATTCAAGTTCAGCTAATCACAGAAAATAGTAATAGTACTAGTACTATCAGAAGATAACCTCTTTGTCAGTTATAGTGCCAAATTTATATAGAGTTTTCTAATTGACTCAAAAATAAAATTATTATGCCTTTTTCAGCCATATTCTACAAGGCTATGTTTTAAACTAAACAATGTTGCAATGTACCAGTTGTTTTAATAAGTAAAATACTTGTTGTTCCTCCTAACACTGAAGGTCCTGGAAGCCCTCTAGATTCCAGCATTGTATACATTAGAAGTCTGCACAGATTCCTGATTAGTTTAGGGCATGTCTCTGTGTGTAGAAGTTCCTTTGGAATTTTTTCCATGTCACCAGCAAAGCTGTAGAAGAATGGTATGTTTTTGTAAAAAAGTAAACCACCAAACCCAAAATTAAAAACAAAATCAAAAGGGCAAAAAATTAAGGATTGTGCTGAAAATTTTAGGAAACATCAAACAATTAGACAGCAGTCTCTAAAATGTGTATGTCCACTCAGGGCAGTTTCATTGGTCTTTATCTTTTCTTCATCAACAGGATGTAAAGCTGAAATTTATTGCAGCCTCATTTGATGCAGCCGGAAACTTTCTTAAGTGGCAAAGTTTGGAAGGAGGTCTCTTACAGGTATGTTTGATTATAGTTATCTTCTCTTGATAGCACAATGTTCTGAGTGCCTTTAGCCAAATTAAGACAAAAGCCAAGAGTTTGGTTATTACACTAATGACAGTTCATAACTGTAGCACTAGGTTAGGGAAAATAGCTCTTTATTCTTGCTCACAATGATCTCTACAAAATCAAAAGTATAAATTCATCAACACTGCCTTCATCCTTTAGACCAGTATAAATTTGGCATATTGGAAAGCTCTGAAAAATAGTGTTACTCATATAGAGCCAAATATCTCTGTCTTCCATTCAGCATAGTTGCTCGTGTGTAGTTTCTTATTAAACCTCTTTTTCTTGTTGAGAAAAGTGTATTCTTTAGCTCTGTGTCCACATGTGTTTATAGATGATGCTATGACTGTGTCCCCATTAGATGCTGTCAACTATTTGCACACATCATGGAGGTGGCAGTCAAATCAGTGGTTATGTCACTGTCAGGGGAGGTAGGAAAGCTGATCTGCACCATTTTCTTTGCATTGTCTTGGGATTTTTTTGCTGTGTAGTTAGGCTGTGAAACTACACACTGTGCAGTTAGGCTGTGAAAAATGCAAGTAAGCAGCAATTAGAAGATGCAATAGTAATTAGTCTATCAGAGAGAACAATGGGCAGCTGCAGCATGTTACAGAATAGAATTTGTTTAGCAGTCCACTGGTGATCTAGGCACTCTCACTATTTCCCTAGACGGACAACAATAGGAGCACTAGCAAGAACAATTGGGAATTGTTGGTTCCTTTTCTGTTGGAGCACATCATTTCAAACATTTCAGTGTCTACAGAAGAGCAGCTGACATTCAGGATTTACTTTGTTATTGCCTCAGGATGAGCCATCTTGTGTCTGTGTCTCCAGTTTTAAGGACAGCTAGTATTTAAGAGAACAGGTTACTAAGACAGGTACTATGCATAGAAAATTATATATTCTGACATATAAGTTTAGGTTTATTGGGGCACATTTATTTTCTAGGGCAAAGCTTTTAAAAGCTATCAAGAGCCAATGGGAAAGGAATAGTTTTTCCATTCAAAGCCTCCTTTAATGTAATAGATTGTGCATGATGATAAGACATCACAGTGCTAAAGTGGTCTCAGTGCATAATTGTAGCAATTCCCAGAATTTGAGTTTCACATTAATAGAATTGTGTTTTATGCAAATTTAGACTTCATTCTCATTTTGGGAAAATGGCTCTGGTCTCCACATTAGACTTTGGACCATTTTTTTCTGGATTCAGCTGAATCTGCTGTTCTTTGCTGAAAATATGTGTTGTATTAAAAAAAGAAAAAAAATCTGTTACTTGCTGTAACTGTGATTCTCTGAGAATGCCATCTTAAGAGAAACAGGGCTGTATGAATGTGGACTTCTTTTCTTATGGGATTCTTGAATTTAGCAGAAGCCTCTGATTGAGCTTGAGGCAATACAGTGCACTGAACATTCAGTCCACAGAAAGGTTATTCTCGCCTGTTTGGATGCTGCTGTCCACAGATTTCAGTGATGGAACTGAAAAATACTATGCAAGTATGAATAAGCTAAACCAGCATTTTAAGCACATCAGTGTTAATGAAGTAAATAATTGTGTTTACCCCATAATAAATCCTTCTCTTATTAAAAATTTTTAAAAATATATTTTGTGAGAACTCTTAATACCAAAGTGCTTGTAAATATTTTTCACATGAGAAGATGATACCTTTGAATTAACCTAATTATGTTTTATTCAGCTTTGTCCTGATACTCAAACTAAATTGAACGCAGCTTATGTTTTTGGAACAACTTACCAACAAAATGTAAGTAAGATATAAAATGCTATTTTCAATATTGAATTAAGCTGCCTTATATGTCATTAGTTACTCAGTGCATATTGAAGAACCTTTGGAGTTTAGGCATAAGCTGCAACACGGAGTTCTTTCTTGGGAAATTGAATGACATTAGTGTGGGTTTTTTGAAATTATTTTACTACATCACAAAACGTGTTTACTACATAGCATAGTCACAGTAAATTAAACTGGCATTTGTATTTGTGAGGTTGCTGGCTTTGCAGTGGATGAACACAGTGCCTGAATTATGACAGCCAAATGCTTTGTATCATATCTCGCAGTCTTCCTACCACCATCTTTGGCCAGTTTTCATATGGAAAGAAGGGAAATCCAGTCGTGCCATGCCTGAATATTGTTCCCATTTACTCTTTACAGTATGCCCTGATTTTAGTGAATTCAGTAGAGAGATTGAAAACATATTTTAATTGAACAGATGACTCATCAGAGGAAGGAGATTCTTTGGCTGTCTTAACTATGAAAAAACACTGTTGGGGTTTTCACACTTTACTAAACACCACGAAAGGAAGAGGGAATAGAACACTAAATTATGTCAGCTGCAGAAATGGTTCTGCCAGTGATAAAGCATCATTTATTTTTGTCACTTAATATGTTAGATAGGAAGGTGGTAGCCTCTTTGACAATGGAGTGGAGAAAGAAACATCTTTATACAACTCCATATATGTGCACAGCACAGCATCTCATACCTGTATATTAATATTGTTTATTAACTCATCGAACATTGAAAACCATTCCCCACATTATGTGTTGAAGTATGAAAATACAAAACTCGGGCTGCAATTTAGGTGGTGTGAAAGTCTTGGAAAGCAATAGCTGTTAAAGCTTACTCTGGGAAATTTAAAGTGTTTACCAAATAACATTGACAAATCTTTTTAAAATATTTTTATTTATCAAGATATTTAACAATATCTTTCATATTGTTTAATGTTGTTTAATCCATATTTCAGTATTTCAGACAGAATGAAAACATGTTATATTTAGGATCATTGAACTAGTTGAGTATGGAGCTTTTTTTCTTTTTAAAATCTTGACTATTTGATATTGAGTCTGTATTACCTGTATTAATAACAGTTAATATTGTTGGGTTTGAATAGATACATCAGTAACTTACTGAGTATTTTTTAATATCATTTTTGTCCATTGTATGCATTACAGGTTTTTTTTCCATGTGGCTTTGGAGGAAACAGGGTTGACAAATTGTATGAGTATTTAAAATGCATGGTTGTTCACATTTGCTAAAAGTTAGCTGCCTTCACATCTGATTTCTTCACACAATCACAGTGGTTGAGGTAGTCAGGGACCTCAGGAGGCTGTCTTGTCCACAAAACAGGCCAGGGCCTTGTAGGGCAGTTTGCCTAGGACCATGCCCACATGGGTTTTTATCTCCAGGGAGCGACTCCACAGCCTCGCTGGGCAACCTATGTCAATGAAAACCTGTCTGCTGATGCTCAGAGGGAACCTCCTGTTTCAGGAGGATTTATGGGTTTTATGCCCATTGCCTCTGGTCTTGTCACTAGGCACTGCTGAAAAGAGCCTGGCTCTGTCTCACACACCCTCCCTTGTACAATATTTGTACACATTGAAAGATCCCCTGAGCCTTCTTACCTCCAGGCAAAAGAGTCTCAGTTCTTCTTTGTAGCAGAGATGCTTCAGTCTCTTCTTCACCATAGTGGCCTGTGCTGGACTGTATCAAGTAGCCTAATTTCTCTCTTGTACTGGTGGGCCCAGAACCAGATTTCATGACTTCAGCATTTATGTTTCTTTAATGTTTACTCTGTTTCAAATTTTATGTCTGTGAGGTTTGCTAGGATATTTTTTCCAAATCTCTTGAAAAATTTTAAGAGCTTCATTCTCCACATTAGTCACTCTAGTTAATTGCAGTAATTTCCAAGAAGTTTGCATAAAATCATTAGTAGTTTGTAATTGCTTGCAGATAGCCAGAATACCTTGTCTATCAATACTTCAGTAAAGCATGTGACACCATTTACTACAGCATTCTCAAGAAACTCTCTGCTTGTGGCTTAGACAAGCACTCTTCATGGGGTGAAAAAGTGGCTGGATGTCAGGCCCAGAGAATGGTGGATGGAACTAAATCCAGCTGGTCACTGGTGCTGTACCCTAGGGCTCAGTACGGGGACTGGTTCTGTTTAACATCTTTATCAATGATCTCGACAAGGGGCACCCCTCAGCAAGTTTGCAGCTGACACCAGATTGGGTGGGAGTGTTGATCTGCTGGAGGGCAGACAGGCTCTGGTAGAGGGATCTGGACAGGCCAGATCGATGGGCTGAGGCCAGTGGTGTGAGGTAACAAGGCCAAGTGCCAGGTCCTGCACTTGGGTCACAACCACCTCGTGCAGTACTCAGATGTGGGGAAGAGTGGCTGGAAAGCTGCCCAGCAGAAGACCTGGGATTTCTGGTCAACAGCCAGCTGGTCAAACACAAGCCAGCGTGTGCCCTGGTGGCCAAGAAAGCCAGTGGCATCCTGGCCTGGCCAGGATTGTGTGGCCAGCAGGATTAGGGCAGTGATTGCCCTCTGTGCTTGGCACTGGTGAGGCCACACCTTGAGTGCTGTGTCAGATTTTGGGCCCCTCACTTAAAAAGGACATTGACGTGCTGGAGATAGAGAGAGGGGCAACAGAACTGGCAAAGGGTCTGGAGCACAAGTCCTATGAGGAGCAGCTGAGGGAGCTGAGGGTTAGTCTGGAGAAATGAAGGCTCATGCAGGACCTTGATGATTCTGTGATTCTTTCTTTTGTGAAGAAGTGGAACAGATTCCACAATCATTTTGTAGGGAAGGAATCCACAGCTGAACAAACTAACTAAATGGTTAAAGTGATCTTTTAATTTTCCCTTGTTTTTCTTGTAGTGCAAAATTTCAGTTTCTAAGATTTTATTGGATTTTGCTAATCCAGTCTTTTATGACCTGTTCCTTGAATATAATGCTGGCAACGGACAGCAACATCTTTGGGACGTGCCAGTTTTAAATTTGAATCTTCAGTACAATGACAAGTTTGTTAATCAAGGTAAGGGTGATAGTAACCTCTCTATGAATTTAAACAATCTGAAAACTTCAAATAGCAATAATCTATGTTAACTACTGTTACTGTGTTGTGTTTAAAGATACCACAACACACCATAACTTGTTTCCATTTTAAAAATGTAGTATTTGTGGGCAAGTTCTGATAGTTTAAGTGCAAGCTTTGGTTGCGTACACCATTCCAATCAGTAATATGCATGAATAAAATAATCTCATTTCATTATATATTTGTATAAGTTGAAAATAAACTATTTTGAATTCCTCAATAGTTACTAAGTGTTATACAATTATATGTGTTGTTTTTAATACATTTCATTATTTTTGTGTGTTGAATAAAGTGTGTGAAACTGTCATGTTTTCTAGGCAGTAATATGAACAACTGGCTTTTGACTCGTCGATTTTTTTTGGTGGATGCACTTAGTGGAATAGAGAATGACTTGGGAAAACCACCAAGGGTAATGCGGATTGCTAGCAAAATAACAATAAGGTGATTAACTTCTATAATATATAGTACATAGAAAATAAAGCCAATATTGTACAGTCTGCATTTTATTGTCTTAAGGTTGTTTTGTTATGTATTTTCTAATATGTCTAATATGTAATATGTTCCACTTCTTCAATTGCATATTTGGGAATTGAATGAAATTCCAGAGGTTGTTCTGATGAGTGAAAGAAAACAACCTTGATTTGGGAATTAAAATCACCATGATTCCCTTCCAGGTACAAGGATCAGACCATGTTTGCCTAACGCAAGTTAGCAGGTATTCAGTCACCTCTTAAAAGCAAGTGTTGTCTGGAAAGGCCTAAAAACTCTTCTGTTAATTCTTTTTCAATGTGTGTGTTGCTGACTATACAAGGATCTTATTTCATACTCCATATTGGTTTTTACAGTATTTTTTCCAACCCGTTGCCTATTCTGTTATACAATCCAGAATAGGCTTGTAGTCATTTAACTAAAATTGTGAGACTGCCTGTTAGGGTCAGTACTGATTGCTCATCTCAGCTGGAATATATTTTGGAAGAAACTTTTTTTTTCCTTCTTTATGTGATGTCCTCCTGTGAGATGCAGACAGGTAAAGATTGATTCAGCTATTTTCTTACAAGTAAACAATCCTTCCCGTGACATTGAGTTAGAAATTCACATTTTATTGATCAGGTTGTTCTGTTCATTTAGTATTTTCTTATAAGTTTCAATGATTGCTTCCCAAGCACTCATCCAGTTGTTTTTTTATTAATAACCATACTCTGTATTTCTGCAGTATCCGTCTGGTATCCCATTCACAGAGAGGAACCATCTACCCTCCTCTAATTACTGTTGCTTACACAGATGTGCTTATCCAAAACCCTGAAACCCAGAACGTGATGGTGAGATCCATGTGCTGCCTTAATTATACTTTTAGTTCTGTTGGAATTCCAGTTTTTGGTAGTGGGTTATAAAAATCTAATAAGCAGTTTCTAGTTCTGATCAGTTATGAAGTTACAAGTTTTCACTAAAACCCTTTAAAGCAAATCAGTTAAAAGTATTCTCTTTTCAGTTTGTCTTTAGTCTTTTTTAACTTAAAACACTTGGAATTTGAAATTAATTTTATAATGCTAAATTAGGCTACTATAATTTTATTTTTCAAATTAAATTATACACACTTAAAATACCAGATAAAGGACTCTATACAGCACTGCAATCAATTTATGTAAGGAATTAGTATTTTTATTTAGAACAGTGCATTTAGAGGAGGTTGTTATGACACAAACATTTCAGATCACCTGTAGTTTAAGTTAAAATATTGATAATATATTTAAAACATCCTTTAGTGTTTCATCTCTCTGTACTGAAAACCACCAAATTCTGCTGTAGCAGATGCAGAAGGGACATTTCCTACTTGCCCTTTTGCCTGCCTTGATGGGCAGCAGCACAGATGTCCCATTCTTCTCTCTTGTTGGTATGTTAGATCACACTGCTTTAAAAAGTAAAAATACTGATCTTAGGATGGTAGAACAAAAAAAAAATTATATTAGTATTTTCTGCTTGTCAACCTTCAACTGTTCAGACTTCCAGTACAAATAGACATCTGGCTAGAAGAAATTTGTGGTGCTAGAAGCATTCCTTGAGTTCCATATTAGTTGCATGAAAGCAAGAGAATTATAAAGATAGAAAAATCAAGACTTTTTTCCTGCCTAAGTGATGTCTTTATTTAACTGCTGAGACAGCGCTGCATTTGGAAAGTAATTAATTAGTAATTACTTTCTAGTAACTACTAGAAAGTAATTAAAACAGTGATGATAGGAACAATTGCTTTCAGTTCCTCAATTTTCTGTCATATCATTTCATCCTTATATCTAGATCTGTAAGATATATTTGAGTATTGCCGGTTTTGGATGTCTTGTTGCATTTAACAAATTTTATGCAACTAAAAAGATACACTGAATTTTGTTTCCAGTTTCTGTAAGCACTGAGCTTGTAGTAACTGAAGATATTTAGACTGAAGTCCAAGTGCAGTGATAGAAGGAGGTCTGACAAGAGCAAATGTTTGGGGAGCACAAGATGTTGGGAAGGAGGGACTGGTTTTGGGGGCAGGGGCAATGCTTCTCTTAAACTAAATTAGAAATACTATTTATTATTACGGTTGTGTTAAATTTAGCTGTACAGTGACAAAGACTCAGGCCAGAATATTATAAAACCAAGACAAACATTTTCTCTTCCATGTACAAATTTTTCAGACCAAAGTCAAAAGAGGTCTTAGGTTAAATTTAAGCTAGAGGGAACAATTTTGATGCTGTATGACAATTTTTATTTCATTCAAGCTGAAAAAACCCCTAGTATCTGAGCTGTGCAAGCTTACCATGATTTTGCATGCTGGTCTAATTACATCAAGGTTACCTTTAATCAGTGATGAAAGGGAAAGTATCAAACATTCAGTGTCTCTTTCAGGAGGAAAAAAATCCTGTACATTTGAAAGAATTACAAATAGGTATAGCTGGTAACTTGCAGATGGCAGGCACCCATCGCCAGCATTACTATGCATATTTACTTTTTGTATTTAAATATTCAGGTTTCTTTCGCAGTCAGCTATGAGATGAATCAGAGAGAGGCTCAGATTCAGACTGATGTAAGTTGTAATTCCCTTTAATTTGTTGATATAAGGAATTACTTCTATATTTTGTGTTTTAAGAATATCTGGAAATAATTTTTTGTTCTTTTCAGATCGCACTGGGTGTGTTGGGTGGACTGGCAGTGTTATGGTCTCTTCTCAAGACTGCAGGCTGGAAGAGGCGGACAGGAAGCTCTATAATTGACTTGCAGGTATGAACAGCTGCCAAACTGAAATGGGACATCTCTGCCTCTCTTTTAGGGCACCTTAGCTGTCATTCCCTGTGATTATAACAATTTGTTTTCTTAAGGTAACTGAAATAATTTCTAGCCTAGCTGCATGGGGTTTTTTTAAGATCTGTGCCCCAGAGTTAGGCTCACTTGAGGAAGTAGGTGTTTTGCATTCTTTTTGATTCTGATATTGTCATTCAGGAAATGCTGCTCTAAAAATAAAGGTATTTACAGGACTATTTTGATGAGTTGAATGGACTTGGTTTTCAGATTAATTCTTCCTTGAACAACAACCAGCATGTAGGAGTTTCTGCTAGTGAAAATACCATCAATATATAACCACAAGGAAAGCTTTTGTTCAGAGCTACTTTTCAGTACTAGAGTTTCCTATGTGAGCTACATAACATTTTATATGAATGCATTATGAACATATGCATTACTTAATTAGTTTTACAGATGTCTACAGCATGTTTTTATAATTGCAGACAGTTTTCAAGTTCTTACTGTTCTATGCTGGAGACCTTGCCAACGTTTTCTTTATCATCACAGTCGGCACAGGGATTTATTGGCTTGTATTCTTCAAAGTAAGTGTTCTTCCAGATTTGGATGTATGAAAACCTAGTAATATTAAATATATTTTTACATGGACATTAATTTTCTTTTTTCTTCCTTTTTTTTTCTTTTCTTGTCAGACTATTGAGGCAAGTTCTATGTAACATTCTGGTTTGTGTGCTTAAATTTTGTGTTCACCTGTTTCTTTTCCTTAGGATTTGTTGTATTTGCAGTCTGCTTTATAGTCACTTAAAATATTTTACACATTCATTGATCTTTTTCTGGAAAAGTTTATTCACACTTAAGCATTTTTATTATGTTGTCACGTATGCCATGCATACTGTTTCAATGTAACTTTTCAATTATAGGCTCAGCAGTTTGTATCTGTCCTTTTACCTCTTCCATCTCAAGAAGAAGATTTTGTCACATACATAGCATGTGCATTTAGTTTAAAGGTAAATAATTTTTCCTCACCATAAAATACATGTCAGCATGCTTCTATGTATGTATCCTATTTTCAGAAAGCTTGTTTTTAAATCTCTTGTACAGTTATTAGTTATTAGTGTGTGGATGTTATGTCCTAATAGTTATGTTGTTCTCAGAATTAAGCTATTTTTCCATAGAAATTGATTTTGTGGAGTCTTTATAGGAAAATAAATGTCTCAAGAAGGTCACAAAAGAAAGACTGAAAAATCATTCTTTCAAGGATAAAGGTATTATGAGACCCAAACAAAATAGTATCATATCAAGAAAGCAAGTATTTCCATTTAAAGCAGAATGTAAGTGCTGTGTGTTCCTATTAGAAAGAAGACAGATCCAAATAATTACATTCAGATATGTAGAATTCTAAGATCACTGCTCTGTCTTCATGGCACATACAAATATTGTATCAATTGTGGATATTATACTGAATTGGAATACGTAGTCCAGGTTAGTATGTTATGGAGAAATATTCAGGGTTGTTTTTTTTATTTGTTACTTTGCTGAATTTTCTTCATAATTTTGGACTAAACATTATTCCAAGCTTTTAAACAAACAAAAGGTTATCAAAAGTTGGTAAATAAGCTGCAGTCTCATGTATAATCAAGATATTCCTTGTTATGTTTAATGAATAATCCATGCAATAACCATTTCTCCATCTTTGTGTATATGCTGTTTCTGTCCTTACTTTTCTCTCTTAGGCTCTGCAATTTTTACACTTGCTGGTTTCACAACTTGCTATTGATATTTTCTTTATTGACTGGGAAAGACCTAAGGGCAAAGTTCTTAAAGCAGTTGAAGGTAATTCAAACTATGCTTGTTTGTATAAGCAGCTTTGGTGAAATTTAGATATTGCTCTCAGCTATTAAATTTTAGAGCTTTACTTTATGTACTCTTTTTAGGTGAAGGTGTTACTAAAAGTGCTGCTGCACCTGTGAGCATATGGAGGACATACTTTATAGCAAATGAGTGGAATGAAATTCAGACAGTGAGGAAAATAAATCCTCTCTTTCAAGTGCTTGCAGTTCTTTTTTTTCTGGAGGTAATATTACTATTACTATTATTATTATTACTACTACTATTATCATTTATAATTCACAACCAGAGTGTAACATAAGGGTCTGATGTTTAATTCTTGCATTCTGTGTGGTAATAGTGAATCACCTTTAAATTTACTTGAAATCATGTAACTTAGTAATTATTTTAATGCATTTTTTTTAGTTTATATGTATGTATAGTCATTGCAATATTTAATTAAGGAAGACTTTAAAAAATCCAACCTTTAATTATGTTCGAGATCTTTATTAGATTTGTTTGGGTTCTTTTTTAAGGTAATGAGTTACCTTAAAGGGCTTAAGAGACTGATAAATCTGTGTACACACTCGATTCTTTATTTGCCTACTGGCACCCTCCTGCCACAGTCTGCAGCTTTATATCTGATTTCATGTTTGTCTGAACTGAGCTTCCTTCCTGCTAATTTGCTGCAGTGCCCTTTTATTATGCAGGAAATAAAATGTGCCAGTTCTGTTCCCAATGGCAGTATGCCTTCAGTTACAGCTTCAGGATATGTGAGAAATTGTGCTTTAGCTTTTAAAAATATTTGGGCTTGTTTCTTTTGTGGTTTAGTGATTTTTTTTTCTATCTTGGGATGTATTCTTAAAGTGTGTAGCATATAGTTGTTTTTGTGAGGTTCTTATACATATTTTAACACTTTTATTCAATTTTATAGTTCTTTTAAAATTTTTCCATTAAATTAAATAATGAAAGTCCTGAAACTTTCTTCATTCACTATGTGAGCATTTTTGCTGTTGGTAAATACAGGCCAGGAGCAACTTAGGTGCAGTGTTACAAGAGAGGGAGAAAAGAGAGCACCTATTCTTACTGCACTCTGCAGCTACCTGAAAGGAAGGTGTAGTGAGGTGGATGTCTCTTCTTCCAAATGACAAGCACTAGGACATGAGGAAATAGTCAACCCACCACAAGTATATTTTGGTGCAACTTCTGTTATGAAAGATTTTCACTATTTTTTCACCTCTTAAGTATTTCAACACATAGTATTCCTCTCATCTTTTTTATTTTGGAACTTTTTCTAGATTTTTTTTTTGTTTGTTTAAAATAGATTCAACCATACAGATGGTGGAGGAAAATATATTTCTATACAATAAAAACAAAATAAATCAGTCTTTTAAGAGTTGCAAAGCACATGAAAATTTGCTTTTACACTGGAATATATAGTACCAAAGAGCTGAAATTTAGCAGAAGTTATATCCCTATGCAGTACAGCAGTAGAATCTTTTGGAGTTTTTCAGTAGAACCCAATATTGACTTTTGGATCACACAACTGAGCTCCATCATAGTGAGCAGGCTACTATTCCCAGGTCCATATTTCATTTTTTTCTTACTTCCTGCTATGATGTAAACAGCAGGAAGTTAACAACATTAATCCTAATTAATACTATTCACTCTCACCTGTTGTTCTGTTGACCTTCTTATCTCTTCAGGTGGTGGGATTTTCAAACCTGGCCTTAATGGATGCTTCTTCCAGTCTTACAAGAAGCAGTGAGAGCTATGTAGCTCCTTGGAGCCGCATTTTAAGATTTGGTGTGTCTGCTGCACTCTGGGTAGCCATTGCCATCCTACAAGTATGTAAAACACATGACATCCTGAATTATCCTTTTCAGGCTGGTTCTTGGAAGCTAGAATAAATCTCTAAATTGTCCAAACTGCTTGTCATAGCATGGGGTATATTCTTAACTGTTATGTTTAGTTGGGACTCAAAATTAATCTTCTGAGATATGACACATCTGACTTTGGATCAGAATTTTAATCCTCTCAAAGATGTGAATTTATGCACATACTTAGTTTTATTTTAAGTTTGATGAATCTGATGAGTTCAAAATAAAAAGCAGGTTCTTACTACAACTTTACTTCTTAAAGGAAGTAGCATGTCAGTCCCTTTTCATTAAGTCCAATGCAATGGTGGCCACTACAGAACTCTGTTGGTTGTGGGTGCTAAGTAGTGAAATTAATTGTTTAATAGCATCAAATCTGATGAACTAATGAAAGAAAATTTGGTTATTTCAGGTTATATTTTTTGCTGTGATTTATGAAAGATTTGTTGAAGATAAGATTAGCCAATTTGTTGATTTGTGTTGCGTGAGCAATGTAAGTATTTCTGTGTCTCATTTGTGGCATTTTAAATAGAATAGTACATAAGATACTGTTAACAATATTAAATAAAATTTATTCATTTAATTTAGATTACTAGCTAACAGCCAAAGATGGTATTTCCTTCAGCTGATTTTATTGGTGAATTCTGCAAGATTTCAGTTAAACTTTAATTGGAAAATTATTTCAGAAGCATAGGTATCAATATGTTCTTTCAAACATCTGATTTTTAGGTTTTTTGGTAGTTTTTTGGGTTTTTTTTAGTTTAAATTGGTTACCTGTGCTGATACAGAACTTAAAAATAACAAGTTATAACAGAAATTAGGTGTGGAACCATTTACTGCCATTCAGTATACTGATTTGTGTTTTAGTCCTTCTGACTTGCAAGTTGTCTTGGGTTTATTTAATACATGTATGTCCACTTTCTTCTCCTGTCTTGTGCTTGTCCCTCAACTGCTGAACTTCATTTTGTCCCTCTTAACAGAGGGACAGTTTGCATGCATTTTCTCTTACATCTGAATTTCTCTTCTCTACATATGGGTTTTGAAGCTTTGTACTGCAGGAATTCCCTTTTAACCAAAGAAGAGTGCAGTCAGAACAGATTGGATTACCACATTTGTCCAGAACTTCTTAAAAATACTGATTTAGCTCTTTTATCAA
This sequence comes from Motacilla alba alba, assembly GCF_015832195.1. NCBI lineage: Eukaryota > Metazoa > Chordata > Aves > Passeriformes > Motacillidae > Motacilla > Motacilla alba. The sequence continues at coordinate 128,017,287 of NC_052017.1, forward strand.
TCTTTCCAGCCATGGTTATTTCTCTTCTGTGAAACACCTATGTAGTACCTGGATTGTAGAAAAGAATTCATTTTGGAGTTTATGTGGTATATAAGCATTGTATCCTACTGAATGAAGTTCTGTTAAATACAGTCTTTTAGGAATTCAGCTGGAATCATGCATATGCATTACGTAGCACAGAAATAACCTTTGAATCAAAAAAAAAATCTAATAGCTTTAACTTCTTGGCTCAATGGGATTAAGAAGCAGCAGATCCCTGCTGTTGACAAACTAAACTTGAAGCTGGTATGTGTTTCTAGTTACCTGTAGATAAATCTGATTGGTAAAAGAGTTGCTGAATATTTTTCTCCTTTTTTTTTTTTTTTTTTTTTTTGTACCTGCCTATTTTCTGTTTGTAGCAGGACTGGCTGGTTTGTCTGATCTTCACTATGAATTCAGAAGATCAAAAATAAAGTGATAATTGTTGATTAAAGTGTTCTCTCTTCCTCCATCTCTTAGATTTCAGTGTTTCTCTTGTCACACAACTGCTTTGGTCATTATATCCATGGTCGCTCAGTGCATGGACATGCAGATACCAATATGGAAGAAATGAATATGAACCTGAAGAGAGAAGCAGTAAGTACAAGTATTCAACTTTATATCTGCTCAATTTTTTATTTTATATAAAGAGCACACACCTTTGCATTATGGATTTCCAGTTGTGCACTACATTGACCCATGTTACTTAAGGATAAGAGCTGTTAGTATGTAAATATATGACACAGTAGTTCTTTCAACTAGCTCATCTTTCTTTTTCTTCACTATTTCATCTTGTTATTTCTTCACATCTCAAGTACATAAAATTCCTATTTCTCTTAAAAAGTTTTTTTCATGTAGTTAAGTACCTTCTTTTCAAGATTTAAGCTTTTCATAAGGTCACAGCCACATTCAAAAAGGTGCATACCAAAAGCCTTTCGTAAAGAGACAGATCTGAAACACTAATACAGAAACTTGTAATCTGCCAGTCAATTCCTTTATTCCATCTCTTCTACTATGGTGATACAACCCATTCTTTATAAAAATTAATTTGTATAAGTATTTTTTCTAGTTTGTCATATATCTTTGCTGCAAGATCAGGCAAATATAAACTGTCTAATACAAGATCAGAGACTGCATTAAGTTTCATGACATCCTGTATCTTTTTAGGGACAGCTAAGTACCTTAAATAAGGATATTGCTATTTCAATTTTAAGTGGACGGAAAAAACCATAACCATATGAAAATTAAATCTCTAACACTGAAGTACAGAGGAATCTTATTAATAATGTTTTTGACTTGTGTTCCTACAATTTTTTTCCTAATTGCTTATTTTAATATAATGTTGGGAAAAACAGGGGGTTTTCCCCATGAAGATGTTGAATTTTTTATTTCTGTGCGGTTTCTGAAATTTATTAAATGTGACCTGAAAAAGACATGGAAAAAGTCAGGAATCCAAACAAAGAAACAAAAAAAGTGAGACAAGTATAGAAGAAATGGTAGACCTAAAAGAAAGGTCTTCAGAATAAATATCAGAGTATGTATTATTAAAAAGTAACGAACCGAATGCAGGTGAAAAGAGAAATATGACTTTGAGACAGCAGGGGTCAGGATTTCATGTCCTAAGGAAATCTTGCTGCAGTAGAACAAGAGTGCAGTGATGTCAAATATTTAGAGATATTAACTATTATCTATATATGAAAGAGAGGAAATGAAAAGCTTTTGACTATTTTTGGGTCTATGAATGACATTAATAATGTTAATTTACAATTGCTTTAATTGTATAGGAAAATCTGTGTAGTCAGAGAGGCTTGTTACCAAACACAGATGGCCAGACATTTCAGATTTCCATTTCAAGAAAAATGCGACTAAACTATGACTGGATTCATGAAACCTTAACAAGAGTAAGTGAGATATTGGTATTCTTTCAATCTTATTTAAAATATGAAATTTCTCTGTTAAAGTCTTGGTCTTGTTGTATTTCAGAAACGTGGTCCTGCCAGGCTTTTGGACTCATCTGCAAATACTTTTGAACAAAGTACAAGGGCCTACAATGCCATGAACAAATTTCTGAGTTCTTTTATTGATCACGTATGTATATTGACATTACTGTATTAAGGAAAATATACTTAAAGTACAGATTAAAAATTGTAAATCTAAAGGACTGTAATTCCTCTTTAAGCATATGTGCTTTAAGATTTGTTGTTAAAGATTTTATGGCATCCAGAACAGTGCTTCATTCAAAAAAAAAAAAAAAAAAAAAAAACAGTTGAAGTGCTGTCCAGCAGTGCAGACTGCACTTATAAATGACAAATCCTCTTTTGTTATGTACTTATTTTTGTCTTGGACTAGACCAGTGGGTTTGTTTCATTCATAAAGGTCTAAGTAGCTGTACTTCATTTAGTAGCAGGTTCGAAATCATAAAGCAAGAACTTGTTGTTTTTCTTCTTGTTACAGGTTCATAAGGAAATGGATTATATTGTCAAAGATAAGTTGCTGCTTGAACGAATTCTTGGCATGGAGTTCATGGAACCAATAGAGAAAAGTATTTTTTATAATGGTAAAAAGATGTGTGGTATTTGTACTATTTGAAGTATCCTGGTTTCTGTGTAGATTTCTTTCTCAGAATTTACAATCTAAAACAGACTTCACAGCAGGAGAGATCATTGAATGACTACTTGTGAGGGAGGTATTTAAGAGAAGTTCTTTAGAAACTATAGAAATCCTGTGTATAATTTGTCATTTGACTGTGATGTTTTTTATTTAAGGCAGCTGAAAGTGACAGAAGTGCACATGTTTATGAAATTAGTAATCATAAACAGTAATAGAAATACATTGTTTGATAATCTAGACTGCTATGGTTCCCAGAAGCTTAGATATAAATCAGGATTTCATGGCACTGAAATACACAATTTATAGTGAAATTACACTTTTTCCAATCAAACTTGTATTGGACATTTTTTGAAAAAGTAGGAATAGGGAAAAGAATATGTTTTCTGTAATTGTTTACATATTCTTTTCTCTTATAGAGGTGGTGGTTTTTGATAAAATAAAGAGGTATAAAAATGGGCTAGAGTACTTCAGCTGTGAAAAGGTACTTTCACCTTAAAATACCCGTTGTCTGCAGAACCATTAAACAAAAATAATGCAATGCTCTGAACCTCCTCCTAAATAAGGCACTTAGCATATGTTTTTATGATTTTGTTGAGTAGGGGCCAGAGCTAACAGCTACTGAAAGTTTCAGTGACAAGGAAGCTACATCTGCTTCTTGATTTAAAACAACTTTTTAAAATAATCTGATTGAGATTTCAGAAGTAAATAGAGTTGTGTGTGGCACATGGGTTTTACCTATTGTGTTCATCAGTATGATGCCATTTTATAAGTAAAAAGGTTGTATTATTTTTCAACAGAATGACAGGACTATCTCTGTGTTGCCACAGAATGTCATAAGTTGCTCTATCTCTGATCCTCCTTTTTCTTATCAGCTTCCTCAGCACAGACTGATCAACTCCACAAACTTGCAACTCACAGAAATACTAATTTTTTTTTTAAATGTTCTCTTTCCATAGATGAAGGACACTCTTTCACTGATGTTCTCTATTATGGCAATGAAACAACACTGCTCATCTTTGATATCCTGTTTTTCTCAGTTGTGGACTTAGCTTCCCAAAGTTTTGTTTTAGCAGCTATTCTAACATATTTGCAACAAGAGGTAAATTTCAATTTAAGAACAAAGTAATATTTTTAAATGGGAGTCAGTATGACAGTTTAAATAGTTAACGAGATAATAAATGCAGTGAGTTAGCAGCGTGCAGTGAGAGAAGATTATACTGAGACCTTATGAAATAAGGTCTTGTTGTTTTGGTTTTTTCTTGTCAAATAGACTTGTGAGAAATTCATTTTGTTCACATGGTGATCCTGAATGAAGAGGTTACAAATAATTCTCAACAGAAAACAGGAATACCTGTTAAAATTAATCTCACATAATCCTATTATAATTTAGGGTGGAAAATATGGAAAACGTTTTTAAAACACTAATGGAAATTAGGCACCTAATTCATATTATTTGTGATTTAAAGATGATCTCAATTTGCTACTTATGTTAGATACTGAAACATACTACTGTAAGTATTTCTTCATTAATACATGTTTTCCAAAATGTTCTTAGATATTTAGGTTTATTCGTACTACACTTGGACAGAAGAATTTGGCATCCAAAACCTTGGTGGATCAAAGATTTCTCATTTAATTGAGAAGATGAAAAACAGTTAAGGATTTAATCATGGAAAATATGAACATGATCAAAGTGTCTCTGACCTGCAGATTAATTGTATTGCACTTTTCAACAACAACAATGTAATGGGTTTGAAACTTGTCATTTTTTATATTATGTGCTATTAAGCTTTATTTTTCTGTATTTATAGGGGTTTTTTTTAATTTGTGAACACTAAGCCATAGGCCTTTAAAAAGGAAGGTACATGCAAATAAGACAGAAGTAAACTTACTGTTGTTATTATTAGAATAAGATTAAAATTATTTTATGGCTTTTGATAAGATATGGACCACTGACTTGGAGGCAACAATTTGAGTGTCTGATTGACAGAAGAGGCTGCTGACTCTGAAATTCTCTGAAAATACCTTAAATCTTTGTTTCTTTTTTTAAGTTATTTTGAGGTGTAATGTTTAGCAAATATATGTTGAATTTTATACAGCACAGGATTTAAGTTAATATTTCAGGAGGAATTTTTAAAGATCACTTATTTGCAGTGACTCCCACTTGAAATTTTAATATTTCTGTTTTGTGTCATACAGTATTGTATAATTCTGTCTCTTCTCTTGGAGTTTATCATTGGTTTTTTTGGGTGTGGCCTACACATGACATCCCAAACATGTATTTGAGGTACAGTTGTGTTACAGTGATGTAGAGACAGAGGCTATGATAGAGCAGGAGAGATGGTAATCAGCATTTGGGATTTGTTCTTGATCTTCTGCCTTGTGATGCAGCATGTTCAGAGGAACAACAGTAATTATTCTGTTCACTTTTTCCACACAAATGAAATGGAAGCAATTTTTTAAAATCTTTTTAGAATTGTTTTCACAGGTGCTCGTGGTCTCTTAATTTTCTGATTTTATTATCTTTATATATAACAGAGACATAATCATTTTACTGTGATAATATTTTTGGAATTTAGACAAGTTAATAATTACTCAAGTGCCAAGGGAGATTGTGAATGGCCTTCAAATCACCTTAAACTGAGGTGTCTACCTCCCATTTTTGTCACTGAAAAGTCTCCCTATCTTTTTATACTTAATGTTTTTTTCAGTAAATGCTTAAACATAAATAGTGTTTGCTGGGTTTATAGCTGTTACTTGTCTTTAGATGATTCAACAAGGGACTTACACAAGCAAAAAAAGAAAAATATCAGTCACCATCACCTCATGTTTATTCTGAAACAGACTGAGGACATGACTAGTTGAACTTAGCAGATTTCCAGTGCAGATATGCTTATCCGAGTTGAAGCAGTATTACATTTCAGATGTTTTTTGGCTTCATAAAGAGGACCATGTTCTCATGTTGGTACCATGTCATGTCATACTAAGCTGAGAGTAACACGGACATAAATCTCACAGTTGCTATTGCTCCACTGCATTTGCTTTTGGCGTTGCAAAGCCTGTGTCACTTGCTAGTCCCATGCAGTTGTACTGAGTGATAGAACGTGCCTGCCAGTAAGGCTGTGACCAGAGAGATAACTGAAAAGCTGATTTGCAGTGGGACATCCATTTATTAATGTCCAGTTTGTCATGGGCATTTTCATTTCATGCTTTCCTTGCTTCTGTCTGCTTATGGACACAATTCTTAGTTTCTTGGTGCACACTATGCCTCAGAAAAGGTGGTTTCTAATGGAGTGAAGTGTTCAGGATAAATAAAATTAAGGTTGTTGCATTTATAGTGAATGTTGTAATTAAAGTGTCCATTAGGTTTTGGACCTATTTAAACAGCCAAAAATCATATTTCCACAGGGAACCATGACTGTATGACCTCATTAGTTGTGAGGTTTCTTGTCAGTGATCTACTGAGAGCCAAAAGTGTAAATTAAGCTAAGGAGCCATCTGAAAAAGAGTCTGCAGCAGGACATTCACAAGGCAAAGACAGCCTCACCTGGTGTCCATGTATTTCTTTGGTGGATATCTTTGCATAGCTTAACTAAAGTCCTTACAAGTCCCTGCAAAGTCAGTGTATGAGAGGAAATAAAATCTTTGTCATGTGACCATGTTTACTCAGGCTAACAGATGTGACTAAAGGGGTGTAGGGAGTTGCTGTGGTCCATTCATGAGCAAGGGTGACCCTGGTGCAGTGCCCTAATACAGGTCTTTAGGCCAGCAGAACTGTGGACAGAACCGCCTATCGCTGTCGCTGGTCACAGGCACAGGCTTGTTCTCTCTGAATTCTGGTGATGTGTTCATGACCATGAGGTGTTTCTAGTACCACACCTCAACCATACCTTCTCCAGAGTGGTCAGATTTATGACCAGCTCCAGTCAGAACAACTAAACTAGCTAGATTTGAGTGAATCAGAGAATGTCTGAAAGGAGAATGAAGATGTGGTTGTGCCATCTGTAGGTGTGTGGTTTCAATTAGTTCAGTTTTCATCAGTTCAGTACCTGCAGAAATGGAGACATTTCAGCATGGGGGCTCTCACTGTACCCTGTTCTCAGTGCTTGTGCTAATCAGATACACTTCTCCATACAAAACTCCTGCTTTGAGTTTGCTTTAGATATGCCTTTAATTATCTGCTGCACAGTAGGGCACATGAAAGCTTTAATGACCTTGCATTTTGCAAGAACTACTGCTAAAAGCAGCTCTTCTTAACAGAAGAAGATAAATGATAAATTAATCTAAAAACATCCTGTCAAAATAGTTCAGTCATTTGGCCCTCTCTTTCTCCTCAGTGCACACACTACTCTGTTTTGTTTTATTTTTCCAGATCATTTGTCTAAAATGTTAATATTCCTAACATAGGCACTCTACATGATTTGAGAAATAATTACAGGAGTCAAAAGCTCCAGGAATTCAAAGAAGCTTTTCTTCACTCTTGCTGTCCAGTGAACACTTGGAACAGGTTGGCTGAGCTTTGTCCCCTATTCCTTGATATTTGTTCAGGAAATATCAAGCTTGATATTTGTTCAAGAAATATCCCTTGTGGTTTTACTTCCAGCTTAATGGTTTTTATTTTTTTAACATTAATATGCATCTACGATGTGTTGTTCATGTGATGAGTGTCTTTCAGGTTTCTAAATGTTCTGTTTGCCCACATGGCATTTCAGTCTCTCCTGTCTGTTTCTCGGAGCAATAAAAAAATGTCAAAGATTTGAGACAGGTTTTTTTCCATTTGTTGATTGAGTTGACCCAAACCTACAACATTTCTTCTTCCATGCACATGAGAGTAGGGCCAGAGGCTGCTGCTGGCTCTGCAGTCCAGAGAAGCTGTCAGAACAAGTGTGAGAAAGGAGTTTTGCAGTCTGTGAAATAATGGAGGGTATGGTTTTGGATAGTCAAAACTTATGGAATGAGATAGTCGGGTTTTGCCAAGTTAGATACCAAACAATTTCTACCAATAAATAAAATCTGTATGTACAAACAAAGTACAGTTACTTCAAAAATACGTTAACGTTTACAGGTTTCATTTACTGGTGAGGACTTGCCATTTTATTACAACATTCATTTGAATGGCAGAGGCAGGTGTGTGACTGAGGTAAACCCTACCAGAGGTGAGAAGTGGAGCTGGCAGGGTGCTCAGCTCCCACCCTTCCATCAGCTGCTGCAGCACAGTGATGCCAGCCAAGCCCAGCTCAAGGGCTGTTGGTTTGTTTTCAGGTTCAGCAGGAATGTTTGAGCAGTGGATGAAAGGGACAGTGAGATTGTGACGCACTTCTAAAAAAATCACAAGTAAATGGATGGTGGAAGGAGGTAACTACCTAACCTCTCAAAACGTCTCCCTCAACACTACCTACTTTGCCCTGACTTTTTTTTCTCTACCCAGTATCACGCCCATTTCTCCTGTACCTTTTCACTAATCAAAAGCACTCAACTCTCCTGTGCCCCAAGCCACTGTCTTCAGGCAGTGCCTGACACCTCCTCCATCACTTCATCACTGTCATCTGAGAGGCAGATCCTGCCCCTCTCTTCCTGCAGGTCTGGCAGCCAGGCTCTGCTGGGGCAGATGCTGCCCTTCTCCACTTCCCTGGTCAAATGAGGAGAGATGTGACATCAGCAGGAAGATGCTGCCAAGCTGAGCAGCACTGTGTGCCGAGGTGTGCCTCAGGGTCGCAGCACAGGTTCTTTGGTGAGAAGAATGAAAATACAAACATAGCCTTAAAAGTCAGTTTAAAAGTGTGAAGTCCCAACTTCCGTGTATGTCTAAAAGAAGGAATGAAACCAAGATACCTCAAAAAAACCCTGCTCTTTGAGCACTGGCTTCCTCCAGCTTTGCCTCCTATTACCTATTTACCATCTCCATCCCAGAACACTGCCTTCCTTCCTTCCTTCCCACACTCTTACCATGACACAGCAGACCGACGACCGCTGTGAGAAAGTCACAGTCCTTGCTGGCCCTCAACTGTCTGCCAAAGGGAGCGGGGCTGTGGATGGTGTCCTGCAGGCAGGGTGGCCAAGCTGTGCCAGCCTCCATGGGCACAACTGTGCAGTGCAGGCAGGTCTGGGCTGTAGTGCCCACAGGGAGGACCTGGATCCCCAGGTTGGGCTAGGGATCCTGGAGCCTGTGGGACAATCCCCAGGGAACTCCATGGGAGACGCATTTGCCTCTCTGCAAGCTGAGTTACATTTTACCTTGGTAGAGCTTCAGTAAGCTGTGATGGTCCAAAGGCCTGACCAGCTGTATCCCTCTCTGTTCCAGCTGCTTTACTAACCTACTGATGTTACTCAAGACTTGTCACCCTTTTGGTTTTTCCCTGTGAACTTCAGTTACAGCAGGAGCAGCTCCAAGCCTGGGAGCTGGGAGAGGTGAGGCAGCCCTTGGGGCTAATGAGGGAATATTTGATGTTCAATGCTCATCTGTGGAATAGCTCTGCAGAGGTCAGGAGGCAGCAGTGGATTAGCTGACACGGAGAATTTCCCTTTGAATGTTCAGAATTGTTCTTTTGTTAATCTGTGAAAGGTGAGCCCACACCTGTCAATCTCCTCCTCACAACCTGTGGTGTCCATGGAATCAAATCTGAGCAGAGAGAAGGAAATGTACTTGCCATAGCACTAAAGCAGTTATTCCTAGAAAACCTGCAGCAATTAAGAGGCAGATCTAGATGGTTTATTTCAGTGATCGGGTTTTTTACATAAGTACCTTTTATTATGGAATTATAACATTTCCATTTTACAGGCCTGTGTGTCAGGGTAGCAGAAAGGCTCATGCAGTATGGAGGAAACAGGAATGGATAAAATCACCTGTAACCCCATGGCCACCGTAATCTTCTCACCCTGGTTTGCAGCTGCAGAAAAATAATCCCCTTCAAATCATACAAGAAATAAGTCTCCAGTTCTTCCTGCAAATGCTGAATGAGTTATTTGCTTTTAGCTTTGCCTGATCTCTGGGACAAGAGGAGTTGCACCAAGTGACCTCACAAGCAAACAGCTCAGTACCTCCCAGAGCTTGAATCCCCTTCCTATCCATGCCCTGCCACTGGCAGCCACTGGGATGAATAAATTTTGCACTTTCATGTGCTACAGTCCCCCTGTAGCTCATGAGCTACATGGGGGAACATGAGCACATGAGCTCCTCCATGGAGCTGTTGGGGCAGCATCCCCCCACTCCACAGCCTCTTGGAGGATGGATCTGGCCACTGGCTTTGGGGCACATCCCCAGGCTGCTGCCCCACCTGCACCAGCCCTTCTTTTCAGGCTCTTCCTTTTCAGGCTCACCTGGGCCTGCAGAGAGCCAAGCCCCAGAAACATTGTCAAGGGGATTGCAGGAGTTAAGCTGAAATCTTTGTGTTTAATAACAGCTGTGTGGAAAGCTCGGTATTTATTGCAGTATCCTGGAAGGTCAGGGCAGCAATGATGCCAGGAGAGGGACCCCTCAGATGTCCACTTCTCCTAAAAGTATACAGTCAGAAACTAGCTTCTGTTTTTTCAACAGTTTGAGAAGGAAAGGAAAGGAAAGGAAAGGAAAGGAAAGGAAAGGAAAGGAAAGGAAAGGAAAGGAAAGGAAAGGAAAGGAAAGGAAAGGAAAGGAAAGGAAAGGAAAGGAAAGGAAAGGAAAGGAAAGGAAAGGAAAGGAAAGGAAAGGGCTGCATTTCCTATTTGCAATGTTTTCTTTTTTTACAATTACAGTGCAGTGAATGTTGTGACATGGGGCACCCAAAAGCTCAGTGCAGAACTTGATGTGACTCTGGGTTCTCCCCACATCACCCTAAATCCACAGGGCACAGGGACAGGGAGGTACACCTTTGTATGAGGATGGAGGCAAAGCCTGGCAAATTCATCTGTGCAGACATGCTTACAGTTCTTAAAAAAAAAGAAAAAAAAAAAAGAAAAAAAAAGAGAGAGAGCAAGAGAAAGAGAGAGAATATGTCTGCCTGGCTTGCACAGGCAGCTGCAGCTCACTGGTGGCTAACACTGATCTTACTGCATACTATTTCTCTTAGGTGACACCCTGTCTTTGCATCTGCAGAATCCCCAGCACTGTGCCCTTCAGAAGGCAACACAACTGAATTCCTCTGAAGGTTGCAGATGCTGTGATGACTCTCAGGGATTTGTGAGCATGGTGAGGGAAAGTGCTGGGTCTGAGACCTGTGGATCAGGACCATCTGGTCTGTCAACAGGAAGACCAGGATCCTACAGTGATGCTGTCTGGTTTGCAGCTGCAGCTGCACCCCTGTTACACAGGTTGTAAGGAAAGGTTGGCTGCTCTCAGTGAGGAAGTTTTGCTTCCTCACCCCGAATACTGTGAGCAAACCACAATTTCCTCAATCTCTCTAGCTGTTTAGAGCTAGCATTGCTCTCCAGTGGTTTATTTCTGACAGCCTGAATAAATGCAGAGAAATGCTTTGATGATGCACTTCTTTGAAATAATAATATTCATTGCCCATGCTCAGCAGACATGAAGCCAGAAGAGACCATGAGGTAATGGAACCTCCCTTGGTGGCCACTCAGGGCTCTTAGCTCCTCTGGCACAGTCACACTTACTCCCCATCCCTTGTGAACAAGGGAACCGCTGCCTTCTCAGCAACCATTGCCAGGGAAGGGCTGAGATTCTTTACGATGCAATTAAGTAGCAGACATTTAAATGTATCTAGATGGGAAAACAGAAAGGAGTTTATCTGCTCTGGGGAATGACTTCTGTCTCCTGCTTTACCTGGGAGAGCTTAAAATAGATGCCATAGGTAAGGGCAAAAGTTAGAGAATTCAAAATTTTCACTTCCCACCAGTGATTGCCATGCCATCCACGGTTATAAAAGCTGTACTGGAAGGCACAGTGTATAATTAGAGGAGGTAGATGTTTTCACATTCCCTGCCTGTGTGTATGCAGGAGAGTAGAAGCCTGGCTGCTCTTCACACGCCTTGTCAGTCTCTCAGCTCAAGGATGGTGTAATGGACATCTGCAAGGAGCACAGGCCAGCTCTGCGGATGCCTATGCTTGGAAATAAATGCATCTAGAACCCAGCTCACTGCTGGGAACAAGCCTCAGCCCCTGATAATATCTGCAGTGGCACTGAAATGGATCTAGCTGGGCAAGTGGCTCAGAGGGCTGTTGGTGAGAAAGGAACCCTGGCAGGGTCTGCTGTCCTGCAGGGCCAGGATGATGCAGGTGGCAGCAGGTGAGGGGAGGGAAAAGTGGAAGAGCCAGGCCTGGGAAGAGGTGCTCGGGGCAGCAGGCCTCAGTTTTGCCCAGAGACAGCGGAGCAAAGCACAGCACCAGCCCAGGATCACACACTCTTTCAGCTGTTTTTTGGCACTGCACAGGAACAAGGCTGCCCATTCTTGTGCGCTCGTCCTGTGCAGCCCCTTTGCCGCAAGGAGAGCGTGCAGTAAACGTGAATGCTGAACACACGGTACTGCCCATCCCTGGCTGCTGGCAATGCACACACCCAACGGGGCAAGCTGGGACTTCACTGAGACAGTGCAGCAGAGACAATCACCCAGTGATGACCCCTTCTTGTATGGTTTTGTATTCAGACTTTCGCCAAGAATTACCAGATTCCCTTGTCCCAGCAAATACATGAGAAAGACATTTCTTAGAAAAGTGCCTACAGTCCAGGAAGTTGCCATCTTCCAGCTGTTCCATATGACAAAGGCACAGGAAGGCTATATGCACCAAATTAAACTCTGTGGGAGGATTGGAGCCATCAGCAAGGTGGGGAGTAGAGAGCACCATCTTGTAGGGCTCCCAGCCGTGGGTCTGGGTAACCCCAGAGTGCATTTTCTTCCTGCAAACCACCTCTGCAGACCAACCCGATGGCTCCCAGCAGGGTGGCCACGCTGGCAGGTTAAAGGTACCTGGCCCCCAGGTGTTTGTAACCATTAGCCCAAGAGTCAGTACAGACCAGTGACCTTCCTGGCCCCAAGTCATTGCTAAAGAGTTTAAAGGAGGGCTGTGAGCAATGATAAAATGCTCCAAAGGTCATATCCCTGTCCAAATTCTGGAGATGCTGCAGGTCTGTGTCTCCTTTGTTGCCATGGAGAGCTTTAGCTAAAGGAAAGGGGAAATTGCCCCATTTGCTTTATCTGAAAATGTTTTTTCTCAAAGAAACTCACCAAGAACATGCTGGAATTCCACTGGTGGCCTGACCCCTTGCTGTGTCATAGCACAGGCTCTTGCACAGTTTGCTCCCAAGATAATTATTTTAGGGTTAATTTCTGAGCAGGAGAAGGTATTCATGTTCTCAATGAACTACACTGTTAAACACAACGTTCCTCTGGGTTTACACATGCATAAAAGGGTTGTACTCAAGTCAAACCTGGAATAGAAATGTTTCAGACAACCTCCTTCTTGTTTGCTCAGTCCCAGAGCAGTGTTGATTTAAGAATATTGTCTTGATGATAACCTGTTGGAAAAGTTTAAATTCCTTTCACAACCTGGAGAGAAAAGGGGGCCACTCAGCGAAGGTTCTTTCTGGCAGTGGCAGGGGCCGGCACTCGCCAGGCAGCCATCTGTGCTCATTAATTCTGCTGGAAGGCTGCACTGGCCTATCATAGGAAAAAAAGGAGGGCTCTGGAAAAGCACAAACTAAAGTAGCTGCTAATTCCCCTTTTGCCTGTACCTGAGCATGCAGGTTTAAGTGAGATACAGCTTCACAGCAGTGATTTTGGAAGGCTGTGCCAGCGCTGGAGCCCTGCTGGGGCTGGGCTGGCTCCTGGGTCAGGGGGCTGCGCTCCGAAAACGCGGAAGAGAGCTGAGAGGGGTGATGTACGCAGGGGCACCTTTGGGAGCGGGTAGAGCTGTGGCACAAACGGCACACTCGTGTCAGCCGCGGGGGCCGAAGGAGGAAGGGCGTTTTCTGGCATCCCTTCCTCTCTCCGGCCGCTGCTCCCAGCGCAGCCGCAGCGGCGCTCGCACAGCCCTGCGCCTCCCGCCCCGAAAGGGCCTTTTTGGCAGGGAGGCGTCGCGTCAGCATCGAAGCCATTGCGCAGCAGCGGCTCTGCCCAGCAGGAAAGTCCCCGCAGCTGCAAACGAGGAGCCGCAGAGGCTCTGGGCAGCTGGCCCGGCGCCCGAGGGACAAGGAGCAGTTGTCGCGCTGGTCCTGGAAATGTTGCTGGGAGTTGCTTGGCTGTCGCCTCAAACTCCTCTTCCCTTCTAAGCTCCCAAGTCGACTCGTTCATCTTCTCTGAGGACACTTCCTCACCTTATGCACCTGCCTATTCCAAACCCTTCGTCTCTGCCTACCGCCACACTGCAGCGCTCCGGGTGTCTCCCTGCCCCTGTGCCGCACAGCAGGCAGTGCCGCCGCCTTGCAGTCTCCACGGGGCCGGGGCTGACCACCGGGCAGCTCTGCTACCACCATCCTGTCCACTTACACTCAACTGCTGACAGAAGGCAGGCCAGGCAAAGCCAAGCTTTTTCTTCGACAGAAGGGAACTACAGGACCACACTTGGCCCAGGGAAATTCTCCATCCAGGACCGATATAGAACATTTTTTTGTTTCCTGGGATAGAGAGGATGAGCCAAAGAGGGTAAAAACATCTGGGAACATAGGAGAAATGCCTTTTGATGAAATTAGCTGTTGTTTTTAAAAAATACCTAGGTTGAATGCTGAATGTTTTGATGTAGCAATTTAATTTATATGGTGCAACTGCAGCACAAAGAGCTGGGGATGCCCACAGAGAATGGCAATTGAAACACTCAGAATACTCCCAAATACTTTGCAAAATGTTGTATCACCTCTTTGTCATCAAATATCTGCCAAGCACTTGGATATCCCTGGTCCAAGCCCGCTCTGTGCAGCCTGCTCTTGCACAAGGACAGGGTCTAGTCTAAATACTGCCTTTCCAAAAGCAATCCCAGTGATGCCAGCAGGGTTTCAAACTTCAAAACTGCGACCTCCCCTGACCACCCATGCACTGGCTGTGTGTCAGACTCTTTCAGCTGGTGCCATGGGACCAAAGCCAAAGGAACAGCCTTCCAGTTCTGCTTGTGACAATCTCCCCACCAAACCAGTCCAGTTATTTAAGTGCCCAACAAAAGCATAAAATGTATCAAAACAGCATAGGAATAGGATCTCACTAAGGGAGAGGCATAAATGTGAAAGTATAGTCTTAATTAAACCAAGCTCCCTGTAATTATCTCCAGCTATTGGTCATTTTGTAATGTGCCTACAATAATCTGAGTTAACGTTCTCTTATGTGTATGTTATATATATTGTTATATGAAACAACATGCAAATCACTCAGGGTTATCAGCTTGTTGTCATCCCCATCTATATCTTATGACTTTTATTCAGAAAGTATGAATTGAGGCAAAATAGCTAGACCTTACCAAAGCTCCAGTTATTTTAGATCAGTTATGATCAGAAATACATTTCCATGAAACTATTTGCCACCTGCATACACATACATTCCCTGGTTACGAACTTAGTCAATTCAGGGGTTAAAACCACATTTTTTCTCACCCCCAGCATAGCAAAATGTAAATAGGCCACTTGTTTTGCTGCTCTGCTCTGTGTATCAGCCACAGAGGGTCCAGAAGTTAGTGCTTAGCTGGCAATTCTGCTGATAATGAGGGAGGCAGAGCAGCCCGTTCATTTACAGCCACATCACCTCTGCTGACAGAAGTAAAAATGGGCTTTTGTCAACATCAATAAACAAATTAGAAACTGCTCTGGCGAGACAGAGCAATGGTAGCCCCATTGCGTCAACAGGGAAAGGAGGGGAGGACCAGGCCCTTCCAGGCACCAGCTGCAGGGGATGTGAGGGGCCTGGCTGCCTCTAACACTGCTCTGCTGCTGCACCTCTGCACCTCTGCACCTCTGCTGCTGGCCTGGCGTGAAGGCAGCTCGGGGACCTGGCCAGGCGCAGAATGAGCAGGGCTATGCTCCCCGGACAGGGTGGCTCAGAGTGTGCTGGCTTGGATCCCACTGGTCACTGCTGCTCCACCAGGAAATAATGGATGTCCTACAGCTGGCAGGAATTTTTGTCAAAACAGGTTTTTATCAGAAAATGCCAGTTCATCATATTCAGCAGGCTTTGAACCAGCAGAGCAGTTTCTAATGAAAAAAAAAAAAAAAGAAACATATTATTTTCAGGACCTGCTTCGTTCCTTTCTGATTTCTTGAGCTGCACTGTTGCCAAGGACTCACACATCCACAGCTTCACAGGGCTGATAATATTTCAGACTTTTTATTTTCCAGGGTTGAGAAGCCTGGAAAGGCCAAGCACAAATAGGGCTTATAAGTTCCTGCAGAACAGGACAGAGTCTGGCATCCTAGAGGACATCCTATCACACCAAGGACATAAAGGTTCCAATGCCCAGGGAACAAGGAGCTTGGACACATTGACAAAGACTTAGATGACACAGAATGAAATTCCTGGACTCAAGGAAGTTTGTAGGAACACCAAGCGCTAAACCAATTAAAACCCCAGGATCTCCATTGAGGTTTCATACTATCAAAACTTCATTTTGAAATTGAAATCTCCTTTGTTGTCTGTGAGGAACAGACCCACCACCTGTCCTCCTACCCCTGAGAAAGGAGAATGCTTGTGCTTTCTAAGTCTCCATCCTTTCCTCCCACTTCTTGTGGTATCTGCAGGTTTTCCTGAATATTTCTTATGGGAAAATATATTTCCCTCAGTGCTGCCTTCATGGCATTGAGGGCACTCAATTTGTTGTTTTATCCAAGGGCTTATCTCTCCTGTGTTTGATGTTTATAATGGCTATTTGCCAATGATTTCCAAGGTGTTTTAATAATATATTCCTTTATGTATGACAGAGTGAAATTGCCTGTGTGAGATCCAGAGACAGGGCAAATAAGGGATGCACTGCTCTGGCTATGATAGTCTCTTCTTCTAGATAAATGTTTCCTTCCACCACCAGGGTGAGACTGGATGTCCCATTGGGTGGGTCATTTAATGCTGCTGGAGGGAGCAAAGGCTACTCTGTGCAGTCCAAGGGCTTTTCATGCAAGTCCACAAGTTCCACAAGTCCACAGCCCTCACTGTCTTACCTGTGCAGAGCTGTTTGGATGCCTTTCCAACCCTTGGCTCAGAGAAAACTGGTCTCCAGGGCTTACACTAAAGGTGACATTCAGAGCATTTTGTACACATGCAGGTGCCCAGCTCTGACAGACACACTTCCCAGACCCCAAAGGCACAAGGCACACTCTTATAACCTCCCTCACAACTTGAAGTGCTTCCATTGCTGTTTCTGGATTGGTACTTGTGGCTCGCCATCTGCTTAGTGATAAGGACCAGCTTGAACTCCTCATTAACAACCAGATCAGATATCCACACATTCCTCCAGAGCTCTGGTTCAGCCTCACATGGTCCTGGTGAGCATAAAGAAGCACCAGCTGCAAAGGGTGTCAGACCCAAGCTGAGAGCAGAGGAGGTATCCCATAATTCCACAAGGTTTTGAGGAAAGGCACTAAATACACCCTGTTTCTTTTGCTTGAGGGAAGTAAAAGCAGTGAATGACATAGGGAACAACATAGAGAAGAGAACGCGAGGACAGATGATGGGGAGAGAAAAGGTTTCCCCATTGCACCACCACGGCTTTATGCCTACAGCAGGGATTATGAGATGATGTCAAATATTCTGATGTCAAATAAATCATAGCCTCATGCATCACCCTATTTTTCTTAACTTGATTTCCAGATGACCTTGTGCATTAAAAGCACCTGCCTCAAGGTTGTAGTATTGTATCTTCAGCAGAAACAAGCAGAAATCCTCACCATGCTCAGCATGGTGCTTTTTTTGGTCAAAAAAACATCAGAACCACAGGCAGCTCAGATGACAGTGCTGCCCTCTGAAACCATGTGGCCACCCCCTTAGACAGAACAAATGAAAACTAAAATGTTAAGAAGAGGTTAGGATTCAATAAATGGAGAGACAAACACTTTGATTTGAGGACTGGCCTGTCCTTTTCCCATCCAGATGGCATAGGTTTACTGAACTCGGAGACAAAAGACTGCTCAGTCCTTCACCACTTTCTCTTTGGTTGTGTGCTTTGCTGTGTTTGCTGCTGGCAGAGCAAGTTCTGCACTCAGTCACTCACATCCAGTTGTCATGAGAGCTGATCAACACCTTGCACAGACACCTGTGCACAGAACATGCCTTCACTGACTGACCTCCATCTCCAGCACTGCTTCACTCTGGGCCTCATCAGATTTCCACCACAGGAAAGTTTGGGCACCCCTTCCAGTGCTTTGATTTTGATTAAAAACATAGCTTTAATTCTACTCATAATTTTGAAGAACTATGATAATTTTAACAGAGCTTAAAAAAAACCACACATGATTTTTGATCTTTTAATTACTGCATCAAAGCTTGAAAAATTATAGATTTGCTACAGTCCATGTTTCAGACGAGGGCTCAATGCCAGTTTGCCATCGGGGACTAAAGATAAAGCAAAGATGAAAGAGTAAATGCAGTCCTGTGTGTTCAACACAGAAACCAACCATACTGTTTCAAGGCATGTTTCAGACACAGCCCCATACCTGTTTTGGAAAGGAAAACTCAGCTGCAGTTTGAGAGAATTCAGTGCTAACTGGAGCAATGATCACTCGCTCTCTTAATGGAACTTTATCAGAAAAACAAAACCATCCTTAATATTCCTAGCACAAACCAGGCATGGATCCAGAAATATTCTACCTCTGAGTAACTGGGGAAATGAGCCTTTTCCACCGTGCATTCTACTGCAGTGACTCACCAAGGATCTCAGCCCCCAGTGTAAGGCATCCTCGCACAGTGATCCATCAGGAGCAATGCTCAGCCAAGCATATGGCATCACAATCACAGGTAGCAAGCAAACTGAAGATTTATTTCACTATGGGTATGAAATGCATATTTCATTATGTGCGGTATGCAGATGAGCTGGGTCTTTAACTTCAGAGAGCTCAATTGCAATAGGAAAGCATGGTGAATGCTGGTTTTCCTTAAAGTTCTACCAGTATTGTATCAAATATTCAAAACAAAGCTCTGTTCGTGTCAGTTCATAGTGGTTTGTCCCAGATGACCAGGGGATCGCTACTGTAAGGCACATACATGCATAATCCTGTCTGGGAAAAAATTACAGGAAAATATTCACAGGATAAAAGTTGGCCATACCCCGTCTTGTACTCCGAGTGTTCCCTCCCACCCATCATCTCAGGAGAATAAAGCATATTTATTCTCACTACTGTATTAAAGAGGAGATGCTGATTGTTTAACAAATCCTATGGTAACACATACCTTTAAGCTCAAAAGGCACAGCTGGATGATGGAAAAGAGCCAAGAGGACAAGCAGACCTGCTTTCCTTGCTCCCCTTTGCTTCTGCCCAAGTCAATGGCTCCCCTCTCCCCAGCCCAGCCACCCCCCCGCCTCCTCTATGGGCAGAATCAATTCACTGACCCAGCAGCACACAACGCAGGGAAAAAGAAAAAAAAAAAAAAAAAAGAACAGTCATCCATTTCCAGCTTGAGAAATTGTATTGTCCTGGCAAAGGGTCTGTGAAGCATGCCAGCCGGCACAAGGAAGGGGGCTGGACTGCAGGTGAGGAACGCGGGGACGCGGTGAGGATGCATTGTCGCTGCTGTGTCGCTGCCCCGCTCGGCCCGAGAGCAGGGGAGGTGTCGCTTTCTCCGGTGAGCATTGGGCAGACCCAGATTTGCCAACTCTGGCGTACTCACCTGAGGGCGGTACGACCCAGCTCCCAGTCTGCTTTGTAATGACTCAGGAGCCTGACAAAACGCCTGAATCATTGCCAGTTATTCATGTGTCATTTTTGATGTGTTGGAAAGCAGCTCATGGAGACAAGTTGTTCTGACAGTAAGACATACCCTGTTGTTCCTCAGCTAGGGGAGAAGGCATTTGATTTTCAGAGGATATTACAAAGTAATAAAGTCCTTGACAATTCCTGCTTACCAGCCACTGTCCTGAGACCTATCCAAACCCCACAGAAGTCAGTGTTAAGATCTGCCAGCTGCAGTCATGTTGGAGCCTCTGTTTTTTGTCAAAATAAATGCCAACATAATGCAGGTCTTTGAACAGAATATATCCTATATAAAAGGAAGCCGTCAGTGTACCTGTTTACTTGGTGGTATATATTTTTGCAGTGAATTAAAATGCCAAACTGAATTTCAAGGAGTAGGCTGAAGATACACACAGAAGGCGTGCAGGAAGTACCATGTCACTCACTGGTTTTGGGGAAAACAAGACAATGGAAAATGTCCCTCATCTCACATTTTCTTTTTAAATGAATGTGCAGGATCTTTCACACCACAGTCAATTACAGAGATGGAAATGTGTCTCTCACTGTGCCAGAGCAAGAGAGGCAAGGTAAGAAACCAGAATTACAATACAATAGTGCCAGTTTCTGAACTCAGCTGTAACTATGGCAATCTTCATTCACAGTATTTAACTGAGACTTTAGAATAGTAGTGCACTTAGCAACCTTGAATAAATCACTACCTCGCCAGCTTACAAACATTTCAAAGACATGAACTTTTACCAAAAAAAACCCCAAAAACAAACCAACAAACTTTATAAGAAATGTGTATTTGAAGAAATCACTTGACACTATGTCTTCATTACCTGTTCATGTTGACTACAGGGACTTGGTTTTTCAGAGTAGCCAAGCATTAAGGGAGATACATTTAAAGAGGCCAAGCAATAAAAAAAAAAAAAAACCCAACAAAATTAAGTACTAACATAAATTCTAATACAATGTCCTGTTTACTGTGCAATTACTGTCAAAAGCTGGTACTGTCAGCAAGGACTATTTTACTTTTCCTGGGTTGTATAAAGTCAAAAGGGGGACACCGCGGGCCAAATTCTTCTCTCACTTATATGTGTGTTTTCCCCTCCCACCTTCACTGGCGTCAGCAGCCTCAGCTTTCTGCATTGTCACAGCTTCCAATGCTCCCCATATGTAAGGTCAAATAAAGGAGTAGTGTGGTATTAACAGAAAACAAAACAAAACAGAAGAAATGGATCAATATAGCACATTTCCTCTCCACAATCCAGCTTCCCCTGATAGTTCTGCGCTGTCAGGGAGTGCTTCTCTCACCAGCTGCTCCCCGGGATGTGGTACAAGCCTGTTGTTCATCTCTGCTTCATAACAGCATTTTTTCTCTATTCTTCTGGTACAGAAAGTAACTGACAGAAGATAAAGCAAAAGGATGAAAAAGAATAATTTTCAAACAAACTTTTCTTAATTTAGGTGTTTGGTTTGAGACAGCCAGTGAACAATTCTTTGCTTGCTATTTATTGATGTCCAGGAGAAGCCAGGGAATGCTCTGGATGCTGTATTTATTTTAACATTCACTATACCAGTGCATCATGCAGAGCAACTGCACCATACATGTGTTTGACAAACACTTAAGCTAATCCATGGCCACACAAGTTTGGTTAGTGGTGCTTGGATGCAACAAAGAAGGCATTTCTAATTTATAGGGATGGGCACATTTCTGGCAGGAGTCATCACTGAATCCCAACAGGGTCAGTGGCATCTGGCTTCCCAATATCACACTACATCTGGGGATTTGGCCTTGGTAGCAAGACCAAACAGGTTTGGCCACAGTAACAAAACAAGAGGTATTGGCAAGGCATTGGCAGAATTATAATTGCTGCAGGCAAGAAATAATGAAAACATGATGGTCTACACTGTGAGTGCTGTAAAGATGGCCTTAAGGAATAACCATGGAAAATGGTACAGTGTGGGAAGAGACTCAGTTATGCTGTAGTCCCTTACCCCTTAAGCTTTCTTTGAAACTTTTTTTTCCTTTGGAAAAAGAAAGACCTGTCAGCAAAAGAACATTTTTAAACTTTTCTTTACTGACATGATTGGAATGTTTGGCTGTGAGCCTTACTGCAGTGTGTGTTACAGGCTGAACACTGTGCAGCGAGTCCCTTTGAGCACAAGCTGGGCACAGGGAGTGCACTTCTTTGTGAACATAGGAGCCCTGATTTTGGCTGTCTGGAAATCATCCAAAGTTGTCAACGACGCAGATTTGCTAATCAAAACTCCACATGGCTGAAGGACAGACATTCTCTGACCTTTACTACAGGCCTGGGAATGCTGCAGCAGCCTGAAATGACTTTCTAGAGTTGCTCCCACTGTTTGAGTTCTTTGCAAGTACTGGCAGGGATACTGTGCCTCCGAACAAAGCACCTTTTAAATATGCACTTTTCAAGAAGGGAGGAATTATCTCTGATTCAACAGGGCTTTCAGATACCCTTTCCAGATTACTACAGTGGTTTCATTCAGTTATGCAGACTTCAAATTAAAAGTTAATGAAAACTAACACACTTCTTATTTCTCCTGAGGTGCATTTGCTCTCCTATTCAGACGGCTGAGAAAAGTAAGTCAGAAGAAAATGCCTCCTTGTCTGACAAAGGGTGCAGGGATACTGAGAACTGCCTGGCAGCAAATTCCTGCATCAAAATCATTGCTGTAATTTTGAATCAGTTGTGCTCATTTTCCAAGCGTGTTTTATAGCCACCTCCCACATGGCAACGCATGAGCAAGTAAAGTATCATTAGCTCTGATGGGCACCCTTTGTCTTCCCAGGAAATGACTAAATGCTATCCTCAAAAAGCTGACCATTGGAGAGAAATTACAGGCTCATGTTTGGCACAGAGTGTGGTGTTCGCAGCTGTACTGACTGCCTGCCAGGAGCTGTCTGCCTACAGAACATGCTGTCTTCCAGCTGCTCGGCCCAAGATAGTCCAAGAGGTTAAGAGCAGTGTTAGAGAAGTGAACAGACTTTCTGTTTGCAATTTCTCTTGATTGGTTTTATAGCTCTTTTCTGGGGAAAGTGAGCTTGTTTCCAGTCTTCACCTGATGGCAGATTCAAGAAGTGTTTCCTGGATTAACCTAAAGCACTGCTTTTTGACTCAGGGCAAGGTGTCCATTATTAACATGCAACAAAAAAAACCCACCCTGTGACTCATATATTTTACCCACTGATATATGCAAATACAAACCAGAATGCCTTGAATATGGGAAAATATTTGGGATTTTTTTTTTTTGCTAACATCTTTAAACCCTTACACTTCATAGACCCTGTCCTCCCTTATTCCAGCTCTTCTTTTGGCTCTTCCTAGCAATCACCTTGAGTCATGATGCTGGGTATAATGCAATAGACTCACATGTACAATTCCTGGATTTAAAAAGTCCTTGTTTTTCTGAACACAGCAAAAAGCAGGCAAACAGCAAGAGCTCACCTGTGTTTACATTCAAGCCCTTTCCAGGAAGTCCTTTGCCCCAGTGTTCTCCTTCCTTTCAGTACCATGTCCCTGAACACAGTACACTGAGCTCTTTGCATTTCTAGCCTTTTTTTTTAATAGGCTTTTTCCCCCTCTCCTACATGCACATGTATGACTCCACAATTTCTGGGTTAACCATTCTCTGTCTGTATCATTTACCAGTACACTGGTAAATGGTACACTGTGTAAATATCACTATATGGGGACATGCTATTACTTAATTCTGCAAGATTGATGCAATATTTGGGGAGGTGGGTTGTACTGGTTTGGGTTTCAGTAATCAGAGTCATTTAACTGCTTCCTCATGCCAAACCAATTTAATGTATTTTTTCTCATCACATAGCTTTTTCATACTATTTTCAACAAGAGTTGATGTGATCACAAGTTGATTATATTTTGGTGCATGAAAAGGGAAGTAAATTACAATTGCACACATTAATTTTGCAAATGGCCAAAATGATGCTGGGATAGCTTTACAGGCTGATGGAGAGAACAAAAAAATCACTCCAAGGGTGTGGGTTTGTATTCCCTCCTGCTCCCCTGGCCCGCTGCGATGTCCTTCCCTGCTGCCAGAGACTGCTGCCTGCCCTGCTCTGTTTGCTGAGCAGTTGGTGGAGTTGTGCCCTGAGCTGCTCTGTGAAATTATCCAAGTTGAAAAGTGCTTTTGGGAGAGTTCGGAGCACTTTCACGTTAAAGTATGGCTGGATTCACTTTTTTTGTGGGTGGTGACTTGGAGGGCCTCAGAGGGGACATGAAATAGGAAGCAAAAAAGGTCTTTCTATAAATGAGGGTACAGTTGAATGGCTTAAACCAGACAGTAGACAGAGTGAACAGAAACACAGCGATCTGCCCTAGAGACTCCAGGGTTATCTGTTCTTGTACCTTTAACCTGCATGGCATCAGTATGACTGAGCCAGTTTACACAAGGGCACAGTGACACATCACAACCCAGTTGTTCACTGGGGAGATCAAAGCCTTCTGTGCACTTTGAACGTGAATCTTCCATTGGGATCAAATGGTAAGGGAGATTAATTGCTGTGAGCACCAAAAATGAATGAGTGTGAAGACTGTGCCTATGATGACAATATTTGTGAATGCATTTGTTTTCTAGTATTGAAAGTAAATATTTTATTCATTATCTCATGGGGAATGCATTATTATATCAGCAACACATTTAAAAGAAACAAAAATATTGTGTGCTATAGCAGTTTGCTAAAGAAACTGAAATAGTGAGTTAGGTGAATCAGTCCTTGATAACCCAAACTGTAATTTAAAACGCAAATGCCTTTCTGAGCTCATCTATTCTGAGCTGGATAGAGCCCAGCATGTTTCAGTTTTTAAATAACTCATTCCCATGACCTTTGCAATTCACTACCTTACACAACAGTGCAAAAAAGAGCCTCATACACATGACTCAGGCTGCCTTAGGGTTCCTGAAATTTAAGAAGGCAGCCTACATAACATGATCACAAGCAAAAGGAAAATAAAAGACAGCTTATATAACATCCAGACAAACTGAACAAACCTCTGCAGTTACACAAGGCTGCAGGCTGCAGAGATGCATCCAAAGTTCAAAGAAGTTTCAAAGAAACAGCCTGATGTAGCTGGTGTTTCACTCCAGTGTTTAAAGTCAACACCAATAGAAAAAATAATCCTTCTTAAAATACTACTCTAAAACACTTAGCTTGCAATCTGCACTTGCTCCAGGGCATTTGAAACACATTGAGTAAAATGATCATGGGGAAGCAATAAGGTGCCTGCACTGCTATCTTGTAAGCCCCAAAGGTTTGCAGGAAACATGCGTCCTGGGCTCCTGAGAAGCAGCAGGGTAGCAGTCATCTTGTGCTTACTGAATGTCCTCCCAGTGCTCCTAGATCTTCATGGAGGCTCCTCAGAGGCACAGCACATCTCTGGGGGAACATGTGATCTTGCACCACCTCCCTGGCCTCTGCCACAGGGACATCATTGACCTGTGCAACTGAATATGCAGGTTATTCAGACTTGCAAGCCAAATCCAGCCCTGGGCTGGAATCCAGATTCAAGGAAAGCACTCCAGTGCCAATGCAGGGCAAAATTAGAATGGGGATCTCTAAATGACCTTATAAAAAATTCCCCAGGAGAAGAAAGGCACCCCTAAAGCAGGTCTGCTGGAAATGATCACTGTCAGGCCTTCTCTTTTGATTAAAAGCCTGGCACAGGACCACAGCTGTGCTCTGCTGAGATGGCTAGGATCTCTCAGAGGCAGCTGGCTGCCTCCAGTTCCTGAATACCATAAACAAAGCTCCAGATCCACTTTTAAGACACAGTGTTGCTCCTTCTGCTTGTTCCTATCTTACCATGTAACAGCCTAATGGCTAAAGCTTTTAAATGTAAAAGGCTGGTATAATTGTCGCCTTCATTCCACACTGCCTCTTTTTCCAGGGAGTCCTGTTACTGTCTGGCTGCAGGTCAGCTGAGGTGAGGGCAATGCCTTAGCATGCAGTGAAGACTGGTCACTCACAGAGGAATCCACCACTCCTTGGCCCAGAGGCAGTAAACGAGACTCTGTAACCTTCTGCTTGAGATACCTGCCTGGAAGAACAGAATACTGGATCTAGCCAGGGAAGGGAAGAGGTTAGAACAAATACATGTTTGGTTTGTTGTTAAAAATATTTATGAAACATATAGTATAAAGCAAATGGTAAATGTTTTTGTAGATGGGGTCACTTGAGATAATAAGTCTATTTATCAACTAAGGAAACCAGTAACCTAACTCATCTTTTTTTCTACAGAAAAAAAACCCCAAATGCTTATTTTTTTGGTCAAATACAAACCCCAAAGGATACAAGGTCTTATTTTCCCAGCATTTAGGTAAGGCTAAACTGAGAAAGGCAAAGAGGAATGAGAAGGGGGTCACTTCGGTAGTCTTTCTAAACTTTCTTGTTACAAGTGGAAATGTGACCTGATCTAACCCTAGGCCCCAAGACACCTAAGAGATTGGTTCAGAGCCTACTCTTGATTCTAAATTGAAATTTCTAATTGTATCTTCCATAACTACTTTTCACTTCAAAGTACCCCCTCATGATAAAACAATAACACCAGTACTTCTAGTAGTTGGCAATGGTTGCTCTTCCTAATTGCTGGAGAAATTATTAGTCTTTAACATTCACATTTGCACAGAAAGATCTCAACTCAAGCCAGCTGTTTCTACAGACCAACCATTGGCTTCCATCTCTTGACTCCAGTGACCTCAAGTAAAGCCAAAAGGCTGTATTCAATTACCAGCATCTGAGCAATCTTTTATTTCAGGGCATTATATCTGATAAAATATATCATTGTTCCAGCAGCATTTAACAATATTTTATCAGTTGAAAAGTGTAAGCTATTCTCTGCATGGAAAAATGCAAGCAGACTCCCCTCCCAATTTTAATCTCCACTATTTCCTCTGAAGTCTATTAAATCTTTTGCATGGCAGCCATTATAACTGCAAATGTAGTTACTTTTGAAAATGACTGTAACAAAGAAATATGAAAAATGCACATGATGAACTACAGATGGAAAAGGATCAGACCCTTCAGAAGCAAAGCAATTGCTGGATCCAACTTCCTGAAATCCTAAAACGACTTCCTCATAGTCAGACACTGATAATGTCCTAAGTATCATTCTTGAAGCTGGCCAAAAAATCATTTCTCTACAGAATTTCCTTCACTTTATCAAGCTGTCAGAATGCTGTATTCCCCAAACTGGACACCAGACCCTGGAATCCAGCCCAGGTGAAGAGTGCAAACTAGGGCACAACTACTACAAAATGAAAAAAATGCATTTCATTCTCTGCTAATGAGATGGGAATCAACATATAAGGTGGTACAAAGAAGTCCTGAGGGGCAAGAGGCAACAGATACAAGCTTAACATGGAAGATTCTGATTAACTAAAAATTAAAAATCTTCAAAATGTAAGCGATGAAGTACTGGAACTGGGCCCCAGGCAGACTGGAGAACCTCAGTCCTCAAAGATGTCCAAAACAGGACTGACCAAGTCCCTGAACAACCTGACCTAGCTTTGAAGGTGGCCCTGCTTTCAGCATGTCCGGTCTGACCTCAATTACTCTCTGAGTCTAGGAAGCTGGATCTGAACTGCTGAATGAGTCAGACCCACTGCTTCATTTCAGAAAGGAATTAAGAGTGAAGATACAAAGGGCCTACAGGGGAGACAAAATAAATTAAACTATCCGTGAATCCCACAGTGAAAGCAAAATACCCACTGGAAGCAATTGTCTCCAATTCGCCATTGGACTTACCTTTAGAAAGGGCAGGGGAGAGATGGATCATGTGGCTTAGGGCTGCTGGCTTACTCTAAAGCTGATACTCTTAAACATTCTTTAAAAATCACCTTTTGCAGGGCTCATTGTAAAACTTCAGAAACGTTCACTGTACCCAGGAACCCAGCAGTGCTGAGGCAGGACAGATGCACCACCCACAGCAACCACTCCCTGAGAGGGGAGCAGAACACTTGAATGTGAAAGCACACTCTCCCTTTGAAGCAGACTGAAGAGCACAGGGCACCGCTGTTTGCAGTACTCCCTCTGCTCTGAGCTCTACCAACACATTTCTTTTTGCCACATAATGCTCCCGATTTCCACTAAAAATAAAAAATAAATTGCTGCTCTGTGGAACAGCACACGTAGGTTGCTGTCACTGCTTCTGTAATGCTCTCAGGAAAGGAAAGAACACAGTTTAGTCTGGTCCAATCCTTCCTGTTTATTCCATACCTGGCTTTTTTGTCTCTGTTATTTTCTCCCTTGTTAGGCTTTTCTTTCTGCTCTCAAAACTTATACAATTCTTCTGCCCTTTTTTCCTGCTCCAAGTCTGTATGGCAGCCTGCCAAGTGGAAGCGTTTGATCCCTGCACTCAGTTTTAAGACAGGTTTTATGAGCAACTGCTCTTTTCAACAAGCACAGGAGCAACAGGGCACTTCTGTAACACTGTGTGCAAGGATATCATAAGAATGTTAAGGAGTCGAGGGATATAAAAACAGGTGAAATATTATCCTGTGCTCACTCCTGAGCTAGCTTTCAGTAAAAATGAGTCAATAAAAATGAATCAATAAAATATTTCTACATCAGACACAAGAACCTATTTAAACTAGAAGGTTATTGCAAACACTTGATTTCAAATGAAAATGGATTTTGATGATCTGTAACAGCTTCTCTGGAAATGGGTTTCTCAGGAAATGGGTTTCTCTGGAAATGTGTGTCAGGGTAAGTACTGCAGCACTTTAGCTGCAGTGAGAATGCATAGCTGCCTGTTGGTTCTGCAGTGCAGAATTAGCCAGTGCTGGCCACAGGGACATTAAAACAAGAACTGATGTCTCTTGTTACACTCTGTTGATAATCCTTTCATCCAGGGAAACAGGGAGACTTTGCATACCTTGAAGTAGTTACAAGTAATAGCTTTTCCGTCACTCTCTGGTGTAAAATGTTAAATGTGGAACAACATGTTTTTATTCATTAGAATATTTTTTATTCTTTAGAATCAGCAAAAGGGAACTGTTGCTCAAAGTTGCACAAAAAGGTCTTGGCAGCAGCAAGATGAAGAGAAGGAAAATCTAACATTCCAGTTAAATTGCAACATCCAACTTCTGGCAGCACACCAACAAACTCAGATAAGCTCAAGGAGCAAAATGTCAGCCAAATTTTAGCATTTTGTCTCTAATCGGTGGGATTTATATGTGGCTGCTAAGACCACAATCTTTTCTCACTCAGTATTTGAAAATTCAAATTTTGCCTAATGTTCAGATATGTCAATAGGATACTGTGATACAGGGAGCTAGAAATTCCAAGACCAG
This sequence comes from Motacilla alba alba, assembly GCF_015832195.1. Classification (NCBI taxonomy): domain Eukaryota; kingdom Metazoa; phylum Chordata; class Aves; order Passeriformes; family Motacillidae; genus Motacilla; species Motacilla alba. The sequence continues at coordinate 128,046,035 of NC_052017.1, forward strand.
CTCTAAAAGCAGCTCCTCTCCTGGTCTTAAATCAGGAAGAAAAGGATAATTAAATCAATAAACAGGGAGCTGTTTATCACTAACCTTTAAATTTCACAGCAAATTATGGAGAACTGAACTAATGGGCACAAGATGTTCTGAAGACAATAGAGCTAAATGCTAACTATTTTGTGGTTTTTTTTCTGGGTAGGCAACTCTAGACTGCAACATTCTCTGTGGAAGTCATACATGAAGCCACTCTACAAACTCCTCGCTTAGAGGAATATTAGATGATCGGTGTGACTTCATCCCAATCCATTTCTGTGCATCTTCTCCTAGAATTGACTCAAATTCACCCAGGCAGAGGTCTGTCTTCCCACAGCCTTCTTCCTTCTGACAAGCTAAGAAGGTGGCTTGATAGTGCACCTTTACACAGTCTGTAAGAAAATTTCCAGACTTGGGGGCCTTACAGTCACTCTTGCTGCAAGCAGAAAATTATGTAAATGGTTGTTACTTCAGCAGATGCTGGCAATCTATTTTTAACCATACGCTACCATTAAAAAGGAATGCAACTAATTTGTTTTCCATGCTGTTTAATGAAGTTTTCAATGTATAATGCTGTCTGTCAGGCTAAGCCTCAAAGAGAAGAATATTTATCCAGAATGGCATACCATTCTGGATAAACAAATAAATGTCTCAAAAGCCACCCAGAACACCAATAAATGAAAATTTTAATACTCTGTTTTCAACTACTACCATGAAAGACTTGCATTTCTAAAGATGGCATCATTTTATCTTTCTAGCTGATTTTCGCACTGAGGGTCAGAGGGCAATACTTTCAATACTCTTATATTTCAAGTAGAGCTCTTGAGTCTTCTGAGCACTATGTGTAAATTTTCCTTTGTTTCTTCTCCTGGTTTTGGTACACAGCTGTACACTCCTACTGAGTAAAGACCTAAGTATAGTCAAAAATCTATGTTTTATTACAGCTGCCGAGAGAATGCCAATTGCAACACCCCAAGGCTTGCTAACACCTGCTGCCAACAACACACAGCAAAGTAGGCATCCCAGACACCCTGAAAAATAGTAAGATGTGAGAGCATAGGCATTTGTAAACAGAGAGATGATCAAAAAAATCAAAATACTGTCGAACTTACATACTTTTCATATTCAGAAATGTACATGAAGAGTAAGTCTGGATCAGAGTACCTTAGAAGAACATGCAAAGTTGAGTGTTGCCCTAGAGATGTGGAACAGGGACAGGACACTAACTAAGAGAGGGGAGAGAAAGGAGGGAGGGGAGGCTACTGCTGCTGCTGCACCGGCAGGAACGACACGTGTCACCCTCCTAGGGAAGGGCTGCTCCTTCTTTCTAGCCACTGCCTCAAATCCTTCCTTGCTGGTAGTGAGGGCAGCAATGCGGTGATGTCAGGGCAGAGAGGGCCCTGGTCTTCTTCACTGCACAGCAGCCTGCTCTGCCTCGAGGGATTCTGGAGAAGACAAAACATCACGGGGCAAATTAATAAAAAAACTAACAAACAAGCAAACAAAAACCCCACAAAACAAAACAGAGAATGAACAAAACAAAACAAAACAAAAAAACTCCCCAAAAACCAAACATGACCCTGCCGTGTTTCAGTACAGGCTTCAGGGGTCTCTTGTGGAGTTAATGAGCTTTGTGATTGCAAGTCAACTCGAACATTTCAAGGGGGAAAAAAAACCGAAAAGCACCAGTTTTTTAAAAGGAATTCAGAGTAAATGGCAATATACTCTGGAAAACTCAGACATTTTCCCAAATTGGGTCTCCATAACAGTCAGAAGCTGTGTGACTCTGACTCCTGACCAAAGGAGTGTGGGGGCTTTCTCAGGGCAGAGAGGCCCCTGGCTTAGGGGACAGACTGTAGCGGAGTTACCGTGCCTCGTACCTGTTGGAGGCACTTCACGAGCATTCCAGGGCAGACGGCCCCGGCCCCATTTCCCGCTCCACAAGCGCCCGCGGGCTCTCCCCGCCCTCACGGACCCCGTGGGGGAGGGGAGCGGACACAGCGCGCGCCGCCAACGCCGCCTTCGCGCCCTCCCGCCCCTGCGCGGTGCGCGCGCACGCACCGCCCCCTCCTTCCCCCCCGCCCCCCGCGCGCTCCCTCAGCCGCCGCGTCACGTGCCCGCCTTGCCCTCCTCTGCAGCCAATGGGCGGCGCGCCGCGCGCCGCAGGGCCCTTTATAAAGGCGCGGCGGCCGCGGGCGTGAGGCGGCGGCCGTCGGGGGGGTTTGGGGGCGGCGGGTGCCTGCGAGGCGGCGCGGTCTTGTCCTTCCACCCGCTTCCCTTCCTGTGCCGCACGGTCCTTCCACCCGTCTCCCTGAGCCGCCCGGGAAAGGCCCAGGTCTGTGCCCGGGACGGGAGGAGGAGGAGGAGGTGGTCGTGCCGGAGGCGGGCGGGCGGCTGGGGAGGGGCGGCCATGTCGGGGCCGCGCAGCGCCTGAGCGGGCAGCGGCATCCGCCGCGGCGGCGCGTAGCGAGAGCGGGCCCTGCCTGCCGCCCTGCCGGAAGGGAGAGCGGGGCCAGCGGAGCTCGGTGCCCGGGCGGGCGGCCGGCGGGTTCGGGCGGTCCCTGCGGAGCTGGCTCGGTCCCATCGCCGGGCGAGCGGCAGCAGCGGCGCTGTGCGCCCGCAGAAGGGCTGTGTGTGCTTGTCTCCTCCTGTCTGCCGTCCCACCTCCGTGCCGGAGCTCTACGTCTTCTCTAACAAACTCTCTGCCTTGCTTCTCCCCCGCCCCCCGGGCTTCTGCTTTGTGGATGTTGGCGGCTTCATGTTGTGACAGGAGAATGTGTGTATGTCCTGGGCCCAGGCGGATCGGTATGTATCTCCCTTCGTGGAGCGACGCGCTCGGGGGTCGGATGGGACCCGGGGAAGGGGCTGCGAGGCTGGGCTGTGTCTGAGGGCTGAGGCCGGAGGGAAGGATTAACGGTGCTGCTTATTCCTCCTCCCCACCTCCCCGTCTTCTCCAGCTGGCTCATTCAGGTCTGTCAGGTGTAGGAAAGGCGCCGAAGTTTTTTTACCTGAAGCCATGGGTGCCTTTGGCATAGTGTTTTGGAGGAACCTGTCTGTGCAGTGTCAGTTAGCCCTAACAGTATGGCTATAATTAAAGCCTTTATTAAAGAAAGGTAGAACGTTTTTATATTTTTTTTTAGTGTAGTACTACAAGACCCCTTAAGTTGGCCATCTGACTTGTTATCGGTCATATTGTATTTACAGCTTGAAAAATAGTGCTTGTACCCTGCTCTGGGCTTGGAGAGGTATTTACACTGGATCGATTCTAACATCTTGACAAATCTTGATTGAGCTGTACTATTTCTACTTCTTTTTCCTTTCTGCCATCTTTTGATCAACCATAATGATCTTGGGATCTTAAATATTTGAAGGGCAGCTGGAGTGTCTGATTATATTTGGGGCAGCTGTGTTGTAGGGGTAAGTGGGAGAGACTTTAACTTCAGTTCATATTTGGACACTTGGAATTAGGCATTTACTTAATCACTTGGAATTATTGAAGCTGGTATGTGAAACAGACTGATCTTGTAAGCTGGCATAGATCTGCTCTAAATTATACGAGCCCTGCAAAATGTGAGGCCAACTTCTTACTACTTCCTCTTGGATTTCATTTGATAAGCTAATGATTAAAAATCATAAAAATATCCTCTGGTGGCACTGCAGAACTGTTACAGCAGCAGTACGTTTGTATTTTTGCTTCATCATGAAGCAAAAAAAAAACTGTCTGAGCAGCTGAGGCATCACTGTGGGTCAGCGCTGAACATAAATGCTGAGCAGTCAGGACAACTTGATCCAGGTGGAGTCTAATGGGAGAGACCAGTGCTGAAGCTGAGGTGCTGCTGTAGGCCAGGCACATCCATAGAACCTTAAGCAAAATTGTTGATTTTAAATGTCATGTGAAGAAATATACATACCTGTTACCAAAATAGCTCCTATATAATTAGAAGGCAGTGAATAGAATTCAAAATCTATATTTGGAGTTACAGTCTACTGCTGTCATGCTGTGTGCATGTGAAGCCTGGACTTGGAGAAGCAAATGGCTACCATAAATTCAGTATGCATCTGGAAGCTCCAGCCAATTCACTGCTCCTGGGCATCTGGACTGCAGCCCAAGCTCTTCCTGGTACCTGTACAACAGAAAACTTCAATCTTCAGCTGTCAATAGGGGACTCAGAATTCTTGTCAATGTACAACAGTCACTCGTTAGTACTGGGGAGTCAGTGCAGTGACAGGGACGTGAATGCTACTCTGCTTTCAGCACTTAGATGTCATGTAACAGAGAAATGGGCTCTACTCTGGTTTACTTAAAAAGAGCAATCAAGCTTGGAGGGAAAATACGGCTTGCTTCCCTTTCTTGAAACAAGGAGAATGGAGTAGTGAAGCTTTGTATGTTTCCAGGCACTTCTCAGCTGGCCCAGGTGGTCAGAATCATGGCTGAAGCTATGGAAAGCTAACAGAAATTGCAAAATGCAGTTTCTGCTATATTGCATGATCCTTTAGACTGAGTATTGAGGCTTGTTGCATATTTTATTGGGGTTGAGTCTCCTCTGAAATACTGGTATGCCTGCTTGGCTAAAAAAAAATCCATTTACTGACTGAAGCATCTTGCATAACTCAGCAATATCCATTTCTTCCATAGAAGAATTTGACATCTAGCAGTGCTGATAGATTGGTGCTTACGACTGCAGTAAGCCTTCTAATGGCCTGTTCTGAGAAAAAGCTTTTGCGATGAAACTTGATCATAAGGCAAATTCATTTTTCTCTTTTAAATGTGTGTGCTTCACACAAGGCACAGTTCAACTCCATCTCCGCTCTGGAGTTGTCTCTCAAGTATTACATTGTAAAAGACTTCCTGGTAATGAGGCATAGTGAATAAGGCTTTTGAGAGGCACTCTCACTAATGTTGTGGTTTGGTATGTAAATGGAGACAAGAAAGTATGCTAGCATACTCTTTCTTCAGGGGAGTGAAAAATATGGAAGGCTTTTAGAGGTGGCAAGTAGCAGAAGAATATTTTTTCAGATACTAGTGGTTTATCTTAACACTAAACTAGCTTTAGAGTATTGTGCAAGGCTCTGTTCTAGTCATGGAAGCAAACAATTTGCATATAGGCCTTCAATTGAGTAGCCTTTCAAGGTGCTTTATAATCGTAAAATGTACTGGGATGGAATAGCTGTTGGAAAGCTGTATTTCCTTTCTACCTCTTGTACTTGCATCTTAAGCTAGAAAATTGCTGCACAGATTGCTGTGGCTGTTCTATATATGTAACACAAGTTTGAAGCTTTACATATGAAAGGGAGGAAAGAAACAAAACCTGCTACTGACTTCTGATTGCATAAAGAATATCAGTTCTATCCCCTACTTCTTGCTACTGCTGTCTAACAATCTTCACTGTATGTCATCTCAGAGTTGTTTAAGTCTCCCTGAGATGCTTTCTCTTCTTCAGCCTTACAGAAGGAGTTTTCTTCTTTGTGTGCCACATCTGTCTCTGTCAGCTATGAAATCACCAGGAAAGCAAATAGCTGTAAAAGTCTTGTGGCAATTCTGTAGAGTGCTCTATGCTAACTCTTGTGCTAAGTTGTTTGAAGGTTCATTAACTGGGTGATGCTTTCACTTCCTGCCTGCTATCTGAGTGGGTATGAGAGCTGAAATACCTGTGCTGAAGTATGGTTTAGTTTTTTTGTTACAGCCCAATGTAGTGCCTATAAACGAGCACCTTGCAATGCCTTTCTTTGTCAAGTCCTTTGAAGCTATGAACTCCATATAATAAGCAACTTGGTTAGGAGCTGTAAACATCTTAACACAGAATTCTGGGGAGAAAAAAGTCTCTTAGCTGTCCCGCTAAGCATAGTTGTTCTCTTGTCTTTCAGCAATTCCAGTCCGAAGCTCCAGGCTGCCGTTGTTGTCTGATGCCATGCCAGCACCAGCTCATCTGTTCCCATTGATTCGTAACTGTGAGATTGGCAGGATAGGCAGTACTGCGTGCTACTGCCACCATAAACATCTGTGTTGTTTGTCATCTCATTTTGCTCACAGTCACTTCAGATATGCACCACAGAAGAAATTTGCGGCACTTTACAGGCCAAAGGAGCACTTTAATCACTTTATTCACGCAAGGGATTATGCTTCTACGCCGCAGAGGTTTTACCTCACCCCTCCACAGGTCAACAGCATCCTGAAGGCAAATGAATACAGTTTCAAAGTCCCAGAATTTGATGGTAAAAATGTAAGTTCTGTTCTTGGCTTCGACAGTAACCAGTTGCCTGCTAATGCTCCGATAGAGGACCGGAGGAGTGCTGCCACTTGTTTACAGACAAGAGGGATGCTTCTGGGTGTGTTTGATGGCCACGCAGGCTGTGCTTGTGCTCAAGCTGTCAGTGAAAGACTGTTTTACTACATTGCTGTCTCTTTGTTACCTCATGAAACTTTACTTGAAATAGAAAATGCTGTGGAGAGTGGCAGAGCTCTGTTGCCTATTTTACAGTGGCACAAGCATCCCAATGATTATTTTAGCAAAGAGGCTTCCAAGCTTTACTTCAACAGTCTAAGAACTTACTGGCAGGAGCTGATTGATCTCAACAGTGGGGAGACTACTGATGTGAGAGAAGCTTTAATTAATGCCTTTAAGAGGCTTGATAATGATATTTCTTTGGAAGCTCAAGTAGGAGATCCAAATTCTTTTCTCAACTACCTAGTACTGCGAGTAGCATTTTCTGGCTCAACTGCCTGTGTAGCCCATGTGGATGGTGTTGACTTGCACGTTGCAAACACAGGTGACAGCAGAGCAATGCTCGGCGTTCAGGAAGAAGATGGATCTTGGTCTGCGGTTAATTTGTCCTATGACCACAATGCACAAAATGAACATGAAGTGGAACGTGTGAAAATGGAGCATCCAAAGTCTGAAGAGAAAAGCCTTGTGAAACAAGATCGTCTCTTGGGTCTTTTGATGCCTTTCAGAGCTTTTGGTGATGTGAAGTTTAAATGGAGTATTGAACTGCAGAAGAGAGTAGTGGAATCAGGCCCAGATCAGCTGAATGACAATGAATATACGAAGTTTATTCCTCCAAACTATTACACTCCCCCATACCTCACAGCTGAACCAGAAGTCATACATCACAAGTTACGGCCACAGGATAAATTCCTGGTTTTGGCCACGGATGGGCTGTGGGAGACAATGCACAGGCAAGATGTGGCTAGAATTGTGGGGGAGTACCTCACTGGTGTTCACCACCAACAGCCAATAGCTGTTGGTGGCTATAAGGTAACTTTGGGACAGATGCATGGTCTCTTAACAGAAAGGAGAGCAAGAATCTCTTCAGTATTCGAAGATCAGAATGCGGCAACTCACCTGATACGTCACGCAGTGGGTAACAATGAGTTTGGAACTGTGGATCATGAGCGACTGTCCAAGATGCTGAGTCTTCCAGAAGAGCTGGCTCGAATGTACAGAGATGACATTACAATTATTGTGGTGCAGTTCAATTCACATGTTATAGGCGCATATCAAAATGAGGAATTGTGAATTTAATGCAGTGAACTAGTTACTAAAGTTGTAACAAGGGCCAGTATGAGCAGCAAATTTCAAAAAATCCACCCAAAAATAAAATTTAAAAAAGCCTTTGGCAAACAATTTTCATTTGTTAGATTCAGCATATCTATTGTTCCTGCCTTTCCCCAGAGGCCTAAAAACATGGGAAGTGCTATTGACCCAATACAAAACTTGAAGCGGATGTCCTAGCTTGGGAAAAGAGTTTTTTATAACAACTTTGCACTATTGATTTCACGAATGCTGCTAAAACAATGTCTTGAATTTGGCAAATTTGGATGAGGGAGGAAGTAGGATAAAGAACTAACTATCTGAGATCTGGCTGTTCAAGAAACAGCTTGCTTATAAAATATCTGCAAATATCTACACTTAGGGAAAAGATAAATAAAAAGTATTGTTGAATTTTTTACAGGGCTAATTGTTGCAATGGTTATCTGTGAATGTATTGTCTATTGTTTCTTCTAAGCAGAAGGTCACTTGAACCAAGTAAGTCCTCAGTGTAACAAAGTTGTCTCACTTTCATATGGACAATGTCATTCATGTAAGGATATTTGTCTAAGTGTTGACTTTCAAGGCAGGTCTAAGCCATAATCAATACCTGAGATTCTGCTACAGTTTAATCGTATGCACGGTAATTTCTAAATTTCTTGTGCATTAATACTTGGCTGTGGTTTTCTGCACAACTTGTAGGGCAATAACACATTACAACAGGCAGCAAGATAGCAGATAACTTCATGGAGGACTTCAGTTTTCAGTATGAAGAAGCTTTCAGACTTTTCAAAAAGTCAGTATTGTTGGTTAAGGCTGTGTTTGCTTTCCTAAAGGTTATGTCCTTCATGGACTCCACCTCTCCTTGGCATTGCTTATCTACTAAATAATTTTTCACCTGAAAAGATCAGGAAATCATTGCTAACCTCTTTGTAGCTTTGTAACTTGCACTCATTTTCACTTTGGATATTTCAAAAGGTCACAATACATGTCCTTCACTTGAACTCATATGTGTAAGTTGGGTGAAAAACTACAAATTACAAAAAAAAATTGAAGTATGGCTTGTAAATAGCATTTTAATTGGGAAGCTGACTGGCATGCATGTGTATGTTCAGTGGCTATTTCTAGCAACTTATTTTAGTTGTGTGTTTCTGGGCAGCTGGTGTATGCATGTTTTTACAGTCCAGAATGGTATTGCAGAGCAGTCTCTGAAATGGGTCTCTCTGTCTTGGAATGGTTGAATTTGAACTTAAAAAGATTGGCTGTACTTGTGTGCCAAAATTGTTTGGCTTGTAATGGCAAAAGTAGAGACTGACAGCTAATTGGTCATCATTGCATCTATTTGAGGTATGTTGCATTGTGATTTTTTTTCACCTGCCCTTAGGTTAAACCTGAAATGCCTGTTGAAATACTAGTCCTTGATGACTGAGAGAACACATTTAACTTTATTCCTGAGTTCTAGAGAACAATGATAGGTCAGCTTATTTCACTTTACCAAGGTGTTTCAGTTAAAATACCTCCCTAGCCCTCATCATAGCTAGTTAAATCAACACTTAACTGAAATATGCTAGGTTTCTAATGTGGCATTTTTTAAACTAAATGTCTTGCCAATTAATGCTACTGTCCATAGGGTGCAGTTAGTTTGAACAATGAACCTGTGCTATAGTAAACATTGGCTCCTCAAACTCACAAATGCTGTGTGTACTCAGTGGCCTGCAGCTTTAGTATGTCTCTACCTAACCTTAACCATCAGCATCAATATTGCTGTAAGGTTAATGATGCCTAAGTTCACTTTCAAGATATACATGACCCTTCTTTATTTGAAGGGAAAAGGGAAACTCTAAAATGCTTAGACAAGTACTGGCAGTTGACATTGCTTCTGTATGTTGTGTTTTGGTGACTGTCATTAACTAGGTCAATAGACTATGTTCTATCATTTGAATGCAGTATGTATCTCAGCTGTTGCAGTATTTAACTTTCTTACTTTTTTTACTGTTAAAGCTCTATTAACATGCATTGATGTATTTAACCTACGATTGTTGATACGGATTTGGTACAAGTCATAGCTAGAAGAAATGCACATTGGTCCCATGGATACAACTTTTTGTTGAGGAGAAGCTGCTTTTTGTAGTAAAGATACTTAAGTATGGGGTCAGACAATATTTATGTATTGCTTGGAGACTTGCTCAGTATGTATGCAGTGAACAGAAGCAGCATAACTGCCTGCTGAACAGGTGATCTGAACAAACATCTTTTAATGGATTCCAATAAAATGATCAATTATGCAGAAATCCATGTGTATGGAGTTCATGTAGAATGTGATATCTCTTCTGCTAGGACTTGGTTCTTTTGTGTGATCCCTGTTATGAATACTCAGATGGCCAAGGAAAGGGAAGCCTAAATGGAAACACACAATTGAACTTCAGAGTGCTTCAGTGCCACTGTGAGGCTCAATGCCACCCTGCATCAGGCATGCTGCTGCTGCCTCCCCCAGGCAGCAAAGCTGCCTTCCATCAGATCCTTCTATCAGTACTGCTGTGTGTCTCAGCACCTCATGAGTACCTTCAGGGGCAGTGCTGCTGAGGAAGCAGCAGCATTTTGGATCTTAAAGCTGGGTACTGTACTCTGTATCAAGCAATACAGCATTTCATAAAATCTAAAATATGTGCAGATTAAATTGGGGCAAGAATGAGCTGATGGTGAGCTAAACAGAAACAGCTCTTGTGCCACAGGCTGAGGATACATTTGCCTTGTCTGTCAGAATTGGTGCATTTTGGAAAGTACAGATATTGTGCATGTAAGGGTGATGCTGGGTAAGGATTTCACAGCTGCAGGTATGTGGTTCGGCCATGGAGGATAGCTGAATCTTGGCAGTCAACACAAGATTTACCTTAATTTTCAAAACTGTTCTAGATCAATTGTCAGTTCAACAGTAATGTTATATAAGAGAGGAGTGGGAGATACGTTAACTTCCAGCTTAAGGCTCTGTTAACTCTGTTCCCTTGTGTTCAGTGGTATGTGCATTGTATTTGAATCCCTTCCATCTGAATGCTGAAGCACAACCCGTGTCAGTTGTACGAAGGGTGTTGTTTCTAATTGAAGCTTATGTAGATGTGTATTCAGAAGCTTCCTTGACAGGTTTCATTATTGCTCCACCACTGACGTGGTGGTAGATAGCAAGTCCATGACGTGGTGGTTGTATTTGCAATGCACCAGATAAGCCTATTGTTACAATGCTGGTTACACCTGCTGTTTTATTTGCTGCTTGTGAGTATTAATAATAAATTTCTGAGTAGAGGGAAAGGATAACCTGACTTTCATAACTGAATCACAAATTAAGCTGGCAGGAGCATTGTGTGGCAAAATGAAATGCAATCTGAGATGCATAAATGATCTGTTCCTATCTGTTCTGCCAGGTCTGAGGGTAAAAAAAATGCCAAGCAACTTATCTCACATATTGATCAGTGTGCAGGTCTTCTGAAACTGCATTTCTTGCAAATGACCCACCTAATCAGTCATGAAATTTTCCAAGATTACATAAAACTTAAGCATAGGAAAATACAGGCACCATTCAGTATATACTATGATAAGCAGGTACTTTGGTTTTTTTGTGGCAATTAATAAGAAATTAGATTTTGGGGGTTTTTTGTTCTCCCTATATAGTCTCTTTCTGTGTTGAAGCAAAAAAAGAAAAAATGAACTGCAAAGTATTTATTTGTTATGGCTCCTAGTCTGGAGAAGTAAGCAGTCTTGCAGATTTTAGGGGATGTTTTATGTAGCAGGCTGTTCACTATCCTCATGGTGAATCTTTATCTGAATGGAAAAATTGTGCTTCCTTTATAGACTTTCTATTAGATTTCCTAGATAGAAAATCCTCTTTAATAAAACTTTTGAATACCAAACTATTTTATAGCATCATGAACAAACTGGTCAGTTTTGATATCCAAAATGTTTACTTAGAGTAGCCTTTAATGTATTGCCTCACATCTTAATTGCAAAAATAATTCAATGAGGGCTGGCTAATTTGCCATCATGTTCATGTCACATGATGCTGCAAGACTGGGAAAAATGCCCAATAAACAGGGAAATCATTGATATTAAAAGGAAAGCACTCATGAGCTGACACACAGCCATGTATTAAGCATAGTTTAATTCAAAAGTTCTGTGTTAATGAAATGAGTCTGTCAAAATTGCTATAAGCCTATAGTCATTAATTCTGTAACCTTTCCTGTTGCTCATCCCTAGTACTTCTTTGCCCACTGTCGTAGTGCAACAGCTGGGCTAATAACAAGAATTTTCCAGCATTTTATGCAAGGTGATTTAAATGGCTAATAGTAATTAGTGTTCCCAGGTTTAGGCATCTGGGAGAGGAATGAATGTTGCTTCCCTGGTAGCAGCCTCTTCTACAGGGGGAAAAAGTAAATCTCTCCCTTAACGAAACCTGGCTGCTGTACAAAAGTCCTAGCCAGAGCACAGCAGTGTTTAATAGGGATTTATTACTCCTGCTAAAAAGCAAAGTGTATTCATTTGTACAGCATGCTGCTGCCTTGCTACTCTGAAAGGAGCTCAAATGTCCCTGCAAAACTTGGTGTATTCCTGTGTATGTACAAGTACTGTTGCTTATGGGCAGATCCCTTACCAGCTTTTTCTTAAGATGCCTGTGTTGGGTGCTTCTGTGTTGGGTGCTTCTGTATGTGTGCTGCCTTGTGAGTGCTGAAGTGCCTGTTAGAGGTGGTGGAGCTGTGTTCAGCGCATGCTGTGAGGTCTCAGTAGCTGTTCAGCCCACACCATGCCTATGTTCAACTCCACTGAGCACAACAGAAGCTTTGTTGCCTTGTCCACACATAGATAGCTCCATTTAGGTGTTTTCTGAAGGCAAACCTTAAACATTCTTACCCAGGTCTTCAGAGGTATGGTAGTCCTGAAGTTTTTGCATCTGCAACTTTTGCATAATTACTTCAGAGTTTTTATTGCCTTGTACCTAACAGTCCTGTAATTAGCCCTATTCTAAGGGCTTGTTCTTGCTCTGATTAAGGTATGTGGAAGCAGAGCTCAAGCTCCACTTTGTGTTGACCTACACAGATGGTGTGTAGGATGTCACACCAAGGACTCTTATCTCCCCTGCTCCAGAGCCCTGCCAGTGTTCAACAATTAAGTGAGCAACATACAGTTTCCTTGGCATAACCTCTGAAGCCTGCACTTGGAACAGTGTTCAGCACTGGTTCTTGCTTGCATGAGTAGGAATCTGTAAAGCTTCTGGTACAGCTGATCAGAGAAATCTATGTTCTTCTACTCATTCTTTTACAAATCTCAATCCTAATACCAGCTTTACATAAAAGGTGATCCAGGTCTTTACATAGTCCCCCTTTATATGAAAAAGAAGTAAAATATCCAAAACTGAGGAGACAGTGTCTTTTTATCAAAATAGTCCAGCTTGTAAAAGGCTGAAATATTAATAAGGAAAAAGCACAGCCTGAACTTAAGAGCTGGTAGTACAGAAGGCACAAGAGTCTTCTAGCGGGTGGCTTGGCAGCACTGTAGTGTGGCAATGCAAGGCAGTCCTATGTCTGTCTTCTGAGGCTCACCTGGAAATGAACACTAAAGTACCATTCACTGCTTAGCAAACATTGACACTAAAGAGTCTGAGAAGCTGTCTAGCTCAAGGTCAGAAAGACAGATAAGCATAAAATACATGTATATTTTTGACAGACACTTTGTATTTTTAGTGTTTGGGGATTTTTTGACATTTGGGCCATGTTTATATTACTTCATGCCAAATCATGTTCAAGCAGGTGAAAAGAATCTATATTCTAATGGAATCAATGTGTATGAGACACTGCTTACAGCTGAGGAAGGCTCCTCTCCTACTACTGAGTGAAGAATATGTGAGGAGCTGTGGTGAGAATCCAACTGACAGAAAAATGCAATGAGAAAGTCACACAAGATTAGGGCCCAAAAATAACATAGGCTCTCCAGGCTGGTAGATGGCAAGCATTTAAACTGCTGTACTGCATTTTAAAGCCACTGTATTGTAGAAAATTTTGGGAATTAAAATTGCCTGAGCTATGACAAGGGTTCAGACAGTGATATTCAGGCATATCATGACTAAATTGATAAAAGACAATTCTGATGTCTGCTGTATTTGCTAACCTGTATTAAAATAGAAATATTGGAGTGTTATGGATCTTATTTCTCAATGCTGCAGCTTAAAGGAGCATTTGAAGCATCTCACAGTAGTGATATTAAAAGCTCAGTTCTGAAGTCAGAATCATAAAAGTCCCTTTGATATGAGATCAGGTGTTCCCAGGCTACCTGCAGGAAGAGTGCTTGGAAACTTTCACTTGCTGCAGCAGCTAATTCTTAAAAAAAAAAAGACACAAGGTGTGTCTAGCTAATGAAGAGACATAAAAAGCCCATCATAAGCTGTGAAGCAGTGACCAAAATGGGCATAGGAAGTTAGGAGACACATTCAGATAAGCAACAAAATGTGGAGTATTTCAAAAGTACACAAGTACAAGAGTGTGAATCTTAAAAAAAAATCAGGATAAAGTAGGAAAATGCAGGGGGGAAAAAAACTGTTAAATAATGTGTCTTTAAAGCTGAACTTGCACACATGAAAGAAAACTTGGGTGTGTGTTATAATACAACTGCTGAAGTAAACCACAATAATGTCAGAGATGGCTATGAAGAGAAGGGTCTTGCATCAGTTACACTTGGTGAAATGGTCCTGCTCAGGAAAACAAACAAACAGCAGGTCAAGAGATCAGAAATGACTGAATGTCTAAGCTGAAGATAAAAAAAAACCACCAACCCCCCCACCCCAAAAAAAAAAAACCCAACAAAAAACCCAAAACAACAACTGAACAAAGAACAGCTGCTGTTGTTCTGGTGTTTAAATGTTTACTGCTTCTGTGCAAATATGAAAACAGAGACAGGAGTAAAATGTATGGGTGCAGGGAGTTTTAAAATCCAAGGGCTGTGAACATTACAAAACAGTGCTTTCCTGATTTTTACATTGCAATGGCATCTCAGTACAGGAGACAGAAAGAAAGCTGTGAGTGAGGATGAAAGGAAAAAAGGTCAGAAATAAAATCTGAGCTGAGGATAACTTCTCACTTCATTTTCTGTCAGTCTTTTTCAGTCATTCTAATTTGAATGATACCTGTGTGGTTTTTTGGGAGGTTTTTGAGCCCTGTGGCTATGTTTGTAGACCGTGAAAAGTTAAGTTTGGCTTAGAATGTAGTGAAAAGCAACTACATACCGATATTTTCGCAGTTGTGAAAACGCCAGAAAGTTTTGCTCTCCTGCATTCCACCAGTTGCTGCCCAAATGAATGCTAAGGGTTGTGGGTTCCCTTGTTCAACAGGTTTTTCTTGTTTTCCATACCTCAGGTGAATGCTGCTATCCTGAGGACAGAGAGTTCATTTTATCTGTCTTAAATCACCCTCACCCAAGAACAGTGCTGCAAGTATGCACATGGTGTCCATGTGCATTCCTTAAATGGAAAGCATTTCCTCAAGGCATTTGGAGATCCTGCCAGTCCATCAGAGACAACTGGGTCAACTCCTACCAAGGGGGGAGTAAATAATGAGATGACTGAATTGTTTGCAAAACTGGGAGCATCACATGATGCCTGGCAGCTTCATAGGCAGAGAACTAAGATTTTTATCATAGCATAAAAATAGGAGTTTTGGGGGTGTTTCATTTCCGGAAACTTCCTCTGAGAAAAATTCAGTTGCCAGAATATTCCACTGGTGAGAACTTAGTAGAACAGTGAATATTTCTGTAGTGATGGTGTGATGTTTGGGCAGGACCTGCCAGGAATGTAGCTGCAACATACATTTCGATTTTGCATAGCAAATTGATCAATCATTGACTGAACTAAGCAAAAATTGCATTCTAGAGTATTTGACTAGTAGGGACAGTAATACATCCACACCTGACCACAAAACATAACAGGAAAACAAAACCCAAAGTAAAAAGAAAACTTTACTCAGATCTTAAGCTTAATAATTTAATGTGCATTCCGATATATACCATGACAACGAAAGCATTATTGGTCTGGATGAAAGTTTGTAAAATATAAAGTAAAATATCCTGTTCCAGATGAAAAAACCAACAAAACCAACAAAAAGCCTAACACACCTAGAACAAACAAATAATTTCCATTGCAAGTTCCAAGTTTTCTTGTAAAAGAAAGGTAAAAATCTGAAAAGCTGGTGGTTAATTATAATGACAGAGATGATGTTTGAGCAAATTGATACCAGTTGAGATCTACTCTTGATTTTAAAAAATCACCTGACCTACTCAAGAAACAGGTCTTTGCAGATGTATTTGTAAGAGAAAACTAAGAAGCAACATAAGCTACAATGGCTGCAAAAGACATCTTGGGGTCAAAATGTGTATTAATTTTCTTATGCTTAAATACCAAGGATTTAAACAAATGAATTTGCTGAATTACTTGTCAAAGAAGCAGGGAAGAGCAGTACTAAATATCTATTATTTGCTTGTAGTATTTTTGCTTAAAATTTCAGTTAAACTAAAGAATATTTTTTTTAATTAAGGACTTGACTAAGACATTCTCTATCTCTAAACTCCTCCCAAACATGTTACATCAGCTCTACTTATCATTCCTTCACTCGAGTCAAAAAAAGAGAGGGTCAGAGTAGGGAGAAAATTGTGATTTGAAATTGTCTTAAGTCAAAGAATTTTAAAAATGCCCTGTACATTTCTTGAACAGGAGGCAAATTCTAGGTGAATTTCATTAGACTATTTTCACAGAATAGTGGGGCTTGCCAGAAACCTCTGGGCATCATCTAGTTCAACTCTCCTGTTTAACTTCCTGGTCAGTTAGGAAAATTGCTGTGGCAGCTAACCAATTTAAGTAAAGCTTCAGGCAGGTCAAGAGAAATTTGAATAAAGCAAATTGGAAGACTCTATCCTGAGGCCTTGCAAATTGAGTACAAAGCCTATGGCCCACTGCTAGCAATGCCTACCCTGTATTACTGGGCTCTGTGCTTATGAAGTCCACACTGGCTGCTCCCAGTAACCCTATCCTTCAATTATTTGGAAGTGCTCTGCAGGAATTCTTGCTCCATCACCTTCCAGAGGACAGAGATGAGGGCGATGAGCCTGTAGTTCCCTGTGTCCCACTTAAAGACAGGAGTGACATTCACTCTTTTCTACAGTTGAAGAACTTTCCTGATCACCCTAATCTTTCACAGATAATTGAGAGTAGCCTCAATGACATCAGCCAGCACTATCAGGAGGCATGGATACATCCCATAAGGCCCCATGGACTTTAATATGCCTTTGTTTTTAATTAAACATTTCTTAACTTGATCTTCTTCCTCTTGCTCCCGACTTTCTCTCAGGTTTGAGAGCATGAGGTTCCTGAAGGCTGGCCTTACCAGTAAACACAGGTACCTCAGCTTTCTTGTTACCAGGTCCCCTACCCCATTCAGCAGCAGACCCACATTTTCCTTTGTCTTGCTTTTGCAGGTGATATACTTGTAGATGTCTTTGCTGCTGTCCACAATTCTGTACCAGGCTCAACGACAGATGGGTTTTGCCTTTTCTAATCCTGCCCGTGTGCTTGGACAGCATCTCTGTATTCCTGGCAGTTCGCCCATCCTTGCTTCTACCTCTTGTAAAACACTTCCTTTTTCTATTTGAGCTTTGTCAGTGTCTCCTTGCTCATATTTGTAGCTGCCTCCTGCCTTTGACTGATTTCCTGAACATTGAGATGGATCATTCTGAAGCTGAAGGAGGTGATACTTGTACCTCAGCTGACTCTTCTGGTCCCCTCTTCTCCCTATGCACAGGATTTCCCCAAGTAGACACCTTAAGAGGCCACAACCTGCTCTCCTGAACTCCAGGGGTCCATCCTGCTATTTTCCTTGTTTCCTTTTTGCGGGATCCACCACCGTTTCATGGCCACTGCAGCAAAAGCTGCCTGTGACCTCCACATCCCTGATGAGTTCTTCTTTCACTGTATTCATTGGTTTTAAGTGTGGGGTCCAGCAGAATGTTTTGCCCCCATTAGATCTGTGATCGTATTTGTTACCAACTGCTCACTCCAATAACCCCCAGATTGCTTGGGTCCTTCTGGACTGACCTTCCAACCTTCCAACCTGACCTTCCAACAACCAGTTTTGTTAGAATGCATAGGTACAGCATTTAATCAATTTTATTAAAACAATCTGTTGAAGGCACTTGTTTCTGAATCATGCAGGAAAAAATATTATTAATGAGGTTTTTTTTCTGAAATCTTAACAGCTCAGGTGGTTTTATTTTGCAAAGTAGGCAACAACTTAAATTGAAAAGTAATCAAGATAGCAGCAGACATAAAAAAGACAGTAACTGCTTACCTTACTGTGACTTCTGGGTATGTAAAATAAATGTACAAACAGGAAGGAAGAACCACACTGCTTTTAAAGTGAGTGAGCTGAAAAATGAGCTAAAACCCACCTACATGAAAGAAATCTTGAATGAAATTCTTCCTCAAGTGAAATCAAGAGAAATCCTTGCTTGTACTTTTGAGGTATCTGGCAGCGTTTTATTGATCTTTGACCGGTATGGATTTTGTTCCTTTTTCTACCAGGCATGACTGGGTAACTATAGGCAAGTTGCTCAAGATGGAGTTTTGAAACACAGTCACTTAATTTGCAAACCTCAGGCTTTGGATTAGTTTCAAAAGCCTGTGCCCATGCAGGCTTAGAGTGCACATGCACGCTTTTGGCTTCAAACTGCTCTGAGAAGTCTCAGTAAACCTGAAAACTGAGCAAGGGAAGTCACGACTGCACAACTGTTTGCACATTTGCTCTTCTTACTCTTCTTCTCCAGATTGTTGTAGCTGTAAGATAGTAATGGGGCTATTCACAAAGACAATGCTCAGTTAAACTGAGCTTTGTGGGTTATTCTGAAATAAGCACAGCAAATTCAAAATGAAAACTGCTGTTGCACATTCATGCAGTAACTTTATTGTGTAAATCTTTCTACTAACTTCTACTGTGTTTCTTTCAGCATCATCCTGTTTCCAGGGAAGCAGTTTCACTTTATCACACCTTCCTGCGGGGGCAAAACGTGCTTGGCATTGTAACTAATCGAGTGTAAGGAAAAAAATTTGATTTTGTAGGCTCTTGTTGTAGGCAGTTGGTCTTTGATGTTCCTTCCCTTTGGCTTCATTTCCAGTCACAAAGCATCTGTTCTCCTTGTAATTGGGAAAAGTTGGGATAATGTAATTAGGCAAACATCCCTTATCTGGCGAATCTTCTTTCTGACGGGAGTTTAGTTGAAAAGAACGCCGCTGTTTCTTTTATCAATGAGTGGTTCTTCGCTAATCTCTTTAGCCTGGGCGCGGCCAAGGCAGAACTCCCGTATTTTCTCTAAATGAATTATTTGTAAGTGGGGCTCCTCCTTGTGGGTGATGTTCGTAGCACAGGGCTGGGCAGAGGCGGGCCGGTCCTGCAGCTGCCTGGCTTTAGGCACAGCAAATCATTAAGGATTAATATGCAAAAAGCCCTTCAGTCGTACGCCAACACTTCACACCGGCGGTTCATGGGCAAGCCCGAGGGTTGATAGATGGTTACCAGCTCTGGAGGTGTTTTTGCAGAGCCAGGCCAAGGCGGTGTGGAGGAAGATGCTCTCCCGAGGAGCCCAGCCAGCCTTTTATTCACAGCAGCAGCTTATGTGCTGCAAGGTACAATGGCTGATACCAGCAAATTTACCCACCGCTCTTCAACTAATGTAAAATTAATTTTACATTAACTGGAGCTGCTGCTGCCAACAGCATCAGGCTTGGCAAGGGCAAGGACCCTGAGAGGAAACACTTCTCTTCATCCTGAATTAATGCAAAATGGCCCTGACCCGATCTGCCTGCAGTTTTATTTAGTGGTGAATTTTCAGTTAAATATTCTTTTAGTAAAGCTAGGATAATGTGCTGCATTTTCAACCTTAAAATAACATATCTGAAGATTATGTGGAAATGAAGGATCCTATCGAAGTTGAAACTGTCCATTCAAGTTTGAAAAATTATTATTTTACCTTAATAGACTTTATAGATAGCTCTTATATGCAATTTTTCTTTGATGTTCTATATTACATGTATTTCCAATCACAAAACATGTTCCCCATTTAATTATGAAAAGCCAAAATAAAATTAGGTCCACCTGAAGTAAAAACTGAGATTTTCTCAATATAATCCTTTTGAATTTTCATTAATTTAAAATTGGTTATTTGTGAAAGGCAAACTCTTAAAAGGAAACTGACACATTCTTTACAGATATTAGGAAAAAAATCTCCCTTTCTTTTATATTAACTGCTTTTTTAATGGTGTCTTTAGGAAGCATTACTTCTCTTTGTACTAGCATTGAGATTACCTGGGCAGGAAAAGCAGTGAAGGATGATTCTGGTCCTGGTGGGGTGTTTGTGTAGCTCTCAGCTTTGGCAAAGGGCAAGTGCAACATCCACACTCACTTGGAAAAGAGGGGAGGAAAAAGCAGTCATTCAACTTCACTTTAATACTGTTTTCTTTTCACTTCTAAGCTAGAAGGAGAAGAGGAAGCAAAATTGTATGTCTTTGCATTGTCTTTATTCTCTAGCAAACAAGTTCAGCGGGGATTTCTTACAGAACTTCTGTGAAAGCAATATGCAGGTCATTAGACAAGATCCAATACAGGGAATAGCCACCACAGTCCTCCTTTTCTTGGCTCTTGGTCAGATTTTCACTCTAGACAAGACACAAGCAATGACATTTCTGTGTCTTTCAAAGTACAGCTGTGACCAGATGTGCATCTGTGCCTGGAGGCGTGAGCAGTCACAAGTGCTGGCTCTGAAGCTCCACACACTGCAGCTTTGTCTGTACATTTGTCAGCCACCATGAGCTTGCTTGGCAGCAGAACATAGTCCAGGAACTTCTCATGTCCCTTTCTTCATGCTGTAGCTTCACCCTGCTGAGTCCTGAAGTGCCATCAGAGCAACCAGATGAGTCATGTTATAAATAAGAAGCTTGACTAGGCCAATATTCAAGCAGCAATCAATTTATTAATTAATGTGGTAAAGTATGAGCAAAACAGCACTGGGTACAGCGGGGGAAGTTTTCCCTCCAGCTGCACACCAATGGTTGGGGTGTACAGATATTTATAGGGGTGCACATAAGCTTTTTTCAGCAGTTTCTATTCCCAATTTTCACGTCACAATTCTATACACTATTGTGAGCTAGTTTTTCTCAAGATGTACCCCAGAAAGGAGTATCCCCAGATGGTGGGGTCCGACTTCTGAAAGAAGAAAGAGGTTTCCCAGCTGGTGCAGTCCAGACTCCAGATGTGGGCCCACCTTTTAATTGCAAAGACTATAAATCTCATAGCAGTGATGTCCAGCTTCCCTTGGTCGAAACTATCAATCCTGGGGTTGATGTTCATCTTCCTTTCTCAAGCTGCTTCTTACTGTTTTGCTAAGGTGTTGAAATAAGCATATTTCCTTTACATATAGTCTAAACTTATATTTTCAAAGCTCCTTACTACAAGCAATATTCTAAAATTATACTTCAAAAGGTTATTATTGCAAAGCTGTTCAATGCTTAGCTATGTGCAGAAAGTTCCTGTCCAGCAGCAACATCCTTAAAGCTTTAATTCAGATGCTATAAAAGTTAATTGCAAACAAAGCATAGGTTCAAAGGCCTTCTTCCATGCTTTAACTCCCTCCATTATTTTTTAAAATTCATCCTTTAATTGTCCCATGATCAGTTTCCACACATATCACAATCACAAGTACACACGCTGCCTGTATGTACCTGACACGAAACTCAGCTTTGTATCTCACAGTCACCATACCAATAACTTGAATTTCTCATGGGATGTAACTGTGTAGGTCCTTGGGACATGAAGATGACCGCAGTGCTGTTGTGATTTATCCATTTTGATTTAGAGTTATAACAGCAGAAATATACTATGTAAGTAATAACTTAAAAAACCTATCTAAGTGATCTGACTGATTCATTATCTACTATGCATGCTACTGAGTGCAGAAAAAAAAATCCTATACAGATAGGTGAAGCTTTTTCTGTAAAGATATTTAAGAAAATCAGCCAATTTGTTTGCTTTTTGTAATATGGAAAGCATTTTTGAACAGCCATGAAAGGAAATAAAACTAAGAACTATAAAAGAAAGGGTTTCTTACAATCAACCTGTCAACAGTCTTGTCAAGAAGAAATGAATCTGTTATTATCTTTGTGTCTGTGTCATTGTCACAGAGATAATGATATCATAAACAGCAGAAGTACTTGCAGGATTTTATAAATGCATTTGGAAATTAGAATGATTTCCATACCTTTAAAGGTGAAAGCTATTTTAAGCACCCTAGGAAGTACATTGTTTTAGTGACAAGTTATTTTTGACTGCAAACTTTACATTTCCTGTAACTTTCTCAAAAAACTATTATGTTGGCTTTGGAGATGGTATAGAAGACAGAGTGGAATATGAGTAGAATGGTTTGGTAAATATATAAATATGATGTGTGGATTTATTGGCAGTTGTATTCCTAGTTCAGTCAATAGTCCAAACAAGCCTTTCCTGAAGAATCTAATGCCACTGTTTTGTAAATAATGCAAATTTATCTTCCTGAAAGACTGGCAGAAAGACACCTTTTAAAATTCAATATGCATACTGGTCCTCAAAGGAAGAATAAATTAGCTTGAATAGTTTCAGAAGAACTAACAAGATAAAGATTTGAAAAATACTTGAACTGACAGGACTGATTTAGGAGAGAAATTGGTATTTGAGTGGATAAGCATGAAATTATGATCTGCCCATCTCACCATGTAGAAGATGAACGGCCGCTTCATGGCAAGGTGTTTTTTCTTTAAGTTTTGTCTCTGATTAGTCCTATATTTTATGAGAACTTGATCCTGACATTTTTGATATATTAATTCTATCACTGTCCTATACATAACAGAACTGTTAGTGCTAAAATTTGTTGGAGCTTCTGTAACCCAGATCTCAGCCTAGAAAGAAATACTACTCCCCTGTGATAGAAGCTGACTTTGGGAAGGGAATTTATTGAGATGATTATAACTGGGTAGATCCTCTGGTAAATCACATTATGCTAGTGTTTTGCACTAAATGGACTTCTGGCCTGAACTATCTAGAAATTATTGTGTTGCTAAATATGGTTAACAAAACTCAGTCCTCCTCTTGATACCTTAGGGAATCAGGTTCACCTGTAAGAAAACCAAATAATTTGTTTAATGTACTGATGTACTACTAAATGTAAGGCCAGAGAGGTACAACAGTGTAAGAAGCACTTTGTTTTAGTGTTATATCTGTGAACCTTCTGGACATTCCTAAACTTGGTCTCTCAATGGCAACAAAACACCCCCTGTCATTTGCCGAAACAAAAGCTGCGTGATGTTTGCATGATGCCCAGTGTGCTGCCCTCCAGGCCTTTGGCTCCTGGAAGGAAGGGGCTGAGCTAGGGACTGAAGTCAGGGGAGAGTTTGAGTATTTCACATTCTGCTTTGAATTTTGGAAAAGTGTTTGCAATGTTTGAATGTACTCCCTGTGACTCCATGCTGGAAAGCACCATCTGAAGAGCATTCTGCTTGTTATTTCCTACATCTGTCACAATGCTTGTTGCAAGCCTGGGTGTGGATGTGCCCTGGCTGGCATAAGCCCAGTGACTCATGAGTCAAGAATGCTTCTCTCCAGATTCAGCTCAACTTTGCAGATTGAGATTGCTTGGTCTTTGCTTTTCAGCTGACATCAAACAGTGCAAAAATAGTTGGGGTTTTGTCTCCAGGCAGTTTCCTTGGTTTAAACTGGAATTCTCAAATATTTCCATCTCACAGAGCAGCAAAGAGCTTACTTTGTGCCCGGAGATTTTCCCCACACAGCACACATTGAGCAGCCATGTCCTTCTCAAGTCCTTCCTTCCATTATTTGTCCTTTGCTCTCATTGCTTAAATCGATGATCTTGAAAAGATTAACTCTTTGTTATGTTTAAAAGCATCTTTTTAGAGGAAATTATTGTAAACCTTGTTACTCAGTATTGGATATAAATATGGCCATTTTGCAAAGACACAGGAACCAAGGCTTGTGCCTTTAATGGGTGGGGCCTTAATTTTATTTTCATTTTCTACCTCCTAGCAGCTTAGACATGCAGCAGATTTCACAAGGGGCTGGCAGGTCTGATAGTTCTGATTAGTTCTTCCATCCTTCTTGCCACATGACAAGTTCAAAACAAATTCTAAACTAATTTTTCATTTATAGTAGGGAGACCCTAATAAATATAACAGCTAGGATGTTTTCTTTCTCTGTAGTTGAAGCAGTTCCAAGGGACAAAAAAATGTAGCAAAACAAAATAAAGAATAAAAGAATAACACAATCTGAGAAAAAGTAAAAGCAGAAGAAGGATGCAAGATACGCCAAAATGAAAATTGCAAGCTTTGAAGTAGAAAATTTGTTTCAAACAGGCCATTTTTATACCTCAAAAAACCCTTTTGCTTAGTACACTAATATGCCTGAGAGTCCTTTGGTGTGGCACCTATATAGCCTTAATAATTTTAAGTTATCACTCATACAGGCAAGAGTCCTCTCAAAAATTCTTTTCTTCTAACTCTACATTTGAAATGGATGTTATGTTGGAGTCACATCTGTCTGCTGAAGCTACTGTTAGCCTTCCTTGGTGTGCCACAACTTGGCTCAAACCTGAGTAAGAGAAGTCAGTTCACCAGTGTAGCCTGGGTATTATTTTGACACTTAAAGACTATTAATTGTTACTGAAGTGGATGCTTGCAGATGCTATTAGTGAGAATTCCCTCATTATTTAATAACCAGGAATATTTTCTCATTATTGTTTCAATCATCATTTGTTTCCAGAAGTTTAGGGATAATAGTGTTCAAATGTTAAAAGACCTGTTCTAGGATTGGCCTATTCCAGTGTGTTGACACTGTGTTTTGCAGGCATTTTCTGAAGCCTTGCTTTGTAGTGAATTTCATTAATTTACAATAATTCACATTTTAGTGAATTGGGCCCATCCTTCCAACGGAATCTGTAATGGCTTGTTTTAAAGAGTCAGAATGAATCCTTTCTCACATTTCTCACATCTCCTTTCTCACAGAGCTGCTGCCCCACAGGCTCTCAGCACCACACAGGAGTACTGAGCAGACTCCCTGTGACCCTGGGAGTACTCGGGGCTTTAGATCCTTTTCACAGTGCTCTTGTCACATCCCCTGACAGCCTCTGAAAGCTGTGCTGGGTAGGACAAGAGGAACAGCCCTCCTCTGCCACACTCAGTAAAACTGTCACTTCCAGCTTTCTCCTGAGACTCACCTCATCTTCTGAAGTCTTGGAAAACAGTGTTCTTCATTCCTGTGTGAAGAGCTATTTCACAGAAAAGTGCCAAAAAATTAGGGGACCCAACATTTACTAGAATAAGTTGTACTTATTATTCATATGCTAATGGGCATGTAGGCATATAAATCATAGAATCATAGGACAGTCCAGTGGCCTCAGAAGATGGCCTAGTCCAACCTTTTATGGAAAGGGGAGTGTAGGTGAGATTAGCGACCACCCTGTTCAATCACATCTTCAAAACCTCCAGTTACAGGGACTTTACCACAGCCCTGGGAACATAGTTCAGTGAATGATTATTCTCACTGGAAAAAAATTCTTTATCTTCAGATGGAAGATAAGGGGCACATCCAGGTGTGCACGTGGCAGTCACTGTGCCTGCCTGGGTCAGCTGAGCGTGAGCAGTGAGGTGCAGCGGGTGACTCGCCTGTCCTGTCAGCCACAGCAGGGTAAGAGTCCTGCCCAGTCACCAATACATCTTGGAAGAAGCTGCCTACCCAGTCATTTTGGCAGAGATTTTACCTGGGTTCAATATCTAAGCAGGCTAAAATCATCAGCAGAACTGTTAACCTCGTCCTACTAGCTACATCTCATAGTGAGAGGCACAATGTGACAGTGGTAGAGTTGCTCAGAAGTTGACCAGCATAATGATTTTTCATTAGAAAGTGCTAATTTATCAAACTCTGTATTGAAAAAAAATTTCAATAAATTTAAAACCTCTTTTAAAATGCCTAGAAGTTGTTCAAATATCTTCAACTTTTCAGTTAGATTGTTTTAAAAAATCATTTTAAAATTTAAATTAAGTTTCAGTAAAATTAAAGGCAAATTGGAACAAGTGTTTTGATCATCAAAAGGAAAAATTGTAAGTCCAATCTGAAGTTACTCTTTTACAGGCTTTCATTGGTTAAGCATAGTTGAGATAATTACATATTTTCAACTGAAGATAGCTGATAAGATCTTGACTCATGGGTGAAGGCAGTGACATAATGCCTGGCATTTTGATGGTGTCATAATTTTACCCTGTCTCTAATTAAAATGTTTTCCTGCACCTTTTAAACCATTCAGATGTCTTTATATGTCTATATAATTATACAGAGAAGTCATGTTCTCTTAGTTCCTCTGAGATATATCTTGTTTTGTCAGTGCAATGGGAAAAATAAGTTTGAGAATATTCTTGCCCTGCCATGGCAAGATGACAACAGCTCTTATGAGTCACAATATGATGCTTTGGTGCAGCTATGTGCTCAGGAATCTGGTACTTTCACATTTTTAACTTTTTTGTGGCAGGGTTAGATGTTCCTCATTTTCTCTTCTGTTTTTGGACCCTCAGTTACCCTCCTCTGGTCTAGAAATGGATAGCAAATGTCCCCAGTGTTTAGAACTACTCATGTTTCTCTCAGTTTCCCTTCTCCAGTCCTTGGCTTTTGTCCACACAGAACCTGAAATTGTATTCTAACAGAGATACCCAGGTATGTAAATCTGCATGTAAGGATGACCAAAGCTGGCAGCACTGTGGGTTGAAGTATCAACAGTGTAGAGCTGCTTGTTGGCTTCCTCCTGTTCATTGCAGATAGCA
Organism: Motacilla alba alba; assembly: GCF_015832195.1. Lineage (NCBI taxonomy): Eukaryota > Metazoa > Chordata > Aves > Passeriformes > Motacillidae > Motacilla > Motacilla alba. Next base: position 128,072,513 of record NC_052017.1, read on the forward strand.
GTCAAATTGTACTCCATGCTTATTTGGCAATAAGTGACATTGCAAAGTCATGGGAGTAAGTTGAATTCCTTCATGACAGAAGAAGGTGAAACATTGCACCTATTTTTAAAAAAGGGAGCAAGGAGGGCTCTGGGGACTATGGACCTGTCACCTCTGTGCCTGGAAATATGAAACAGATCCTCCTAGAAGCTGTGCTAAGGCACATGGAGGACAGGGACGTGATTTGGGACAACCAGCACAGCTTCTCCATGTTTGAGTCATGCTTGACCAGGATAGTGGCCTTCTATGACGGGTTGACTACATCAGTGGATGAGGGAATGGCTATGGATGTCATCTGTTTGGATTTGTGTAAGATATTTGACATGATCCCCCACAACATCCTTCTCTCTAAATTGGAGAGAGATGGATTCCATGGGTGGACTGTTAGGTGGATGAGGGATTAATTGTGTGGTCACATCCAGAGGGTGGTGGTCAATGGCTCAGTGTTCCAATAGAGATCAGTGACAAGTGGTGTCCTTCAGAAGTCCATGTTGGAAACAGTGTATTTTATATCTTCATCAGGGTAAAGACAGTGGGATCAGTGCACCCTCAGCAAGTTTGCCACTGACACCAAGCTGAGTGGTGTAAGTGGCACATGACGGATGGGATACCATCCAGAGGGATCTGGAGAAGCTCAAGAAGTAGGCCCATGGAAATCTCATGGTGGTCAACAAGCCCAAGTGCAAGGTACTGCACCTGAGTTGGAGCAACCCTCAGTACCAATAGTCTGGAGAGGAGGAGATTGCAATCAGCCCTGCCAAGAAGGACTTGAGGGTGCTGGTGGATGAAAATTGGACATGACCTGGCAATATGTGCTTGTGGCTCAGAAAGCCAGCTGTGTCCTGGGCTGCATCCAAAGAGGTGTGTGCAGCAGGGTGAGGGAGGGGATTCTGCCCCTCTTCTCTGTGCTGGTGAGATCCCACCTGGAGGGCTGCATCCAGCTCTGGGGTCCAGCACAAGTAAGATGTGGATGTGTTGGAGCAGGTCCACAGGAGTGTTACACACGTGATAAGAGGGCTGCCCACTATGAAGTACGATGACTCACTTACATTTGCGTAGCAGCAAGGCTTCTAGGTCACCTTTCTGGATAGTCCTTGGCTCCTATGTTGCCATCTGTCCCCCCAAGTCCAGAACAAGCTGGATGCAGCCATCACAACTCCCACTGGTGGTTATGGCTTAAGGATGGGTGCAGAGAGAGCTGGGGGAATGTGCTGCTACCCTGCCCAAGGTCTGTCTACAGCATTTAACGTTCACTTTGACTGGGTTTTTTGGAAACAGAGGCTGCATTCCTTTTGGAATTTTAGCAGACCCTGGAAGCAGACCCTGAAAGGAAACCAGTGGGATTTGCAGTGTTGATTTTTACACCTGGCAGGAGCAAAATAGTGAAGGAACTTAATTGCAGCTTATCTACTTAGGTACAATTTATCCAACAAGCTGCAGACTCCAGTTATAACAGGATGCTGTAGACTTGGTTGTCACTCAAAACAGGAAATGCAAAAAACCCAAAAACTAATAAAGTATGATAAAGTGACTATAGTGCAGACCAAAAAGATCTGAGATAATCTACCACTGTCTTATGAAACAGATTTAAGCACTTCCCCTTTTAAATGATGCTCAGCAATTTGAGCAACTGTTCAGTCAAAGTGACCTTCTGGAGCCTACATAAATTTTTTTCCCAGGGAAATAACTTTTTTTTTTCCCTGTCTTTCACCACTATCTTGTTGTTGGACTTCCTCCTGTAGCATACCTGCTAATTTGGAGTGGAGTTGTGATCATGGAGTGGCCAAGGGAACTGGAGTTGTTTAGTCTGGAGAAACCTGATGGGAGGTTGTATACAGACAGCTGAGGTTGGTCTCTTCTCCCAGGTAACAAAAGAGTCTCAAGTTGTACCTGGGGAAGTTTAGATTAGATATTAGGAAAAAAATTATTCACTGAAAGGGTAGTTAGGCATTGGAACAGGCTGCTTTGGGGAAGTGATGGGATCACCACCCCTGCAAGTATTCAAAAACATAGGTAGACATGGTGCTTTGAGAAATGATGTCGTGGTGGACCTGGCAGTTCACGGTTGGACTTGATGACCTTACAGGTATTTTCCAACCTTAGCGCCTCTATGGTTCTATGATTTCGTGCCAGGAGAGCATGGAAAAGGTGCGAGCCGCGTCCTTTGCTGGAGGGGAGCTGGTGCGGGGCCGGGAAGCGAGAAGCCAGGCAGGGGGCAGCATCTGACCATCCAGGGCCCCTCGCCGCCCGCTCCGGTCCCGCTGCGGTCCCAGTGGCTGCAGCCGCCCGGGAGGCTTGGCCTGAACGGGGAAAGAAGTTTTGAATGTCTCTGATGTTGCTGCAGATTCTGTGATAGACGTGGATCAAAGTAGAGGCAGCCTCGCTGGTGAAGTTATTTATACGGATGTCAAAGTGTTCTGCAGCAGGAAACCTACTGCCACATCACTGGTGTAGCATTCGTGGCTAGAGAACTGGGTGCTAAGAAAAGTAGTGGGGACAGTAAATGGGACATCTGACCGTGGATTTCTGTAGTATCTTGTTTTATCTGGAGGGCTGATTTTAGCTGACACAGATCAAAAAGTGACTAGCCCAGTTTACTGCTAATCCAAGAGTTGCTTCTTCTTATATATGTACATATAGGCCCTTTTCTTCTTGGTGATAGGTTTGTTTATGTAGAGACAGAAGAAGCTGCAGGTTGTGGTGACAATTTGAATTGCAGAACACCTGTGCAGTTATTTTCTTCCACAGATTATCTGGAAGCCATAGATTAGGGTATGAATTGCAAAATTAATAGAATCAGTTCCTGAGCATCTTATAAAGGATACAATTCAAAAGGGAACAGTGACAGCTCCTTTTTAGACCACGAGTATGTAAAAATGAACACCTAACAGTCAGTGTCACCAGTCCTAGGAACCTTTGTGCAGTTAAGCCTGTGCAAACCAATTAATGCCTGTCATATGTAGTTTGTTCTTTCTTTCATCTTATTCCTCTGAAAACTGTGTGAGCAGTGAAATGTTTGTGAGATATTTGGTCCTTGAGGATGTCAGGCTTTGATTGCCTCTATTCTCCAGACATGGCACTCTCTATCACTGGGTAGGTTCAGCTCTAAAGCCCCAGCTGTCTTTACTGGAGAGTTACAGGTGCTGGATATGTGTTCTGCAGCCTTTTTACCAGGGGGAAGTTAAATGCTACCTCTGCAAAAGTGCAGATACATGCATCTTACTGGCAGAGAGACCATGGCACATCCAACACTGGTTGGAGACCCAGTCTTGAACCCAGCCAGGTGAGTATACCAGCCGTCATCAGCCCCTGGGGCTTTGGATGCACCTTTATCATCTGACAGGCATCCAGAAACTTGGCAGATTGCTGCCTGTAGCATTAAAGCAATTGCCTCCTGCAGAATGGTCTGCACTGTGCCAGAACAAATAGGGGTCAGCTGCAGTCTCCTTCTTTGTGTGGTGGGGTGTGGGTCTGGATTGCACCATGGAGACTTTCAGAAGGAGGTACGGGGGATTCCGAGGAAGCCGGGATAGGCTGTTAGGCTGGTGTTGATGAGCTGCAGCAGGACAGTGCTGGTGCCCTCTGGCAGTTTGTTAGATGATGGCCTTGTGCCCACTAGTCCTCCTCCCTTTGTTAGCACACTGAGACTCATAATGCAGTATACAATTACTGCCCAGCTGATTCCTCAGCCAGGGCTGTACAACAGATACCATCCCTCCCACAGCCCACTGGAGTGCAGGGGAGGTTTGTCATTCCTTAGAATTGGAACAAGATTTGTCCTTGAGGGCTATATTCAGAAATTAATTCAGACAGACTGGATGTTTCTAGTCCAGAAGTAATTTTACTTTTCCTAGGTATTTCCCTTGAGCTCTTATGCTGCCTGCTGAGATATTCTCAGTCCAGGTCAGCAGGTACAGGGCTTTCCTCTCAGCCAAGTCAGATTAGCCAGAGGGATGCAGAGTTCCCTGAGAAGACACAGAGGATATATCTTTTTGGCAAAGTAGATGACAGCAAAAAGTGCCTTCTCACTGCTGCAGAACTGTTTCTGCCTCATATGTGTGACTTCTTAATATAATCTACAGTCATAATCTCACAAGAGGGAGCCACAGTGTTCCCTTGTCTTCGTCAAATGTCCTTATCCAAAACCAGTGCACTTTCTCTAAGTCTTCTCAGTCCCTTTCTCGCTGCAGTCCCAGATCTCTCCCATAAGGCCCTGAAATGGCATGCAGTTTTTACAGAAGTGCTTGTGTTCCTGTCCCTTCTTCCCTCCCCTGCTTTTTAGCAGTTATTGCAGGTATTTTGAGCTCTGCTCCCTTGCTTTCCTAAGGAGTACTCATCACTAGTGAAAGAGGTAAAAAGTAGGTTGAAACAAAACAGTTAATCTTGCTCCATTCCTTGAAAGAAGTGAGGTAGGTACCTTTAGTCTGAAGGATTCCTGGCTTTGGTTCCTGCAGGAGTGCAAGCACCCATCTGCAGTCCTGAATTAAGCCCCTCAGATCCTTAGAGTTCCAGCTTCCTTCCTCCACCATGTTTTTATTTTAAAAAAAGTTAGATGTCTATACACTTCATGGGATGGGGTCATATATGTTGAAAGAAATAGTCAGAAATCGTGAGAAACTCAGAGATGCCTGACCCCATCCCATGGGATGTACGGACGTCCATCCATTTTGTAACAGGGAATGTTCTCTACTGTGCTCCACTCAACAAGTTCAGCGTTGCCTTAACGCCTCACTGGTTTCCTTGGGATATGGGTGTCTGTGTTTATCTTTTTCCCACAAGTTGTTTATTTTAAATTGTTTGTTGGTTTTAAATCCAGTCTACAGCTGTTGTAAACATCTTATGGTGTTAAGCCAAGTGAAGCCAAAGGGTTTGTACCAGGAAGGCAATGACTCACTTTCTCTAGCCAACCTGCTGGCCCATCACCTATGTCCAGCTTTTTAGTGCCCTCCAGATAGTCCATCCTTGTGTTCAAATAGACAGAAAAATGCATGCACTAAAAAGAAATTTCTCCTTCAGTCCTTTTTCTTGCATAAATTTGGAAATATGCATGCTAGCTCTGAGAGCAGGTGGAGTGGGGCCTTAAGTATTGTTATGACTTACTCAGGGCTGAAGTTTTTGCACATTAGATGCTTTTCTATTCCTATTAGATGCTTATCCTATGTGTAATGGACACATGTTGAAACTCAGATTGAATTTCTTTCCAATGATTTAACAAGCTACAGTATTTACAAGTGCTGTAAGGATTTTTGAGATCAAATACTTGTATCATTCCCTACAAAGTTAATTCAATTCAAGCAGCTTACTCTTCATGATTAGGATCGTAAACTTCAACTGCATGTGCTTCATTTTTTCACATATGGGCCAGCTGACAAAATTCATAAATTCACAGAATCATCCTAGAAAACTGCAAGCATGTTTGTTTTCACATTCAATTTTGATTAGGACAAGACCACTGGGAATCATTTGAAAGGTTCTTGGGACCCATTTTAATGACATCCTTTCGTCTGTTTTTTTTCATGCAAACTTTAGCTGGCATGCTCATGGGAAAGATAATTAACAGTATACAAATATAGTCCTCAGAAATAAACCTTGTATTTGCTTCTTATTAAAACAAACAAATAAACACTTGACTGCTATGCAGGCATGACGATTTTCCAGCTAATAGATTAGAAAGTGAGCAACTGAAGTGAAATGTTTGAAATCTTTCTCTTTACAACTTCTTACTCAGATGTGACATGGGGGTTTGGACAAAAAAAGACATGGAGGACTCTTCCCCTGCTGTAAAAGTGCCTCTTAGAAGACTGGCACTTCCCACCTGCAGTTACTAAAATGGAAGTAATGAGCCCAAGTTGGCTCTGGGGGTATCTCCATTGCTCTGTTGCTGCCCCTTGCTTGTCTGCCCAGAGAAGTGTCATCAGTCATTGCCCAGTATGGTCTACCCAAATTCCTGAAGTAGTCACACACTGATAATACACACTGATGCTGTGCAGACAAAACAAAGAGTCCATGTCATTGTGAGCTGAAACTGTTTAGAAGAGACAGACTGCCTTCACCATGGTCTCTGGTACTTTTGTTGACCTGTGCAGTGGAGTGAACTGCCAGAGTATCTTTTGCTTCGGTCCTTACATGAATGTTTTATTGCTAGCCTAAGGCATTAATGTCTGGCTCTTCTTGATCTTCTTTGAGAGAATTTGCACTTTTTCCTAAGCATGTATCAGAAGATGTTCCAGAGAAAGTACAGTCTTGCGTCCTCCTACCTTGAGCTTTTGATCTTTACTGATCGGTGCAAGAGTCTCCAGAATAATTCCTTGCTACCCTAATTGTTGCATCTTTTCCCAGTTCGTTTACAAATTGGACTATTACCATGGTAAAAGTTAAACTTTTCATTGTAAACTGCTTCACCAGCACATCAGTTTTATTTTTCTCAATTAATCTTGTGTGCAGGACTATCCGGGTGGCTCTCCTCCCTTGGTTGCTGCTGACACACTGTACTGTTCTGCAAACTAACTCCTGTCATTAATACTGCCTGGGTTTTGTTCGGGGATTTTTTTTTTTTTTGCCAGCATGACTTGCCAGAGTGCAGACAGTGCCAAAGTCTGCAAAAATTTCCATGTGGCTGAGATATATCTGCAGGGAGGAGGAGGAGACGTGAGGGAAGTCACCTTTGTGTGAATGCCTGGAGTGCAACATACAGAAAAAAGTGCAGTAAGTGGCAGCTTCTATAATTTCTGGTTTTTCCGCAAGGATGAGCCCTTTGTCAAGGAGTCAAAGGGAGTTTCATGCAAATGTATAGAAATGCTTAACTCTTGCAGTGCTAGAAATATCCTGTTAGATGCACTAAAAACTTTCTCTTCTGAAGATTTATATTTCAATAGGTGACCCACTGTGTGTTACATACATATATGCCACACACCCAGTACATTAGCCCTTATCTCCAGGCCTTTGAAGGGAGCTTGTGATGAGTGCACCTACTCTGTGGTGCAAGTTGATAATCTGTGCAGTGTGGATCCTTTAAAGTTGTTGTCAGTTGTACAAGAGCCTTAGTGGGATGGGTGGGAGTCCTCCTCTTAATCCCACTGAAGTCACAGGAAGGGCTCCTGTTAACTCTGACAGGCCTTGGATGAGTGCCTGTGGGAAGCTATTTTATAAATCCCAGCTTGCCTTGAGCAGTCTTCAGTTCTTATCATTTACTAGGACATGTTTTGATACAAAGCCATTCTTTACTTCATTTCTTCTAGGATTGTTTGGAGTAATTAAGTCACTCTCTTGAGCTAAAATCTGGGGTCTTGGAGGTAAGGAGAAAAAAGTGGTGGTAGGGCCAGTATTTTTTTTTTATGCAGTCCTGTTTATTTGTTAAGAATGTAAATGAGTCTTTTTTTTTTTTCCTAGAGCACAGCTGGGATCATGAAGGTTACAACTCTTTGTTTCTAGCACTGAAACCTTCTTGCAAAATCATCTCTCCATCTTTCAGCAAATGCACTCTCATGCCTGTCCACAATGCAGTTATTGTATGGCCATGCAGCACTCTTGTGCAGTCTGCTTGCTTTTTTTCCCATTGTAAATTAGATCCTCACTCACTGTTCCTCCTTTGAAAGACTATTTCCCTACTTACTCCTGTTTGGACCCCATTTATGCTGGACATTTATATTTTTATAGATTTTATATTTTATACATTTATATTTACAGTGCAAGCTTCTGGGGGTAGTGACCATTTTTTGTTCCATGTTTATACATCATTGGTCTCTTGGTCCACCTTGAGGATAACAACAGTAATAATAAAAATGAAAACATGGTGTTCTCAGTTTCTTGCTACTCTGCTCAGCACTCCCTCCACCCAGTACTACTCTGGTAACCCTATCTAAGGCAGGTTTCCAGCTCCAAAAGAGCTTATAGGATGGCTGTTTCCAGCCCTATATATCCCAAAGGAGTAGTTAATGGAAAGGTGCTGAAGGGATAAGGAAAGCGAACAACAGAAAGGGAATGACATAAAATAATGTATCATTTCTTTCTAATGGGCCATTTCTTTCCCAACTGAAGCTCGCAAAAGGCTGAGTCCCCTGATTTAGGTCTGGGGACAGAAATTCAGAATTCCCAAGAGGCCAGAGGAAAAGGCCACAGCCAGCATCTGCAGAGGGTTCCCTGTGCTTTTCGGCAGCTTGTTTTCAACAGATAAATGGTGTCTGAGAAGGATTGAGTTATTAATGTGAATATATGAAAACAAATAGCTCGTCAACCCTCCTGCTGACAGGATTTCCTATCTTAAAGCTTTGTAAGTGAGGGGGAAAGATTTTCTGGAAACAAATTCTGTTCCTTGAAGAATCAGTTGGTATAAATGAAAAAATTCACTGTGTTTCCATCAAATTTGGACCCATTGCTGTTGCTTATCCTGCTTTAGCATGGGATTGATTTGTGAATATGCAGTGTTTGCAGAGGGGAACATGAGCCGGGCATATCCAGAGAGTCACAGTTTGTCAGAGTAGTTTCTCTGGAAGGAAGATGATATACAAGCATTTGTAATGTAGTTTGGGTGCCAGCCCCATTCTGGGGGCTGCTGTGTTCATTATTATGGCACATTGCATTCCTTGCTGCTGGGAGATCATTTTATCACAGCATTTGAAATATAAACTGAAGTCAAAGTAAAACCCAGCTTTTTTATTGCTGTTGGGAAGGTCATAATATACTCTGCTGAAAGAGTGCTGGGGCACAGCAGAGGGCATCCTTCAACAGAGGTACCAGTCCAGCCCTCTGGCACGGCTGTGCAGGCAGCAGCATTTAACTTCAGCTGGGCAATTGTACCGATGCTTTCCATGCAAGCACTGTGCTCCCAGGGCTCCTGCTGCCCTCGTCTCTTCTCACAGAGGGATTATGTGGCACGGGGCAGTGCCATGCTGAGACACCAGCCCTGAACGAGCTGCCTTGTCTTGTCTACCAGGAGCATTTATATCATGCTGATGCATCACTTGACCTTTCTGAGAAACCACATGCAGTTGTTCAAGATGCTCTGTGTTGACATGCTTGTTTTGTTTATACCCTGGCACTAGGATGAATATCTTCTGCTGAGCCATAGAAACAGATTCATGTGCTAGCTTTAGCCAAGCCATCCTCTATGGCCCTGGGTACTGTGAAAGGCAGTCAGTATAAAGTCCTATAGATATAAATGAAAAATCATTCATCTTCTCTATTTCAAACGCATTTGGTCTCCTGATATTTTGTCCCATATTCTTCTAACATATTTGAAACTCTGAATGGTATAGGAAAAAATAAGGTTTTGCTGAAAATACAGGCCACTGGAGAACAGCTGTGTTGTGCCTATCATTAAATAAAGAATAGAGCTCTAAAAGTGTTTACAGATTATAAAACAAAAGCAGATTGAATATGTTTTAAATTCTAGGAACTAACCTAAAATTTGCTATAAAACAAATATATGGCTTACATCTGGAAACCTGTCAAAACACCCAAATGATTGCTCTGCATTGTCTGGAAAGAGTTTCTGTGCCCAAAGAGTTTAGAACAGCAACAGATGTACTATTGCATAAGAGAGACTCCCTGTTTTGAATTTCAGTTTATAGGACAGAGAGGCATACAAGAGAAGTAAAGTTCTTTTCTTCTTACCCAGGTGCCTCTGCTTCCTCCTTAACATCTTGTTCCATGCAGTTCTCCTATGTTAAAGCGATTAGCAGAGATATAGAATGATGGGAACATACATCATTTTAAGAAGAGAAAAAGCCATCTGGCTCAGTGTTTGTGGCTGGCTTTTAATTCAACCATGTTGGGTTTTTTTTTCCATGCCCCTCAAGCCCCTCCCTTCCCAGAAACAATCTATGTGATCCCACATCTCTTCTTCAGTAACGCGTTCCAGATGGCCAGCTTTGTGCAGAACGGATTTGCCTTAGCTTCCCAGGTTTTTCCCAATTTTTTTGGGTTTTTTTTGTTTTTCTTTTTTTTTCCAGATTGCTTCTCCTTTATTTGAAACCTCCTTCCCCAATTGTCTAGCTCTCCCTGGATCTTTTTCCCTAATTTTTATAGTGCAATCAAAAGATATTTTTCTCACATGGGTATTTTTATCACACTCATTCCCTGCCACACAACGATTGAAGCTTTTCTCTTTAAATGCAAGTATGGAAGAGAGTTTGTGGGAGACTGTGTAAGTAGGCAGTTTTATAGAGGGCGTTCAATTAATCAGTATGAATTTGGCATTTTTATTGAATATTTTATTTGGGGATTAAATAACATTCCTAACACCAGTCAGCAGTATGGCCTTTTGCACTTTAGGATGGCATCTACACTTCAAAGAGCTCAGCTCTGCAATTCTTATCTATCTCCCTGCTTCCTGGCTGCCCACATGGCACCAGTTTGCCCCTAGCCCCTCTTTTGGATGAACTGGTTCCCTGTGAAACACAGTGTGCATGTGGTTCTGGAGGTCTCTCCTCCCTCCTAGAAGATGGATTTGACTGCCTCCACTTTCATAGCCTGCTGGCAGTGTCCTGGCAGTGTGCTAGCCCTGTTTAGTCTATTCACATCGGTGGGACTGAGGAGGTTGTATTTACAAGAAATTTTAGAAACTGGAAATAATTATGAAAACATCCTGAGGCCTCATGGGAGTTCAATAATTCTGAAAATGGAAAAAGATGATCTTTTATAACTGGAGTGTTATACCCTCAGTTCTCCCTGCAAGGAAGTAGCCAGTTTTCCTGGACAAGAAGTAAGACAAGTCTCATTAGGTTAGGAAGATTTCCCACATTTTCCATCTGTTGGAGCAAATTTTTGAGGCAATGAATGTGTGACATTTCACAAAGTCAAGAGACTCTCTCAATCTATAGCTGGGGGCTATTCCTGCCCAATGAAAGCTCAGCCTTTAATGTACAGATTTCTGGGACAAAAGTGGTCTGTGGTGCCAGGACACAACAGCTGGAGACATGCAGGCACCGTCTGTCTGCAGCCTTGCCATGGCTTGGAGGTCTGCGTGGGAAGTCAGCTGGTCACCTACCCAAAGCCCTTCAGCCCAAATTCTTCTCTGAGCTGCTGCTTCTCCTTGCCTGCAGCCACAGGAGTGCATGCATTAATTTTAGAGTCATGGTAAAATGCAAAATAGGAGAATTCCTTCTATAAATACACCTTAAAACAAAGAGGCTTTTTTTCTTTTTAACATGGAAAAAATACTAACCAAAACAGTGGATATCTCACAGCTCTTATTGTTTAGAAACAGGGATTTTATTTTTCCAGTCTGCTCTTAATTTTTCCATTCTCACTCAATTTGAAAGGCAATGCAAATACAGCACAGCTACATTTCTGCTTTCTATCCTACACCTTGCAGATTACATTGACAACAATTTAAGCAAAAGGATTGCTCAGAGTCACAAGGATCCTTTGATTTATAGAAACCCCTAGACTGGAGACACACCATACTCTCCTGCAGGAGCCCAAAAAAGAATGTTGTGTGGATTATGTTGTATATTTTTATTAATATCTTTGTTGTCTCTCTGAGTTCATAGCAGTTAAGGAGAAAAGCTTTCTGTGTTAAATGTTGCATATCAAATTTGATGCATAAGCTCAGTTCCACATGTTTAAGAGTGATGACAAGAAAATCAGTCAAATTAACCTATTTTTTTCATATTCCCTGGTGGGAAAGTCTTCTGAAAACTGGTTGTTTTATTTGTGTTCAGTACAGGCATTAATAAGGCTAAAAGAGCTGCCAGTATGAAGACTATTCATAATCATTTCATATTGCAGAGGGTTTTGTGGGGAACTTTATCAAGATAAATGCATTATACACACACTTCTTGAAGGCTTATCTCTGCTTTTTTTCTATAATAGTAATTGAGCAAGAGAACACTGCAAGTATGTTTATCTGATTTGAAATAGGACTGAACCACATTTGCAATTGTTTAATTTAATTTACCGTAGCTTTTGAGCATCTGAGCTTACCTAAATACCCAGGAAGTGTTAATGCAGACCTCACTTGATTAAAAAAACCCAACCTGTTGTTATAATTAGTTTTTTCACCATAAGGTTTCTGATGAAGTTGTCTCCAGTCTCTAACAGAGACCATGTAACTGTCACCTGGATTTGCACTCAATGCATTGTTGGATCAGGGCTGCAGTTTTGTGTACTGTGTTCTCTAAGCACTGCTGTCCTGGAGCAGCTGCCTTGCACAACCTAAGCCATATAGCTGTGTCCTGCTTGTGGTTATATACCCTGATCCACTGTATGATCACCTCCACATTCAGACTGTCACAGACTATGCCTTCTGCAAAATTTTGCTGCCTCTGCAACGAAGCACAGTGGAGTCTGCAGCCTGTACGATGCCCAGAGCTGAACTGTTTTAAAGCTGTAAACTTCTGTTTAGTTTTCACTCTGCAATCAGGATCATGCCTTTGCTGTGAGATGTTTGTCTTGTGACATAAGTGATTTTACAATATAAATACTGTGGTTATAAAGGTTACTTTTTATATTTGTTCTTTAATCTGACAGTTACACCACAGTTCTGGGGATAACTGATATCTCTTGGGAGCACGCCCTTCTCTGTTCAGGAGGCCTTGGAGATTGTGGCAGGTAGATGGGGCAACTGCTGTGCTCCAGGGAGGCTTTAGATCTCTACTTGTCTTGTGCTAGCCTAAGGGTTTGTAAAGTCCCTTAGAGAAGGTGTTAGGTGTTGCTGTGTGTGGGCCGGCTCTGAATGGGTCGCAGCAGGAATGAATACAGCCTAGGTCCTAGGTCTGGGGACAATGACAGCAGTGGCAGGTGGTGACAGCATGGTCTCACAATAGACAGGGAAAGTGGCCTTGCAGCAAATGTGGGGAGCAGCAGAAAGCCAAGGAGAGGACATCATGCTGCAGCCCCTGTGTGCTCACAACACAGGTCTCTGGTGGGAGGCACCACAGCAGTCTGCTGGAGGCTCCGGGCCAGCAGAGTTACCAGATCCATGCAACATTACGTCTTTTGGCAGGAAAAACTTTGTGGAAAAAGCAAAAGTTGCACTGGATCTTGTTTTGATTATTTGTTTCTAACCTCACTACAAATGGAAAACATTTCTCTGGTGAGTGTCTGCTTGTTATTTTCCTATTGTTTTATCACCCTCCCTGCTCTCAGTAGGGACAAGTAATCCTCAAATGCTGCTCCAAAGGCTGACACTTAGGCCAGATTATAGAGCTGCAGCACTGGGGATGGATCTTTTCTTCTCTCTTATTTATTTTCCTTCACTTTATTCTGCACCAGCTCCACTCTCTCTTTTATTTATTATTTTATTATTTATCCTTTTATTTTTCTGTCTTTCAAAGGACTAAATACAACCAGCAGGGCCTTCAGCAAACAACCTTCTCTTTTCTCTTTTCCTTCCAGTTCTGTTTGAAGATGAGAGAGATAGCTTGTTTGTGACAAACATGAACATTTTCATAATCAGGACAAGTAAGGTATAAGCACATTGAACACACACAGACAGCCAGTATAAAGTAGGGCATTTAGTGAGTGTGTTCCCAAAGAAAGAAACCAAAAAATAGTTTTAGGAAGAGCAATAATTGGTAGTAAATTTGCAGCTTCTGAATCAAACAGAACCAAATATTATGTTTGAAATGGCCTTTCTCAAACATATATGGCCTTTTGAACTTCAGAGACTGAGCAGAAATCTCAGGTAACTATGGACTCTGCACAAGAAGAAATTTGCTCTCAAAGAACTGAAATACAGATTCATAGTATCATAGAACAGTTTGGGCTGGAAAAGGCCCTAAAGATCATCTCATTCCAATCCCCCTGCTGTGGGCAGGGACACCTTTCACAAGAACAGGTTGCTCAGAGCTCCATCCAGTCTGGCCTTGAACACCTCCTTCACTGCTTGAAGATCAAAGTCTGACAAAGGAGATGATCAGTAATGAGGAGATGGAGAGAAAGAGAACAAGTAAGCTTCTCTGCAACATCAGTGACCTTTGTGAAGCTGGATGTCCCATGTCACTGGGCAGGTACATTGAGTTTTTTACTAGAGAGTGAGTGCAGTTTTTTTTAAAGATAAAGATGTTATTTCACACTGAACCACAGAATCAGCTAGGTTGGAAAAGTCTTTGAGATCATCAAGTACAATCGATGGCCTAACACCACCATGTCAACTAGACCATGGCACTGAGTGCCATGTCCAGCCTTTTCTTCAACACCTCCAGGGACAGTGACTTCACCACCTCCCTGGGCAGCTCATTCCAATATCCAATCACTCTTCCTGTGAAGAACTTTCTCCTAATGCAGAATTTACCACTGGGTAGTAATCAAAACCAGTCAACATGTAGATATATATATAACATACAAGAAATGTACCTGAAATTATCCTGAGAAGTAAGTTTATTTCAGGATAGCTTTAGGTTCATAGGAATTATGTTCCAGATAGGTAAGAGATGCATTACAGTGCCTCAGTGGAGAAGGACTATGCAATACTTAGCTATATCTAGATCTAAAGTTAGGCCTTTTGTTCCTCACAGTTTAATGTTTTAATTTAAAAAAAAAAGTTTGTTACTGTATGTGAAAATATAAAAACATTCACAACAAACATTTGTTCTTTGCTTTTAGGATTAAAGCATGATTCCTCTTGTTACATAGCTGAAAAATTGAATCATACCATAAACACAAAGAATATTGTAAAGCCACTCCTAATTCCAGCTGCCTCCATCTGTTCTCTGCCTGAAATACAAAGTAAGAATCCAACAATATAAGGAAATAGCACTTTTGCCTGATCCTTGCTAGCTTCCAAAGCACCTTACAGCACATGTAACCCTCGTTGAGAGCAGCAGCACAAGGCCCTGATATCACAGGTGTCCCAGCTTTCCTGTCTGCTGGACCTCACTCTCAGCTCTGTTTCAAGACACAGATCACTAGAGAAGGTGAAGGTTTTTCATGGTGCTTTTCCAGATGCTCTGCCCTATCCTGCCCCAAAGTCCCAAAGGATGCACAGCCTCAGCCGCCTCCTAGGCCAGCAAAGCTGTTCTGTTTTGAGGCTGCATCTGACAACTCTTTAAAAGAGAAGATCTTGGGGGTGCATGAAAAACTTAAATAATCAATCATAATCTCTTCAGCCAGATCAGAAATTCTTGATTGTCTCTACTTATGGCCCAGTGGCAGAGCAGGATCCTTGCATCCCCATCCCATTCCTCTGGGCAGTCTCTCACCACATCCCGTCTTGCATGATGTGGTACCTCTCCCCTTACTGAGCTCCACAGTGCATTTAATGTGATGTTCTGTGACGAAGTCCAGACCACAGAGGAGCTTGGATGGAAAACAGCTGAATTTCAGCTCCTGCAACTAATGGAATATTGTAACGATATTTCAAAATAGAAGATATTTATGGTCAAAATGTGTTTTTGTTCCTTGTCCAATGGCATGAACATTTTCCATGGTGGCCACCTATTTCTTTGTGATGAAATTTGTTTACTCAAAACCCTAATATTCTCAGTATTTTTTTGAAAATGAGAGACCAATTCCAAACCATTGTATTTGTTTACTATGGACTGCATTAGTCCTCTTTGTTAAATTTAAGGATAAAAATCTTTGAGATAAGGATATTTGGCCTTCAGATTTTGAATTTAATTCCCTGCTTGACTGAAGGCTCTCATATTCCCACCAGGTTTTTCCAGCCACATCCACTCAGCACAGAGACTGTGATGGAGTAGACCATGGGCTGCTGCTTAGACAGTCAGCCTTTTCTGTGGAGATATCAGCCAGTCAGCCCCTGTGTGCACTCATGGGCCAAATTCTTATTTCCTCACTATATAAAAGCATTTTAGATTAAAAGTTTGAGTCTGAACCCTTCTGTAGTTTTTAGGCATCACATAAAACTGAAGCATGTTTTTGACAAGGGATCTTAACATCACAGAAGAATGTAAATGTCTGAATGATACTAAAAAACTTTTCCATTTTTGGAACCCCCTTTCCCATTATGCCTCTGGACCTTTTGTTTTGCTAGTCTGATTGCAGGGACTTTAATAGAATCACAATTTTATTAAGCAATTCCTTTCTTTAAAAAGCAAACCTCTCTTAACATTTGTTGAGCACTAATCTTGGTAAAATCTTCTGCTCATAAAACTAAGCACTGCAGTAGGAATTTTTTGCAAGAGTGAGTTATTTCTTCCTGCTGAACTTTCAAATTACAAGAAAGATATATTGCCCTTTTCTAAACATATATTCTCCAGTTAAATTCAAAAATACATCTGTCAGCAGGTATCCTGATAGATGCAGACTTTACTGTTACTAGTTAATAGAAAATCAGTTTGTCTTTCTAAGTCTTACAGTAACTTATAAATGGCCTGTTCATTTCACCTCTGAGGTTCATTGTTCTATTGTTAGATAAGAAATTATAACTTCCATTTATTTTCCCTTGTTGCATATCGATTTTTAATACCTTACTGAGGGCACCTAACATTCACCTACAGAAAAAAATTTGGTTGAATCTGTACACATTCCCTTCCCTTCCCCTCAACACCACAGGACTGTCAACATTGCCTGGCTTTATTCCACTTGGAAATTACAGCAGAGAAATCCCCTATCCATTTGAAGTGATTTACCTTCTTTTTATGACTACTTTGTGCTTTTTCTTATGAAAACAGGTTAAGAGACACATCTTGTGTGACATGGACACCTCACACCTGAGAGAGTTGGAGTTGTTCAGTCTGGAGAAGGGAAGAGAGAGCTTACAGCACCTTCCAGTACCTAAAGGAGGCTTATGAAAAGGAGGGAGATGGACTTTTTTTATGGACCAATAGTGACAGGACAAGGGGTGATGGTTTTAAACTGAATGAGTGCAGGTTTAGATCAGATGTGAGGAAGGAATTCTTAACTCAGTGAGCAGTGACATACTGGAACGGGTTGGCCAGAGCATTTGTGGATGTCCCATCCATGGAAGTATTCAAGGCCAGACTGGATGGGATTCTGAGCAACCTGGTCTAGTGGAAGGTGTCTCATACATGGCAAGGAGGTTGGAATTGGATGATCTTTAATGTCCCTTCCAACCCAAAGCATTCTATGATTCTATGATAAAATGGCACTAAATCTCATTTTCATTTCCATATGGTTTTTGTCTAGAAGGACATTTGCTTCTTTTGCTTTATGTAATGTTACTTAACCATAACAACTATGAATTTGCTTTACCTAATTTTTCTTGTAAAGTTTTTTCCAGAATTCATAAACTGCAACACTTCACAATGGCACAGGAGGTAGCTTGAACAATTAGATGGCACTAAAACTGGGCAAATATAAACACAAAGGGAACAAACAAAGCTTTGCAACAGGGACAAACAAAGCTTTGCAACAGGGACAAAACACCTCCTTGGATCCACTGAAACCCCAAAAATGCAAAGAACCATATGGCAGCCTCTGATATCCCACCCACCCTTTTCCCAGCTATTTCCAGCTTCCTTTTGCCTAGATATGAAAAGTGATAAATACTCTCAATTATGTTTTAAGATCTACCTTTCAATCCTTCATACCTTTGATTAAGAAAAATGAGTATGCCTGAGAAAGTACCTCTCTGTTTAAATAGCTAAGGGATATTTTTTTTTTGTCTCTGCAGTTTTTTAGGAGATCTTTTTGGCCAAGATTTCATTAAAAGTGATTTTCTTCTGGAGCTTATGGTAGCAAAAATTAATACCCTTGTTGTGATGCAGTTGTTGTTTCAATCTGTCAGGATGGCTCAAAACAATTTCTCATGGAATTAGATATTACCAGGAAGAGTATGAGAAATATCTGTAGATAAAAAATTTTTGTACAGACCAACTGGGAGAGCAGTTCTGGTTTTTGAAGGTGAAACTGACACTGAAAGCCCTTATCCTTTCAGTTTTTGCTTCATTCTCTTGAAGAACCACTGTCAAGATCAAGATTCATGTTTTCTCCCATGGCTGCAGAGGAAAACATTATGTTTTTCATCATCTGATAAAGCTTATTAAAATGTTTATCTACAGCACTTTTCGTAGGTTATGTGTTCTGAGTGGCATGTCACAGCATTTAAAATGATTCCGAAGGGAAATAAGGGCCACATTATTCAGCTGTTGCAATGAGTTAATAGACATTCCAAATGAAGGGAGATATATTAACAAGAAAACAGTGGAAGAGTGCTCTGATTCTCACTAATTTTAGGCTCCTTTCCATTATTCTTCTTGGGAATAATATTTGATTAAAGACTGAAAAACTTGATCCAGTGAACTTCTATTTAATGAATGTTCTCCCAGAAGGTGAAATCTACTCAAATCTGTGTTTCTGACTGTACCAAATCATGGATGGAACCTGTTAACAGTAGGAATAGCCCGGTACTATGAGGCTGCTCTGAGAGGAATCTACAAAGCTCAGATGTGTTTGCCCCAGACAGTTATTAAGTCACCAGGTACCACAGGAAATGCTGCTGCAGCAAGTCATGCACAGCCATCAAGGTATTAGTAATGAGGGAAAAATCACAGAAGAATTTTTGAGATATCAGTCACAAAAGCTCTTCATGACAGTGCAGTAACCAGGTCCCATCAGTTCCTAAACAAGAATATGTGTTTCTGGATGCAAGAGAAAGAAGTATGGGAAATAAATGCCCTTTCATCCAGGATAATTGGGGTCTGTGATTGTCTGTATTATTGTTGATAATTTGTCAGCAAGAGAAACCAAACAAAAGCAAACAAAACCCCCACCAAACAAACTAATAAAAAACCCCAACCAACCAAACCCTAAAAACTAGAAAAGTATAAGAAATGTTTAACTCTTGGTCTTCCAGCCATTTTTACTGCTTGAGGCCAAGAGGGTCACTACCTGCAGATTCAAGGGGCCTTGGCAGCTTGGAGAGAAGCAGACTCCAAATGGGATGGAAGAGAGTGTGGCAGAGAGTGGCAGAGAGGGTTACTCATGCAATCATATTTTTGTATGTTGGGCTTTTTTCCTGTAGGTAATTAAGTCATAACATCTTAAAGTGGTGTTTGTCTAAAGTGGTGTCTTCATTAACGTAAGTCCTTGCAGAAATAAATGATGAGCCAGAAAGTTTTCACATCAGGTGGCTCCTGAAAGAATATGCAAGCTCTAGGGGTGGCATTAGGTCGGCAGCCATGACCTTTAAATTGTAGGGCTTCATCACTAGAAGGGCTGGAAAATGTAAAGTTGGCCCTGCGCCCCTTCAAGGAGTTGAGGCCCAGGATGGACTGAGCTGACGCTCAGCTCCAGTAAGCCAAGGGCACATGAAATTCACATGTGGGTCGTATTGCTACAATCCTTGAGAGCCTGAGGAGAAGAAAGGGGGCGACTCAACCAGATCTCTGACAGGAGGTTTGTTCATTCCAGTTAGATTTAGTACTGATGTCTACCAGTGTTGTGGTTTCCATCTGTAAGTGTGTCCCAACCCTGGAATACATTTGGTATTGTCAAGTTTTAATGTCAAATTAACTTGCCTGAAGTTGAAGCCAGGCTCTTGTGGTATCTAAGCAACTGTTCCAAAACAGTGGTTAACAGGAGGCTGGGATGTGCAGAGCTGGAGGCAGGGAGCGCCGGCAGCTGCACAGCCACTGTCTCTCCCTGTTCAGAGCAAGGTCGTTCATACACGTGCACCTGAGGGGCTGTATGACCATCTTTGGGCTGGAGTCTGCATCCTGCTCACTGCGAGGCTTTTTTCTCCCAGCTTCCTGTAACAGCCTTTTCATGACAAAGCACGTTTGGAAAACGGTGCTTTCACATACGACAAGCCACCGAATGCAGGATCAGAAGCTATAAACCAGAGGCAAGTTTTTCCACCCACACACAATTCCTTTGCCCTTTTGCCTGGAACCTTTCCTGATCCTGTTTTCCCTTCAGTTGAACCAGAAGAGCCAGAAAATACCTATGAACTGTCTCTGACCTTGAAAAGTCCCCTTTTACCCTGTTGATTTGGCAGCAGACACAGGATGTTAATGGATGTTTCTGCTGTTCTTTTCAGGGGTGATCAGACTGCCTGTGTTTCAGTTTCCAACCAAGTCTCTGAAGAGTAGAGCTGTTTTAAGGGGAAACAAAAGCCCTTGATGACCAGTTAAAAGATAAAGATGAAATTTGCAGAGAGTAACGTGGGATGCCAAGGGCAGGTGACCTTCTCTGTACATATTACCTGTGTGGCAAACCCAGTGTGCAACATCCCTGTCAGTCACTTGGGTTTCCCCAGGTTGCAAATCCTCCCTCTTTTCCTGGCAGGTTCTCGCTCATGACTTACCTTGCTGACTCACCTTGAAAGCCTTCTTGCTCCCTAAAATGCATGCATGGATGTATTTTTTAATTTAATCTACACTACATTAAATTAGAAATGGGGCTCTGATGTGCAGGGAAGGGCAGAGGAAGCACCAGCTAGACCTCAGCTTGCAGCTGCAGGAGCTCAGAGTGGTTAGTTCAAGTAGTTTGCCTTCACAAATCATACGCAAAAGTGTATACAGTTGCAAAATGTCATGATATTGTTGAATGCATACCATGACACCTCATCTGGGTTCATAAGCAATTCAGACCTCACAATAAATGGAGGGAATGGCTTACATCAATAAAATCATTCAGGATCATTTAGGAAGAGAACAGCACTGAAAGCTACAGGCTATTTTGCTCTCTGCCTAGCCCACAGTGACTCTCAAATAAGAATATTGAACTGAACTAGATTGACTTGTGTCCTGTACTCTGCTCAGCAGACTGCTCTCCTGACTGGCATTTAAATGGAAATATCACTATCCTGCAGCATGGCACAAAGGCTAACACGGCCACGTGCCTGCCGACAGCTCAGTTCAGGTGACTCACCTGGATGATGTGTCAGTGAGCACCAAAATGCAGACACCCCCAGCAGTAATTCCCAAAGATGTGTTTCACTCAGGATTATCAGGGCCACAGAAAATGAACCATAAAGGATTCATAAGGGCCTCATGTTCAGGGAGGACAGTGCCTGCAGAGCCACGTGGCTGCCTCTCCATTGCAGGGTCAACAATCCTGCAGAACTGTCCCTGAAGAACAAATAGTTGAGGATAATGTGTTTCTCCAGTACACGCAGTCCCAGCATGGGGGCTGAGCACAAAAAGAGGAGGTAGTTGAAGGACACTACCACCCCAATCTGAAGAATTACTGTGCCTAACTACGTGACTAAGTACCACTTTTTCTTCCAGATACAAGAGATCAGATTTGGTTTTGGATCTGATTCATCCAAAATAGCTGACAAGGGCAGTAAATCCTGGATTTGTTTTTTTCTGATTTATTTCCAATGCTGCTGAGTAATTCCCTTTTATAGAGCTGTGTTGTTGAGATACATGTCTCACTCTTAATTTCCACTTCCTTTTACTTCTCTAACTATTTTCTTGCAGAAGATATAAGTGGAAAAGTAAAGTAGATGGGGACATGGCACACAGGCAGAGGTTCACTACAAAACCCTCCCCTACTTGCTGTAACTGAAGATATATGAAAGAAAAGACAGATACAAAGCTGGGTTTTACACAGTGTTCTCAAGTGTTGTTGAACTCCCACTTGTTACAGTTTTGACTGCATTCTTTCTCCTGCTCTGAGTTTAAACAATTTTCGGTGGGAGTCCTTCACAGTGGATACTTCTAAGCTGGCACTGATTTTGCATCTCTTATATTCTAGTCTCCTATTCATGGGAAAAAAACATGTCCTCAAAGAGATGTTTGGGCTGATCTGGAAATCTCTAATTTTAACATAAATTAGTATCATATTTACATCTCCTCTTCTGTATTCTTTTCAGGATTTTTTGTCTGGGGTGTGAGTCTTTTCAGCCCCAACCTATGCAGGCCTGAAGTGAGAGGCTAGCTCCAGGGAAATGCTAATGCTTGCAACCCTCAGCCCTTGCTTTTAAAACTGAAACTTTGATAATCAGCTTTAAGTGATCTTTCTGCATGTCAGTCTCTTAAGACATTTGCTTTGGTGATCTTGGTTATTACTTTCGGGGCTGTAGCATTATTGTAACTTGGTTTATCTGAAATTGGCATGACACAAGCCAGCCTGACAGCCTGACATTGCCAGTGGGACAGGGATTGCAACTCAGCCACCAGAAAGCAAAGTTCTGTTGCCTGAGGCTGTCTGTAATATGATAATTGCATTACCACATGTTGGTGACTAAAAATCAAGAAGAGAACGATGGGGCAATGCAAACCCCTGCATTTGGGAGGGTCTCTGTGTCCAGCCTCTTCCCAAACCCCCAGATCACTGGCAATGTTTTTTTTCACAGTGTAAATGCCCTGAGGCCATTTTTCAAATGATTCTATAGTTCCAAATGGAATGGTGATATTTTGGGAGCTGAACCCCCATGAAAACACTCAGGAAAGTATCTTTAATCCATTAGTTACTACTTTTTTGTTAGTGCCAGTGTCATCCTTAATTATCCTGAACTTCTACTTTTGGTGCCTCTTTAGTTTTGCCCTGTCAAATAATCAGATATACATGGTCTATAGCTCTGAGCACTGAAATAATTAATAACTGATAATTTTCATCCTTTCCTTAGAGAACAAAGTGTTGTGCTAAGAACAATAACTTAAGACAGTAACCAAAACTTCATAGAAAACGTGGGACACGAGAGAAAAAAGCAAAAACCTACCAAGCACTGAGACTGAGCCCATGCTTGCTGAGGATGGGTGCCTCCCAGAAATATAAACCCCCATACCTCCCCACCCAGTCTTTTCACATGATGTTAGAAAAGGTCTAATAAAACATTCCTGTTGTAGTTAATCATTCCTTCAAGCTCTCCCAGCCAAGCTGAGTTGCACTTCATGAGGTCAGCACACTCCTTGTACTCACAGCCAACGTTCCCTTTTTTTATTGGTACATCAACAGCACAGTTTACTCCAGTAACACAGCAGCGTCAGGGCCTCATTTTCCATGGCATGAAACTGCTCCCACTTCACCTGCTAGCAAACACAGCCCTGGCTTTTTTTGAAGTAGACAGGCTGTTCCTATCTTGTATGCCTTGACTTTGTCTTAAAAGTTTCTCCTGACAAAATACAGGCCAATTTGTGAGTTATTACCCAGTCCCCCAAAGTAGCTTAATGTCTTTCCCACGGTGAAGAAGGTAATTTAGAAAAAATGTTCTCAAAGCCAGCTCGGTTGCAACTGAGTTATTATCTACAGCCCTTATTACTGGCTTGTCGTATGTGGGCACTGTAAAGCTAACAGCAAACTGGGAGGCATGAGTTTAAAATATGTCAGTATTGTCAGTGTCTTACGAGTTCTAAAATATCAGGAGGCTTTTGAAGGTTTTGGGACTTTCTCAGGCTGTCAGAAATACGCTAATTAAGAAATCCAAAGGAATTGCAGAATCAGAGAAGCCCCCAAGGTGAGGGGGGCAATCCTCTCTTTCCAGCTGTCTGTGATGGGAAGAAACCAAAAGCAAGAAAGTGTATGAAGGCTGAAAAAAAATAAATAGGCAGAACAGTTCCACATTTAACAGGCATAAAAAAAGCTGTGGGCTCTAAATGGCCCTGGAAATCTTAGGAGATAGGAGAGATTTGATCCTGGTCTCTGCAAAGCCCCAGATCAGCTAAGGAGGAGCCTTGCTAATAACTAGGGTCTGTAAATGCATTTCCCTGTTTAATGTGCTTCTTTTGCAACAGTGCTTGCAATTGCAATGACTAAAACATCATTCTTAGCCTGTTGATGTACAGTAAGAAGTGCTAATTTCTTCTGATTTTCATCCAGCATTAAAAGCACTTCCAAAGAAATGTGACACACAGTAATATTCCTGGAGATGATGTACCCCAAATGCCATTTTTAGTATCAGTCGCAAAGACAGACACATTTGGGGCTCCCCTGCGAGATGCTTTCACCTAAAACTGTGCTTGTGAACTGAATAATCAGGTGCTTAGTGAAGGAGGGAAGAGAAATCTTCCTCACTGGTCATCACCATTCCTTCTTCTGCTACTAGGGAAAGGCAGCTGCACAGCAACCAAAAACTTTGCAAAGATGATAAAAGCATTGGCCAATAAAGGTGACCAAATTATTGACAATTAAAAAGTAGGATCTGTGGGGAAATCTGAAATCAAAGAGATTCCTAATCAGGCAGAAGACTGCCTGAGAGAGACTCAGAGATGATTTATCTCCCCCAAAAGAGAAAGATTTTCTGTTTCTATGGGGCAAATCAGGATGGATTTAAGAGCATGGAAAGTATGCAGGTCCTGCAAAAAGGCAAGGAAAGTTACCTTGGTGCAGCCTTGCTTTCATGTCTTCCTCCAAACTTAGCAATGGAATACCAGAAGCCAATAAATATTTGAAGGTCAAAGCAAGTACTCTTTCATTTCCAGAAAACATAGAATTAACAAGAACATCACAGCAACTTTTTTCCTAAACTAAGCAAGCAGTGTTGAGTGTTTTTCACGTGTTAGATAATGAATCTTGAAATAAAGGATAATTCACAGACTACTTTTCTGAGAAACCAGTGGGAGGATGGTTGGTTGTTTATTTTAAAATTCTTTGTATGGGTTACATATATCTCCCTCAGTTTCTGCCTGGAGGGAAGCTGAGAGCAGAATATTCTATTGCAAATTCTTCTGGAACTGTATTTTCAGCATTAGCTGTTTAAGGGAAAATACTGCAAAATGGAGGCAAAATATAGCAATATGTTAAATCAGTGGTTACATAATTTTTTTAGCTGTCTTTTTATCCCAACATGCAAGACAACATGTCAGGAATTCTTCTAGCTTGAAAGGGCTTAGGCTGAATCTTATAATTTTAGGCTGAGAGCGTCTCACTGGTAAGCATAGAAGTCCCCTGGGTCTTCCCAAGGTGTGTGAAGTGCAGTTAAATTTACATTTCCTAGGGTGCTTGAAGTGGAGAAAGAAAAAAGTGGTGATCAGTTTTGAGGGGGAGAGCAGCCAGACACAGGGGTGGCTCTGGGAGGAGCTGATCCTGTTCTGGCATGGTTGATAAAGAGCTGGGGCTGAAGGGCATTGAGGAGCTGGGCCCTGCCTAGCTGAGTGGCTGCAGGTATTGGGTGCATCATCTCCAGGAATATTACTGTGTGTCACATTTCTTTGGAAGTGCTTTTAATGCTGGATGAAAATCAGAAGAAATTAGCACTTCTTACTGTACATCAACAGGCTAAGAATGATGTTTTAGTCATTGCAATTGCAAGCACTGTTGCAAAAGAAAAATACCAAGTAAGAAAACGCAAAGGACACATTCTCAGACTGCTTTCCTGTACTCACCCAGAGTGTTTTCCCTCTCTGCTACCATCTCCTTTTCTCCCCTGTGGGATTCACATTCTCTGAACCTGAGAGAAGCAGAGAAAAAAATGACCAAAACAATTCTTATCTCAGTTGCTGTGCCTGTGTTGTGCCAAAGTGGAATGCATTGTGGAAGATTGTTTACCTGAAGGGAATTGGTAATTGGATTCTGGTGTGAGTGTTTTGATTCACTGACCAGTTGAATCCCTGTGTGTGTGTCAGGACTGTCAGCTGACAGTCACGAGATGCTGTGCAGTTGAGTTGAGTTGAGTGCTTGTGCAGATTCAGTTTGGACGTAGTGTAATATAGTATAGAATAATATAGTATAACAAAGCAATTAATTAGCCTTCTGATAAGATGGTGTCCTCCTCATCATTCCTCTCCCTTGTCAGGGTTGCCCTGCTTTTGCTATCTTCCCCTGCATCCAGTTTGCCTGTCCCTGGGAGCAGACCCTAACCACACCATCTCCCAGTGTCCCTGGTGGGGATTCCAGGGTGCAGGGCATGCACCCAGCTGTACAACAGCTCGGCACAACCTGGTCCTGACCAATCTACGTGTCTAGCCAGAGCCAACATCTCAGCCAATGACAGATGGAAAATAGCATGAGCTGGACAGAGAGCTGTGCTTTAAAGTGGTGTTAAATAAATGTCCAAAGTGGTGCCTGCATGACTGCCCCCTTCAAGCTCCGTTCAAATTGGTTGTGTGTTGACAGTGGCGGGTCACTAGTTTCCATTGAGATTTCATTGTTGATCAGTGAATGTACAGACTAGCCTCAGGGTAATTTCTTCTCCTTATTTAATCAAATGGAAACTTTCAATCCATTTTTGTGTTCACAGAACAGCCACTGCAGTTTATTTAAGTAGGTTAAATATAAACCAACACCAAAAAACAGCCCAGCAGCATAACAATGCACTCCCTTTTATTTCTTGATAATGATTTGATATAATTTCCAATAATTTATATTATCTTCATTTTCCTTGGTCTTGTGACTTCTCAGAAGCAGTTCCTATAGTGCCCATTGGCATGTGGTTGTGTGCACAAAGCTCTCTGATTTACAGGCTTTGACTTGGTGCTGGGGCTTCAAGGGCAGCAGCTCAGCAATTGCAGCTCCAGCCCAGGAAGAAAAAAGTGACACTATCCTCTCCATGTTAAAATCAGGAGTAAAGCTCTCCATGGATTTAAATGGAGCACAATGTGGACAGTTTTATTTTTTCACTAAATATAGGCAGCACATTCTGTCCTCCAGATGTACAGAAATAGGAAAGAAGAAGATGTAGGTTTTATACAGTGGGATTCACTTGAACACAGTGTGATGGAAGGAGGGTGGAGGTGGCTTTTCCAAAGGCACTGGGGAGCTCCATGTGGGTCACAGCTGTAGTGAGCATCCCATAGGAGCACGGGTCAGGGACACCATGATGGCATAAGGCATTTACAGAAATTGACTGGCTGGTGCTGTGGATGATACTGGGATGCAGGTCCAGCAGGGTCAGGCAGATCTGCACTACATGCAGCTGGAAGGTTGGAAAAATTCCTCTTCACAGGAGAAGTTTGGGTTGGGGATTTTGTTTTGATTTGTTGTTTTCTCATTTTCACATTCCTTGTAACAGCTATACACATGGAAAATCAAAAGTAGGAAGTGAGGGAGCAGGAGGGATGTCATTTACTTGAGGAGGTCTGGAGAAGATTCCTGTCAGCACCTGACATGGCTTGGCTCCTTGAGTTCTGTAAAACAGAAGAGATGGGGGTAAACTCTTCCCAGCTAGTGAACACTGAGCCATTGCAGAATTAAAAGAAAGTCAAACAGCTCTCAGGAAGATGTGATTGTTTGATAAACAAGAACATTTTATGGTAATCTCTGTGTTTACAAACACAAGGATGGATCAAATGTCTGCTCTTGGAAATTTTTTTAGCAGAAATTTCCTTTAAAGCCTAGCAGTTAGAAAATGCTGGTGCTAAAAATAACTTATAAAAGGGCTATATCCATCCATGATCTTTCTCTCACAAAATTTAGTACTTTGCAAATATTGCTGGTTTTTAGATCACTCTATTTTTGGCAAGGTAATCTAAATTCCTTCATATCAGATCATAGCACCTGTGAATTTCAAAAAACACTTAACTTCTGGCACATCTGGGAAAGATTCCAAATGTAATGTCTGATGCTGAAAACTCAAAGGTACCAAAACTGAAGAGGATGTCAAAGACATCTACTTCAGTGGCTTTGGTGACAATAGTGTACATACACAAATGGATATATGTTGACATTTATGACATTATCCTTGTAGACACCATTTTAATTAGCAAAATGTCAGTAACAAATGTAAGAAAAATTTACAAAGCCATCATTGAAATATATCGACAGAATTCGATGTTACATCTTTAATCTGTGATTATTTTCATATACTTTGCAGATCAAATTATAACCAAGAAGGTAGAATTTTAAAATCTATCCCGATTGCTTGGAAAAAGTATTTTTCCAAGTACATTTCAGACATCTTGGCTATGAGAGGTTGCATGCTGCTTAGTGTTTTTCATTATTTAAGAAAAATGCAGACAGATGAAAGACAGGACCAAAAGGCCAAGAAATATTCCTCTAACTACCATGGTCCACATCCCATAGTCTCATTTCACTGAAAATTCTCATTATCTTCAGTTCTGCAGTAGAAATTTTCATGGAATTCGAGGGAATTCTGCCTACTAGGACTATGTAAAAGCCAAGCCATCTCTGTAGTGCTTGCCTGCTTTGTTTGCATTATGTGTTTTGGAAAGTTATTGGTATTGATCTGAAAGACCTTTATGAAAGTTGCCACTGTAACCAGATATTGAGTCCAGCTCTGAATCTGTGGCGCACAACAGCGTATAACAATTAAAACTGAATATCCTCAAAGAATTAACAGATTTGTGTAGCACATTAGGAAAGTCCATTTATACAGAAAAACGCTGAACAAGACTAGACATACTGATCTTCTCAGATTTGACACAGCACTTTTTTTTTAGAAAAAAGCTATTTTGGATTACCCTGCCCTTCCACAATATTTTCTACTGCTAAGGTATTTGTTGTTAGTTCCAATGTTTTGCAATGAGGATTCTGTGTATACTTTTAACAGTTTTGTTGTTAATTTGCCATTGAAACAACAAATTATGTCATTAAACAACTACATCACAGTTTATAATATGCTAATTTTAATACCTAATGTAGGAACAAGTTTAGGAGTTAAGTCTAAGTCTTGCTAGAGAGCTCCAAAATAAGATTAATGGGATGAGTAAGATAAATGCTAATTCCAAAATTGCAAATTGCAAGCTTTGATGCAGCTGATGACTCAAGAACATTACCACTCATTTTAATGTTGCATGTCAGCAAAAATAATTACTTTTCCAAATATTGAAACCTCAGAAAAATACTGCCCATTTGAAAAAGGACCTACTATATCAGAAGACTGATATCTATGTTTCCTATCTATGTTTCCATGGTAACATTGCTACTGTGTAGAGACATGAGTATTCCCTGTTTGAGTAAGGTTGCCTGGTGTTAACAGTGAGCAGGTAACGTGCCATCACATGCTGTGTTCCTCTCCACACCAGATGTTCAATCACCATTATTTAAATAAGATTTTAATGATAAAAACAAAAAAAAAATATGATCTCTAAGCTACTTCTTATAACTGGTGTGGTGTTGGTGAGATGCTGATTTTAGGAAGATTGCAAAGACAAGGATGAGGTTGATGGCAACAAGATCCAGTCATCATTCTTTTTTGGCCCATCTGGGTACTGTTGTGCCTCCAACTTTGCCTGTACTGTAAATTACTTGAACAAGATTAATTTCTAAGGGTTGAAGAAAAACTGGTTTCCCATCCTTATTTATTCTTTGGTGTGTCTTTCTACAGGCATGCTGGTTTTGATGGCGGCAGGGATTTTCAGCTGTAGACATCTGTATTGTGAAGATGTAGATTCAAGATGCCACAGCTGAGCTCACTAATTCTTCTGCACAGTGATCAGAGGTCAACACCTTCTGTTCAACACCAGTCCCAGCTGTAGGAGAAGCAATGATAGGGCAAATGTGCTATTATTGTCACCAACATTCAGCTAACCATCACTTTCCTAAAATCATTTGAAACTTAGCCACAAATTGCTTGGATATGTACAACAGAGAAATATAGTGAAGAGGGTGAGAGAGAAACATACTGTTCTTCATCCTACTCACACAGCTTTCTCCACTTCCTTGCTACCTAATGTAGTAGGGAGAGCTCAGCATTTCATGGCTGCTCCTACCTCCTCCTCACAGCCCTCCAGACTCCTTAGCTCTTACAGCCTGAAAGCATGATGCTGACAGAGGTATACCTGCTCCTGCTTGTCATTTCTCTCTAGTGTAACCAAACTTTTTAAATGAGATTGGCTGATTGATAAAGTGAGGCACTATGAATTATGGTAGACACCACAAAAGCTAGTCAATAACATTCAACCAGTATGCCATTATATGTTGGTGTTTCCTTTATGACCAAGAAGATCTGAATGACAGAAAACTTCTCCTTTGAAGAAGCCATTGTTTCCTTATTGTCCTTTGTGAAAAGATGAGAAGAACACACTAGTTTGATTGGCAAAATAACAAAATCAGATGGAATGTACTTACCTGTGCCTGCTTTTTCAATAAACTTCTGGCTGTTGTTTTTTCCACACATTAGGTAGTATGGAGATGACTTTTCTTCCTGTGAGGTTCTTTTCTTCATGGGAGGTAGTGACCTCTTTTGCTGCTGTTCACCAAAGTATAGGTTTTGTGGGGTGTTTTTCAATGCCACAGCTCAACGTGTGTTTGATGGCCTTTAGTGACTTAAGAGAAAGGGTCTCTTTGCTCAACACATGGCCAAATCTGCATGGCTGAGCAATGTCAAAATCCAGAGCTTTGGATTCTGACCTGGCTCCGCTGTGCAGTTTCATTTACAGCAGTGTCCCTGAGCTGTAGGTGAGGAAACCCAGAACTGGAGTCTGTAGCTGTGTTTACCTCATCACAAGGAAAAATAAAGCAACATTACAAACAGATCTGTGATAAGTACATGTAGCAAAAACCCCCACCAAATCAGAAAATAAGTCTCCCTAGCAAAGAGCAATCTTATCTATGAAATGAAGCAACAGTCAAACACGTGCATGCATCGTGGCACAGAGTTAACTTGGTGAAGCTCCAAGAGTTTATGCACAAACACTTACAGTAATGTATTCCCAAAATGTTAACAAGGATTTTGTTTGCACTTTTCACCTCGGCCACTTTTCATCTTGGCCACAGCATGTCCCCAGGAGGAAGGGAGCATGGCCATGTGCCAGAGGCACTGGGGAGGCACTGAGAGCAGGCACGTGGGAGGGCAGCTGCTCAGAGAAGGGTGCTGGCCTGGGATCCCCTACCAGACCCTGAGAAAGGAGTTGGTAAATGAAGACACTACAATGGGGAGAAGCAAGCAAAGAGTCATTGCAAGAGTGTTTTTGCCACAGGCAGAAGCTTACGTCCTTTCCACTGACTCCTCTCCAGGATGGGAGCTCAGTGTGACCTGAGCTGGGCAGAGTAAAGGGGAGTGGTGGGAGAAGTCCCAGACATGAGGCACAAGGGAGTTGTGTATGATTTGCTGTGGGATGAGGCATGACTTGTGCCAAGAGGGCCCAGTGACACATGGGAATGGAGCACCCCCAGGAAAGAATCCTTCACACAGCAAACTGGCCATAGGGCTGAATGCATTTAGAGATTTCTTTCCTATAGTTTTGGGCTTTACAAGACTCCATAAACTAGTTCGTATTTCAGAGCCATGGTATTTGACTCTGAGATAGAAGATAAAGTCCTTCACTAGCCTGACTGCCCTACTGGTCTTTCCTTGGAGCACACAGTGGTACAAAGTCCTAAAGAGTGAAAAAGGTCATTATACTCTTTGACTTTTCTAGCTTGCCTTGGGATTGCTCAGGACTTCAACTCAAACAGAATGAAAGGTCTGGTATCTGGTTATGGGATTCAGCAGGATACACCAATTCCCACAACTAATATCTTCTGCTGTCTGAGACACAGAAAAGGAGGAGCTCTCTGCTTTCTACAGCCCTATCATGGTACCAGAGAGCCAGGGGAGCAAACTCCCTTGTTCCTCTTCCACCACAGTCTGGTACAGGGATAGGCATGACTTTCACCCATAATTAATAAAGCAGTGGCTGAACCATAAAATTTATCTCAACAACCTTAACTGCTCCTTCTGAAATAGATAGAATTATCAATCATGTTATGGTAAAACAGGTACAGCAGCACTCCCAGGCACATCTCGGGCAGCATTGCAACAGGCTCTGTAAAAACATGAAGAACTTAGGCATTGCCTGACCCACAAGCTCCTATTTTAAGTAGCCC
Source organism: Motacilla alba alba (assembly GCF_015832195.1). Classification (NCBI taxonomy): domain Eukaryota; kingdom Metazoa; phylum Chordata; class Aves; order Passeriformes; family Motacillidae; genus Motacilla; species Motacilla alba. The sequence continues at coordinate 128,104,073 of NC_052017.1, forward strand.
TGAAGAGGTAGAAAGAAAAGCAGAGGGACACAGATGAAGGGATTTATTTTCCCTGGCTTGTAGTGATCTAAGGTTCAATGCCCTACTAACAGAGTTCCCCTTTTTAAATAATGACTGTCTCCATCTCTGTGGGTGCCCTCTCCCTCCTGGGAGCTCCCCCACCTCAGGGGGCCTCCTGCTCAGAGCCCCAGCAGGCGTGCCAAGGTTACATTCAAAGGGAGGGTGGAAACCTAAGGTAGATACATTAGCTGACCAATAAAGACACTTCAGGGATAGAAATTTAGGGAATGGACATTTGGGATAGCATATGGGGTAGCACTTGAGGGGCTGATCCCTGGCCTCTGACTAATCACTCGACGACCTGGACCGAAAGTTCTAGATAGAGAGGGTGGGATGCTGAGTGACTGACAGAGAGCCAGGGCGGGGATTTGGGGATGATCTCGACAAAGGAGAGGGAATACACAGGTAGAGGGAGGGGATACAATCTGTAGTAAACCATTTGGAAAAAATAAGGGGATACAAAACCAAAACTATTACAAAGTATTACAAAGTATAAAAATACACTACAACAAATGACTAACATGCAGGAAGATGCTTCTCACGTGTTTTTTCAAGCAACAAATCGCAACAAATTAAGCTTGACATGCTAGTATGTGCATGCAAAGCCTCAATTAAATTCCAAACCACATTTTGTTTACAATATTCTTTACATACACAATTTTCTTAGGGTTTTGGTTTTTTCTATTAAAAATCAGTCACACTCAAAATATTTATTTTCTCTTTAGTGGAAAATTGTGAAGTCACAACCCTGTGTGAAGATCAGCAAGCAAATCTCTCTAACCTGCCATGCCCTGTGAACAGAGGCCATGGTGCTGCCAGAAGGTTGCACTGTTATGCAGAAGATTTTGCAAGAAGAAAGGTCTCTGCATCAGTCCCAAGAAGCCCAGACCTGGTAGATGACGTAGGATGTTGCAGTCAGTGGAGAAGGAACTGGGAAATGCATTTTTTCACATGTATGTCACACTCACAGAAACCAGTACTCAACGTATACAGCTTCAATGTATATCCCTGATGGCTGGGGTAACTTAGGATGGCTGGTACAGCACAGCTCACAATGGGCCTTGCTGCCCTTTAATTCTTCTGAGAGACCCTATGGGCCAGAGGGAGGTAGATGTACTGTACCAACATATACAGCCATCTGTGTTATTCCCTGGGAGCAGAGCATTGACACAAATGCCCTTAGTGCCAATATCAGTGTCTGTATTTGGGCGTCAGTGAAGTTTTCTGTCCCACTGGCTATTTTCTATTTAGCTTTACAACATGACAGTTCTGGCCAGGCCCTTGTTCCCACTGTTATTTTTGCACCAGCTGCATGTTGAAAATTACTCCTTACTATTACACTGAGCCAAAGAAATTCACAGCTGATATAAGAAGTTCCATGAGTAAAAAACAAACTAGAAAGACAGTAGAAACTGTGGTGTGGTATCATAAAAGACTCACACCAGGGAATGAGTTTGTAATCCCAGCAGTAATTTCCCTTTGGAGCTCCTTTGGAGAGCATTTTCCACTGTACACACTGCACACACTGTGGACAGATACAATTTCAGCCTCATTGCAACTTCTGGGGAAGGTCCTTGATGATTTTGGTGACCCTCAGGTTCCTTGCTCCTTTTGGGCTTGGTATGGTTGGACAATGCATGGATACCTGCACGTGCTTTTCATTTCAGAGTGTCCCCTGGAGATTTTTGTATGGCGAATGCTTAGAGCACAGCGCCTCTGAGAGACAGCCAGCTCCTGATTTGAGGGCAGCTGCTGAACTGATGTACATTGCAGTGCAGCTTGGGGACAGAGTACCCAGGAGAAATCAACCAAAAAAAGGCCAGGAAACTTTAAACTTGACATTGGACAAACAGAAATTGGCCTGATAAACTTTTCACAGCTATCTCACTATTTCAGAAGGATGAAAAGCAAGTCAGTGATGACAGGACATGAGCTGGACAAATAAAAGAGGCCTGTTTCAGTGGAGCTCATGTATGAAATGCTGGCTGGTGTCCAGAAAGTGCTATGCTGGACACGGCCATGCTGGACACCTGATGCTGTCCCAAGCATAGATCAGTATTAGTGCTTTTCTGTGGGAATCACATTCTAAATATGAAAAGAAAATGAGGACAAGACAAAATATGAATTAATTTACTCCACTCAAGGCTGGATTTTTGTAATGACATGAGCAGGATGTTATAAACCAGAAATGATCTGACGATGCTCAGCAATGATTCATTTGTTCAGCAGAGATTACAAACAAAAGAGACCTTTGGCTTTGCTGCTGTTGCTGGCCAGTGCCAGGATAAACTGATGAGCATGTCCATTGACACAAAGAAAAGAAACAGGTCAAGAGAAGGATTTGCAGAACAGGCTGTTTGCCTTCCCCTACTGAATACTCCCCGCCAGCAGTTCTGGGTGCAAAAATCCCCTGTGAGCTTTACCTCTGTGCTGTACTGCTGCTGTGTCATTGCAACCCACACACTGTTCAGACTGGAAATCAGGTGCAGATACTAAAGCCCGGTTTTGTCTGCTGAGGGCTCCCTGTCAGTCTCTAAAACCTCAAGCTCTGTCTCCTCTGGCTCCCTGGTGTTGATGTTGTTCCTTGTATGGATGATGTTTATGCCCTATCTGGAGGTAGAGGAATGCCACCTCTGAAACAGCCCCCTTTTAAGTCCTAACAACTTCTCCTCCTTGCCCTGCTTTGGGGATAGTTAAGGAAAACTACTGACTCCTTCCCATTGTGCAGGTGCCCAGCTCTTCTTGGAGGTGGCCATCAGTGACAAAAAAAGACATTACTCATTCTAATTGGGTTGTAGCATCGCCAAGGCACAGACCAGGGACACATCCAGGGCATGTGACCCTGGGAGCTCTGGTAGGAATGGTATCTCTGGTGCTTGGAGAAGAGACAGCACTGACACAAAGGAGCGCCTGTGGTGTGACACTGATCCTTGAGTGGTGACACTGCTTGTCACGATATGGTGTTTTATGAAGCTTTGCTTTCTTCAGACAGGCTTTCTTCTTTTCCAGTGTGTCTTGGGTTTCTCTTCAAAACATGGACTCAAGGACAAATGCTACAATAAACATGCCAATTATAAGGGATAAATATTGAAAAGCTTTAAAGATTTCTTTTGGCAGAGAAAGCACCTGCTATATTTAAACTATTAGAGGGATAAGAGACCCTTCTGCTCACATTGTTAAATAGAACCACGAGTTGATTGCTGAACAGCTCTTTTGGTTTCAAGCAGCTACAGACCCATAAATATTTCTGCCAAGACTTGTCATCTCCACAGCAGTTCCCGCTGCTGTCCGGCCATACCAGCAGCAGTTCCACAAAGGTTTGCAAGGGCAGTGTTTGTGCCGTCCAGCCAAGCTCAGGCAAGGAGCTGCGTGGCAGCATTGTTCTTTCCACTCGGTGAGATTTGCAGAGCAGCCACTGCAGAGCAGCCGTCTTGTTGGGCCAGTCACCCATCATCCACCTCATGCTGGAGCTGGGGCAGTTCATGGGATGGCTCACTGGCTGAGCTGTGTCTGAGCTGGTGAGACATCCCACCCCAATCCTGACCTCCCTCTTAATGTCATCACAATCTGAAGCCAAATAGCAGCTGAGCTCCAAGTGTTGTTTAGCTGTGTTTAACTTTTCCACAACAGACAGTTTAAAACAAGCTTCTGCTTTCAATGCAGAGTTAAAGATCATTCAAGAGTCACATGGGGACACTCAGTGGGCATAGTGCCCCCCCCAACCCCTCAGCTCCTCGGGCTGAATGCAGTTCTGCACTATGGATGATTTTTCCACTGCATTTACTGGAATGACCCTGTCCTCCACCACTGCCCAAGCTCTCTGTTAATAAATCTTTCTAGACCCAGCACCAGTGCTGCCAGAGCTGTGAAGCCACCTGTCTTGGGATGATGTGAAATTAATGATGCACTTAGAGCACTAGAAACTTAGACCTACTCTGTGCAATTCCTCTTTTCCTGACCTACTGGTGTACACAGCTTACAACTACCCACCTTGGCTGTTCCTCCCCAGAAATCCTCCTCAGTGCAGAAGCCATTTAAAAAATTGCTCAACCCACCTTAGGCCTGCACTGCTAGTGTTGTTTGTATACAGTATTCCTTTGTCAATCAGCAATTGTTCAGAATTACTCAGCTCTGAGGCAGCTAAGGGAGGGAACAGGACAGTGAAGCACAACAAAGCATGCTGTGTTTATTGGGGACCAGAGCCTGCCTGCTCCAGCTGGGCTACTCCCACTGGCCACAGCGAGGGTGTGAGGATGGGGTCTCTGTTTGAGCCTGCCCCAGTGCACTAGTCCTGCAGAGAGAGAGGTGGCAGCTGCCCTGAAAACCTGCATGCTGCAGGGTCTGGTGGAGAAAGGGTTAATGTGAAAAAGCAGAGCAATGCACAAGCTCTAAATTCTTTCTGCTCCTTTTTCTAGTGGCAGAGCGTTTTTGGCAGGGGGGTAACTAATCAAGACTGGAAAAAGATATTGGGAATAAAGAAAAGGATGTGAATGGCCACATAAGAACTAGCAAATTTTTTGCCAATGGAAGACTGGTTTTTTCAGTTAAACAATATCATTCATGTTAAAACTGAAAGTTTCCATAGAAACATGAGTATGTTGGAAGCATTTTATTTTGGAAAAGGAAAACCTCCAGAAGCCTCTCAGGAAGATGAAATATTTCAATTGGTTTTGTTTTTTGGTTTTTGGGGTTTTTGTATTTTTTTCTTTTGATTTTTTTGGCTAGTTTCGTTTCGTTGTTTTTTGTTTGTTTTTTTTTAATTCAACAGTCAATTTTAAAAATGCAGTGTTTTCTGCAATGCTACTTCAGGATAATATTTTTCAAAATATTTGAGGTTTTTCTTAGTAAAAATGAAAAAGTCAATGTGAAATATTCTTATGGACAGAAAATGGTGGGTTTTCAGGATTTTAATTCACTTTGTGAGAATTTCATGGTGCTCTGTTTCAATTAGCTAAAGAAATTCCCCAAAACAAATATTCTGAATATGTTCTTAATCTGACTCCTGCTTCAGGATGGGATCAAAAAAGAAATTTGGTTTGTGTTTAATTTTAACCTGTGTTCCAGCAATGTGTCCAGGTGGCAAAGAAGGCCAATGGCATCCTGGCCTGTGTCAGCAATAGTGTGGCCAGCAGGACCAGGGCAGGGATTGTCCCCCTGTACTGGGCACTGGTGAGGCCACACCTCGAGTGCTGTGTCCAGTTCTGATCCCTCAGTTCAGGAAGGACACTGAGGGGCTGAAGTGTGTCCAGAGAAAGGAAACAGAGCTGGGGAAGGGTCTCGGACACAAGTCCTGTGAGGAATGGCTGAGGGAGCTGGGGGTGTTTAGCCTGGAGGACAAGAGGCTCAGGGGTGACCATATTGATTGCTCTCCACAACTACCTGAGAGGAGATTGTAGCCAGGTGGGGTTGGCATCTTCTCCCAGGTAACAAGTGACAGGACAAGGGGAAATGGCCTCAAGTTGTGCCAGGGGAGGTTTAGATGGGATATTATGAAACATTTTTCACAGAAAGGTTATTAAGCATCAGAACAGGCTACCCAGGGAAGCGGTGGAGTCACCATCCTGAAGGTATTTGAAAGACATGGGAATGTGGCATTTAGGAACATGGTTTAGTGGTGGTCTTGGCAGTGCAAGGTTAACAGTTGGACTCAATGATATTAAGGGTCTTTTCCAACCTATATTATACCAATTATCCCATTATTCTATGATTCCATGCTCCTGAATGCACCTAGGTGTGTTTTAAGTTTAGCACCTGCTTTGTATGGTTAGTAAACTCTGAAATCTTCTGTAATTTTGTGCCTTCTGTTTCTCCTCTCATCCAGCTCCTGGATGGGTGCTGGCTGGGTACTTCATGTCTTTCTCACTCAGCTTTCTCATTTCTTTTCTCTCCTTTTCTTTTTCCTTTAGTTGCCATCCAAGATTTCTAGCAAGATTTCCAGGAAGATTCCCCTGCTTCTCCTTATGTCCTATATTCTCTGCCACAAGTATTGGTTTCTCTTCTTGTTTTCCTAAATTCTGGGCCCAGTGAATCTCAAATTATTGACACACTTGCAGTTAATGTGAAACATGAGTATCTGACTTTTACGGTCCTGTGCTCTGGAGTGGGCACTAGAGCAAACCCGAGGCTCTTGGGCACCTCCATTGCTGTGCAAGATGAGGAATACACAGCTGCCTGGTTCCCATCAGCCCTGAAGTATATTTATTTGCTTTAAAAGGCACAAACTCTTGGGGAGCTGAAATGGAAGAACAGCAGTGACATATAAAGAAAGAAAAATATTTGCTTCCTGTGCAGATTAGCTTCATCCAAGCTTAGACTTCAAAAAGATTTTGTAACTTTTAAACAAAGCAGTTCTCCTAATCACATGTCTATGATAAAATGATGGTAGCACTTAATCCACTGTAGACACTAACTTTAGACTGGTTTTGGCATAATTCACTCACTGTACTACTGAAGACATTTACTGTTACAAGGAAAATACATCGTAAAATTATGCACAGCTTGTAGCTTTATTATATAATGCATGGCCTGGGCAACTATGGTTTTTCTGTAACTTTTTCTGTAACAGATAACCTTCCACTGCAAGAAGGTGGTACTCTGTAGTCTTTAAGGGAATACCTGTTTCTGGCAGCCAAGAGACCTGGCAGCCCCAAAAAAGGGAGCACAGTATGCATTCCCTCACTGTGGAATGGTGTCAGTGGTGCATGTCCTGCAGTAATATAGTATAATCACACAAGACATAATAACAGTGCATGACGCTTAGCAGCCAGGTTGACATGGAGAGCTACTCAGTCCAATGGCAGGAATTAATTGCACTGGAACAGGAGTGAGGGGCACTGCTGGCTGCAGAAGGTGAGCACCTTTGGATTTCCATGCATACATCATTTAATTCAAGATCTAGGGAGAGCTGCAGAGCTCCAAGTTAAACCAGGCTGACTGTTCACATGTAGGGATTCTTGTGGTGCTCATGCCACCAGCAACAGGGGCCTGCCTCCTCCTCTGGGAGCACACAGCACCACAAAGCACAGCATCCCGCTTCTCAGGCAACCCTGTTGGGTGCAGGGATCCCTTCTTTGCGGAACCCTGCTGCACGTATACCAGGCAAATTTCTTGTTCCAGCGCTACTGCTGGGATGACGTGCCAGTCTTGGTCTTCTGAGTCATGAAAGCCAAATTCTATCATCTACATTAATGTTGTTTGTAACTAGTTTAGATTTCCATCTTATGCCACTTTCCCTTATATAGATATTTTCTTCTCCCGGTGTTTACTCTTTCTTGATGTATTTTTAGAAACCTTTTGTATTCCTTTTCTCTTCCCTGCTAAGCAGGCGCCAGTCCCTCCTGTAGGATAGTCCCCATTAGTCTGACCATTGTCTCCTCTGCTCCTGTTTCAATTAATCCTTCTTGACAGGGATGGCCAGGAATGTCCACAGTGTTTCAGATTGGACCTCACTGTGTGAGACACCAATATTCATAATTTGCTGGCTTCACATATTTGCTTTTCTCATGGCTGCGTGGCAACAGTGGTTCACACTCATCTAACATCATACCACTACAGTAGGCTTCCCCTTAAGCCATTTCCTTCTGCTGTTTTAGAATCAGCAAAAATCATTTTTGATCCCCAAATGATAGTGCCCTTCACAGTATTAATGTTCAGCATATTCTTACTACCTATTTCTCAAGGTCACCTTTTATTCCTTAGTGATACTCTAGTTCTGCATTGTGCTGACAATCACAGACTACTTGTGTCTCTAGAAAAGGCCATTGGAAAAGTACAGTATTTGCTGAAGTCTCAGAGGAAAATATTTAGTTAGATTAAACCAAGTCTGATTTTTTATAAACCCTAACAAGGTACTTCAGCCCAGTAATTTCCTTTTCAATATGAACTGCTTTACCTTCTTGCTGTGAAAGCCTGGTATATTTTTTGATCCCATTTCTATCCTTTGCCTTTCTGAGTTATATTAAGCTGAGTTATATTTCCCATTTGACAGTGTATCAAAGTACCAGCTGACGCTCAGTGGAATTCAATCAGTTGGGTTCTGGTTTTTGGGTGGTTTTGGTTGTTGGTGGTTTTTCAGTTTTTGCCCCAGCACACTACTTTTTCCTTCCTGAAAAATCATATTTGCTATTCTCTACTCATAATTGCAACATTTTTAACTTGATATGAAAACTGTGGCTACAAAAATTGTGATTCACTGTAACTACTTCTTCTAGAATTTAGGAGACAGAAGTCCATTATTAGAGTACCTGAAGTTTTGTTTACACCTCAAAGGCTATAATTTTCTTGAATTTCCTTGCTGGTTTCCATACTTTATTTCATTTTTCTAATTGCAAACTAAGTCAATGTATGAATTGAATTTTTAAGCTATTTAGTCCTTGCTCTTTTGTAGCTCCACTTCATCTTTCCTTGTTATTTTTCCTTATTATACTACTGAAAAAATGTTTTCTTTTTCATTTTCATTGCAACATCTAAAGCTATTCTGGTTTTTGGCTTATTCTTACTTTACATCTCCACATCCTGATGTACAAAGCTTGGTTTTATTTGCTCCTAAGAATTTGTTTGTGCTCTTTAAGGACCACAGCTTTATATGCTCATAAGTATTTGTGTTCTGAAAGGACTATTCCTACTGTCTTGTTTGAGAGGATACTCAGTTAATTAAGTCTGGAGTGCTTCTCTGTATCTCTAAGTTTGTCTCTCCCTACAAGTAGTTTTTGTATCTTTGACTTAAAGAAGTACCAAGATTAATCCTCATTCAGGTCTCTGAGTTCTCCAGTTCAGTCAGCTTCACCGTTTTTCTTTTTTTTAACCAAAGCGCATGATTTAGGACTTGTAATTTTTGTTTATTGACCTATATTTGGCAGTCTTTCCAGAAAATATGACTGTTTATTATTAAAGCTAAAGTTCTATTATATAATCAGGCCTTTTATAATTTCCTCCCCCTTACTGAAGTCAAGTCTAAAATAGTATTGCTTTTGTGTATTGCTTTTGTTTGTTCAGCAGCTTTTTGAAAGTATCTCCTGGCTAGTATATCTAGGAGCAGCTAAGATCCAGTTCCTCAAGCTGAACTTGGGCAGTTCATGATTAGACCACTTTGAGTCACTGCATCCTAAACTCCGGTTCAGTCTGATGACTGAGATACACACTGATGGCCTGCTACCTGTTCCCAGCTCAGTTTCTGGAGATAGTATCCTTTCTGTCTTACTCTATTTTTGGTAAATGAAATTGCTCTTCTGTTTTTCAGTGTAACCATATCCTCTTCATTGCTTTATTTCTGCTTTGTACTCCTCTATAAACTTTTTCCTTTGCTCTCCCTTCCTCACTGTTTGTTTTCTTCTCTTGATACCACACTTCTCCTGCTCCCTTTCTCACACAACTATGTGTGTCCTGTCCTTATTCAGTGCCACTACTTGCCTGCAGGTGCTCTTGCCATCAGCCACATCAGGTGGGGCTTCATGCATAAACAGTTGTTGTCAGGTAACTCATCTTGGAGCTTATGTCATTTTTGTCATCACATCCATTCCTGGCAATATCTCTACTCCTGCCCTAAAAAAAAAAAAAATTAAATTGCCATCATAGAATTTTTTTTATCCCTTACATTTTTTTTTTCACAGCTGTTGCAGGGAAGTCTAAATACCCATTTTATAGCCTTCATTCTTTGTTTTCCACTTGTTTGGCCCAGTCTGGTCAGCCAAAGAAAATCCTTTCCACTCCCTGTGTACTTCAGCCAAGTGGCACGATCTTAGAGCTCCTCTCAGTGCCCTCACATGTCCCACAGGTAGTGACAAATCCTGACATGTGAGGAGTTTCCTCCTTGCAGCCTCTCCTGATTCCAATGCAGCTGTTGTTGTTTAATGCCATACCACATTACCACAGTGAAGACACTTGACACCATGCCCAGGCTCGAATGCTCCTGGGCCTGGGTTTAGAAAGCTAGAAACACAAATCAAAACATTATTTTGGGGGATGGGGAGACATTGCAGTTATTCTGCCAAATCTTGGAGTAGCTGATGCATTACTGTGAATAATATCATGTGGTTCTATTGAGTTAACAACATTAAAGGTGTATTTTTCCTACTCTATGAACAAGAAAATACCATTTCTTGCTGGTGCACTCAGGGATGTTCTGAAGTTTGCTAGTGAAAGGCGAAATTCATACTAAGGGCAAATTCATTGATGTAAACAATGAGATTCTGCAGTCTTCTGCAGAAATAAAGTATTTCAAAGATGGCAGAAAGTAGTACAATTTAAATCAGCTTTCAGGGAACACACCTGCATTTATCAGAGCAATTAATGGAAGACCATATTCTACAATTCATACACGAATTTTGGTATCTTTAAATACGCAAGTGTCTTGGAATGCTTCAAGTATGTTTCAAGTATTTTCCATAATAATAATGTAATGCTTTAAGTAATGTTTCAAGTAATTTCCATAGTGTTTTAGCATTACATTGCTGTATAGCGACATAATACAATAATAATCTATTTATTTTCTTTAAAAAATAGAGTAATCTTTGTATTCCCTTTGCCCTGGGACTTTTCAATGATCTTTTTCAATGTATTCTGTCTATCTAATCCAAAATAAGCGACAGAATAGTGGCATAAGTGGTATTTCTGCATAATGCCTTCCAAAAGACCATAGACATTCTTCTTCTGGATCATTGTTTTGATATTGGGAGCTTAGATGCTCCTCCAGTCAAGAAAAAAATACACTCTGCCTCTTTGATGTGTGCTACCAGTTCATCAAAGGCTTTTCAAGTGAGTACCCCCTCTAGCTGTAGTCTCCCAAATGGAGATTCAATGTTTTGGGGAAGTCCATTTTGCCATGGAGCAGCCCAAGCAGATGATCCCTTCGCCCCTACATGTACACATTGAAACCCATCAGAACTCTTCTTGTGGGAACAGATTCCTCTAATGCTGCAGTTAAATCTGGGATATCAAAGCAACAGGAGGGATGGTCCTTGTCCTCCTCAGTGTTTAGATTTCTTTAACTTATCAGGCAAGTAATCACAACATCAAGACAGATGCTGAATAAAAGGGAAAATGCAAGTTACACTATTCCGAGATCTCCCAGTTCCAACAGTGAAAAAATGTACAATTTACCGAGGTCCTTCTGCTGGAATTATCCTAGTAAGAGAGTTCCAGTAAAACTCCTAGTAGAGATCTGCCCCATCTTGGCAGACTAAAACAGCTACCTGTCATTAAAAGAAAGACTTGAAATCAGTTCTGTTATAATAAGATGAGTTTTAATCCTGGATGTACAAATTGCATTAGAAATCCTGGAACAGGGATAATTTCTGGTAGCCAGACATATGAACCAGAAATCTGAATATCTATTGATTCATGTAATACCTGAGATCAGACCAACCCACAAAGGCTTGCAGCACTCCATTCCATCCAGACATCAGTCTCCCTGTTTTCAGAAATCATCTTTGAGCTGCCTTCCTCACAAGATCATACCTGATGACACAATCCTTGGAAATGGATGGCTGCATGCAAAGATTCCCCACTGCCCTTTACGGTATCTGGCTCCCTGGTCAGAATAATTTCAGGCTGATTTCTTCTAGCTGGTGGTAAATCCTTATTCTTCTGAATGTCATCTGCAAATCTCTCTAAATTGTTCTGTCAGCTAGTCCCCTGTGTTGGAAATCAGTGTTAGGTGACAGCACTGTCTTCTGAAAGTTCATCAGTGTGATATGCTGCATACCTAACCCTCGGCCAGGCTTGCTCAGGACAATGCTTCCATGTCTTCATTTTCCAAGGTGCTTCTTTGTCAGCTTGAGATTTTCCCTACTTCCACTCTGAACTTACTGGCTGCATCTGAATCCCCAACAAAGCACAGCTGATCTGCCACCATGTCAAGGAAGTTTGTCAAGAACATTTGCATTTTTTCTCTTTTAAAGCTCTTAATTTTTCAGCTGACATCTGAGTGTTGGAAGTCCTCAAAAAGCAGAACAACTTCTCACTGTTATCTGAACCTGTTTTCAGCTCAAGAACTGATGCATGCTGTGTTTTCTTGCCTGGCAATACAAGGAGAAACTGTCCCATTACTGCTGAACCCTTTGCTGCTTGCTCTCATCTCCTCGTTTTCCTCTCCCATTACTCATGGTCATGACTCTCTTTATATGACACATCCCATGGTCATGATGGCTTTATAGTTACACACATCTTGAAGCCCAGAGGGTATTGCCACCAGCTCCCACATCCACTGTGGGAGGCTGGGAAGGGTCTGCCCAGGCTTTGCAGGTTTTGCAGGCATGACCCAGGAGCTGCTGGAGCCCTGCCCTGTCGTGGCCGAGCACTGTAGGCCAGCAGGACAACCGAGTGCTCCTCAGAGCAGGCTCAGCACTAGGCTTAGGGCTCACAGGCACAGGTGAGTGCCCCAACCAGCCTGTTTTCCCTGCTCCAAACACTCTCTTCCCTACCCTCCTGCTTTTAAGATTTCCTGATGTTTTTGTTCCTCCAGACTGCTCTCCTGCTTTCCCATTGGATGCACCGTGCTCAAGGCCCACTGAGGTTTTGAATCATGACCTGACCTTCAAACGTGGACCTGCTTTGTCCACGATTCCACCCTGACTTTGATCCCAGCTTGTTCTGCTGCAAGCCCTGTCTACTTCCGTTATTTCTGCTTTCCTCCAGTTTCAACTGGTCCGCTATACATTCTTGGTAGCAGATATAAATTGCAACTTGCTTGCCTGTCTTTTTATGCCACCAACCTCTGAAAGCATAGTGGTGCACCCTGAGAAACAGCAATGCCCCTGGCAGGCTGGTTATAGTCATTCTGCTGTAAGCATTATGTGATGACAAAAAATGGCACAAGAACTGGCATGGGAAACAGCATGATGACAGAGAGCTACTTTGTCTCCCTTAAATGTTAGTTTTTACAGGGATGTTTCTTGTGAAAGTGTTTTATGAAAACACTTATTTGTTAAGACTACCTCCAGCTAATATTTCCACATAAATATCTGCACATTTTAAGAGCACCTTTAGAATATATTTGAGTTCTACCTCTTTCTAGTGTTAGAAAATGGGGCTTCACAGTGGGTGTTGGCAAGAAGTCAATTTTCAGATGAAAATTTTGTGTAGCTGCAGTGACAATGGGGACTAATTTCTGAAAATAAGCCATAGGTCTTACTGTGAGAATTTTTAACTCTCTGCACCATGGTAAAACACCGGTATGCAGTGCAGCAGAGAGCTAGCAGAGTTTGTTTAAGGCTCTCAGTAATATGAAAACTGGTTTAAAACACTGGTTTAATAGCCACAGGCCTGTCTGAGGGGCTGAGAGATTTCCTAGCAGCAATGAAACACTGGAAAAGGAAATGAATGTGCTTTGTGCGTATGCAGGAATGCACATCAAAGGCAGACCAAGGCTGGGTGATAGGCCCTTGCAAATCAAACAGGCTCTGGAGATTGCTAGTATCAATAACATTAAATATCCAGGGTATCTTTCCCTCCCAATATTCTGGGAAAATGGCTATCATCACAGCTCTGCTGCGATAATGCCTCCCTGAGTTTCTGGGAAAACAGCTCTTTCCTCTTCCCTGGAATCTCAATATCCTTTACGTGGCACCCACTGAGTCACTTGGCATTTCAGTGTCTCTGGCCAAGCTCAGCCTCTCCCTCCCTACCTCACTCCCTGGCATTAATGTTTTCCCACACAGGGCTCTTGTCACTCCAGGGTGCTCTGCTGGGGCACCTTGGGCCACCACTGCACTGCCACTGTTCCTCATTGCTGCTGATGGCAGGCATTTGCTCAGTCTGTACAGAGCTGTCTTTGTCACCAGAGCTGGGGACATCATCCACACAAACAGCCTGGAAGGAGCTGGGTGGTGGATGAGCTGCTGGCAGGCTCTGCCTGAGCCAACAGCCCAGTGAGGGCTCTCCAGGGCATGTCCACAGCCCCATGCAGGTGATGGAATTCCATGAGTTGACTTGAAAGGCATTTTTCTTGTCAGGTTTGGCTTTTGCCAGAGAAGGCAGAGAAGGCACCTGCTTCCAGCTTCCAGGAGCTAGGCCTTAAAAATGGCACTCACACGTGGGCTGATGACTGCAAAGCTAAGAAATGACCAGTCCAAGGTGACGACATAATAGCATGCCCCAGCTTGGGGTATTCACCTGCTGCCCCTGGGGCCATCCTCTCCTGCACCATCACAGAGCTCTGGAAAGGCAAGAGGCGTTAGCAAGTGACAAACTTATAAGCCCAGCATCAGGTTGTTCCTAAAATACAAGGTATTTGTGATTAAATTGCATGCTCATACAAAATGGTTTATTGATGCTCAAACCCACATAGCCAGAAGAAATGAGTAAAAACAGTCACTGCCTAGGGCTTCACATGTGTCCCCTTCTCTTTTCCTTCTTATTTTAACTAATTAGTTAAAACAATTCATTTAGCTTTCTTTTGGCCTCAGGCCCCTGATGTAAGCACACAGGAATATGCCCTGTGTCTTACACATTTATCCAGTCTGCCAGCCCACATTGACAGTGTGACTTACACAGAAATAATAAACCCCTCTTAGCTGTGCCTCACTTGAAAGAAGTGTACTGTGCATCATGGAAAAAAAACAGGAGCCCAGCAAAACATTTAACAACTGGGACCTAAGACAATAAACGTAAGGCTCCAAAAATTAGACTTGGCAAAAGTCTAATGCAGATAAAATCAATAAGGAAAGGATAAGAATATATTAACACAAAATATTTCCTGGGGAAATGGAAAAAGTTTCATAAGAGTAGATCTTAACATCAACAGAGTTATCCAAAGGGCAAGAAAAAAATCTGTAGCCTTTCAGATGTTGGCCAAAAATGAAAGAAAAACAGGCGCCTTCTCAGTCAGGTCTGGCAGCAGCAGCCACTAGAAAAAGGAGCTCAAGAGAGGTGGCAGCTGGAAATCACTTGGCTTCAAAATCTTCTTGAGTTCTAACTAAGGTAAATCCAGTCAGTAAGTCATTACTGGCATCACTCTGGTACTACTAGTCCTCCACTGCTTTTCCACAATGGCCTTTTGGTGCTGAGTGAGAACAGACTTGTCACTTTGCTGGGAAGAGACAAGCAGCACAGGTGAGCTCAACTGCACTGCACAGAGGGATGGGATGAACCCTCTGTGAACCTCACATGAGCAAATGTCTTGTGGATACAGCTGTTGCATCACTTCAGCTTTGCCAAACAATGGAAATAATTCAAATGTAGGCATGTAGTTCTGCAATGAAGGCCTCAGGGTGTGAAATCTTCAAAGAGGCTGTTCCTGGCAGGTGGAGAAACAACAGGAGGTGTGTTCCTATGCTGGCTGCCAGCACTGGACCGCAGCTCTTTTCACTTGGTGATGGATTAATGCACCAGAGGGATCACCCCTGGTCTCCATATTCCACCTTCTTTTTGGTCACTTCTGAGAGCCAGGAATCATATGCTAGATCTACACCTCCCTTGGAGGATTTTCATGTTAATGTTAGTCCTGAGGAATAGTGAACTTGAAAATGAGGCTGTAGAAACACATTTCTTGACCATATTCAGCATTATGGAATGATTCAGGAATGGTGAGATGGTGCTTGCTTAACCCCCACTTTTAACACTGATGTCATAACCAGACGTAAGTGGGCAATAAAAGTTGTCATCTTCTTAGCTGCAAACACAAGACACTTCTTCCCCTTGAGCTCATCTGTGGCAGAATATCTTTTTGCAGCTGTACCCATCGCCAGTCTCTGGCCCTGAAGCTGTAAACAGAACAGGCTCAACAGTTTGTCTCCTTGTGCAGTACAGTCTTTCACTATCAGTGAAGGAACATGCTGTCCAGCAAGGAGTTCAAAGAGCTGCTGCTGGTTTGCCTCTAATCTTCTGTTTTTCTTTTGGAATATGCAATCAAAAAACTGGAAGCATTTTTCCTGGCTTAGGGTCCTTAGCATGATCATGCTGTCCATCTTGCTGAATGTTTCTGTGGTATTTTACTGCACTAATGGATGCTCATTATTGTAGCCCTATAGTACATTATTGTAGCTCTTTGGTCACAGCCTGTGGTGCTTTATTTTTCTGAGCTCCATAGAGGATCACCGAATCACAGAATATTTTAAGCTGAAAGGATGGTCCCTTGCTGTGGCACAGACTTGTAGCTCTGGGACTTCGTCTGGCAATTGACGTGGCAAATTTCTGAGTTCTTGACCTAAAGTCAATCAAGAGGGAAGGAGAACTTCTCTGAATGGGTGAATGGCATTGGAATCCCATTTAAAGACTGAGTGCAAGATCTCTGGTGTCTCAAAGCAGTGGTAACTCTGTGGATTACATCGGCTCCTTGCCCTAGTTTGTATAAGCAGTTAGCTAATTTCAGCTCCCAGTTCTGGCAAATCTGTGGAAAATAACACTATGAATAAACGTGTTTATTTATTTTAAAATAAAGTCTTCTCAAACTCTTAGAGAGGTGCATTTAGGATTAGCTGCTACACAGAGGGATTGGAAGAGGACCCATCTGCTTTCAGCCAAAACCAGTTGCTCTTTATCAGCCAGTTTCCTGATCCCACCTCAGTTCCCTCTCTGCTCCTCCCCATGGTGCTTGCCTACCCCAACAGCACAGCTCACTGCAGAGCCATTTTTTGGGTGAAACACACTCCTCTCTGCATTCCCCAGATCTGGGGGGAGTCTGTCCCCCAGACATGGGGGGGACATGCCGGTGGCTCCAGCCAGCTGCATGGCACAGCCACCCCAGCCGTGCTGCTGGCACACAGCCCTGCCCACCCATGCCCATGCCCATGCCCATGCCCGCAGCAGCTGCCTCACCCTTATCCCCACTAACAGGCACAGCAGGAGCTGCATGGGGTGGTACAGCCTCGGACGTTTGATCGTGTGAGGGCTCATGAACTCTCCTGAAAAACGTGGAATCAGGACACGTTCCCCACCCCCCAAAGCTGCTGTCCTGTGGCATTTGTTCTATAAACACAGATAAAAATCTTGTTCTTGCTTTTCAAATTTATATTTACAAAGGGTGGAAAAAGAGGGATAATGACAGTTTAATTAATGTACGCCATTAATCCTGGAGATAATCAAAAGCCTGATAAGTCTCTAATCTTGTAAAAAAGAATTAGAAAGCACTGAAACATCTTTTACGATCTGTAAACCTTTTAATGAGATGCTGCGTGCTTGGAGGAGGAGCCATGGAAAGGAGCAGTGCCAGAGGACATATTCTCAGCAGATTTCATCACTGGACTTCTTGGGTGATATTATTTTTGGCAAAACTGGAGTCCAAAGTCATCAATGTTGTTTTTAAAATTTGTCCTCCTATCAATGTATAAAGCTATTCTAAGAATTTGTGGATATAAATCAGGAGAGCTTTCGCATGTCTACCCTTTTCTTGTAAGTATCATATTTTTAAAACACTGCTTCAGCTTTTACTAATTACTTCCTAGTTATTCCTGCAGGTGTGAAAGTCATGCCAGTATACAATATCTATTATTCAAGCAGAAAAAAAAAAAGAATTAATAGAAGGCAATATTTCCAAGGTGTTAAAAAAGTAATAATGTGCCCAACTTCAGAGAATTTTTTTTAAAATCTGTGAAAAATTCTTGTTTCAATGCTGTCCATAGCTTTGCACTTTTATATGTAAAGTGCAGTTTATGTTGTCATTTATTACCAGTAAGTGTCAATGAAACAACTTTGGAGCATGCAGTGACTAACAGACATTGTCCAGATTTTGAGGAGCTCAGAAAGAAGTGCTCATCCTTGAACTTGGAGCAAAAGTGTAACGTACAAGGGCAAAATGTCCTAATGTCTGCCACTCCTGCAGGGACCTGGGAACCAGCTGGAGCTGGTGGGAAGCGTGGTGGGAAGGAATAATAATAAGTATTGCTTCTCTTCCTCTCCAGAGACCCAAAGAAAACTGAATTTGTCCTCTGGAATGGAGGCCAGGGGCAGCAGTCTGCTGCAGGGGGAGAGTTAAGGCTGGGTGAGAACTTTTGTCTGGCTCCCAAAAAAGACTGAACCAATCAAGAAGCCAGAGTAAGACTGGGTTAAATAAACCCTGGAGGGTTGGAGGAGAAGTTGTGGCAGGCAGGCAGAAGGAGGGTGAAAAAAATGAGAATATTTGTGTCAGGGTTGGAAATGACAGGGTTTTTTTTTTTTCTTAATTTAAGTTTGAACTGTACGAACAACGCTGAGAAGCAGTGGTTGCCCAGGCACAGGTCAGCCAGCAGCTGAACTGCTTGGATATGCCCCTGCAAGCATGAACATCCCAAATCCCTTGAGCACAAGGCGCTTTTGGCAAGTGGGCTGGGGAAGGGGGCAGAGGTGGGGTGAGGCAGTCAGGGTGCTGCAGGCCCTGCCTGTGCCCTGGGGCAGGCAGAGGTGTGGGCTGTCAAGGGGCCATTGCAGCAGCAAGTGCGCTCAGCCCTAGGGATGTCACCCCAGGGCAGATGCCAGAGAAGGAACACCCCAAGGGGGTTTCCTTCAGACTCTCCTACCACATGTGAACAACGTTTAGTAAATACCTGCAGGAGGGCTGATTCCCAATGCACTGAGACTGGAAGTCTTCAAGACTGAAAATGTGTTTAAGACCCTGAGGAACTTTTTTGCTGGTCTGAGGAGCTCTGCTTTCCACCAGTCTGTGGGCAAGCAGGAGAGGGTGCACTGAGTTACCCCACAAGACACAAGAAACAGAGGAGCTGTTAGGCTGGGGACAGGGACAAGGTCCTGCCGCCAAACCAGTCCTGAATGTAGGTAAATGAGGAAAAGAAATTTTTTGACCCTTTTCCAGAAAAGAAATTGTTCAAAATAGGAGATGCACTTGAGTAAACGTAGCAAACACAAAGAGAGGTCAGGGAGATAGAGCAAAGGGGAACTTCTGCACATTTTCCCCATCTTCAGATAAAGCCGTGTTGGTATACACAAGTACAACGGCTGCTGATCTTTGGCTCCTTTATTTATAAAACAATATACTAATCTTAATCCCTGGACACACTGACGTAACTGAATGTCATACTTTCCAAATATAATGGATTACATTCCCACCATAAAATAAATACATTCCAGCAGTGAGCCCCCCAGCAAATAACAGAGCTCCAACAGCTGGGGAGGCTGGGGCAAGAGGTACAACAATTGGGTTGTGTTGCTGAAGCCCAAAAGCAAAGTTTTTGCTGGCAGCATTCTAGGAAAACCTATTATAAATGCAATGCTACCAAAAAAGTGCTCTTTTCTTTCTAGTTCTGTGCTGTATGCAAAAGCCATTAAAAAAATCCTGGGTAAACAAATATGCTCTTTTCCATACGACCTTTACTTTAATGTTTTCAAAAGTATATTGTCTTTCAGTTTAACACAATATTTGCCAGCTTTTATTTATAGCTTAAAAGAAAAGCCTTCCTCAAACTGTCACCAAAAATGCCCTTCTATAGGCATGCTGTCAGGAGAAAGGCTTTTTTCTCTGAGTGTAACCCTGGGTTCAAATAAATTTCACTGTAACTGGGAGAGACGTGGCTCCAGCAATCATTGCATCTGGAATCAGCTGGACACATATCACTCTGGCCTAAGAGCCATTTTTAATCTGTATTAGGTGAAAGTAAGGGTTAAATACAATAGAGAACCGAGCAGCAATGATTTGCTCTCATGCACTCTCTCATTTTTTATTTATTTTATAAAATAAGCAGGGACTAAAATATTTAAAGAACATTTTTATTCTTATCTTATGTGTAGGGGGCAAGAGCAATATTTGCAGCAGTGTGATGAAACAGCATATTACCTACATGACTCGGCATAGAGTTTTTTTGACTTGGAAACTGTAATGAAAGACCATGATGCTTCACAAACTGGTTTTACTCTATGGGATATCAAAAACAAAAAGTTGAAATGCCACATTGATAGTACAAATTCAGTGCAATGTAAGTAGGCACGGCCCATGGCAGATTACAGAGTGCAATAAGTTTCGGATCTCCTTTTTGCTGAGAGTCAGAGAGATTCCTACAACTTCATGGGGTATCTTCAAATGTAGCACAGGACTATTCCCCAGTCTCCTGTTCAGTGACTTACTGAGTTGGAAAAAGACAAATATGTGCAGGTCAACAAAATGTAGTCCTCTGTAAAGTCCATATTTACTTCAGCTGTCAGATGAAGGAGAATGGTCCCATGTATAGATCCCTGAAGGAGCTCAACATTTGGTGTTGTCATGAGTTAACACTTTAGTCAAAGCTGATAAGCTTACCAATGGCTGCTGCTAAAGGTTACATATGTTTTATGTTTGTGACTAAATAGTATTATGTACAAAAGTGAGGCCAAACCCCTGGGAGTATACTTTTGCATGTTTTTATCGTGTTTGTGACAGTACATCTCTGGGCTTTGGAAGCTTCACAGTTCACTCATTCACAACCCAAAGGGCAGTTTTGTCTCTTGATGAAACAGCCATTAAGTCAGTCTGTTGAGTTCAGCATTATCTTTTGCATCCTTGGGATCGCTCTTCTTATTTTTCTCTTTGTATCTCATGTGGCAAAACACACCCGCTAAAATGGCACCTGAAAAACAGAGAGTGTTTGTCTGTAAAGGGAAGAGTAAACTTTCTGAAAAGATGTTCCAGCAAGGGCCATGACACTGCCCTGTAATATCCACAGTGCTTTACCTCTTGAAGAGAAGCAGCTTTGAGGAAGGACCGTGCAGCATAGGACCAAGAGCATCAACCCAAGGCAGTGCTGGGCAGGATCAGATGCCTTGGGGCTCAGAGGCCTTCCCCCAAAGGAAAACTTTTCCTCTAGGATCTGACCTAGAGCAAAGTGTCTATTTTAGGCCCCCCTCCCTCTGAGCAGGAGTTTGTCATGTTTGTCCTGAGATGCAGTCCCTCTTAAATATACATATATATATATATATAATGTATATATACATATATATATATGTAATGTATCATCTTTCAAAATCATGATGAGCTCATTACACTGTATATAAATTTATTTCCTCTTTATCAGTGTTAGAATGAATATGAAAGATGTAAACCTGCAAAGCTGAAATAGGAGAATAAAATGATGACTATAAGCTACAGGTACGGATACCATAAGTAGGAAGCTTCACTATTTTCACTATAATCTGGATGCCCAAGACAAAACTCAAAACCCCACCCTGACAGGCAAAGGGCAGTAAGTAGCAGCCATCATGACACACAATCATGGGATCTTCCCTCTTTCACTCATTCTGCAACATGCATGACAAATCTTCACCCAACGAGTGAATTCATGTCAGAAATGCAGCAGCAGCACCATGATATCTCAGAGGTCTGGCTTCAAATCAGCCAGAAAGAAGTGACTTACCAATGATGATCAGGACCGCAAGTAGAATCCCAATTGCCTGCCCGACAGTTGGCCAGGAGTGCTCACGGTCTATTTCGATAAAACATGAATTTTCAATGGAGCATTTGCAGATGCTTACTGCAAAAGGAAACGCCATGAGGTTAATGAGAAGTTTAGTAGTCACATTTGGTTATTTATAAATGTAACTGCTGTCTTGAAGGTAATAGTTGTGTGCATAGAATACCTTTATGATTCACTTTGTTTTCCAAAGGCGGTTTTCCATTGTCATTAAGTATTATTGGAACATCATACACCTTCTCTTCAAAGTTAGCATGTTTTGGGGACAGGTAAGCATGAGTAGCTGTAAGTAGGAAATGGGACATTCATGTCAGCACAAGAAAGAAAGTTAGTTCAACATTCATACCACTAGAAGTGGTTTTTGTTTTTTTTTTTTTAAGGCTGCTTTGCACATGATAGTAATTCCTATTTTCCTCAATGTCTTCCAGGATCTCATTGGTTTGCAGATATTAGGTAAAAAGGGAATATCTAGAAGCCTAGTCTGGCCTTCAGCATAATATGACTATAAAACTTCCTTCCTAATTTCTACACCAGGCCAAATCTGGTCTTGGGAAGTGCTACACTGATAGCATCCCATCTAAACCTGGAGTAGTCCCCTATACTCATAGAGACCACAACCAGCTTAAATTGTTCCCAGGAAATGTAGGACAGACCGTCCTTCTAGTGAACTTACACTGTCACAGCTAAGACTCTTTAAAACTGGAAAAAGTAAAACCAGCCATTGGGATCAGATCAAAGGTCTGTTGATGTAAGTATCTTGTCTCCAGAGTAAATGGAGATGATGATGAAAAAGCAAGCGTGTATTTTATTTACTCCTCCCTCTCACCCTTTAAACATTTTCAGCTCAAGGACTTCTTGAGCAAGATGTAATTTCTTGCTTTGAACTTGTAGAAAATTTCTGCACAGACAACACCCTGAGACAGCAAGTCCCCAAGTCAGCTACCTCCTCATTTTATCTGTACTGTAAATAATTCCCCAAGCTTCACTTGAGGGTCCCAGGTTTGTGCACTGGAAGAGAGAGCAAAGGATGAACCCTTGGCTACCCTGACCATAGCATTCATCATTTTATATCTCTCTATTGCATTCTTTCCCTACTGTCTTCCATGATTAAAAGTAGTAGCTTACTTTGCTGGTCCTATACACTTCCTCATACCAGGCCATTTTATAACTCTATTATCCTTGTCACCCTATCTAAACCTGTTTCCAGTTATACTGCATTTTTACGATAGAGCTAGAGAGACTGGAGTTCAAAGCTTGAAGAAATTATGGATTTATACAGAGACATAATGATGTCCTCAGGTTTCTTCTCTGGTTGTTTCCTGGTAATCCTCAATATTTGACCTGTTTATTTGAATTCTGCTGATCTCACATTTTCATGGAAATGCCTACAGTTCTCCTGCCTGATTCATAATGGCCAGCTCAGCACCCATGATTTCGAAAGTGAATTTGGGAGTCCAGGGTTCACTAGCACCTGTGAAATTTATTGTTCAACCAACTCAGTCTTGGAAGAATGTTCTGAAATTCTTCACAGTTGGTTCCTACTCAAATAACTTTGTATAATGAGTAAACTTTGCCTCCTCAATGCACATCCATATGTATTGAGTTATGCTGATCCCAGCAAAAAAACCTCTGGAAAACCACACATGAACTCCCTTCACTGCAAGAGCTGACTGTTTACTCCAAATCCTGAATTTTAAATTATTATTTATTCTTTCATAATTTTAAATTTGTGGCAACCCAGCTTTCTCGAGTGGGACAATTCATCAAACATGTTTTATTAATTCAGACAGGCTCTATCAGCCAAGCACTTATTCATGTGTTTACTGCCCCTTCAAAAAGCTACATTCACTTTGTGAGGCAGGACTTCCTTCTGCATGAAATGTCAGAAATGTACAGTTTGCAAACTGTTCTATTTCTTTTTCAGTAGTTAATTGTGTTCATTAAACACACATGTATTTCATACCTACATGCTCCTTCTATCAAAAATACTCATGAAATTATAGCTTGCAACATACTGGGTTTTACCTCTTGTTAAAAAGAATTAAGGACTTTGGTGTTCTCAACAACCCATTTTTTTTCCTACACAGAACACTGGTTATGCAATAATGAGAGTGAAAAGGAATTCTATAATTCTTCATATTCACCAGCGTGAGCCCCATATCATTGTAAGAACAGCTGAATTAGCTTACCATTGAATTTTGAGATTTCCCAATTATTTCTTGCATTCATCTCATCCGCAAGGGAAAAAGTAAATTTTGAATAAAATAATTGTTCATCAGCATCAGTAGCTTGAATGAGAGTTCTCTCTCCTCCCCTGACCGGGTAGCAGAAGAAAGTAGGATAATCCTTAGCTATTTCTGGGTAGTTGTCATTCACATCACGTAAGTGTAGAACCAGGAACGCTTTGGATTTCTGAGCTGCATTATCTGTCGAGTTTAACAGAATGCAAAGTTACATGCACACATTGGATTTACACTCTGGGCTGTTGCATTTGCAGCTATCACAGAGGCACGCCATCAGATAGGCAGTGAAAGGTGGTGTTCTGTCAAAAGGTGGCAGAAACAAGGTCTCAGGAGGTCCTGAGGGATTTGTGGTAGCTGCCACTATTTTTTAACGAGAATTGTTTATTTACCACCAGCTCTTGCTAGCTACAGAATGCTCGCAAGGGAAAGGAGGCAGATCATATCTAGTAATCTGTCATATCCATCATGTCTGGCAAGCAGTCACATCCAAAGTGACCAGTACTCTTTGCAACACTCTTAAGCATGAAATGCCTTGAGTTTCCCACTCCTCTTCTATATACAGAAAATGCAAGACAGAATTGAAAGATTTAATGGCTGGAACTAGAAGTCCTAATATATTTCAGACCTGACAGAGTATTTGCTTTAATTATAATAAAATGAAATTCTGTAGAAGGTTACAAATTGCTCTCTGGGTATGTTTTCAGGAAACCTAACCGTACCTAGGAGAAAGACTAAAATCTTCATAGCTGTAGAGAAAAAAGCAGCAGAAAATATTGATGCTGAAAACAGTGAAAAAATTGAATCTTCTCTATATGTCGTGTGGTCCAAGCAAATATAAGACTATACCAAACTTCATGAAAGCTATTTTAATCCTTGTTAATCCACAGCATCAAGATTTCTTCAACAAATTTAAATTCTTAAGAAATACATACTTCTAAGGATACACCACAGGATGTATATCCGAGATTACATGTTCCAGTACTTTTCATGGGTTTAGTCATGGTAGGTATGATAATTCCTCATAAAAGAATAAGGACAGGGGATTGTGTATATTTAGTTGTTTCATCACTTACTTTGCTCTGATACAACAACCTCTATTGAGTATATTTCTTCAGTTTCTCGATCCAAAGGGGAAGCAGTGTATACCTGCCCAGTGCCTGAATCAATTCTCAGCCATTTTCTCACATCACCTTCCAAGGAGTATCTTTGGAAAGAAATAGGGGGAAAAAATCATATATACCGTTCCAAATTGGGAAAAAATTCCAACAAAGCAAATGTTGCAAAGCAAAGCAACTTCTTTGTTGACTTTATGTAAGAAGCTTGATTACAATAGTACTCAAAGAGAGGATTCTTGGAAGAGTCACAGTACTACAATACTACAGACTAGCAGGAGACACAGACAGAGGAAGAGAGGCCAAAATCATCCAGAATAAAAGTGAGAGCAGAACTACAGAAATGCCATCTCTACTGTAGCCTATGTGCTTGCAATTCCACTTTCCTTCTAAATGGGGAACCTGGGATGGCGCTGAGCTTTTAGTCCAGAAGTGTGTTTTGTCCAAATCCCATGTCTATCTTACCCTATCACATCTCCCACATCTTGGTTTTGATGGGGGCACAAGCCAAGGGCTAGGGGACAGAGGGGCCAGTGCATCCAGGAGCCCTACTGTGGACTGAGAAGGGACCAGTCCCAAGGTGGACTATGATGATTATCCTCTGCCAGTCTGGAGCAGCCTGTTACTACCATTGGGGCAGCCTTGGAACAGAGTGTGCTTTAAGTATGACCACATAATTTGGTTTATATCATTGTTTAAAAAATCACCAAGGTCCCAGGGTATTTACTTACACAAATTTAACCATGAACATATGACCCAGTTAAAGCACAGACATTTGCTTGAGTAGAAGTGACCAGACCTTCTCATTCAATGTTTTTGTTCTTTCAGTACCCTTTACACTAGAAACAGTATGCTTGTACATCTTCTACTTTTCATACTTTTTATTTTATGCCCTTTGACCTATTCTTAGCAGAAATGTGGTTTATGTATAGCTAAATTCCTGTCATGTGTCTCTGTCATCATCCCCCAGAGCTTCTGGACTATGTGGCTCACTTTCAAACTAGCTTGACAGAAGGCCAAACATGATAAGTTCCCAAAAGTTTGGGACAAGTAGAAAGCCAGATGAGAAATCTCTGGGAATAAGAACCCACAGGAGGCCTAAGAGTCACATTGTGCAACTCCATTAACCACTTGGTGTTTTGCTGAATTTTAGTTAAATTTCAAGAACTGTTTATTTTGGGTTGATCCGTTCAGCATTCCAGCTGGGAATTGTACAGCAAAAGTCACAAATAACTCCTCTATCTGACTCTGCTGTGTAAGGTACATTTACAACATGCAACACAGCACAGGAGTTGTCTTGCACAGAGCTTTGCATCCACCATAGAAAGAGATGTGTCATCTCTGACAGCTAGGAAAGAAAATGAATTATTTTTCAGTTGTAGACTTGAGGATGTGTATTTTGGTGGAGAAAAAGTTGAGGTTGTGCATTTTGGTTGTTTCCTGTGTGTCATGAAAAGCAGCTACTCTCTTACTGGTTCAGGGGTACACAGTATATGCCTTATTTTTTTGATAAAGGCATTATGAACCTTGTTATTCTCAGTCCGGCTCTACCTTTTTCCTGGAGATATAAATTAGCCTGCTTCCCTTGTGGTTTCCTGTTTCAAGGCTGATATTTGTCACAGTACAGAGAGAAATCTGGTCAGAAAAATACTGTCCAGCTGCAGGTGGGTCGCTGGCCCCTACCCCACCACACATCCACCTTCTACTAGGAGATAAGACTTCTGTAAAAACAGTATTTTTCCACATGCCAGGTATTGGGCATATTTTCCTTGCATTCCTTGCATTTCCTTGCATTTCCTTTAGAACAATTTTTGAAACCCTAAACTCAATTAATTAATCATAGTCACTCTTTTTTACCGTACAGAATCCCCTTCAGGATCATAGGCCTCCACCGTCATGACCAAGGTATTGACAGGAATGTCTTCAGACACTTCTGTTTTGTAAACTGGCTTCTGGAAAACAGGTGGCTCATCCACATTTGTCACAAAAACTTTCAACACGGTAAAAGAGCTTGAGTTGTACTGCACACCTTCCACCAGCGGTTCGGGGTTTGTGGCATTGATCACCAGGTTGTACACAGGCATTGTTTCAAAATCAAGAGCCTGGATGAATTAGGAAAAAAAAAAAAAAAGGTTGTTGAAGCAATGGCTCTGCTGCTGTGGGGAGCTCCAATAAGAAACTAAAAAGTCCCCCTCTTCTCAAGGAGGAGATTGCATCCCAAACACAGGCAAAATAAGGGAGAGCTGTCAGGAGAAAATGACACGGAATGGTCCATTTAAATGAAACCATATGCCTGTTTAGAGCCTTCCTCAGCAACTGCATTTTCTAATAATGTTGCCACCTGCCTGACTGAGTTTAATAACAATATCCTGTTTACAGAAATAGTATTTATAGCTCTGTATGAGAAGGCCTCAAACGACCTTTGGGTGCCAAAAGTCAAACAAGGGTTGTTACACTACAGAGTTTCTCACAACTGCCTCCTTGGGAAAAAATGAGGCTGAGGCTGATGCTGCAGACGGTTCACCAAACGCTGCCTCTGCCTGCACTTGGCCTGGTGACAGCACACGAGCTGGAGGCACACAATATGGCACCCCTTGGGAAATGAGTGATAAGTTTTCTGGATCCATAGTCCAAGCACCTTTGAGAAGGCTAATTTCAAAGGGAGAGCAATTTTGTTATTGAAATTCATGGATGCCAAAAAAAGTGCTCCTTATATTCCTGTCTCCAGCATTCAGCATATGGGCTGTATCGCCTACGGCAGCACAACCTGTCCTTGGCTTGGTCACAGTTAATGTTCCCCTCATCAGGAACAAACTGCATCTCCATGCTGACATTGAGACATGCTGGCTACACTTGCACCTTGCTTTGCAAAGGCCACTAATGGCCAGAGCATCTGCAGGGAGGAGAATCTGCCCCATCACAGCCCACCACTACCACCACACCCCATGGAAGCATTAGCTGGCTTTCTCTTGTCCAGAAATGCTGCTGCAAAATCACTCAAATAACATAAATTTTTTGTCATTATGGTGCATAAAGACCTACGTCATTGGCTCTTCTGGAGAAGCAGCCAGCAGCAGAGCCAGTGGAGGGAGCTGCTGCTGGTGGTGAGGGCACAGCAAAGGCAGGAGGATAGGTGTGTATGAGCACTGCACAGGCACAGAGCCTGAGTCCAAAAGTGGAGCCTCCTGCAGCCTGCACCATGCTTAGGGTGTCCCAACCCCACCAGCAGTTAAACCCTCATCACAAATCATTACCAGGGCAGTGTGTATGACAAATAAGTAACACTAAAGGAGAAGAATAAAATCCATCTATTTACCTCTTTAATCTTGATGAACCCTCGGTTTGTTTCAGCGTCTGTCTCTATGGTGAACGTGTTGTTTGGATCACCTTCCTTCACTTGGTAGATGATGAGGGAGCTCCCTGTGGCAGGCTCATCTCCATCAGTTGCTTCGATTTCTAATATCATACTTCCTATTGGGATATCTTCTGCCACAGTCACACTACCATACTGAAGAGAGAAAGATGTCATTGAAACATGACATACCATTTGTGGATAAGAACTTCAGCACAACCATTTGTGGATAAGAATTTCAGCACAACCACAAGCTAGTGACCCACATGTGTGGATGTATTTTAACCCGCAGCAGCCACACAAAGGAGGGAAGATTTTTAGCCACACACTTATCGTAAGTGATGGGATCGATGTCAGTGCCACTAGTACAGCACCAGTCCCAAATTTTCAGCTCCTCTGTGAAAACCAGCCCATGATCATGCAGAAGGCATAGTCCAGCTTCTCTGTACCCTGTGAGCACCCTGGCCGCTCATTGTTAAATATTTGATTGCTTCATGCACCATAGGTTGTTGCCACATTGGCATCCCAGCTCTTCTGACTCTTTCATGTGTGCCCCTGCCCAGAAGCCTCACCTTGAGACCAGGTCCTAGACCAAGACCTTGAGGTGAGATGGTGTAAAACCTGCTCTGCAGGCACCTTGTCTGCATGAGACTGTGCTGACCTTGCCATCAACTGAGATGGGCAATGCAGTCTGCAAGGCCCAAAAACTGACATAGATTCCCTGAAAGGACAACTACGCCTGACAGGCCAGACAGCTCTCCAGAGCCCACCACCTACATGGCCTGCAGGAGTGGTGGGAGCTGGGACACCTCTGTGTAAGTACTTCAGCCACTCCAGTGTCTTCCAGGAGGCTTGGGCCATCAGGCAGAAGTCATGAAATGTCTGCAGGCTCTGCCAGATGTCAGCACCTCCACCAGAGAAAAGGCAAGAGCCTCACATCCATCCTAGAATCAGGTTTGGGCACGGATCACTGGACCACTGTTTCTGGCCAAGCCACATAGGGCTTTTGATTCCCATTCACCTTCTGGCTGTTTTGGGTACGCTAGTGCTGTGTTTGGAAAGGTACTTGGGAGATGCCAGCTTTTTTTCTGTTTAGCTGTCTGATTAATTTTAAAGCCTTTTCTTCCCCCTTTCCCTTCAGAACTTGCATTTCTGGAATAAACTGCTTTAATAGAAAAACTTCTTTCTGTACACAGTTTTCCACTGAGCAAATAACCTTAAATTTCATAATTAGCTGTTAGTCTGTCCCATTGCTCACTATCTAGATAGAGCTTATATGCAGACTTGCAGTAATATTTTACCTTTATTTTTACTAGTAGTTACTTTGTTACTTGTTCTGTAAATAGCTAGCTTCCTGCTGACATCCTATAGACATTGAAGGTATGCTCAAACACTTGTCAGAAGTTATTGGAACATCCAAAATGGTGTTAAAAATACTCACATCTGAATTTTTAAAGATGGGAATTTGATCATTGATGTCGATGACATGTACTTCCACATTACAGATTGTTTCGAATGCTGCATGGAAAGAGACAAACAACGTCACACCAGCCTTTCTGCCAAAAATAACTCTCCTCCAGAAGAGTTCACTGTGAGCAAAAGTGAGCATTGTCAGATTGCCCAGCCTAAGCACTAAGTTGAGAGAAGCACTTATCTCAGATATCTCTTAGTCAATGACAACCTCACTCTCCATCTTACCATTGATCTTCCCAATTTCTCCAGCGCTGTCCCATCCTGTTTCATTTCCCTCACTTTTTAAAACCATATCTGTTTACCAGGATGATGATAACTATAAATTGTGTTAGCTGTCTCATTATCACTTTTCCATATCAAAAAGTAACCCCTGGGTTGTTAACACTCCCTTGTCCTCTTGGCCATAAGGCAGCACCCCCAGTTTTGTTACAGGCAGACTTCAGATTCATGTAAATCTAACCACTACCTGAGCAGAGGCACCCACAGCAATGGCAGGTTGTGATTTTAGAAGCATAATATATCCATATATAGATGGATTTAGTGTTTTACGAACATGCCTCATGAGCTGAAAGTTAAGGAAAATTCTAAGCAACATTGTTTGGATGGAACTCAAATAAGCATCCAAGACAAATCACCAGCTTCCTCCCTCTGGAAAGTTTTCCATCATCTGCCAAAATGATACAGACATCTTTCATGATACAGACATTCATTTACAGACATCTTTCCATGCCAGTTCCTTCATGCACAAATTTTGCCTGACTGTAGGGATTTCAGCACAAAGCTTTAAGCTTTGGTATGAAGTTTGATTTCCTTTCCATTCAATGAATCACAAAGGACTCATGACAATTTACATAAGGGAAAAGATCATTTTTGAAGTATAATTTCAGCTTAATATTCTCTTAATGTTCTAAAATATTATCTAAACTGTCTGAGCAGCTGTGTTTAATTTCTTGATTTTTTTTTCAGTTAAGTCCCTTTGAAAGATCTGGGGGAAAACCACAATCGTGATGTCTTCATTTTTTCCCCCGCGGAAGGAAATCTCTTTCTGAAGTACTTGTTAACAAGCTTCCCAATTTAGTCACACTCTGTCCTAGAGCTGGTTCCCTTCCATGCTTGCATTACGAATCATGATTAATCTCCCTGCATCTCAAGAACAGGACAAGTACCATGCCAGAGCAAGACAGCTCTCAGTGCTGCCTATTCAGCAAATCCTCCTTGTCTCCCCATATCCCTTAGATACTGAACACAAGTCATGCCAGTGTGGACAGAGTTATTCCAATGTGTAACAGCAGGCATTACTTACCTGAATCTGTCACCAGGACCTTCAAGAAATACTTGGCTGAATCACGCTTGCTTAAGGAAGGGCCAGTTAATTGCAAAGTCCCGGTGTCTTGCTGAATATAGAAGAGATTCCTTGAGGGAAATTGAGGTTCCTGACTTTGGATTTGGAAATGCAGACGAGAGTAAAGGGTGTCCTTCTTATCCATGTCCGTAGCCAACACAGAGCCAATGTTACTCCCTGTAGCAGAGCAGAGATGGGAGTCAGACAGAATGCAGTGGTCCCGTTTCTCCACAGAAGTGCACAGTGACAACAGTGATACCAGTGCAAAGGATGGAGGGGCAATAAAAACAAAGCTGTATGGAAAACACTTCAATGGACGTACAATCTTTTCAATGCTGGGAGTTTTTGCTTTAGCATCCCAACATACTGGTTTGGGGTCAGGGCAGTCCAAAAGACTGTAACAGCAGACTTTTCAGTCCTGAAATCAAATAACTGATGTCAAGACATTGGAAGATTTTGGTAATGGTCCATTGAAGTCAGAGGCATTATGCTGGAGTTGCAGCTGGATGAGGGAAAATGGGCTCATGCCACTTTAAGAACAGTATTTCTTGTATTGGTAATAAAAGAGGTGTTTATCTAACAGTGTTAGAGGTTTTTAACTAAGCAGGTATCCAAATCTGTGGTTGTGGAAAAAAGCAGTTTTACATTTTAAATAGAACAGCATTTTTAAAGTGGGTGTTTTGGATCTGTCCTTCTCAGGTTCTTGAAATCCTTTCTCAGGAATTATTGAAGGGAAAACAGGAGGGCTATTTGCACAGGAAAATATTTCCCTGGGACAGCCATGTTTTAATCTTTGGGATCAGAATTTCTAGCTTCATTCACACACAGCTAGGAACAACAGGAATACAGTGAAGTGTATAAATTAACAGAATTTCTTTTCTTACCTCCCTTTTCATTTTCTTGAACTTCAATTATGGTGAGGTCCTGCTGACACACAGGGGGATTGTCATTGATGTCTTCCACAATAACATGAATTTGCAAAGGCTTGTCCACCAGCTCTCCCGTGTTATCTTTCGACACCACAAAGAATGTATACTGCAACAAGAATATAACAATTAGATGGTTTGAATGTCCACGGTGACAATATTTTGCATTTTTGTATGTAACTACGGGAATACGAAATATCCTCTCATGAGTTTGCTCAGTATTTTCTCTCTGTTTAAATAAGAACTCTTCCATCACCCCTTAGCTTCCGAGGCCTGAGTTCTCAAAGGATTTTAAAATCTGTGGTCCCCAAGGTCTGAAGTAGATCTGAAACCTCCAGATACCCTTCACTCCACACTTCCCACCACCTACCTCTTACTTGTGCACCTACAACCCTGCCATAGCTGGTCCATGCTGCACATTGTATATATGCTGCACATTGTACATATGCTGCACATTGTACATATGCTGTAGGCAGAGATTGCTACTGCCAGACCCCCTCTAGGGTAAGAACCTGGAGCCTGTTTACAGTATAATAGGTGGATGAACTTTCACATATATCACATCATTTCCAAACAGAAGTGACAAGAAACAAAACTTTTATCTATTCTCCCTTTCCCTGTCCCCCTTCCTTTCTGTTGAGCTTTCTCATATTTACTCCCACACCAATAATCAGCTTCCTGCTGTGCTCTCTGCCATCAGTGAAGTTTTCTGTGTTTACTTACAGTATCCTTTTCTTCCCTGTCCAATGGTTGGGTCACATAAATATCCCCATTCTCACTGATGGAAAATGGGAGCCTTGGCAGCTTTTCTTTTTCAAAAATGCCATAAATTACACCTGGTTCATTTGACTGCACCTAAAAAAAAAAAAAAAAACCAAAAAATAAGTCCCGATAGGAAGTCACAAGTGTAGAGTGAGATTTAACAGGGATTATTTCTGGATCACAAACAGAAACAATTGCATTCCTGTTAGCTTCATAAAATAGAAAATTAACAGTTTGGTGGGCTCTTGGGATGAACTACAGAAAGTCAGACTGATAATCCATCTCTGCTCTCTGAATTGTGTGCTGAAGCCACTTTACCACAATTTCTCTGTCTGTCCAGATGGGATACAACACACCCCTTTTTATAAAAGGATTTGGTGATATGGAGATAAATTGTGATTATGAGAAAAAAAAGCATTATTTTCATTTGAATATCTTAATACTAATGATTTCCTCTCCTAACACTCTCTATTCCTGCCTGTTGTTTTGTTCTCTTTAATTCAGAAAAGTGGAACAACGAAACAGCACCAAATTAGAAGGAGCTGACAACTCCCTCCAGGAGAGAGAGACTCTGCAGAAAGACCTTGATAAATTATAGAGACAGGCAATCACCAAGTGTATGAAGTGTAACAAAGTGACAGATTCTGCACCTGGGATGGAGCCACCCTGGTTGTATGTATAGGCTGGGGAACAAGAGGCTGAAGAGCAGCTCCACAGAAAGGACCTGGAGCTCCTGGTCAGTGGCAAGTTGAATATGAGCCAGCAGTGTCCTGGCAGCCAGGAGGGCCAACCCTGTCCTGGAGGGGCACAGCATCAGCAGCAGGGCAAGGGAGGGGATTGTCCTGCTCTGCTCTGCACTGGGGTGGCCTCACCTTGAGTATTGTGTGAAGTTTTGGGCACAACATTATAAAAAAGACATTAAGCTTTTAGAGAGTGTCCAAAGGTAGGGCCATGAGGATGGTGAAGGGTTTGGAGGAGAAGTCTTAATAGGAGCAGTTGAGGACACTTGATTTGTTCAGCCTGGAGGAGATTGAGGGGAGACCTTAACATCCTCGTGAGGGGAGGCAGAGGGGTGGGACTGGTCTCTTCACTTTCTTGACCAAGGGCAGGACTTGAAGAAGCTCAGCTGGGGGAGGTCTGGGTTAGATATCAGGAAAAGGTTTTTCACCCAGAGGGTTGCTGGGCACTGGAACAGGCTCCCCATGGAAGTGGTCACAGCACCAAGCCTTCATTAGTTCAAGAAGCATTTGGACAATGCTCTCAGGCACATGGTGTGACTCTTGGGGTGTCCTGTGCAGGGCCAGGAGTTGGACTCGATGATCCTGATGGGTCTCTTCCAATACAGCATATTCTATGATTCTGTGACTCTGTGAAAACAAATACCTGGTACCTATCTGTAAATAGGTGCATGCTTTACATTCATCAAGGCTTATGAAGAAGGCTCCTTCTGGGGCGCCCCACATTTAAAATGAAATAAAACACACAGACTGCTAAGTTAGCGGAGTCAGTATGAACAATTATGTTCTATATAGCAGCAACTACATTTCATTTTCCCGTAGGCAGAATCAACATGACATTGGCTACCACATGAAATGCATATACAAGAGACCTCAAAATGGGTGCACCCTTACATGTTAGTCTTCTTTCTACCTGTTTTCATTTTCATTCTGAATTTCCTGGGGCTGTCACTGAGAATAGCACCAAGCCAGTTACTCTTGCGAACAGGATCCATGGAATCCTGCCACATTCAAGGGATGACAGCATTGGGGGTGTCATTGCCAAGGCATTTTTCAAAGTCAAATATTTCTGAAAGGCTGTTGGCCTGGTAGTTAATATGTACTGGTACATACACTGCTATTGGTCTCCAGTTATCAGCAAAATATTTTGTGCTTGAACTGTGAAAAGAGGAATATTGGGAGAGCAGGATGTGAAGGAGAGTATTTCAGTTCTTTCAAGGTACTTATGATGTAGCAGTTGTGCTGCATGATACAAAACTGGTCACAGCAGGTGCCCCTGAGTGTGAGGGACTGCCCGCAGCAGGGCTGTTGTGGAGCTGGTCCTCTGCCCTGCTCTTCTGCAGGTGGAAGAAGCTAACCATAAAATAAGCTCCAGAAAACTCTTGGTTTGCACAAAACCTGGAGGACCCATGACTGGATTTTGGTCCCAAACTGAAAGGCAAAGTTCAGTCACTCTAGTGTTTGTATTGACTGTATCTCAGTCATCTTCAAACTATTAACTTTTGTGCTAACAAAAAATCAATGAGACCTCCACTAACAATCATTTCCAAAGGATGCCGTATTAAAAAAAAAAATGACTGGGAGGTGTCAAAGTCCTTCTGAAGAACCTGGTGTTGGATACAGTGGGGACACTTTCACAGTTAGTTGTGAGGAAAAACCTGTGTGGTACAAGGAGAAGTTCAAGGAGTGTGGTCAAGGACCCTACCTTGCTGATGTTGACAGGGTGGGCTTGGGTTGAGTTTTCTTTGATGTAGATGATGGGGGGAGCTTTCCACAGGCTCTCCTTCACAGTGATGATCACATCAACACTGCTGGTGAAAGCATTCGGTGTCGTCCCTGCCATATCCCTCACGGAGACAACAAGTATGAAGGTGTCCTGCTTTTGAGGATCCAAGTAATAAGAGCCTAGAGACAGAGCAAAGAGTCAAGAGAAATGACACGGGGGCTGTGGAGGCTGTTCATCTGCCCATTGCCTCCTACATGCACTATGGTTCTTTAACTGCTTCAGGCTTACTCCTTAGATGGTCCTTTGGGACAAACCTCAGCAAGCCACTTCCTCTGAGTTCTCTAAATGAAGCAGCATAGCCTCATGTGCATGGAATCATATGAGGCCTCTGTGCTGTGGTCTCATTTTGCACAGAGGCATCACTGAACAGCCCTCACCCCAGTTAGGCACTTGTTCAGCCCAGAAGAATAGATGGGTGTTTCTAATGATTGCAATTTAGTTGGGATCACATGTCCAGCTGAGTTTTCTCTGCATTTTTCATGTTACTGCTTTTGGGTTTCTAGATTTCATGGCAGAGAATTAATTCCAAGAAATGACACGGTGTAGTCCTAAAGGCCAGAGGATCTTCTCAGTGTACTTTTAGATCTCAATCTCCATTTCTGCTAGCTTCCCTTGGATTTGATGGGACAAAAAACAAGTTCCCCAAAACTAGGGCTTTAATGGAGTCTGTCCCACTGGCTACATTTATTCAGAATGTAGCATCAGACCTGTGTTGTTGTTTTGCTCCTATGCATATCCCAGAACTCAAGCTTGCTCTTTCCAACCAAGAATCCTTTTACGTACCTTTCCTGCTTGGTGAGATTGCTCCAGTTGCATTATCAATCTGGAAAAGCATTTCCTCATAAGGGTTGGGAAAATGATGGAGAATGCTATAGGACAGCTGTGCATGGAGAGTTGTAGGATCATCACGGTCAGTGGCATGGACATACATGAAGGGCTTGCCTGTTTGGATTGGAGAAGAAACAGTGGTAAGAGAAGAGACTGAACCTTAACACATAATCCATTCGAGCAGAGCTCTCAAACCAGGAAAGCAACTTATGGGGAGCTCCCATTGTTCCATAATGCATCTCTCATGGGAAGCCATGTGCAGAGGCTACACTGCTGTATGCCATCCCACAGATCAACCTTCCACAGCTCTACTTAATAGGATCACAACAGGTGTGGTGACCAGTTGGTGAAGAAGGTGACAGAGTTAAATCAGCAGAGAGCTATCTACCACACAAGAGTGCCTGAACCCAGAGTTCAGCTCACTGGGATCTCTCCTTAAGGCCACTGTGCAGTTCTTACACAAATCAGTTAAACCCAAAGCACCTTGATAAAAGTGGTGCATGACCTGCAACACAGATACAATAAAAGAACAATCATACAGTGAGAAAAAATATGGAAATACCCAGTAATGTAAGTCAACTTTTACCTTTTGCGCACCAGTGCAGCATTCAAAATCTTTTTGACTTGGATGCACTGAAGAATACAGTAATATGTTTCAGAATAATTTTCTGAGCCCATGGAGGTTTATATGCATATTATTTAGCAAAAGTTTCTTCTTGAGTCCATAGCCACAGCAATAACAGCTGTATGAGTCCTTTGTTTTGTTTCCAAGATGTAAGTCTCAACTTACTGCTCTTTGATACTTGCATGACTTTTGGACTGGATCACTGCAATTCATAATCTAAGACTCTCTTCTAAATGTTAAGGTTTATCCCATGTTCTGAGAAGCATAACTCATGATAAGCACTTACCCCATATCTAACCTGGCACTTTCTTTCACTGATATGTAAAGACTCAGATAGTCTTAGCATTCTCCTTCTGTATAGTCTTTGGTAGCCTTTAAATTTTAAACCCCTTCTAGCATAAGGTTTTGTTGGTTTTTTGTTTTGTTTTGTTGTTTGTTTTTTTCCCAGAGCAATGGAGAGAGCAGCAATATTTGTCTGCTAAGTGACACTTGCAAAAGAATAAGCAATAAAAAATATTTCTGATTACACTCATCCCTTTACACCATATAGTGGTCACCTCTTTGCCCTTTCATTATATTAGAGGCTTTCATCCTTATTTTGTACAGTCCTGTGGGAAGAAAAACTGGTCTTTTTCCAGCTTGTATAGCAACCACTTTACCTTCCTGCTTAATTTACCTACCTTCCTATTAATGATAATATTTAATTGTGGTGGCAATTACCTGGACGAGAGTTCTGCCTCACTACTCCGTAGTACTTTGTCTGGTTAAATTCTGGTGGGTTGTCATTGATGTCCTCCACATATATTGTAACATTATATGGACCTTTAACTCTCTTTCCACTCTCATCTAGACTTTCCACCTGATTTGATAAAAGAAGGAACAGCAAGTAAATATTTTCATGCCAATAGGTTAAAAGGCATACATTAATATCAGGGTGTCAGATGCCAGGCCACTCTTACTGTCATGCAAATCTGGTGAGAGCCACCACTGGGCAGGTCCACACACAAGGAAAAGTTTCCCATTGTAGCTCCCTGACAAGAATTTGTCACAGTATATAATGCCAACAAAACAAAATAACCCACTCCTGCTTCTGATGACACCTTCCAGAGGACAATTTCCCACTTCCAGTTTCAGCAGAAAATCCAACATGATATAGCATTTATAACTAATTGCAATTATAAATATATATCAGAAAAACAGTCTGATATAAGGGTTAGTAAAGAAAAATTACTTCTAAATTCCAATGACTTTTTTCATGCAATTTGACTTATTTTTCAGCCTTCTTTAACTTTAAATCACCAAGTATACAATATATCTGTCACACTTCATTTTGTTTGCACATAATAGATAAAAATCATGATTATTTATGCCTAACCAAGCATAACTTTTTCATTCTGTCATCACTTTTTGTCTATAAATGATTCACATGCTTAGGGTTATTAACTTCTGGGGCTAGGAAATTGTCCTCTCTAATTCCAATCCAAGGGTGCTTTAGAGCTGAGAATGTGAAACCATGAAACCTGAAGTGATAGACTTTAGAAAGACTGCTAAGGCTGGCTGAAAAATCATCATGTACTTTGTCTGTTCAGATACTGATCCTCTCATGATCATCTCTTGCTCAGCTGCTTGTGCCTCAGAGAA
Organism: Motacilla alba alba; assembly: GCF_015832195.1. NCBI lineage: Eukaryota > Metazoa > Chordata > Aves > Passeriformes > Motacillidae > Motacilla > Motacilla alba. Next base: position 128,142,265 of record NC_052017.1, read on the forward strand.
AGACAGCACCATTTTTGACAGAGTTAAGGAGGACAAGGCTGTACTGAGACCCAAAGACTGCTCCATTCTCAACAGTGCTTACACTAGTGAGATCCTCATGAAAAGGATATAATAGCAGGACAAGCACACAAAGCTTTTTTCTCTCTTAGAGTCCAACATCTGCCCAACAGCTTTCTGCTGTTATCTGACAGAGGTTAGATCTGTGCCTCTCTGCCTAAATGTCTTTCACTCACACTGTTTCACAGAGTCACAGAATATTCCGAGTTGGAAGCGACCCACAAGGATCATCAAGTCCAACCCTGAAGTGAATGGCCCATACAAGGATCAAACCTTGGCATTATTAGCACCATGCTCTAACCAACTGAGCTAATCTCAGTTTGTCACCATGTATATTATAAGCTTTCTAAATTATTACAATAGTTCATTTTTCCATTCCAGAAATGGAATTCACCCTATCAGCCTTCAGGGATAACAAAAAAAAAAAAAAAAGCTCATTCATGAGGCTAGATTTTACTTCCAGTCAAGTATTCCCCTCATATTAGGAGAGTTAAAGGGTTGTGTTGGCATTACAATTTTTGTTTTCTGAACATAGCCTTCCTCTGCGAAGGAGCATTTTCCTGTTCAGATTTTGAGAGCTACAAAACTGTGTGTCTTCCAGCAAATCTTGATATTAAAAATGAAAATCCTGCCTGTAATCATAGGCAAAATAAAGGACTCAAAATTCCAACAGATTTCTCTTACTATCAGGTATACCCAAAGAGGATGAATGTGAATACTTCTCCCTTCCTATTTTTCATTGAGTTTTTACCTGCAGCTTGTGCACTTTTTGGGTCTCCCAGTCCAGAGACCCATTGATGTACAGGATTCCTGTCCTCGGCTCAATGTCAATAATTCCAGCTTTTTCACCAGACATGTTGAAACTCACAGCAGGTGGCTCAAGTTTGAACTACAACGGGAAAAGAAAAAAAAAACAACAAAACACAACCAAAAATAGAGGGAAAAATTATCATTTTTTCAGCATTTTCACCATAATAAAAATAATTTCATGCTTTTGTGACTTTTAAAATCTATTGCTAACAGTGTGTTTGGCTGGGAGAACGATATTCCAAGAGTCTGGTCAAACAAGTCTGCTCTTTTCTGATCCTCAGCAGAGGAGTTTTCACATTATTTCCTGAATGCTGCAAGAAATCCCGACTGCAGTTTGTTTCCAAAGCAAACGTCTGCTTAGGACAGGCTTTGTCTGAGCATGGGAATGGAAAAAAATGACACACATCCTCCATTTGCCTGGGAGCTGGATCTGTCCTTCTGTGGTTATGGCTTTGGGAGGAAAACCTCAGAGTCAAAGGAAAATGATGACACAAGTTACATGGAAAGAAATTCTCCAGGAATGTTGATTTTATTAATCCCTGTCTTAGGATATCCTCTTAAATATGTGTTTGAGAGGGGGTTGTCTCCTGCTCTTTGCATGTAGATTCTTGAATTCCCAGAGAGAGGAATTAAAAATTAATTTTGGATCCTCTTGAGGGACTGTTCTTCCCACCAGCACAGAGACAGCACTTCGTATGTGGTCTCTGTGTGCAGGCCATGGGGTTCTTGACCAGAGTGCATAACACGAGACATTGATTACCTGGTGAAGGATGCGTGGACCCCCTCCTTCTTGAACAGAGAAGTCCATGTCCTTCAGAGGCCCACTTACTCTCAGGCCCTCCAGACTGAGCCACATAGCCTGTGAGAGAGAGAGGGAGAGAGAGGGATGGAGGAAAGCAGCTGAGGGATGTCTGCTGCCACCACACACAAACAGCAGCTCCCCACCCCTGGGCCTCCTGCAAGCTATTTTGCTGTAGTATAATGGCAGAGACCCTTCCAGGCTTGCACTGAACATCTCCAGGCTCTTTAGTGTACATAATTTTTTTAAAGCAGGGAGACTTATTAATTAATTAGAGAACAAAGGCTTGTGCCCTGCCCTTTTCTGACCACTACATAATTAAATGAGATTGGATCTACCTTCAAGAGCAAAGAGAAGAATAAAACAGATGAATGTAAACTAAGAGCAAAAGAGAATTCATAAAATCATTGCTGGATCTCCTCTTGTCCCCATCGGGACCTATCCAAGAGCCACAAAGCCCAGTGAAAACAAGCGTGTCTGGAAATCAAACATCACACCTGGGGATGAGGAGGAGCTGTGGCTGCACCCTTTGTGATTTCCTCAGTAAATCAAATCTTTTTTGTAAGGGATTGAGCTGGCCCTCCCTGGGTTCCTACAGCACCCCCCTCAGTGCCGCAGCCATCTGGGCAAACCACCTGAGCCCTGCGCCTTCACATCGATTGCATGCGAATGCAAACCACAGAGGGAGTAAACATGTCCTTCAGATCTTTGGGTTTTACCTGATGGCAAAAATGTCACACAAATCTGTCTCGGCCTCTGTTTTCTTTCTAATGGCTAGCAATGTCCTAGCATCATGGGCTTTTTCTGCCAAATTTTTATGAGGTTTTTAAACCCCACAGTCCCCAGTGCCCAAAGACCTCCACACTCCTGCCCTAACATTTTAGGGCTGTTCTTGCTTCCAAACAAAGAAAAAACCAAAAACCAAAACAAAACAAAACAAAACAAAAAAAAGAAGAGCCTTTCAGGGCAGGCCTTGCACACAAGACAATTCACTCTATGGGTCAGATAATCAACCTGTTTCTTCAAAGGAAAGACCAAGATTCCCCAAATTCCCTGTCTTCACCACCTATCTTTCAACATCAAGGATCTGCCTGTCAGAATAAGGACTCCATTATTTAGCTGCACAGGTAAAGTTTCTTTTCTTCCATAGTAAAAATTTATTTATTTTGCTTTACAGATTTACAGTGCCATTGCCACCCTGTCCATCACAGCACAGGGTTGAGTGTGTGTTCTCTGCTGCATGACTTTTCCTCTGGATTTGATCCTATTGCTGCTGGGACAGCTATTCAATTTCTCACAGAAAAGTACAGTCTGCATATCACCAAGGGAAAGCTTAATTCTGCCTATGACAAAAACATAGCTAAGTTCAGCACAATTCACCCTAAAGCACTGCTCTGTGAGTGTGTGTCACTAGTTGTGTTCCAATAATTCCATATTGTTCTTAATAATAGCCAGAGATGCTGTCCCGCTCGCCTACAAGGCTTTGCGACTCCTTTTGAAAAGGGGAAAAGAAGAGAGCTGGGGAAGGAGAGGGAGGGAAGTTAGTGAACACTAGTGTCAGCAGAAGAATATCAACAAATGCAATCTGATAGTTATGCATCCAGGAAAATGCACTTTGCAGCTACTCTTTAATATTTTTGCAAAATGCTGACTGCTGGCCTCGCTAGGGATCAGATATCAGGACCCTGAATCTGACCTGCTACAGCTATTCCTATGTCACACAGGTTGGCACAGCCTGGCTCCTGGAGGCCTTTCCTGGGGCCCTTTTATGGACAGATTTTGCTTTATCATGTTTCCTGCCATGGAGGAACAAAGGCTGATGCTATAAAAACCAGCAAGTTCAAAGTGCAGCCTGTGAAACAAGTAAGAGATATCACTTCTGTTGATTAAAATTACTTTATGTGGACCATAAATATTTCCAAACATATTTCTACCACATGAATCACTGTTCAGGAGCTTGAAAGGGAAAGAGGCTTTACCTCTTGGTCCATATCCATTGGTATATCTTCTGAAGATGGCCATAATGCTTGCAGAGTGGCTTCATTGGGGGCCCAGCACTGCCACAAGCAGCAGCTTGTGAAAAGGGAAGGGAAAAGGAGGTGCTCACTGTGGCACCCCTCAAGGTCTCCATATTCTGAGGCATTTTCTTACTGAACTTAAATTTAATGCATTTTTCAATCTTTTCTGGTAATTTCAATTGTGAAGTAGAAGTCACCACTGCTGTAGCCTTTACAAACATCAGTAAATCTATTGCATTTAATACATAAGGTCCATAAAGAGCATTATGAACACATTTCAGTTCCAGAAAACCCTCTGAAGAGGAATTCACAGGAATCAAATAATGAGGATACATAATTAATATGCCTAGTTTAAACTATGAGTCATTATATGTCTTAGAATACATTTAATATGTCAGCACATGGATTATAATGCAGATTTCATGATATTGATGTTTGCACTCTCTGGTGATTTGTTGCAGTATGTTTAAATCTTTTCTAGTATGAAATTCACATATTGTAAACAGTGGAAGAGGAGGTAGAAGAGGGAAAACAAGTAAATTGGTGCCTTCTAGGCTTTTTGAAGGTTTTTTTTCCCTAATGACTGAGCTGTCTTCTTAACTTGCTGTGGGGGTCACACACAAGTGCTGGGGACACACCCAGAGTTACAGCCACTCTGCTGGCACCAGGACCTGCGGGCTGGCACACCCCATGGATTACAGCTCAACCTTTGCCGTTTGCTCACAGATAAACAAAGGAAAACCTGAAACTCACCAAGTGAATGAGAAGCAGAAATTGAAGTCCACACAGCTTAAGCATACTGGAATATGCTTTGCTTCAGCTCCTGCAAAGAGATGACAGTCACTTTAGCCCCATAGAGTTGGCCCAGTCTATTTGCACACCAAGGCAACAGCTGAGTTTTCCTGAAGCTGCAGGGAGAGAGCTGAGGAGTCGGTCCCGAAGGAGCAGCTGCAGATCTGCTCAAGAGAGACAAGACCACTGGTAGCCCTGGGCTGCCAAGGAAGGCTGTGCCTATCAGGTTTTGCCTAATGGTATAAGAGATGCAACATGTGAGACGGCCGAAGAGCTCTCAAAGAGTGAACCCCACACAAAAAAAGCCGTGCAACCGCATTGTTACAATGATTCTGTACTGCAAAGCCATTTTCATTTCTGCTTTACTGAAAGCAATGAGATGTTCACAGGAAATCCTATTAATCACAGGACAGAGGTCTTGCAGAGACTATCCTGAGGTGTCTGTCTTCTGGTTCCAAAAATCCAACTGTTTCCTGCAGATTGCAGAGGCAAAGGAAGCCTAAGGCATCTGCACTCCCTAAAACAACATAGCTACTGGAAACAAAATTTCCAAGTCCAAGGAGCACTCTCTGCCTCAAATTTCAAAGAAATATTGAGCACACACTTCCACGGTTTATGTTCCGTCCTCCTGAAAACTAGATGGCTTTTGCAAAATGCTATCCTACTTCCTCACTGCCTCCAGATTTTTACAAAGAGGATAGGGCCGGTTCTGGAAGGAGGTGAAGCTGGCATATTGTGCTGCCATCTTCAGTGGTGCTTCATGTTATATGGCCCACACCTACAGGAATCCTTCCACAGATCTGTCCCAAGGAGGCCCCCAATGGGGAGAACACAGTGTGGAGGCACAGCTCCCTCCAGATGCTTTCCTGCTTGTGCCCCTCCCCCTTCTTTTCTTTCCTCAACGACTGAACAAAAAGGGGACCTGTGAATATAGAAACTGCTACCCACACTGCTGTTCTCTAAAGCACTCATTCTAGGACATGCCAAAGGAGTTAATCTTCCAAATCCCATTCTGAGCTACGTTATACTGTGTGTGAAATTACACCCTTTGAAATACTGGGCTCTTTCCTTGGGCTGGAGGGAACTGTGTGGGTACTGGAAGAAAATAATACAACACGCTTTTGAAACCAGAAGTGATCAGAAAACTCATGAAATTTGTCAGGAGGCAAGGGCTGAAATGAAGCCCCCTGTAGATGCTTGGCTGTGATTCCTCCTTAGTGGGTCCTTCACAGACCTCCTGGAACCAGAGGAGGTGGCACAGACAGGGCAGAGAGAAGGAGAAGACACTTTGAACCTCCTGGAAGGACACTTCAAACCAAAACTGTTGCTGATATTCTGGTTACACAGTCAATGAAAATTCTTTCTGTTCCTCTGCCTATACAACCTCTCCCCTCCCCTCCTGTCCTGCCACTCTCCTCTGAATATATTGGCCTGTTCCTGCTGCACTTAGTAGCCATGTGGGAACCTCAAAAAACGAATTCCTTATTAATCTGCGGCAGAAGGTGGGACAGAGTGCCCAAGGTGCTCCCTCTCCATCCTGTAAGGCAGCAAGCAGTCTGTGCCCAGGGGCTCCCTGCAGGGTTTTGTCTGTCCCGCTGGAGAAGGCATGGCTGGAGGTGCCTCTTTGCCAGCCAGCAGCGGAGGAACACCAAGGAGCTAAAAGTACGGGGGGAGGCCATCAAAAGGGAGGAAAAACCCTATGGGGTGGTCTGGGGCACCGTGGTCTGGATTCAGGGCAAAAAGAAGGAGCAAGACCTACCGGGGGAGGAGAAAGTTTTAGGGGAAATCCCACCTTACTTTTGGGGACAGAAAATGCTGGCAAATTAATTGCTAAATGTGGCTGTGTCATGGCCGGGTTCTCCTGTCCAGATCCAACTACCAAATGCAGCAGTGGAAATTCAGCCATTTCACAGTTTGCATGACAAGTGTCTTTGATGTTTCCTTCTCTTTGAACATAACTATCATTTCCTTATGTCATGTCATTTATGCTGCCCATTGCAAGTTTTGATCAGTCCTTGAACATTTATTTTTGGGTGGAAACTGTTACCAAGTCTCACGAACCATCTCACTGCCAAGGACAGAAACCCCAAAATCCATACTCCTCTGTCACTCAGAACAGAATTCCAGTATATATAGATTCATATAAAAGTTTTCAGTTAACAGCAGTTGCAGGATTAGAATAGCATCAGCTTAACTAAAAGCAGCTTGAGATCTGGGTTGAGGACTGGAGCCATGTTTTCTCCTTCATTTCTTAGCTTCATCTCAGTGCTATATCCCTAATAATCCCTCACGCTTCCCATGACTGAAGAGAAATCTCTAGGATAACCATCCTACAAATATTCCAGTGACTTTCAATAATAAACATTCAGAGAACAAAGAATATTCCCGGAGATTAAAGTTCAGTAAAAATCACAAGTATTTGGTTCCATGGAAAAAAAAAATTATTTTCTTTAGTTGATTGATTTCAGATGTTCAAATTCAGCAAAGAGAAAACAGAGGAAATTGATCCAAATCAAATATAAACCAGACTAAGCCTTAGCACAGCAGTCATCCATTTTACAGGGACAGCAGAGTTCCTAACATTGCCTGAAAATCCTTTAGCAAAACCCCTGCTTCAGCTTTTAAAATCTTTCTGTGAAATGTCAGTTAGATCATCCCTTACCTGTAACATGAAAAGCTTATTTTGCTGCAAAAATGCTTCTTTCTTTCAGCTGTGGGAATCACCTTTGCACAGCTTGCTGATGTCTGTCTGTGCTTATCCAGTTTATAGTTCCTCAGACTTGCCCTCAGAGATTCAGCAGCTCAAACATTAACTGCAGGACAATTATTGATTCTAATGACTAGGTGTGGTACGAAACAGCAGCCCTGTAAGGAAGCAAGGTAGCTCCACGGTAATTCACAGTCTTTGATACTTTTACAGCCATTATGCTTTTCTTTCTGATTTAATTTTTTTTTAGTTGGGCTGTGAGAAAAGAACCGGCAGGGCATGGGTTGGAGTCACGGGGAAAGACAGCCTTTCTGCAGGTGGAGAGGAGAGGACGTGGGCCTTGAGTGGAGAGCTGTTTGCTACTTGCTAAGTCACAGGAATAATTCGCATTCAGAAGACAAGAATTTGGACATAAATGTGGCTTGTTTTCACAGCAGATCCTTTCATGGGAAGGACCCAGACGAGTTAAGAAAATAATTCATCAGTCCTCGTATTGGAAAGTTCAAATTCTGTCTGAGCTCTGCTAAAAATTTACTTTGGGTAACTTTGGGCAAATCAGTCTGTCTGCCCTTTTCCAGATACTTATCTCATAATGGATGCAATAATTCCTTTCCCTTTTGTGCCATCTTTCACATCTGTTTTATGTTTGCAGCCTTTCAAGGGAACTAGTCCCCACTAGTCTCTGCATTATGACACCTGCAGTAAAGGGAATTGAAATCAATTGGGCTGTAAAGGACAATGGTAAAACTAATAATAAATAAAACATATTTGAAAAAAAAACCTACTTTTTTTTAAATTGTAGTTCTTAAAATGTTATGCTTTTTGTATTTCACTTTTTAATATAGTGCTTATTTCAGAAGTTTTGGACAGGCTTATTTTATTGTCTTGAGAAATGTTACTTTTCATCCAGGTTCTAACTTCTGCTTTCAATTTCCTCAGTCTGTCAGATTGCTCTTGAACACTGTTAAATTATTTGTGCAGTACATTATTTTCTGAATTATGTATCTAAAGAAAGAAGTGTTTAGAATTGATTTCAGCTCTAAAATGTACACTTCTGGGAAAAGTCAGGCTTTCTATTTGTGTTTCAGATCTTTTCCCTCGAAATCGGTGTTTGTTTCTCCAGGAAAAAACCTCTAGGCTATGCTTTCAGCATGCTTTAAAACACAAGTGTTCTCCATTCACTCATGCACTCAGAATGATTCAGACTTTCTCAAAGCTGTCTGCTAGCAGGGAGTTATCTTTAGAGCACAGCTCAAAACCAGTTTCGAATAAAGCATTAAAACTCATTGCTGTTGATTTCTAAATAAATATAATAAGGAGAAGGAAATTAACTTTCTCAGAAATATGTTGATTTTAAGTGACCTACATGCAGATTAACTGTGTACTAGTTGGATATGAATGAGCAGTACTTTCAACAAGAAATACTAATTTTAAAACAGCGAGACTTCACATGGCAGAACCAAATTCACATCTACAAATTCCTAATGACATTTTTAGTCCTCTTTCACATGACAAGTGCAGAGTAACTCAAGTCATGATGTGCAATCCGTATAAACAAGTCAAGCATTTGTTTTCAAGTGCTAGTGTCTCTGCTTGGAAGTTCAATTACTAGGAAGTGCAGCGTATTACTTGAAGTACAAATACACAGCCGTAAGGTACCTAGTATGCCTAATTGAATGTCCCCATTATTTAAAGTCAGAGGTGAGCCTGCCATACCCAGTATCTTCCTCTGGCTGAAACAGTTTCCCAAGCACAGAGCAACTGCTTACAGGTTGCAACTGCACAGGAGAAAAAAAAAAGTCTCCCATGTCAAATGCATTACAAAGTCCAGAAGCACTTACGGCTTTACAACAGTCATAACATGGTGCCACAGATAAAATCACAAGAAGAAACTCAGCAGTGAGACTGGGTCCCTGAGCCAGCTGTTTCTCTAGTAAATCGAACAAAAAAAGGCAAACGTCCAGGTGTTTATTGTGTGAATCATTGTTCAACGAGTCAGTTTTTCCAGAAACAACTCTTCTCATATCATTAGTCACATCCTTTTCACCCTTCCCATTTATCAACTTTCTCATTTCCCCCTTGCTCCTTTTTCATTTTCTCTTTTTGTCTTTTTTCTTTTACTCCTGGTTTCAACTCAGCTGACATCTCTCCATGTACCTCTTCCACTTCACAAACCAGCTAGACCTGCCTGACCTCAGCTTCTTTCTGTTTTTTTAGAAAATATTTCTTTTATGGATCTATTAGGGTATGATAATTTCACAATGTAATTAATGTGTGTCAACATGAGATAGTACCACTGGAGGAAAAAGAAGCATAGAAAAGTAATGCTGAAAACAAATTTAAGTTTCTATTGACCCAGTTCTTTCACTTCTCATGTGGCAGAATCGCCCATACCTGCAACCTCTCTGACTGTAGAAAATGCAAATAATGACCAGTCTTAGTTTCCATAGTTAATGCACTGTGGGACTTTCAGCATCTGCTCATTCACATGGATGCCCTCTGTACAATGCTCAGTCACTCCACCCTTGCTGATGACCTCTGCCCCCATATTCTCCAAGATGAGACTTTACAACACTGCTGAGGAAAGGTTCCTACAGAAAGTATCTCCCAAACAATGTACCTCTTACCAACGCACTTATAGTGTATTTTCATGTTATCTTCATTGCTCTGATAGTTGCACTGACATAATTATGGTTTTGTCTGTATTTGCCGACTCTATATACTCAGTTTAGTGATGTTACGTACTTATAATTGTCTGAGCTTCTTTGTGAACCTGAGAACACTGATGAGCTCTGATTTAGTTTATTTTTACTAACCTTCCTAATACTACTTTTGTTTTGGGACATATGACATTCACTCCATTTATAGAGAGACCTAGTCATTCCTTTAATGCTTTTCTTTGGTTTATTTCTTATGAAATTCTTCTTATCACTAATCTTATTTTATAGAAATCTGCTTTTTCCATGTTCACTGTAATTTTTCTACTTTTCCCTCTTTTTCTTTGTGAGGACTGTGGATTCTCATCATAGTATAATTACCAACACTGATATCATTGCTCTCTCTTGTACCCTGCACTTCAAAATAAGTACATGCATCCCCATCAACATTTCACTTTTTCCTGACAGTTCTATTTTCCCGACAATTCTTTCTGAAACACTTTACCCTTCTACACAAATAATTCAGTCTTAAATTATTCAACCAAATCTCTGTAGTTCTCATAATCTTGATAATATATTGATTGTTAAAGGACCACATATTCCTTCCATTTAAAGTATTCTTCAAATCTTCCTTTAACATCTCTCACTCTCTTTTGGTAGCTTTGCCCTTTCTATTGTTTATACCCCAGTTCACGTTGAGATAATTTGTCTTTATACAATGGTGTGAGAATTGTGCTGAGGAGAGGGTACCTAGACAAAAAAGCACAAACCAAGAAAATCAGATGAACATGTTCATGTGAGCAATCATCCAAAACAAGAGACACCATGATAAAGGGCATAAGGGGGAGAGGTAAACCATGTAGGCATGTGTTGGGACAGGACCAAAGCAAGGCACTGACTGTTTAGCAAGCTCTGCACAAAAGAGGGAAGGCTGAGGTATCCAGTAGCTCACAGTACTAATGCCTGCTGGCCAGAGTGAGTGAAGCTACACCATTTGTGTGATCCTGTTCTCCTGTCCAGGAGCTATGGCTCTTTGACTGGTCTATGTGTGCTGTGCCTTGGATGATGAAAACCTTGCCTCTATCATCCCTGTCCCCAGAACATGCTCTTCACTTTCGACCTGCTAATCTTAATTCTCACTTGGATCAGTCCTCCCATGTGAGGTAGCAGGAAACAGATGACAGGAACTCAGGAGGGGTACCTGAAGGTTCTCCCACACTGTCTTAGAAGCAGAGACACTTCCAGCTTGAGTCCGTCCTCGCAGCAGTCATTATGGATTGCCCATCTTCTGGAAGACATGGGCTCTGCTCTTTCTCAGGGAAGTTCACATACAATTTTAACCCCACTGAGGGGCACTGTTGGTATCCGGTCTCTGTTGGTATCTGATGTCCCTGTTGGTATCTGATGTCCCTGTTGGTGCTGCCATGTATCTCCAGCTTCTGTGTTTGGCTGTCCTCAGAGTACTCCATGTCCATTCTACTGGTGTAATTCTCCTAGCCTCTGCTGTGTCTCAGCCTAGCCACCACCCCTAGCAGCCCTTTACCCACATGGTACCTCATTTTTGGCTTGCAGTGACAGTGACGCCACCTCTTATCTTGCCAGAGGTCTCCTAAGCTGGTTTCATTTGTTGGTAGGTGTGGCTGCTCTCAAAGCAGGAAGAAGCCGAATCAGCAGCACACCTGACTAATGAATAGGACATGCCCACCTTCACTCTCAGAGGATCTCCCTGAAGGGCTTGGTCAGCCCCACCCCTGCAGAAGGTGCCCCACACATGTGGCACTCTTGGGCTCTGTCCCCAGGCGTGGCAGTGTGACCTCTCCCGCTGCACACAGGCAGACCTCCCTGTCCTGCCTTCTGCACCACTGGCACAAGAGGCCTGCTGAGAAGTTCCCCAATTTGCTGCTGCCAGGCCCTGGCCCCTGTTAGCCACTGAGCTAATGCTGTTGAGCTCCTCAGCTATTAAACTTGCACAGGTCAAGATGATAGATTTTAGTTTTCCTTTTTCTTCTTGCAAGCAATGACATAATGGAACCAAGTGGCTCTTCTGGAATAAACAATGCATATTCTAGAGATTACTTGTGTTTACTCTACATGCAAGACCTCCAAAGAAGATTAAAACTTGAGCTGCATACTGTAGCATGGAGATATTCCCTTTCTTTCAGGATGCTGGTGTCCTGTAACATGATGTCTTAAGGTGGCATACGCTTTAAGACTTATAAACTGCATATTTCAAAATTACTTTTTTCCTCATAAATGCAGAAGAAACAACTTTTTTACCTCTTGCATCCATAACTCAATACCTATATAGACATGTCCAAATTTGCACAGCTCAAAATATATAACACTGTGTAAAATATAAAAAGAAAACTCAAATCTTTCCTCATCTATAGTCTTTTTACAAGGCTTGAGAGTATTATGACATGAAATAACCATCAAGCTGGCAGACTGATGCTTCTTTTTTTTATTCATACACATAAGTAAATGCAGAAGGTCTGAGAGGAGCCGATCATCTGGGTGTATGTGCCCACCTGTAGGACACTGAAATAGGGATGATAAAACAAAGTAGTCTCTAGGGCTTTGTTTATCACTGTGATCACAGACTCTGCTGTCTGAACTATTACATATAGCAATCACTGCATAAAAATCAGAAATAAGCTCAGGAGCAGAGCCCAGACACGAAGATTCTCCTTCAAACTGAAACAGGATTTAGGTGCTCTTCATTCTCTTTCTCTTATCAAAAATCACAGCCAGGCAATCCTCTCAGATCTTGGGCAGGATCTGCAGCTCTGGCTCCCAGGTGTAGGGACAAACACTTTTCCTGCAGATATCCAAGCCCCAGAGCTGGGGCAGGTGCTCAAAGTCAGCCCTGTGCTTAGCCTTCCCTTGAAGGGAAGTCCCCACTGCTGCAGCTCACTGCTTCACCTCCTCACCTTCTGGGTTTGCCCTCCTGAGGTTTTTTGCTGGCCCTGTTAGCTGAGTCAGGAATAAAGGCTTAGGGCTTTAAGAATGAATTTTGCTCTGTGCTTGAGAAAAAAAAGCCCGGCAGTGTTTCAACTTTTTATTATATCTTGTTCTTAATTTCTTAATTAGAAATTAGTATTATAACACCCATTTTGTGTATATTATATATAACATATGTTTATGGTGACTGACTTAACTGAAATTCAGTGGACCATATAGACAAATCTGCAGTGCCTGGGCAGTCCATATCCTTCAGCTCAGAACCTGGAAAACTGGCCTTTGAATGAAAACACATTTCAAAACCCAGCACAAATGACTGGAAACTGGTGCTCTCTGTGTCCCTCCCTCCCAGCCTCCCAGCTGTGAATACAGAATGAGTTTCTGCTGCTCAGAGTCAGGCTTACCTGACTCTCCCTTTGCCATGGCTGTGTAAAACCAGCAACATGAAGGAATATCACTCCAAGACCCTCATCTCAGCTCTGATGACTCCTCCAAAGGGCAGGATTTATTGTTGCCATACTAGTAAAAACCTCAGAAATGCAGAGCTTGACCACTGAAGACAAAACTGGTCAAGGTTTATAGTTTATAACCAACCAGCTTGTTGACCTGGGATAGGTTAAAAAAAGATACTCTTAGCCTGAGCACAGACAAGTCAGACATGGCTCATTTCCCCCTTGGTTTTAGCTCTTCTCTTCCCCATCCAGACAGTATTCATAGTGACACTGCTTTACATCACAGGGTGGAACTTTCAAAGCTGATAAGATACCAAGTGTTTTCTTAAGCACAGGACTTCTTATACGGACTTGTACCAGCAACCATAATAGCGAGAAGAGCAGCAAATTTCAGCTCATCAGGAATTCTTACAGGTAATTGAATTCCCAGAGTATGTTTCCCTAAATGATATCTGCATTTCTGACACTGAATTAGCTTCCATGAAACCTTTGACTAGGGCAGGAAAGATAGCAAGGGACTGAATATTCCCATTGATTTGAACATGCAATCAAAGTATACTTCCCATCCAAATATCAAACTTGGGGGTCATTTTAGCACACATTCTTTTCAGAGGAGCTTCCAGGTGGCCCTAAATGTGATTTCTGCTGGAAAAGTTGGCACAAATCAGTTGTGTTACCACTCATCTCAGCAGGACCATGAGGTCTGATTGCATCTGTGCCCTCCACTAAAAGTATTACAAACTTCCAAAGAAGTGACAAAATGGGAGTCAAACCTTCTAGGGTCTTGGCAATTTCACTTCAGAGTCAAATTACCTGATAAACCTGAATCGATGCTGAGACTGACCTTTAGCTGTTGGAAGCAATTCTACATTCATCAGAGGCCAAGCCAAGCATAAATAATCACACTAATTTCAATTACCTACTTTGGTAATCAGACCTAGTCATATGGGCGAGCCATTAGAGGATGAGGCCTATGGTCTGCAAGAGAGGAGGGTGCACATTATGTGTTGCCACCACCTACAGTGAACACTATTTAAAGAACTAATTCCTGTACTCAGAATAGAAAATGTCAAAAATACCACATAATTTTAACTTCTGCCAGCTATGGATGACCAGCTTTTGTTGGCACACCATACACAAGCTAGGACCTCAAGGGACTTTCTGTGGGACTTTGATTTCTGTGATTAAATAACTGTGGTATTGGGCTATCGGTGTATGTACTTCGTGTTCACTTCTGTACTTCCAAAGATTACAGTGCAACCATTTTAGCTCTTTTTTCTGTCTCCTTTGTGACTTATATGGAAATGCCTCCCTGGACATACACCTCTGCTTGACATTTTTGGAAACTCCATGACTTAATGCCCTCCATCATCTCCCATCTTAAAGCCTCAAGTGTGCATCTGTCTCATTACTTTTCAAGTTATAAGGACAGTCAGCAGGGTAAATTCACCAGTTCAGATATATCTCTGCCTTTTTGCATCTCAAGGTCAGTGCAGCCAGAGACTGAACCAGTGCCTTTAACAGTGCCCATGAGAAGAGGTGCTGACCTTGGCTGCTGGCACCAATATCCGTCCTAGACCTCAATGATCCAAGCCCAGCAAAGCTTAAACTAAATGCTGTGCATTCAGGGATTAGTTTCATGTTCAAAGACAACAGGACAGACTTCCTCTTGAGGAGCCCAGACACGAGGTCAAAGGTTTCACTTAGAGACAGACGCACAAAGCCACTTCCTTTTCCCCTTGACTCCAAGCAAGGTCTTGTGATTGACTGGGCTTGGGTCAGGGCAGCACCTCATGTCTGCTCTCAGGCTTACATTTCCCTCCTCTAGGTAGAGCCCAGACCATATCACCAGCACAGGTACAGCAGGGCAGGGCTGAGCAAACAAGAGTCCTGGCTCCCAGCAGCCTCTGTGCCCTGGGTTGGGTTCTCCTCCCAGTCCAAAGGGAGACCAACACACTTAGGAGCACATCTATTAAACCAAAACCAGCCTGATGAAGAATACTTTGCCTGAACTTCTTGGTCTTAACGTGTCTTGTCTAAGTGCTGAGTGAACACAGCAGTTCATGGGATATTGAATGAGTTGCATCAATTACGGGTAAATAAATACATTCATATAATGCATTATAAGAGTTCCAAGTATTTTGTAGACTTGGATTAATCAAATTCTGCAGGATCTATCAGAAAAACCATCTCCTTTCCACAAAAGTGGTGCTATCATCAATTCCTGGAATACAAAAACAGTAATTCAGGCCTCAAAATACTATGGTGGTCTTAAAAAGCTCTGAATAAGAGCAACAATGTCAATGAATGAATGAATGAATGAATGAATGAATGAATGAATGAACAAAATATTTTTATTCACCTTTTGCTGTGTGACCCTTAATGTTTCATTGCAATTATGGAGATTAGAGGGAGTTTTTTGAATAACAGAAATGTTCTCACATACTCATAAATTTGTAGAACCTATCAAACAAAAATAAGACTGTTTCAACACAGTGTGATTAGAAAATGAAAATATAACTTTGTCTGAACTTCCTATGTAATTTTCAATTGAATTACTGAGCTATTTGGAACTACAGAGATCTTTATCTCCTATCTCTAACTAATCTAGAGCATAAAGAGCTTGTTATCAGGCTTTGAGTTATGTTCATGAAACAGTGGTTCTGGTAGTAAGTTTTCATGAATTACTTGCTGGTATGTTAAGCAGGACAACGAGCAGCTAATGCAGAAAGAGAAGCAATACATTTCCAATGTCATTGCTATTCATGCAACCTACTGTAACTAGATCACAGAGAGGAGAGATGGGATAAGGATGGGATGTTGCTCTTTGTGGTACCTGTCCACATTCTTTTAATAAAACCGGAGAGGTTTTTGTCCTTTGTTGCCCAAAATATGTTTACCTACATTCTTATATATTTTTAAAACATTTTTCCTTTTACTTCAGTCCCAAGATTTCTGTGATCTATAGCTCTTTGCTGATTTTCCCTTAGAATCACAGAACTGGTAATGCTGGAAGGGACAGGACCACAGTGGGTATCTGGTCCAACCTCCCTGCTCACCTACAGTGAGGGAGACTCCACAACTTGTCTCTGGGCAATCTGTTTCAGTGCACGGTCACTCACACAGTAAAGTTCTTCCTCATATTCAGGTGGAACTTCTGTTCATGAGTTCCTGCCCACTGCCTCTTGTTTTATTTCTTGGCAGCACCGTGAAGAGCCTGGCTCCATCCTCTTGTCACTCTTCTTTCAGAGACTGATAGACATTGGTGAGGTCCCCTCTCAGTTGTCTCTTCTTCAGGCTGAACAGGCCCAACTCTGTTAAGAGTTTTAAGAAAGATGCTCCAGTCCCTTAACCATCTTTGCAGTCCTCAGATAGACCCAGAGTCTTAACCTATTTGCATCCTTTGATTATGGTGCTTCACTACTTATAAAAAAGCGTCTAATTTTTAAAAATTATATCCAGTATTTGAGAGGTGTGTCCATCACTTTTGCCCTTGGGGTGGTGGTGTAAAGGGACAGACATTCCCAGCCTGGTCCACTGCACAGGCACTCCCAGGTGGATGCTGATGTGCCCCCTGCTCACCCCAGCTAGCTTTGCTGGAGAGAGGTGCTCTCATTAAGACTCAGCTGCAATGGCATCAACTAACTGCAAGACCACCTTGGCCAGACATTGACTCTTTTATTCATTCTCTCTTTAACTGAAGTTTTGTTTTAAAAGTATCTTTTTTATTAAGAATTGGATTTTCTACACATAAATGCAAATTGCTTTAACTCAAAAATGAAGAGAGATGCACAAGCCTAATAATGCATTTGATATTCTGGTTGTTTCTAAAAGCAGCCTTGAGAGAAGCAGCAGGTTTTGACAATGGTACAGCATTTCAGGTAAAAATAAAAACTGAAATTGTGTATGTATAACTCTACTACCAAGGGATTTTTACAGTTAATTTCTACAAAGTACTAATTACTCTTGGAATTGGTTGCTTCATGTCTCCACAAGCTTTTGCTGAATTCACTTTCGTGAGAATGACAGGAACAAATTTATTTTCTTTACTTTTTCTGTTTATGGAGTGCTGTTATAAATATGTCACATTTGCAGACTTCCTGCTACTCTTTAAGAGTGAATGTCAGTTTTAATGGGTTAAGGTTTGTCTTTCTTTGCTTTTTGCTACTATGGAAGTTTGCTTTTTGCTACTATGGAAATTAAGTCCATATTTTTACGAAGACATGTTCTAGGTCACCTGCAGAAAGAAAAGCAATTTGTTGAGTAAGCACAAGGGAATGTTATATAAATTTTAAATAAATCCTGTTTAAATAGCGTATCTTTATTGTCTATTATAAACAATAAAGATTTTATTCATATAACATATAAATTCATATGTCCTTAATTAATTTTTAGGTATTTGCTCTTTATCTCATATGTGTAATGCAAACACTTCATATCTTTAGCACAATTCCATTATACCTGTATAACAGTACCTGTAGCACTGTTCTTTATTTTTGTTACTAATTTTTACCCAATCTGAAAAAAAAATCTTATATTTGTTCAAAGGTCTTCCAGAAATATATTTTCATGTCATTGGGGATCTCTGTAGGTGACTTTTGCTTCAGGGGTCAGCTTCTAGCTGAGCCTGTGGAGGAATACATTCAATGCAGGTGGCTCAGGCCAGGGCACCTGTGGCACCAGCCATGTGATCAGGCACTCAGAGAGGCTCAGAGACAGCAGCAGCTGGGGGCTCAGCAAGGAAGAACCCGGAGTAACACCCACATAGACTGCGAGGGCATGAAAGCCCAGGGTTTCCTTTGTTCAGGGTCCCTCTGAGCCTGATCAGCTCTGTTATTCTGTTGTTGTACCAATATTCAATCACTTACAGGAATCAGAGCTCTGAGATGCTGCTATGGGAGATCTGGAATCAAGCTGCTAAGGCAATCTGGTCTGGCTGCATGTGAGTGGGACGTGCAGGGGGTCAGAGGTGCACCTGTGGGTCACTGGGGCTGCCTGCTGCCAAGAGGGTCAGTCCCAGCACCAAAAGCCTGTGGGGGTGAGGGTGGGTGTGACTGCCAGAGGGGCATCCGAGGGTCTGACGGGAAAACTTCCTAACAGGCTGCTGGAGCCAGAGGGCTGCTGCCAGACCAGCTGATGGCAGCTGGGCAGCACCCACCCCTGGCTTCATGGGTTTGCTGAGAACTTTTGATGCATAGGATTGATGCAAAATAGCAAAGATTGCGATGGAGAGCAGTCCTGCTACACTGGAGCTACTGGCACAGCCCAGGGCGGCAGGACCTCAGCAGGCTGAGCAGGGCCACAGTGCTATGTGGTCTCCCAGGGGATGTTCAGAGGTGCTGTGCTGGGAGGCTTCTGCTACACCAAAATCCATGCAGGTCTGGGAATCTGCACAGTGGAAACACTGCAGTATTTTCTCATATAAAGTAGTTTAATTTTTTTACCTAGGCTGGTGTTCACCATAGATTTTGGCGTACGTGTAAACATTTGACCAAGGTTATTTTACTTCTCTAAATGTGGTTAATATTTCTGAAACTGCTTTACATACATGTTGGATATGGTATTTTATTTCTGTAAATGTGGTTAATACTTCTGAAACTGTTTTAAATATATACTGCATGCAGGCAACAATGTGACTTCTGAAGACAACTGTAATTTTTAATCTCACGTTTCAAGGTCAAAATCTCAACACTATATAACTCTATGTCTTACATGCATTCTCTTGCCATCATGCTAAATTAGTTTTTTAATTAAAGAGGGAAGAGTTTGTTCATTTACTTGTATTGTAGTAAATGTCAAAGATTTTGGCAAGGATAGAATCACTGCTGTAAATGCACAGTGGCAGAGCCTGCACATTGACTGAAGCTACAGCTCTTCAGAAGGGTTTCCTTTAGCATGTAGCATACATCACTCTGGAGTGTTGTAACCACCCACAGGTGGAACAGGAACAAGGATTTTCCCTCCAGAAACCAGAGTTATTACTGATAGCTTGTACTTCATCATTGCAGTAGGTGCCATCCACCAGGGATGCAGATGTTCTGCACAGTCCCTGTGGCGCTCATAGCAAATCCTGCTTTCCAGGGAAAAGTATTTAAATCTTTTTGTGGATCTGAAGCACTCCAGTCATTTGTCTCTCCTATTTAAACAGAAATTCTCAATCACACACTGGTGAAATACTGCAAGTAGAAACTATAAAAGTAGTGGCTTTCAGATGTGGAGCTGGACCATAAATAAGGTTTGTCTGGACCTCTCCCAGCAGCAGGTCTGTAAGCCCTCAGCCTTCTCATAGCAGAGCCCATGTTTCTTATCATCCTCATGTCCCTGCAGAGCAAATGCACCATGCTCCACATGTGTCTGGCAGGGCTGGAGGTCACCTACTTCTTCCTGAGGAACATGCTTCCCAAAACACAGCAGGCAGCATTGAGTCCTGCACTGGCACTCAAAATGACATCTTTCAACCACATATGGCAGAAAATAAGGCAGTACTGCTCTCAGCATGAGGAGAGCATGAAGAGATACAAGTTTGTTAAGCAGACTCTCTATAATTGGATCTGAAGTCAGCAAACTAACTACAATTAAAATTAAGACATCATCCTTAACACTGAAGTCGCTATAAACTCAGAGGGATCTCTTTCCAACAAAATTCTATTAATGAAATTACTTTTTCAGGGAAAATGGGAGTCAACTAGAGGACTACATGCTATCACATGGACTGTAGCTCTTTTTAATGACTTTTGGAAATATGGACGACAAGTTATTAAAGACACTGCCTTTACAAACTAAATGGAAAAATATACTTGTACAGAAATTTCATTTTCCTTCATCCAACATGCCTCCATTTCTAAGCAGTTTAGAGAAAAGTCTGTGCTTATTCTCAATACAGTCTTGTTTCTATGTGTGCCAAAGTACAGAGCACTTCCAGGCCCCCAGCCATGGGAGACAAGAGCACACCTCAAGGAAGTGGTCCAGGTGAAAGCATGACATACTTCCTTCTCATGCAGCAGAGTGATGTAACTTCTTACTCACAAACAAAACAACTGATCCTTTTTTGGCACCTAGTGCTTTCTTGATTCAATAAAAAGGACACTGTCTGGTCCTCAGAAGACCATTACTGTGAGTAACATCAGCCAGACTACTTGCTTGAGCAAAAATCTGCGTGCGTATTTGCTGCAGGCATCTGTCTTCCTCCTCATTGTATGATGCAATCCTAAACCCTGGCAGGGTGACAGAGCTGCCCTTTACAACCTGTCACTTCTTTCCAGGTTTCCATATAAGATACTTATCTACAAGGTCTTGATCTGATAATACTTATGAGGAAAAATCTTGTTGCACTCAGCATATAGAAGTTGTAACCTGTAATCAAATATATGCATTTAAATCCCTAATTAGGACAAAAGCTATGCATTACAAATTGGTAATTTTCAAAATATTGCACGGAAGAGATGCATTTGAATGGAACATAGTTAACATAAAAACTATTTTTTGATGATAAAGGATCTCATAAGACTGAGTGGGTAGAAAGATGGCAGGTGAGCAGTCACAGTTCACTGTGGTCTGAACATGGTGTGTCATGGCAGCCAAACATGTCAACAAACATGTCAACACACACGGGACATAGTCAAAAAGTGGACTGAAGGCATGAACGAAAATTACGTTTTGACACTCTAACAGGAAAAAAACCCTATATTGTATTTGCGGGGATCCCCATGGCAGGAAGGAATGATGAATCTGACTCCATGTTCTCAGAAGGCTAATTTATTATTTTATGATGATATATTATATTAAGGAATACTATACTATACTAAAGAATACAAAAAGGATATTTACAGAATGCTAAAAATAATGAAAACTCATGATTCTCTCCAGTATACTAAAGAATACAGAAAGGATATTTACAGAATGCTAAAAATAATGAAAACTCATGATTCTCTCCAGAGTCCAAACACAGCTTGGCACTGATTGGCCAATGAGTGGAAACAGCTAACCAGAATCCAATGAAACAATCTCCAAACACATTCCACATGAGCAAAACAGAGGAGAAGCAAATGAGACAAGAATTGTTTCCCTTTTCTCTGAGGCTTCTCAGCTTCCCAGGAGAAAAATCCTGGGTGAAGCGATTTTTCAGAGACTGTGAATGCCACAAACCTATATTTTGTCATTCTCTAAAATTTAGCATCTAGAGCATAATGAGCTGCAGCCTCTCTCTCTCTTTCTCTCTTGCAGAGCATTAAAGAAGGAACAGTGAAGGGCAACAAACACAGTGAAGTGGCCAGGGCAGCTGTGTTAAGGGAAATACTAGCAGATTTTGGACTTTTCAGCGTGGAGAGGAGAAGGCTGAGGGGGAAATGGCAGATAATTTCAGTTTCACAAAGCTAGTTGGGAAAGTGAGTGAAAAACTGCTTCTCACAAGGTCCCAGAGGTGATATTTTAAACAGCATCTCCCCTTGCTGCTTTGAGACAGCACAGAGCTGGAAGAACCACAAGTCCAAAGGGGTAGGGCATTTCTTCTCTCAGGGTTCTTAGTTTTTTTTTGTTATTCAGGGTCAGTCTGAAGTCCATAAACCAATTTGCTTTGCCAAGCTGCACTGGCAACCTCTGTTCCCAGGGCTTCATCAGCAGGGCACATCATCCCAGCCCCAGCAGAGATGCCAGTGGAGCTGCTTCTGTCCAAGTCCATGTCCCATACATCCTGGTGGGGCTGGGCAACTTCCAAATATTATTGCTTGCAAAAATCCTACCATGGGGGCTAAGGGAGCATTCCAGCTCCGGTGGTATACTTTGGATTGGAGCAAGGCAAGGAGGAGCAAATGCAGCCACTCATGGCACTAGATTGCACCAAAACAGGAGGAAAACCTTAAAGCACAGAAGACTGAAAATTAAGCAACTAAAGTAGCATTGTGGCAGCAAAGCTTGAGAGCATTCCACTGGCCACCACTCAGGGATTCAAGGTGTGTAGAGAGGGAATAGATCCTGAACAATGTGAGAGCAAAGCTGTGGATTGTAGAAATACACACACATTACTGAAAGCCACAGGTAGACACAAAAATAATGGCCTGGCCCTGCCAAAATTATTGTGGTCCATTCTGAGCTCAGTGGAAGTTAGACCAGTGAGCAATTCAGTGAAACACTCACAGCATCAGAGAACAGATTGGCTCAGCAGAGCTGGAGGGCCTTCCTCCAGAGGAGCAGCACCAAGCTCCTCCTCATCCCTGCATGGGAGGGATACCAGCCTAGTGCCTTCCCATTGCTCCCCCTGCTCTCCCACTGCTCACCACGCCTCAGGTGGGCAGTGCCAGGTCTGGCAGGGGACATGGTGTCCCAGGCTTGCCACACCCACCTAGTGCAAGTGGGGAAGAAAGGCTTGTGCCTGCATGCAGTTAGTGCAGATGCAGGAGCTGAAGTCAGGCATCCTTCAGTGTATCCATGTGACAGTCTGAATTTTCTCATTGAAAGCTCCCACCTGCCTTTCTCGTGTTGGCCCAAAGAGCAGTCAAAGGTCTGCTCAGGGCACCCTGTGTCTAACAGGAGGCTTTCGAGTGCACACAAGTGGAGTATCAGAAACAACTCCTATTTAGAAAGTAATTTCATTTTAAAATGACTCATGCATAAATTTCAAGATTGGAGGAAGTGTATTACACTAGTCATTTTCTCAGCAAATTATTAACCATGCTCCAGGTAGCACTGTAAAAAGGCACCAGGACCTGTGTGCCCTGTTGTGGGTGTGTTGTCCCCACTGTCTGACTGCAGGGAACCTGTTGCAGCAAAACTGCTAAAATCACACATAACTTGCACAGTGAATTTCAGTGCCTCTAGGCAAAAAAAAAGAAACAGCATTACCTTAATGATCTCACATTTGTGATTACAGAGGATAACTGCAGAAGTATTTCAGGCCCCTATGTGAGGTGGTCACTGTGGGAGGAGTGGGGCTTGCTGCAACATCTGTGGGAGATTTCTGGAGTGACAGTACCAGGAAGGGCAGGTGGAGAAGCTGTCAGGTTGCACACTAACATCATGGGCTCTCCGGTCATGCCATGTACCAGGATTCACTCTTTTTTCTGCAGCCATCCCTACCCTGCATTGCATCCCTACATCTGGCCCGTGGTCCCTTCTGGAAGCAATGGCAGAAACAAGGCTTCTCCACAGCTTTCTGAAGCACAGTGAAGACAATAATGTGCTATTCCTTTTTTTTAACTGTAGAGGGTTACATTTAGAGGATTAGTAGTCACTCTATAAACCTCCCACAGAGTCAGCTATGTTTAAAAGTGCTGGCAGTGTATGACCAGCAATGTGACATTTTAGCTAGATTTTAACACAGGATGCCACCTGTGTCTTGGGTGCTACTGCAAACCTACTGTTGCATGGGTCCTACAAGTGAGAAAACACAAAAGAAAGTGTTTTGTTCTGTCCTCTCTCCTTTGCTACCACAATGAACCAGAACTGGTGGGGACTGAAAGCAAGGCAGACTGAAAGCAAGGCAATTAAATATTATTTAATGCACTTGGAAGCCACATCTGACAAAACCTACAGTGTGCTGAACACCACCTCAGCCCACAGCATTTGCCCTCCTAACTGAGCAATGAGTTGTCCAGGGAAGAGAGCCAGAGGAGAACCAGCCCCAGAGCTCACACCAGCACTTATCTCCTGTGCTTGTGAGTCAGACACAGGAATGATTTACATGATGCATTCAGCTCTACAGTCTTCAGAGGTGTTGCAGGAAATGAGTTGCAGGGTTCACTTTTGGAGAGTCAATAGTTGATTAGTCCAAGGATCTCATCAGTACATTGTCTCTTCTCTGTGTGCCACAGCTTTCTCTAGAAAGCCTTCCAAGGGAGAAAGAAGAGCTGTAGAAGATTGTAAAGACACTGAACTCAACTGCTTCCTTCCTCTGCAGCAGCCCCTGTAGATCCTGTTATCTTCACCAGTACTGCTCCTGTAAGGAACCCTTTCTTCCATTTGTATCTGCACCCCAAAAAGCCCAAGAGAGAGAACTCAGGTCTTTATAGCTTTCCATGGGGTTGATGTTGAAAGGTTTGTATATGTGAGGGTCAAATGCACAGTACATCCATTGATTTTATGGAAAATATCTTTCTTTTACTTAACTAAATTTTATCAATAATTGTCCCAAATCCAAAATCCTGTAGCACCATGCAAATCCACATAGTGCCATAATAATGTGTGTTTTCTCACAAAGCATAAGTAAACTTTTCTTCATGCAGTTCATCAGTCATGATTAAAGATTACAGAGCTGGACATGCTCTGTAATTCCTCTTACAAATCAGATCTATCTTCTTGAAGAGAGCTTTTTATAACAGCTATTTCACTATAATTGGCATTTTGTATGTTCTTAGACTTCTTTTTTTCTGTACTTATTTTCTTTTATTTTATTTGGACTCTGTGAGTTTTGCCGTTTTGGCCCTGGTGCTCTCAGGGCTGTGACTCACGTATTCCACAGCCACTGCCAAATCTCTGGGTCCAGCATTGTAATTATCACATTAGGATCTGTCATTGTAGCCCTGACCTAATAAATAGCAAAACAGTGATTAGAATTGCTGATTGATCCATTCCACAGTTTTGGACACTCACATCTGAGATGAACAGAGGGACTGTTAAAAGATATTAAAGATTTGAAATATCAGCATTCCAGAGTAAATTAGTATTAATCAGTCAGTGCAGGTACACTAGCTTTTATATATAGTAAGAGTTGCTGTATTTGGTAATCTGGTGATGATCAGCTAAAACCATGACTCACATTAGTCTCATGAGCTGCAAGGGAAAGCCCCAGCCCTTCCTCCATGCCCAGCTTGCTGTAGCCATTAAGATCACACCCTATGATTTGGGTTCCTTCAGGTGGAACTCACAGTGCCCTTCAGGAGTGCATCTCAGGCACTGCAGTCCCAGGTGGACATTCAATCCACAGGACCAGACCAGACAGGGTTCAAAACAAGAAAAGCCCTGAAATGTGGGAAGTGTAGATGCTCAGCACCAGCTCTCTCACTCCACATCCACAGGTCATAAATAACACACCCTGGTGGTGTCTGAGCTACAGCACCATGGAGCAGATGCTGCTGCTCGTGGACTTTCACCCTACAGCTTCCCCCATGCTCTGCCTGAACACCATGGCAAGCATGGAGCCTGCACGGTGAGCCAAAGGGCCGGTGAGAGGTTGACTGGGACATGAAAGGTGGAGGCATGTGTTTAAATTGTTTTGGTCCAAGGGCAGTACTGTGCTGTTCAGAGACCAGCAGCAGCCCCAGAAGAATTGCAGTGATGTCTGCTTGCTGTGAACAGGAAAAGTCAGGTGACATGCCATGCCCACTGCACAGCTCTTCATGGCAGCTTGTGACATCTCAGGGGAATGGGCCTACCTCACTGGTTTTTTTTTTCTTTGAAAAATCATATGTTTTAGAAATAAATTTTGTTATCTTGGAAAGAGTGGAAGGAGATGAGCAAGGATATGAAAACTTACTGGGCAATTCCAAATTTTTATCATGCCATCAATGTATCCTGATATCATAATGATGTTATGAACATGGACAGCTAAGGGCTGTATGTATGATCAACATGGACATTTTGCATTTCTTCAAAACCTGCTTGGTTGAGATTTGTAGCTTGACAGATATAGAATAGACTAAGGAAATGTGCTGCTTGCTTACAGCTATACTTGCAGTTCATAAATATAATCTTAAAAATTAATTTGTGCAATTTTGTTTTCATTTTTGAATGGGGGAAATGTTCTGGGAGTTAAAAACTTCTGAAAACAAAATTCTCTAGACTGCTCTGGGCTGACCTTAGGTTGCATGCTGACAGCTCAAAAGCGTTCATCCAAAATGCAGCAACACGGATCTTCTCTGTGCTTCTTTCAAAAGGTTTTTTCCTGTTCTTGTCAACACTTTATTCTAGATCAGAAATTTCCTTCCAGGGCGATCTTAATACCACACAAGCATTGAGTCATTCTGTAATGATATGTTTTACCCCTAGAGAACTGCTAGAAGTCATCTCCTCAGCAGAGGAAATTGTGGGCAAACACTCAGCATGCTCATTCCTGTCCAGAGCATTTGGTACGTGAAAACCGTGCAGCCCAGAATGGGGAATCCAAGTTTCACCTTGTTAGTGTTGCACATTTTTACCTTCATCATCTGGGAAGATGAGCTGCCAGGCTGGAGATTTGGCTTTTCTGAGTCACGTGGCCAAAAATGTAATGACTGTACCTCTGACCAGCATAGCCCAGAGGAAAATAGCACAATATGCCCAACAGCAAGTGAGGATTAGGGCACCCCATGCCAGCTACCTGCTTTCTGCCCTTGAATGTAGCATTTCACTTCTCTTCATCTCCAAAACTGGGGTAACAGTACTCATCTACATTTCTAAAGTGTTTCTAGGCTAAAAGCCAAACACCTTTGCTAGAAGTGATTTATTTTTAACTCTGCCACCACAACTCCATTTTTATGTGAGGGATATTGTGCACTCATCTTTGAGGCTCCTGGTGCTTCCTGCCTCGAGATCCTAGGTTGCTATGCAGCCTGTGTTCAGAGATGTAAGGAATCCTCACTGCACTTCTCAAGCAGCAAACTTGCCCAGCATGCACAATCTTTTCTGTACTTGAAAACATTCTTAGGGATTTTCTACTGAGGCTCAAAGGCAGTCATATATTTTATTTATTTTATTACAAGGCATGTAAATAAAAACTTGCATATCTGAAAAAAGATATTAGATAGAAAACAGTAATAAAATTAATATTATTATCATAAGAAAATTGGTAATAAATACATTTCCCCTCGACATTAAAATGCTTGTTATTTTGCACAACAATAAATACAGCATAGCTCTGGTATAAAGGCCAAGGATGGATACAAGAAGTCCATGTGGTGGCATAAAAAAGCTCAGGTGATTTTTAAAGGTTTGGCATCCTGCACTTGATGCACTTTGATACAACTTGCACTTTAATTTTACTTTTACTATGATTTTTAAACAGTCCCATAATATGAAAACATGAGAGGAAATTTGTTTTACTGTAGGATTTTTCCTTTAAATATTTTCAAAGTAAGAGATGTGTAAACTCACTGAAACTAATCCTCGAAATAAAGAAAAAAATACCAAACAGGTGTCTTTGTGGTTATTCTACAAAAATACTTTTTTTTTCAGCTGTGGGTGCTCAAGCCTGACCAGCCAACTGACAAGGGACCAATCTCCAGTCAGTTCCTCAATTCTTTACACAGTTTTAAAAAAGAAGTATTAATAGCAAGGAGAAAGAGTAAAAACAGTAGTATTCACTTCCCAAGTTATGGCGTTTGAGGTTTTTACACTATTATCCAAAGGTGAGAGGAGAAAGAACAGGTGTATTCCAGAACAGTTCCCAGCATAACTTTGGGTCATTCTGGTCTATGCTTTTCTTTTACAACTACTGACGAAAAAAATAAAAAAAAATCAGAAAAAAAGAAAGGGAAGAGCTATTTCCATGCACTGTGCTGTTCTTATGCCAGCACATATCATCACAATCACAACTGTGAACCTAAGTCACTGATAGCCCAATCTAATATAGATTGATTGATTGTCCTATGACAAAGTTAGATAATGTCCGCAAAATGCCACAAGCTCTGGCAGAGTCCAGTCTTCTTAAAGTACTGATAGGTCATGGCAAGACTTGGACTTGAGTTTGAAGGCCATGTTCTTGTTGTTCTTGGCAACTATTTTGCCCCAGAACCGCCTGGCTTTCTTGGGGATGCTCTCTCTCCGTTTCTGTAGCGCCAGTCGCTTCTCGTTCTTTTCCTTGCTGTCCCTGCGGAGCCGCACTTGCCGCACGATGCCCTCGAAGAGCTCTTTCACGTTGTGCTGCACAGCTGCTGAGGTCTCGATGAACTTGCAGTCAAACACGACGGCGCAGGCTCGCCCCTCTGCAAAATCCCAAGGGGGACACGTTACAAGGGGTCACAAGGCCGGGGGGCAGGGGGAGCAGGGACAAGCTGCCATGTGCGGGGGAGTCAGAGCCACCGGGGAATTCCTCAAGCCTGATATAGGCACAGCTAAATCTTTAATCACCTGATGCTGCCTGCTAGCCCAGGATCCATC
The DNA here is from genome assembly GCF_015832195.1 of Motacilla alba alba. NCBI lineage: Eukaryota > Metazoa > Chordata > Aves > Passeriformes > Motacillidae > Motacilla > Motacilla alba. The sequence goes on from NC_052017.1 coordinate 128,170,584, forward strand.
TGCCCTGTGTCACAGCTGCTTCCCAGAGGAAGGGGGGGGGTGTATGGGGGAGGGTAAATCCCCTCCCAGTAAAGCCCAGCCCGCACTGCTGGCTGTGAAGGTAGCACAGAATGATGGACTTGAGCCACTGAGACACTGAAGGCTGGGAGGCCAGCAATGCCTCAACACCACCTGGCCTCTGCAATGCAGACTCCCTCAAGCTGCACGGAAGGGTGATGATGGCACTCCAGGCATACAGCACAGGACTGGAGGCAGAGCATGTTCCTCCTTCATGGGCCATGGGTGTACACCACAGCCTTGGAACAGTGGAAATTTCAGTGAGAACAGACACATGTACGAAACCCTTAACAAAGGGTGTCTGTGACTTTAGGGGTCCATCTGAAATCATAGTTCTTATTCTCAATTACAAGAGCCTAAGCTAAACCTGACAGCTGTATTTCACACAAGCAAATTTCTGGCTTACTGTGAATTCATTGCCAGGGCCATTAAAGTGACATGGATTCACCTGCCATCTTTCTAAAGAACTTTCAAGCTGGGCAAAGAGGAATGAGAAGGCAACCCCGGGCTCCCTATGAACCCCTCAGTTCAAGCTCTTCACTTGGGGCAGCTGTGACAGAGAAACTTCACACATCCACAGAGCAAGCAAAAAAAGTCTAGCTCAACTGGGACACAGAAGAGCAGAACAGCTGCAGAGAGAAAAAAATGCTGGGGAGAAGAACCCATGTTTCTGATGGGCCAAGACAAGAACATGGCTGTGTATTACAGTGTGTCACCTCAGCCTCAGGGAAGACCCTCCAAGAAGATATTTTACTGGCTGCAGATGTTGAGAGCCAGCAGCAGTGTTCCCAACAGTCTCTCCATTCCTATTTATGGCTTAGTGGTTATGCATTTGTGTGCAGCCAAGGGAAGGCTGATTTAGCATCCCAAAGCAAGGCAGTAAGGAGACCTCTTCTGAAAGGCTGCACAATTCCTGCCCAGACTAGCAAAACAAAGATTGAGAGGGAATTTTAATTCACCAGGGAGGACAGAGAACTGGTTATAAAGAAGAGAATTTTTGGCAGCAGGATAAAAGGGGCTAAACTTGTTATGCATAAACATGCATTGGGAATACAAAGGGTTTCCAGCTACCAGAGAAATCACATATTGCAGTGGTCTTACACTAGGAGCTGGAAGGGAAGATATCCCATTTATGATGGTATTTAATAAATATAGAAAAGGGATTATCTGACATATAACAGTATTACCAAGGAAGGCTTAAGGACCTGGCAGACCCTTCCCACTCCTCTGCCCTCTGTTCCAGTCCTCTTTTATTTTATTACTCTTTTATTGCCTAGTCCTGACCACAATGTACTCCCTCAGCCAGAGCACTGCAGTTTGTCCAAAAGCTACTAGATGACTTTTAATGTTTATCTCAGGTTTATGCTCATAATTTCCTTACCTGCCACTGAAACTTCACGGCACCTGACAAGGTCGCTTTTGTTGCCAACCAAAATAATGGGGATATCTTCTTTCTGGCGTGCCCTGCGGAGCTGTATTCTGAGTTCAGAGGCCTTCTCAAAGCTTGCTCGGTCTGTGATGGAGTAGACGATCAAGTAGGCGTCTCCCACTTGCATGCAGTGGTCTCGAATCCATTCTCCCTCCCGCTGTTCAAATTAAATGGTCAGACATCGTTATGCCCAGAGCAGATTTTACTTAGAAAGTAAAACATTAGAGAATCCAAATGCATTCCTGCTGTAAACTGTAATGGGTATGGTTTGAATCACAGTTATACTACAAGTAATTCCAATGTGGTGATGGTATGAATACTTCACCACGAAGAAGGGCAAAAAACTGCCCCAGATAATTTATTGTGCTGGCTTTAGGCTGGAATGAAAATGGTCTGGAAAGAAAGCTTGAATGTTTTGTTTTATCATTTAAAAAAAATGAAGACTTGCACTTCTCAGGCTCACAGTGCAGAGCCATTAGGCATGCTTGCCTTGATGGGTTAATCCCATATCTTCCCTGATTCTGCTGTATGGAAACACCTATTTTCTTTCACAAAGGAAACCTGCTTTTTATATCAGCTGTTATTCATATACACGTTCCTGTCAGCATTTGACTAGAACAAATTAAAGTACCTTATTATCCCACATGTCGAGCAGTATAACCGTCGCACTTTCCCCGTCCACCATCAGAGTTCTTTCATACGTGTCTTCTGGAAAGAAAAGCAGAAAGGTTGGTGATATATTATTGTGTTTCATCATATACATTAAAAGATCCAAGTTGTTGAATGTGGGGGATTTGTTCACAGAGTTATTGAGCCAAATTTTAGGCCGGCTCACATCCAGTTCTTTCCTCACTTCCATCCGCACTGAATCTGCATTCTGTTCATTATTGGTTGCCTTACTTTCCATGATAGATGAAAGATCAGGAAACAAAATATTCATTATTTTGGCTGATAGTCTCTTTATCTTATGTGGGAGAGAGAAAATAGAACCAGTGGAAGAAATAACCAAAGGCTGAACATTTGCCCCATGGGAGCAGCAGAGTCCAGCAAGGCTGAGTAATGGAAAATATTTGCTTTCGCTTTAGCGCGGACAATTTACGGGTGAACAGTCACTGCAGCTGAGAGCAATACAGCAAACAGCCCACCAAGTGAGGAGGACAGGGTGTTGTGAGACAACAGCAGTTGAGTTTGAGAGAGACTGAGACTTCAGTTGCACGTGCTGTCCCATTACATAGTTTCCCACATCACCTTTGATGTCAAATAGCAGAAAAATGAAAAAAGCACAGGTCACTTATTTTGTACTGCAGCCATAAAAAATCATACCTAGATTATAAATGCCATGTGGCAAAATTCTGCCTAGATCTAAGGGGGGTGTTGCCACTCTGAATTTTGATCAACCCTTTCTGTGAAATCTGCTTCAAATACCAATCTTTCTTCTCCCCGAAGCTGAGGACATTAGGATGAGCAGTGAGAGGTTTGGACCCATTTCTAATCTCACACTAGTGAAGTGAAAAAAAAAGCCAGTCTTAAGGTACTGCAGCATTTAATGGATCTGTCCCATCCACACTTGTAGATAGGGTTGTGTCTAACCTGTGCCTCATAAGACTTCTGCTGTGCGCTGATGAAGTGAACTTTTCCCTAAATCGTAATCAGAGCCTTTCCTCAGAGCTAGGGACCTACATCCCAGTAAAAGAATAGGCCAAAAATATTACACATTAAAAATAAAGTCTAATGGGGCCCGTGCTTAAAATGTCAAGACTAAAAAGACAGAGCTAATCACTAGGAGTGGTTTCCCTTGAGGTCCCAAGAGTATGAGGCTTGTGTTCATGAGTTAGCTTCATCTTCCAGTCAGTAGCAAAGCCTCTCCATAAAAGCAGCTGTACTCCTCTGTAAGCTGGCTACCCTGAAACTATCCTCTCTTGTAATTAAACTTCCAGTGTGTAAGCTAAAGTTCCAGTTTGTAAAGCTAAAGTAAATAGTTCCTGCAAGTGACCGAGCATCTGTGTAAGAACAAGCTCCATGAACACCAGAGGACAAAATCCAGAAGACTCCTTCTGCACTGCATTACATATGGAGAAGCTACAAATGCATAATCACACTCCTTGAAAACACTATGCCTAAATAGTCATATTCAGCACTGATTTGCACCTTGGTCAGTCCTAAGGAACTTCCATAGAATATAAAACACACTGAAATGAGTTCATTTCATGCTGTTTTCAAAGCTGTTTTCAATTAAAAAAAGAGAGATAACAACAGCAAGACTTGCAATTATCTCTTCAGAGCTGGCCTTGAAAATCTGTCACTGCCATACTCCAAGCAATGCAGCTGGGAGTGTGATGGAAAGAGGAAACCACAGGGAAGAGAAAACTGCCTGACAGGGGTGTGCAAAGTAAATAAGCTGCACTTCCTGATGGCTTGTCCAAGGATCCTACTCTACTTCAGTCGTTTAGCACTAGGAAAACTTTTATCAGAGACACTCCAGGGTGAAGGAGCTGGTAGAACTATGGAAAAAGTTGATGGCAGAAGCAGAAGGCAGAGCACACCTAAATCAGTGAATTTCAAATCCCACAAAGGCACAGTTCTCTGTGTCCCCAGTCTGAGACAGCAAGTACAGAAAATGTGAGTCCAACCTTCCTGATACCGGGCTTTTTGAAATCCCGGGCAAAACTTCCCCTAACTGGGAGTTAAACACACAAAAAAAGAAGCTGTCCTGCCTATGCCCCACTGAAGGCTGGAAGAGAAGCCCAGAAATTCTCTGTGGTATATGAGTCCATATCAGCACTGGCACCATCACACCAAGGGAATACAGGCAGGAGACAAAAGGGAGAGACAAAGAAAGCCCTGCACAGTGACAAATAAAACCCAGCAGCAAACTGCATGTCCCCTGAAAGCAACAGCGACTGCATCCTTGGAGATACAGTAGATTTCGGTGGCAGCACAACCCTTCCACATCAACGTCTTGCACACAGTATAGCTCAGGACTTGGTGCTACAGCTTCACCTTCTGCATGGTCTGATCTTTGGGATTAAAGAACACTTTACAATCCTAAACAAAGCAAGGGGAGAAAAAAGGGGGAAACCGAGAACCCTACAGCTTGTGTCTTTTCCCCATTGGGCAACAGGCAACAGGAGTTTTCCTACTCTGTTGAGGGACCTACATATTTTTTCCTCCTGGAGGAGCCCATGCGGTGCAAATAACATGAAACAAGGTTTTTACTCAAAATTTCATATATTTTACTCAAAGTCCATACAGCTTGTACTAAAGCAATGTCTTTATACAGAAAGGCTGAAATGACTTCTAATAGCAAATACTTTGCAAGTGACTTTTTCTGTGCATATGATTTTAAAGTATTTAATTCTTGTAAATCATGAGGGCCTTCAGCTGCTTTCTCTCCCACAAGGAAAGCTGGAGTCAGCCCTGTGATGCCAGTGGTGACACAAATGTTGGACCAGTATGCAAGCTGAAGCAGACTCTTGTGTAGCATCATCACAGGTAGGAATGAGGCATTTTCCAACAGGTATTTTGGAATGAATTAGCATGGGAATGTGAATTGCTCTCTTTCAGTGGCTTTCAATCATTGTTGGAGAGTATCTTACTCATCTAACTTTGCTTTCTTGTTTTCTTAAAGAAGGTGCTTGAGTTCAATCAGTTTTGATAATCAGACCCAAACACTTGTTACCTCTGGTTTACATTAAACAGCCTCTCTCTTTTTCTGTGCCAGTTACTACAGGCCGAGCTGACTGCAAGCAAACACCAACACCCCAGGACATAATTACCTACCTCCCAGCACCTCACAGTCACTGTCAATGCTGTCGTGCACCCCTGCAAAGATGTTGGCTAGCGAGGACTTCCCCACGCCGTGCTCCCCGATCAGCACCACCCGGTAGCAGCTGCTGCCAGACTCGGAGGAGATGACGGAGTCGGATGACTCCGAGGACCAGCTCCTTCTGTAATATTCATCAGGACTGATGGTGTATCGCTTCTGTGGGTTGTACTCATTGGAGTCTTTCTGGACCAGCAGATTCTTTCCATCAGCAGGGATGCTCCATCGCTGCTGCTGCTGGTGCAGACTGCTGTTGTGGGTGCGACGCATGGTAACATTGTTGAGAGTCATTTTTAACCCCTAGTGAAAAACAGGGAAATCACAAATGTTACCCACAAAATATTTAGAAATGCTCTTTTACTTTCAAGGGGCCACGTCATGCTCCTCTGTAGGGACCTAATATGTGAGAAAAGAAAAATTAGTTTTTCTGCACTCTAGTGTACTTGGTGATGCACAAATAAATATTTTAGTTATTAGCTAGTGAGACAGAGCCTGTTTCCCAGGGATCATACCACCCTCACATGCTGAATCCTATCTTTTTTAGCCTTTACTGTCTCATGGCTGTGCTGGGTGCAGCCCAGTCCTGGAAAGAAGGAGGCATTGCTGTGTCCCAGGAGGGGAAGGAGGGGACAGGGCTCACCACACCAGTGCTACACAGCAGCTGCAGCCCTGCCGAGAGACTGCCTGTGGTACAGGCAATGTTCACCTCCTTTTGGCACCCTGGTCTCAGTTGCCTCCAACTGCTGGTGCAGCTGGGTGTACAGCATCTTTCTCATTGACTCAGCTAAGAGCTAGCTGAAACTTTTGGGAAAGCAATAAGTCATAATTCACTGCACTCTTGAGACAACCCTGGTACAAAAAGTCATGCAAGCAAGTCTTGCTGTGATGGGGTGGATTTGGGTCTTGTCTGTGGCCAGGTAAACAAAGAATTATTCTGCCCCAGACAGTGACTTTTTGGCTGGTAAGAGAGAGAATGTAGTGAAATCCAACAGCTTTTCTGAGGAGGTACAAATCATAGCTTCTATAGGAGATACAACTGGGAGAAAAGGCTCATTAATTTATAGATATTAAATCAATAACTTCATTACTGCACAATTAATTAGATAGGTTCACTCTTCTTACATAAGCATAGCTCTTAATTACATTTGACTCAGCAAACTCTATTTTGCCTTGCTTGGAGGCAGAGAAGAGTGAGGTCATTCTCACAGGCCAATACCTACCATTTTTAGGAAAGTTACTTTGATGCATTCCAGCTCCCAAAGTGACCATTATTTAGACATTTTTCTTTTTTGCCCTATATATGGTGTTTCTTAGCTCTCTCCTCCATATCAATAAATAGGAAAATTGTCCATAAAATTCACCCAACCACTTTCAAACCTCAATAATAGGTCATGAACAATAAAAAGAACAGTAAAGCAACATGTACAAATTGTTATTCTTCTTCATACAAAACTGTCTGAAAACTTCTGTGAATAAATTCCCAGCAGGACCTTGGACAAATATATAAAAAAAGCACTGTCTGGATTTACTACAGAATACACAATATTTTCTCTGTGATGTGCAGTACTTTGGGGCAAAAGGAGATCATTTACATGGTCCTGGTCACAGTAACTTTGTCAGCAAGAAGTACATCTAAAGAAGAAATCACACACTAAGCAAAGGCTTCTTCACAAACAAAATTAAATATTTACTGCGGTTGAATTCTAAAATGCACTTTTTCCTTGCAGTATGCCCATTGAAAAGACCAGATGAAAAAAGCCAGATCTGATGCAGTCAAACAACAGAGAGTAACTCACAACCTGCAACAAGCAGTCACTCACAAAACCATGACAAACAGAGACATTTTACAATTTAGCCTCTAACAAATTGCCATCCCTCATTAAAAAAAGCCAAACGAGTCCCTGTCACACACTGTGCTCCAAGTTCAAACTGGTTTTGCCACCCCATACTGCATTTAGCTGCCTGGGTCTCCAGCACCTCCAGGAAAAGACTGGGTCCAAATCCACTCTTACTTGTGCCAGGCTCCCGCAGCCAGCGCAGTCCTTTGTTCCCTGCCCTTGTCTCTCGCTGGGCTGTGACACACTGAGCAGCTCTGCCGAAGTAAATCCTCCCCTGCTTTGGGACTGCCTCTTTAATTCTTTCTCAGCAAACCTGGTTTATATTAAGCCCATCTGATCAGAGACAGGGCTTTTCCGTGACGTGGCTGGACTTTCCATACAACAGCCAGCCCCCAGCTGGGGGAAAGTAGACATGCAGAAGAGAAAAACTTGCAAACAATCTCAAAAGACTTACTCAAAATCATGTGATTGTTTTAACATTGCCAGTAAAATAAACACTTTTGGTTCTTGCATGATGAAAACAGGAAAGTGGAACAAAAATAAATAATACATGTCATTTAGCCTCAGAGAGCTTTTAATTCAAATGTTATCAAAATTAATGACGATTTAAAATTTATCTAAGTTTATTTAATGCATGAAATTCTGTAAATGTATTATGTATCTGTTCTCTGTCTGCAAAACACACTTAACCCCCTGCTGGACAAAACATTTCTCTGGAATAAAATATCTGAATGTTATTTTGAAATTTTTTAGAAGTAGGAATATTATTCTAGGGGCTTTGTTTGGGTTTTGTTTGTTTCTTTGTTTTTAAAGCTCCGATATTAACAAATCTGTTATTCTCTGTCAGCCTCCAAGTGACTGTAGCCAGTCTCCAGAACTGCATAACCATCTCTCTCTCACTTCTGCTTCAATATTTTACTACCAAGGGCTTGAAAAGACATCCAACTATGAATTCAGTGTTACTGCAGCTGGATGTTGGCAAAGATGCACCCGAACACGCAAAGTCTGCACAAAGTCACACAGTGTTGACACTGTGCACAGGAACAATCACTATATAGTGTACATGCCACAAACCCAGGGTCTGGTCCTTACATTTTTATAGACTCATAGCTGATTGGCAGAAGAAATTTTGCCAGAAGGCAAGAAATCCAAACCTGTTGAAACTTGTAACAACATACTTCTTCATTAGCAAAGGAAGAGTGAGAAACTGTGGCAGAACTACTTGCTAGGGCTACCACAACTTTTAAATACGTATACACAAACCCTGTAGTCAGCTCCCAATTATCCAGACTCTGGATTAACTATAATGAGGTCCTACACCTTTCTTTTATATTTACATTTTAAATTTACATTTATATTTACAATCTCCTGGTCCCTGAATCTAATAGGACAAGTTCTTATCCTAGAAAGTCTGAACAACTTTGGCTTTAAACAGGGGGAATATTTTTTTTCCCATGCTACAGGCAAGCAAATCTTTAACTGACAATGTACCTTTATTGAAGGGAACACTGATGTGCAGGAAACATCTCTTGTCAACACTGCAATTGAAATCTCCTTGCTTTGCTTCCCCTTTGACTTTATTGCAGTCCTGTGTCTTTCATGAGGGTTTTCAGGGACCTCCTGAGCCAATCTCAAGTTTTAAAAGCCCAGAGCTTTTCACAAAGTAATAGGTACTCATCAACGTACATGAAAATTATGCAGATCTACCGAGGGCAGAATTGAGCAAAAATATGCTCTGATTTTCCTTCACGTGTATTTCAGTGCTTGGCAGCAGCTAAACTGGCCCCAGGTCCTGCATCTTCACCTCACCATCTCTTACTCATCAGGCTCTGGGCCTCCGCTGCTGAGTGATAATCCCAAAAAGCACAAAGTGCCACATCCCTCTGTGTAGGTTGTGCAGAGGGCTTGTAGTACTTACTGCACAAAATGTAACTACATCTCTATCCAGTAGGGTTTGTGGCAGGGGCAGCACTTTGCAAAATACCTTTCCTGTTGGCATACCCAACTGTAGCTGCTTGGTTTTGAAACATGCTGGAAACCATGAAGGTGAGTGGGTGGTTGGAGTACTATGGACCTCAGGTTTGCATAGCTCTCTGTAAGTTGTCTGTAATTTGTCACTGCTGAGTAAAAAAGCAAAACCTGTCCACTGCAGGACCAGAAGAGATTTATGGCGAGTGATTGCAGCAGAACTGCAGGCTCTAACATCTCACCCAAATGTTTAACATATATCACAGCAGAAAGTGAAGACAGAAGAAACAAACCAAAGTCAGAAAAGCCTTTGTGTTTAGTTGTAGTTACTGTAAGATTAGGAATTGCTAGATGTCATCTTTCATATCCTCTTCATAAAATTCAGGACAGACAAAGAAAACACGTCTCCCCAGAGGCACACAATATATCTCTTCCCTAAAGCCATCCAGAAGAGTTGTCCCACCATGGCATGAAGTGCTTGTACTTGGGGAACTTGCACGTGTGTTTTCCTTTGTAGTGTCTCTTCTGAGCCTACTCTGGTTTTCCAACTGGCCAATTAACTCTCCAGGTCCCATTCTGCACTACACACCCACAGGATGTGGCGTTGTTGCTCCTCAGGGAATGCCATCATTCCTCATGAACTTCACTCACTCTCTCTGTGAGAGAAACACTTTCTTAACTGTTTTTAAAGCTGGGGAGAGATGCAGCCTTTTTAGCCTCTGGGTACTTACTTACAAGGGATAACAGCAGGTCGATCACTGAAATATATGAACTGAGTCCTTCTCAGGGACAAAAACAACCCCCCAGATTGATGGAGATTGGTGCAGTCCTGATCTGTTCAGCCCTTTTGCACTCTTTGCCGGTCAACACTTCTGCAAGTCTGGTGCCTGCCCAAGACACCGGCACGAGAAGAGACAAACCATAAGGCCAGTGCTGTCGCAAAGCACACGAGTGCTTCAACGTAACTGCCTCGTGCAATACGAAAAGTCAGGGGCATTGTTTTTCTTCCATCTTATCCACTCTCTGTTTCATTAATCACATCTTAAAGGAATTCTCCCTGCAGCCAGGATGAAGTAAACATTGCAGAGTAGCAGCTCTGCAATCCTTCCCCAGCCAATTACAATTAGACCAGGTGATGCCCGGAGCAATTAGGCAGAAATTTTCCATTGGATATAAAAGCAGTGCTTTTTAGCTGACACCTAATTAGCCAGTTTGAATTTATGTATATGATGGCAAAAGTAGTTCCTCAAACCTTCTGGTGTAAGGGTTGTCCACAGAGAGGACATAAATCATCTCGGAGTGGGAGGGAAATTCAAGGGAGGAAAAAAATTTTTAAAAAAGCAGGGAAAAAAATTCAGATTTCTTTCAATGAAAACTGAATGCAGCATGTTTGAAAGTGCACTTTCTCCCTATACATCCAGCAGAGAAGTTCACCTTTATCTTTCCCTTCAGAAGGCCAGTCTGCCTTAGCAGACTGTTCCCAGCAGTGAGTTGCCTGCACAAGCAATGAATGAGGTCTGCCTCTCCTCCAGACCATTGTGGCATTTCACATTTTGCTCTGCTTCTCACATCTGGCAGTGCTGGCAGGCCCCTGGCTATTCTCAGCCTTACCTACAACAGCAGCTATGGACAGAAATTCATTTGGGTGCTGGGCTGGATGGTGCTGGACACACTGGGAGTGCCCACAGTCACTGCATGCCCTCCCTAGGGAAGCTGCTCCATTGTCACCATTCATTCCTACTGCACAGGCAGCCACAGGCAGCCACAGGCAGCTTGGTGAGCAAATGTAGAACAAAAGGCAAAAACAGATGCGGGATAAAGCAGCACTGGGCCCACAGCAGTGGGACCATTGGATTACTTACACCAGCTTATGTCCACAGCTTTGCCTATCCCAATTCACATCCGATGACTCGGTGTGAAGTTTCGTACTGACTGAAAAGGTACAAGGGATCAAACACTCTGAGACTGGGATGTATGAGGTAGGGAAATGAAGGATTATATGCCTTAAGTAAATTACTGAGAGTCTTAAGAGGGGGACAGGGCAGACTAAGACACTGAGAAATTAAGGAATACTAAAACATTGATTCATTTTAAGGGAAGCACCTGAAAGTGCCAGCATCCAATCTAAAAAATAGCCATTGCTTTTTTCAGTGGAGTAGATTTGGTGGGCCCTGTTTCTAGAGCTGCTTGCAGGGAGTACTGGATTTGTTCCGCCAGCTCCTTTCCTTCCATATTACAGCAGCATTTTTACAATTCTTTAACTGAGCACTAAAAGTAGAACATGTCCCTTTGGTGATGAGCACAAGGATAGGGAAGAAGCACCGAACTGCACAAGTTAGCTGTGAAAGCCAGCATTAGAGTTCTCAGGGAATAGGATTGCCTTTGATCAGCTGACTCATTGGAGAAGCTCTCATTAGTCTATTACTTGCAGATAATCTGGATTCTGATGTACCAAAAGGAATGTGTGTTCTATATCTGTGCACTGCAGAGCTTTGTTGACTATAACCGGGGTCCAAAGGTATTTTCCTCATTAATGCATTAAGCCAGCACAGTGGAAGAGTCAGCAGAAAATGAGAAATGAGCAGCCAGGGGAAGCAATGCAGCTCAGTTCATAATAAAATAAAAGTTACTTTTTAGTCTAGTTGACTGAAAAGAAGTGAAAACAACTGTCAGCTTTGAGGGGAGCAAAAAGAGCAATGATAAAGAGTAAATGGCCAAACTGGATTATTTCAGTAAGAGTTACTTAGCAAAAGTACTGCCTTTTCCCCACTCTTGCACTCAATGACGTTAATGAATTCTGCCAATAATTGTCCAGGGAATGGGATTAAGTCAGATATGACATAAATAAATGTGCTTTTCAATGCAAATTTTAAAAAATCGCAATATACTAATAATAGTAGGATGTGAGCTAGCCATAAATGTTCTTCAAATACTGAGCTAAAAAAACCTTTAAATGAATGGCACCAGCACAGAAGATTTTTTTGTAGCTGGGATCCTTGTAGTATTCCACAGTACTCAGTGCAATCAGGTTCAGGAGCCACTGTGTCCTTTGCAGCTACAGGATTCACAGAATTTTATACCTTGATTTTATACCACTAAGTGAAGTTAGTAATTTAACAATAGGCAACTGCTGCATCAGCAAACCATAGGTTAGAAACTTCAGCAGAACAATGATCTTATTCTGATCTTCAGACCTGTTGAAGAGAGATCCAGAAAAAGGTCTTTTGCTCCAAATGCAATTTCTTCTTCACTGTACCTTCCAAGACTTTTACACTGAGTGCAGCCAACAATAATTATCAATACTCAGACATACTGACACAGAAATACAAAGGAAGCCCTGCCAATAGAAGCAAATCTACTTTAAAAATATTCCACATGGTGGCCAGATCTTTACTTTCAGGTCCTGATTGCATTCATCTACACAACAAGCCATCCTGGGATGGCAAGAGAGCGCCACTGAGCTCTCTGACCCACCTTGGCTTGCAAAACACCTTTTGTTTTGCATAATCAAAAAATGTTTTGGACTTGTTGTCTGAGTGGAGGAGTCCCACTTCGGGGTCAAGGCTGGCGTGGGCAGGGTGGAGGAGCCCTTGGAGGGTGGGCAGGGCTGCGGGTGTCTTCAGGACCCCAACCCCCACTTGGTGCACTCCTTGAGGAAAGGTGATGCCACATGGTTGAGGCAGAGCTGGGTTTGCTTGGGCTGGTTCAGTCCAGGTCACACCAGGTCTTTCACTCACATTTGCACCTGGAGAAAAGTGTCACAGAAAAGTACATCACACAAAACACATGGCAGTGGTTAAACCAGCTCTTGCACCAAAACATTGGGTCACAGCTGGGGTGTGGTGTCTGGGTGTCATATCCTTCCCCAGCTCTCTGTATTGTGCACTCAACCAGCAGTAACAAGACCACAGCTAAATATGGTCTTCTTGGAGGGAGCTCTGATCTCTCCCCGTTTACAGTATCGTCCACCCAGTGTCCCTGGTTCAGCATTCAGCTGCCTGCTTGCCACACTAGCACCTAGTAAAGTGATGCTTCATGTGATTGCTCAGTGATTCACTGCCTTGTTTGGATTTTCTGGCTCCTGGACTCATGTTTATCAGCAAAACACACACTCTCCAGTGTCAGGCTTTAAGCGGATTGGAGCCATACAAAATGCCTTTGAGCAAGATGCGCTACACAGTCAGGCATAAATAATGTCTACTTAATTGAACAACAGCATCTCTTTTATTTACATGGCTTTACCCTTATGTCATTTATCATGTACTTTCCACTTTCCAAAATGTAAGATGTGATAATGAACATATAACTGAAGATACGTTGTTTATTTTCTTTTTGAAGATCTAATTCTTCACCTCTCTTGTACTGTGTTCATGGCAGGTCAGCTGAGCACTGGCCTCTGCAGGTAGGATTTATTTATTTATTTATTTATTATTCATTTAAACTGCTTACCTTGTTTCCAGAGCGATTCAGACAGGGTTAAGCAAGTAGCTCCAGGGTGATTCATCTAACACAGGTTGATGAATCATGGAGATGCCTCTCTCCCCACTGACAACAGAGGATTGGAGAGATGAGTCTCTCTGTACTTATGCTGATTTTAAACTGCACTGTCTGAAAGCTGTACTGGCAGTCAAGTGAAATGAAGAAATCCCTAATGACCTAAAGGCTAATTTTTATGATGAGTTTTACTGATGTCCTATTCAGGTGGGCAATAAGTAAGACAAGGTTTAAGATTTAATCATTGCACATGGTTAGAACTTTCCTCCTCTCATACAGAAGGTGCATAAATACACAAAGCAACTTGGGTATAAAACAGGAGAAACCCATACAGGTGCCATGTTTACCTCGGGTGGCAACAGGGGCCTTTTCCCAGTAGCTGTTGAGACACTTCTGGGGATGAATTACTTCTGCTGCCATCCCCAGTGACCAAGAACCAACTGCTGTTTCTTCACAGCCTCAGACATATGGCAACATGGCTTGTGGAGTTTTCTGCCCTGCTTCTGCAAGCCAGTGCATGCTGTCGGCGCATCACTACAGACACATCCTGCTCCATCCAGCAGGCCTCCTGGAAAAGGGAGATCACAGCCAGCATGTTTTTCAGGGAACATACTCAGTAAAACAGCAGCAGTTACAATGCTGTCAGCTGCAATCTTATGCTGTGAAGCCAGTTCCTTGGCACTGAAGGCTCTTGGATTCTGTGGGAGGCATAGCTGCAGCAGGATCTTCTTGAGCCCTCTAGCTAGACACACACATGCACACGTGTATGATGATGCTCGGGCATGTAGAGTGACCTCCTACAACAACTGCTAGTTTGTCTTTTGCTTTCTCTCTCTTGTTTTAATCAAATTTATTCATTTTGAAAGCAGGCAGTAAAAAGAGGAGCTGAGCATAGAAAAAAAGGCATCATTAATAACTCAAATCAACCATCTTGATGACTAGCAGAACTTTCAATAATTGCACTGCATTGTGCTCCAGTGCAAATCACATTTCTGCAAAATGTGCCTCTCTGTGATAATGTGTGGGATGACACCATCCTTCTCAGCAATGGACTCTGCAAGGTCTCTGTCATGTTCTCCCTCCTTCACAGCAATTAACACATATTTTAATACTTTCTGAGCATTTTCTACACTAAAATTTCCCATGAATAAGAGAGGACTTTTTCTCATCATCTCACTGAGAGTGCTACTGATTAAAAGATGTAAGTGACTAGAAAAGAAAATGTGTCACTTGTGTGTCAAGCCCATTTCTCAGGTGAGCTGCTCTGAACTGGGTACCTGACATGCATTGTTCTCGTGAAGTACAAAATTTGAGAAACTGGTAGGAAAAAGTTTTGATTTTTTGAGGCTGTGGAAGTAGCCCTGTTTTTCACTAATCCTCTGTGTTACTGGAAGTTTACTCAAAGGTCAAGCTGGCAATTTGAGAAGCTAAAAGCAAAACAGCTAATTCAAAGTCACAAGCTCAAGGAATGTATTTCTAGCGTGACTTATAAACTAGATCTGATTGTTGATGCTCTACAAATCTCAGTTCTGTAAGCCCCCCTTTGGAGCTGAGCAGGCGAGGCAGCTGCACAGCCCCACCACACTGTGCCCTCTCTGCAGCCCTGCTCTGACAGATTTTAAACAATTCTGTCATGCTGTCAAGTAAGGCCCACAAACATGAACTGAGATGATAAAACATATCAGAGTGAACAGAGAGAGAAGCAAGGGGGAACAATACAGACACGTCCCTTTGCAAAAGGCAGAGAAAATATTTTGATCTCCTAGTTACAAGCCCACTCCTGGTTGACTTCTGACCCAAGACTCTGCTGCTGACAATTACATCACCACTGCTGGCCAGTATAACTCTGCCTCCAGTAGCTCTTTGCCTCGTTAGCAGGGTATGCAGAAGAGCAACTTCACCTCAGTGAGTCAGTGGAGGGAAATGGGTTCCTTCAGCAAGGAGAGGAGAGCAGCTAAGGCAGGATTTGGCATTGGATTGCTTCCCATACTGTCCCTCAGTCACAGCTTAAGGAAAAGATAAAGCTAAAATGAGAAGCACCCTAAGGGTGCAAAGCATTCTTTGGTTAGAGGATCACATGGAAAAACTGTCTGACAGCATACTTGATCTTCAAATATCTGCTCCTATGAAATACCTTTCTTCTCTCACACTGGCATACATCAGAAGCCACCCTTAAATTTAGTCAGAGTCAAGCATAACTGAGATTTAAAAACGTTCAAATTATGGAAAGGCAAAACAGCAGTAAACGTCCATATGTTCCACAGGGGATGAATGAAGACTCTGTGCCCCATATACCTGCACATCTCTGGTTTAACAATATTGCACAGCACCTGTGCTGGATGCTCACACTCCTCACAGAGAACAGAACATTTCTACTGCCTTCACTACCCTGGACTCGCTCTGCTGTCTTCACTTGCCTCATTGGAGGCCTTCAACATCACTGCTGGATTATTTTCTGATTACATTGCATGTAGCTTATTGACTTTCTGTCCTGGGGAGACTTTATGATGCTGAATTGTATCCCCATTCATCTGTTTAGCTCAGAAATAAATTCTGCACCTTTAAAACTAGACCTGAGAGCAGAGGTGGGGGAGGAGGAAAAGCAGTGGAATTTTTTTTGCGGCTGTATTCAAAGCATAGAGATAAGCAGTGCCCTCGGAGTTCTCCGCTCTGCAGACAGATGGGGAGTTTTCCCTTGCTGTTTTTGCTGGTTCTTCTCGCGTTAGCTGAGGCCAGAAGGTTTTTTTGGAACTCTTCAGCTACTGTTCTGTCCGGGAACACCGGGACTGTCGTCTGTGGGGCCCCCAAACTGCGGAGAGACTGAGGCGCCCCATTCACGGACACACCCACGAAAAGGACTCTGACCTGCAAAAGGACTGTCTTGGAATTTGCCATCTCTTCAGAACAAAACAATGAAGGGTTCTATTGTTTAATGTTATTAATTTTCTCATGTTTGTGAATACTTTGCTTATTAAATAAACTGTTTTTTCCATTTTTCTCAAAGGAGGTTTATCTCCCAAACAGGTAGGGGGGAAGAGCTGCTTGAATTTGCTTTTTAGAGGGAACCTTTCGGAGGTTTGCTTCCAAATTTGCCCTAAACCTGGACACTTGTTAACCTTCTATTTGAATAAAAAAAGAAAAACTGATGAGAGAAAGAGGTCAAGAGACAGAGTGTCAGAGACACATATCCTACTCATGGAATAGACTTCTTGAGACCATGTAGATTCAAGTGTTGAATTTGCGGATAGCATATCATTTGCAGAGTGTCATTCACACTTTTTACATTGCCAGGATCCCAGGAAAGTGCTCTCTTTGGAGGCCCTTAGACTCCCAGTGCCTCAGTCTCCTATTGCTACAGTCATGTGACTATACTAAGGAACTAAGACTTCTGAGCCCAAAGGAACAAAGAGACATCTAAGTGCTGCAGCACTTCAGCTTTCCAAGGTGTTCCTCAACCATCACTAACAGAACAGTCCCTTTTCACCTTGCATACAGGCAGGGGAGTTATTTCTTCAGCTTTACAATAAACCAGAAGTTTCTCTGTGGGTGCCCTTGCACTGGCTGACTCCAAAACCCCTACAGATCCACCTGAAGGGATCATCAGCTGCTCTGCTCACGTCAGAGGCTGTGGAGCAAATGTACAAAGTCATGTGTGGGCTTGTTCAAATTCAACAGAAAAGGGAACCTGCACATTCGATTAACTTGAGCTTAAAGTCTGTGGAACTGGGATAAAGTGGGGCTGAGGATGTGGAGATGAGGACAGCCTTCATCAACAGTATTTTATCAGTGATGAGAGTTGAAAGAAGATGAGGTTACTTCTCCCTCACCCAGGATGCAGTCAAGTTTTGGAGGTATCAGACACATAGTGCAACTTTCTGTGAAGGACATGCCTGGCTTGCATGCCACTGGTTTTTGGATTTTTTGTTTCCCCATGTCTGAAGAACACTGGAAAACATTTTGCTCAGTGAGGAGAAAAGTTCCTGAATTTTAGAAAAGTGCAGTAACAAGTTGTGGAAGTGAAAGGGCAGATAACAACAAGCGAGAAGTGAGCTACTTTATGGGTCGCTCCATATCTTGAATGCACTCAGCAACACTCTGCTACTGGCCTTACCACTCTAATTTCACCTCCAGACCATACCACTGCCATCTCAGTGGCAGCTGCATGGATCACTGGTCCCTGCTGAAGATGCCTCTCCACTTTCACCAATTCAGCACCCAACACTAAGGGACCTGCCTTATCTTGGTCCTGGCTTGGTCTAGAAGCAATGGAAGTAGCAATCACATGTCATTTAAAAAAAAAATTAAATCCAGTGACAGTGACAGTCATAGTCATGCATGAAGACTGACAGCCACACCAGCTCTGTGCATTCTGTAGCAATGCAAAGGACAGAATAAACCCAACCTCCGACACAAGAAAGTAAGACATAGTGCCTTGAAGAGTCAAATGCAATGCACTGTCTCTAAAATGAATTACTAATTATATTAGAGCTGTACAAATCACCTGGTGCTGACCTTTTTATTTATTTAAAGTCTGCGTCACTACTTTAGTTACTGTCTTTCCATGATGCACTTGAGGAGTGTATACTTTCCTGCAAATGGAGCAGCAAGTTCCCAAAACCCACCTGTTTAAATACACAAACTCTCCTATATGCATTTGAGGGAAAAGTGATTTATCAAACACCAACATACACGGAGGAATTCCTGAGCAGGTTGAACAGACCCTCCTGCTTGCTGTCACCTTGCCAGCTGCAGTGGAGGGAAGGAGCTGCCAAATTCAAAGCTTCATGAAAACACTCACGGCTGCCACAGGAGCTGTGTCCTGCAGGGCTCAGGCAAGCCACGTACTTCAGCTGCCACCCCAGCCAGGGAACGTGCAGGAGGTTGCAGCTGAGCCAGGCCAGCCCAGAAAATTTGGGGGTCATCATCACATTGTTACATATTCAAGCCAATGTGGCTGTGACAGCAAACATAAAAAAGCTCAGTATAAGCTTTTATTTAATGCAGAAGTCTAAAACATCTCAACGACATAAATAACTACTGCTAATACTTGGTGTTACCCAACAGCTGAACTAGGTTATGCTATTTTCTGGTTTGATTGGGGATAGCCCAATATATAAATAGATTGTTGTTATGTTTAGCAGGGAACAAGGATTAGAGACTGGCTAAGTACAGAAGTAGATCCTGATTTCCTCTTAGGAAATAGAAAGAGATTAACTTGACAAAAACAGCAGAGCTCACACACAGTGACGAACGAGTGCGTCGTGGATTTCCCTGCTCAGGGATGTTTTCCAATGACATCTCTGCTGTTTGTGTCATTTCCTGTGCTTAAAAAAGGGCATCCCTTAAGTACTACGAGACAGGTAAATCCTCCAAGGGAATAATGCTGAAGATTAATTATTGCTGGCACTGAGTGCACACGCCAGGTATTAGAAGGCACCTGCTGAACTCCTTGTGCTGCCTCTCACAAGCAAAGCACTCCCTTCACAGCAGCAGCACTTGGTCTTCAGTGGTTGCACTGTGCAGTTTTACTCAGACATCTGGAGCAGATCTTTGTATCATTAGGTCTTTGGCTTTAAATCAGTAAAATGACACAGGCATAACACAGTTCTTGAGAGGAGTATTGGAAAAAGCACTTAAATTATTTAAAGAAATCATAACTGATGTGGAAAATATTGTTTAAATAATAATTTGCTTCAAACTGTTTAAAAGAGGACTTCTGAAATAGTTACAAAGCTGAAGACTGAAACAATTGGAAACAACATCATTATTGGTTGACATACACAGTCAGAGACCAAGCTGCATTGTGCCAAGCGCTATACAAACATATATCAAAAACATAGCCATTGTCCCAGGCAACTGTCAACTTCATTATTAAACTGGAGGCATGGGAAACAGAAGGAAACAAAGAGAGAGCACTGGTCAACAGGAAAGGCAACGGCCAGAGCAAATCAACATCACAACAGGCATCAAGTATATGCAGAAAAGTCAATTACTTTTATGCAAACTAACAGAGAATTAAATAGCTCTGTGACATTGTAGTGATCTTTTAGGCACAAAGGACAGCAGACAAAAAGATATGGAAGAATGAAAACTGTAGATAAATTCTCCTTCATAGCTACAGATAAGAGATTTTTTTGGTGGGGGAGCAGATTTGAGTACATTTTCTAGCAGAATTCTAAATAGTTTTGGGGCTTTTAGGGAAAGCCCCAAAGCTTTTACACTACTTATAGAATTTATCATCCAGTTTCAGGCCATGCTTGTAATATAACATTTGGCCTCAGACAGTCTGTTAGTCTGAGTCATGCTTGGATTTCTCAGAAATCACAGAAAAGAACACCTTGCCACTACTTAGATTTTGTCCTTTTTTATTTATTTAAAAGAAAGATTTAGAACACCTTAATCTAGGTTTCCAGAACTTAATAATTTATTAATACTATTGTACTTTAATATTTTCTTTAATTCCTTTCTTAAATCTTGTACCATAGAAAAAGGAGTGTCAAAAAAACTAGTTTCTTACCAAGCCTATTGAGCTAGGCACAAAAACCTGTGCCTGGAAACATAAAATCTCTTCTATTAAAAGACCAAAGACTTTCCTATGTAAGAGCACAATGAAACATAAAAACAACCACAGTGGAAAAAATGGAATAGATTTACAGTTTTAAAATAGCATGCATGATACAAAAGTTCATGGATCTATTTAAATTTCAACAAAAAAGTTGGAGTTTTTTTCATTACTGCAGAATGCATTCATTGTGGGTTTTTAAGTGCCTCGATTTAGAAGTTGAAGGCAATTTTTATTAATAGCACATGTAATCCCAATACAAGAGATTCCTGTGGCAGATTCATTGGCTCCTTAAAACAGACATCCTTGGCATCAGTAGAAAAAAGGGCTGGAAAGAACTGCTTGGCAAGGGGGAATCCCCATGGCAGTGGGGTCCCTGCTGGCAGTGCCACCTCACTGCTCTCCCACAGGCAGCACAGGCTGGAAACTTCCTGAGGACAAGGCACGGATGTGCATCCCCTCCCATGTGGAAGGAGATTCCACACAGAGATACTCATGAGCCACGAGGTTTCCTGGGTCTAAAACACCTGGGGCACGAAGACCTCAGGATGCTGTGCTCCTCAATAGGACAGACTGAGCCACCTGGAGGCTGAGAGAGCACAACACTCAGTGGGATGGGAGAAAGAACAGGCCACCTTGTTGGCTGTCACCGGCTGTAGCTGACAGCTGCAATCTCTTTTGAATAAACTGTGTTTATTCTAAGAACACTGACACACAGCATGTGCTGGCAGAATAGGACTGACACCATCACTGCAGTCCCTCTGGTTACTATGCATCAATTCAATTTGTGTCTGCCTTTTCATGGAAATAGTTCTTGTGAGCCAAGCAAGAAGAGAAAATATACTCTTCCCACCTTCTTGGGAAGGCAAATAGCCACCAGGAAAACCCTCTGTCCAGTAGAGCTTGACATTATGGTAAAGGTGTAATCAAAAGAGATGTCCCACAATCCACCTTATCAGAAGCCCTGGGAGATGTGTTTCCTGAACTCACAGATCCCCAAACTCCCCATCTCAGAGAAAGCTTCCTTCCACTGCACAGCCACCAAAACAGCAAACCAGCTCAGGAGCTGCAGTGGGCTGCCAAGGGTAGTCACACCTCCAAGGCAGCTGACACCTTCAAAAAAAAAACCACACAGATTTTATTAGGGAGCCCTGAGGTTAAAAGGTAGCTGTTGGTCCATGAGGCACCAGAAAACTCCTGGGTAAAATCTTTAGACAGGCAAGGAAGAGTGAAAA
Organism: Motacilla alba alba; assembly: GCF_015832195.1. Classification (NCBI taxonomy): domain Eukaryota; kingdom Metazoa; phylum Chordata; class Aves; order Passeriformes; family Motacillidae; genus Motacilla; species Motacilla alba. The sequence continues at coordinate 128,191,990 of NC_052017.1, forward strand.
AAGCAAAGGCAAGGTTTCAAGAAGAGCATCACGCAATTACAGAGCAGGGGTGGAAGAGAGCCCAGAGCTGCAATGACACATCTGTCCCTCTGACTGTCCTTTGAAGGAATTTAAAGAATGCCAAAAATGGGCCTGATACTATACTAAATGGTTATTTTTCTTCTCATTATAAACTTGGTGCTAGAGTGATTTCTGGCCCTAAGAGATGAATTCCAAGCTGTCCTGAAGGTAAAAGGGCAAGAGCTGTCATTACCAGTGGAGTCTCTAAAATGAGCTACATAAAGACTAAGACTAACAGATGATAAATTCCAGCTGCTGATGCTCCCAGTACACAGCACAGAGTTGTCATGAGCTACAACAGCTCTCAGGAGAGGGGAGAGAAACAGGATTGCAGAGCCAGGATTGCAGAGCCCCTTCACATCAATAATTTTATATAAAGTTTCCAGTGGAAACATTTTGGCACATCTACCCTTGGAAATGTCCATAAAAACCTTGCATGAAATATGTTTATGCTTTTCAAACTTTCCTTTCTTTGTATATTCTCCTGATATCTTGATAATTGCCGGTGACCTAACCCCAAGGCCATTCCAGTGTTCCATAAACCAGCAAGCAGTGGGAGTGAGGGAGGCTTTCTGTTGCTGTTATCACAAAGAGAATTCAAGGTAACTGCAACTCCCTGGTAGGGATCTGAATTAAAGTGGAATTCTTTTACCTATGCTTGCTTCCCAGGCATCCTCTGCTCCTCAGCAGCACAGTTGCCTGCTCTGGTATGGCATGTATGGGCATACATATTGGTTCTTGCTTCTGAAAAGCCAGTTCTTAAAACCTGCTTTGGAGGGCCTGAAGGCACAGGATGCCCTTGTGACAGAGGGGGCTTGGGGAGAAGTCGCCCTGCAGCCAGGTCTGCAGCAGGGTGACAGAGACTGGAAAGAAGTGACAGCATAGGGAGCCCCAGGGGCTTGCTTGGCAAACGGGACATGGCGGAAGGAAAAAAGCAAACAGCTAATGGAAAAGGCCCCTCCTGCAAACTTAGCATTGCTAAGCATGGAATAGTATGGAGGGCAGTCCCTCCTCACCCAGTGCAAGAACTGGGCAGGGTCAGGGAGGGCCCTGCAGCCAGAGCACACAGCAGGGATCTTGTAGACATGACAAAAGCTCAATACATGCCAGATAAGGCCTGCAAGCAGAATAAAAGATCCACAGTGTCATGAGCATGACGCTATACTAAATGCATGCATCATTCTCCAAAGCCTTTCCAAAAATGACAAATGATCTCAATGCAGATGTTTCTTTATGTATTATTCCCTTTTCATATGTCTACTTTTCCTCTTACAGGCATTTTCAGTCACTTAGGTAAATGATTAAGTAGACTGCAGAACTGTCAAAGGCCCAGGCAGTTGTCATGATAATAGAGATTACAGATATTACATATTCTTTCATTACACAGATGGTCCTCATGGACCTCGCTGGTGAGATGAGTGTAAAAAGAATTACTGCACAATAAAACTAACTGTAAAAGAACAAAAAAATGGAGGCTGACAGAAGGTCAGAATAAATTATGTGGAACATCAATAAAATGTCACAACAGAAACACTTTTCTGTGTTTGTCTTTTTATCAACAAACATTTTTACAGGCAGTGAAATGTTGCATCCCCTGGCTGCTTCTGAACCAGTGCTTGAGCATATGGGCTTTGCATGAATTTACACGTGCAGCAGTGAATGTGTAAAATGAGATTTACACACAGAGCTATATTAGTAGCTTTTTTGGGTTTTGGGGGGATTTTTTTGGAAGGCATCTTTTTTTCCATAGTGCTAAAAGACAAGCAGAAGAGTCTGTTGGAATTATAAAATGAGACATGTAAGTGAGCTCAAAGATCTAAAAGCTGCAACTGTGGGCCAGAGGCTGGAACATATGCAAAAAAATATTTGTGTATTCATGTAGACACAGTCAAGTTTCCATTCTAACTTTTCCTATGTCAGAAAATAAAGAATTTCAACCAATTATATAGGCATTTCAATAGCTGTGCACTTCATAGCTTTACATTTTCTGTGGTCTTGCTTTATTTCATGTATGCCATTTACCACCTCCCGTTGCCAATGGTTTGGAACCCAGTTCTAGGAGCTTTCTAGTAGTTCACTGCTGCAGCAGGCACCAAGCAACAATGTTGGCTGTAACAGCACGTACACTCTAGTCATGATTCATTATTTTTGGTTCCTAAGAGTATACATGATCCTAATCAAATTCATCTGTAAGTGAGTCAAGTGTGCTTGATTAATGCTAACGAGGAAAATCTGAGGGCAGATAGGCATGTAATTTCTGCTTCATTTAAAAACATGTTGGAAACTGAAAACCTATATTGGTGCAAAGCCTATTTCTAAAACATTAACTATATTTTGCCTTTCTGCATCTGTCAGCTGTAAGTACTGACAGGCTAGGAGCACAGTTTCTCCATTGCTGCTGCAATGTGATTTTTCTTGTGGAGATGTATGCGTGCCTAGTTTTGCAGCCACATTACAGTTTGTCCCTGAGGCCCTGAAATATTTATAGGAATCCTTCTATGTATTTGAATTGCAGCAAGCAGAACAGCCCCACCTTCTGAAAAAATTAAATTTAGACATTATGTCCCCACAGATTTCAGTAGCAGGAACCTAAATAACTTGCAGAATCAGGGCTACTATCACTCACTGAAGAGGTACAAAGTAAAAGCCAGTTTGCAACCGTCTGCATTGAAAGCCACCATTACCAGTGGCTAATGGACCTCAGCAGCAGCACTGATCAGACTTCCACAAGCCCCAGCTTTGCCATGACCCTGGCAGGCAGCTGATGTCTGGGCAGATGGGCATACAGAAACAACCCAGTAGGTGCAGGTAACCACAGATGTGAAATAGAAGCTTGTACAGTAACAACTCTCTTATGCAAACCTTTTGCTAGAACCGCAGTGCCCAGAGAGAGGTGCCAGCACCAGTGGGGAAATGTGTTATTCTGGCATCAGCATAACCTTCTTCTCCTGGAAGTGCACGCGTGACTCCACAGCCTAATTTACTGCAGCTCCAGTGTCTGCTCTGCAGGTCTGTGGCTGCTGTCTCGAGATATTCCAGTAACTATTCATTACAAATAGCAGGGAGTGTCGCTGCAGGCTGAGAAACAGCTTATCACAGGAGCAACACTGCTACTCCAGTGCTGAGAGCAGTGAGAGCAGCAGCTGGGACATGATCCTGCAGTGCTTGGCTCAAAGCCCTTGGAGGGAACAAAACAAAACCTGCTCGGCCTTCCCCTCTCAGCTTTAGGCAGGGAGTGTTCTGCACTGAGGCTGCTGGGGAAGCATGCAGGAAGGGAGGTTACTGGGGTCACATCTAGCACCTGTAACCTGTGCATGACTGTGAGTGCAGAAAAGGCAGCGACTGTCCAACCTCATGTCTAGCAATGGTGCAAGGGAGAAAAATGTGTGCGTGAGTTCTGAAGTGCAATCCAATGGGAATTTGGGTGATCAACACTAGCAAAACAAGCTAGCAAACCACACCAGAATGACAGTACATCTGAGGGGTTATAGGCATATAGGATTTTGCCTTAACAATGTTCTCAGGTGTTTAACATTCTGCACTATGTGTGCCCTCAAGTGCTACTGCTGTGGGTGAGATTATCATAACTCTTCTGCTGAGAATCACAAACTGGTCACTTGTCTGACAGCCTGGTCCCTTAGGGACTTCTAGCACACATCTAAAGTACTCAGCAATATCCATTTGACAAAAAAAAAAAAAAAAAAAAAAAAAACAAAAACCAAACAAAAAAAAAAAACCCAAAAAAACCAAAACCACCCCAAACAGAAGTCATTTCTGTCCTGAAATTAATTCCAAGCGTTTTCATAGCAGTCTTGTGGACTGCAGGAAAGGGAAAGCAGTAGGTATTCCTCTCTTTCCCTGCAATGTACTCAGAGCCATGTACGCCCTGGGCTGCTGCGCTGTATCCCCAAGGAAATGACACAGGCCCCAAAGAGGAAGCTCGTGTCCTCCCTTCCAAACCAAATCTTTTGACCACTACTGTACATTCCTGCTTTCATACATCAGATCGTTTCCATGAAGATCATCAGCCCTGAGCGTGAGTTTTGGCATGCAGCTGCTCTCAGTCACCTGCAATCCTTCTATGAGCCAGAGGGTCAGGCATGCTCCTGAGAAGAGGAAGCTGCAGAGCTGAATTCCTTCAGAATATGGAGCTCCCCTATGGAAGAATGGTGAAAGGAACTGACTATTAACCAAAAGGGTGCCTTACCTTCCATTCAGGTCCCTCTTTTCATAGCTGAGAGAGAGAGAAAGATAACAGAACAGAGTGCCCAGAGGCATTAGGTGTGATCTTGTGGGTCGTTCTATTAAGGCTAGGCCCCCATGCTTCCCCTACAGTGCAGCAGAAGAGTTCACTTCATGTTCATTTTTGGATCCAACCTTCTCCCTTTCTGACACCCCCAACAAGTGCTGGACATGTTGCTGTGATTGCACTGACTTAGCTCTTCAGTCACCAGACAATACTGGAGGGGGACTCAGTGTGAACCCCAGTCTCACACAGCACTAACCAGGCATCAGTTCTGAGAAGCGTTAGGGAATTAGAGCACTCATCCCTGGTTAGGGTCATACTGAGTACAGCAACCTTGAGGCCAGTTGTCTTGAAGTTCCTCATGCAGAGTCACCTGCAAAGGGCTTTGGGAATCTGAACACTGTGCCTGCCTTCCTTTTGCACTCTTCTCAAAGAGCTGAGCAAACACCTGGCTTCAACTGAGGGAAAACTAAATATTTTTGTTTGCATAGTACACTAGCAGCAAGCTTGCTTGTCCAATGAATTTAGTCTTAAAATCATTTACAAGCTGTGTGGATTCAGTCCTCTGTGTGCATGTGATGCAGACTGTCTTGTGTCTACTACAGTTTGGAGCTTTGGGCACTCACTGCTGTCCAGTTGAAGAGACTGCTCCAAGCTCCATTAGGTTTTATCACTCTCTTCATGGATTTTCTGTTTTGTCTCCTGACTTACTGTTATCCCATCTCCTGTTGCCTTAAACCACATGGGTGGCACTGCATCAGAAAGTGACCATCTGGGCAGCTCAAACAGATACATAAAGGAGATGAAACCTGAGGTAGCATCCCCTGCTCTTGCAAGGGACAAGCCAAATCTCTTACTTGTGCACTAAGTTTAGGATGTTGCTCCAAAACCAGACCAAAAATCTATGAGCTAAATATCAGCCTTTTTAACCCATTTAGTGCAACAGGGAAGTGTTTTGGTTCAGCAGTCTCAGCTGTTTCAGTGTTGCGGCTGCCCGTGACAATGTGGACAGAGGAGCAGCCCAGAGAAGACAGAGCCTCTTGTGGGCCTCACAGTTCAGCTTTTTCCCTGTGCAGCATTTTGCAATGACTAACTTTTGCCACAACTGCCTTAATGTGTGTTTCTATATGCAAATCTGTCAGGTTGACAAGAGTCCATCACAGCCTTTGGCTTTGAAAACCTCTCCTCTGTATCAGCAATGATGGCAAACAGAAGGCACAGCCATCCTGATTAATTAATCCCCACACAGCACCTCCTAGCAACCCAAGGCTGTTATGCTAACACTTCTAGCCAGAGCTTGTAAGTGTATAACTTAAGCACATGGGAATGCACTATCTCACTCTCATGAGCTCAGAGGGCTTTAAAGGAAACCTTACCTACCTCAGCGCTTTCTCTGAGATGCCATCACTGTCTGGACACACTGCATGACCAACAGACAGTCACAGCAGGCAGGAAGAGAAGGTCTGATAATAAAATATGTAGTTAATTAGCAAGTTTTCCATTCTCCTAAAAGGCTGATGAAGCCACACACTCAGGCTTTAGTTCTGTGTCCACTACAGCAAATGACAAGGAATTCCGGAGATGATTTGCCTTCTTGGAAGACACCTAAACCATTGAACTTGTGTCAGTGAGTTTGTATAGTGTTAAGTGCTGATAAACAACTGGAGAAGAGCTCATCCAGGGTGCAGGACAATTCACAACTTCCATGGATTTTTGTCACTCTGACATACACTATCTGTTGAGAGCAATCCTCAGGCTCCATATTCCAACACCACTGGAGCTTCCACCACTGAATCTTCTCAGATGCACTGGTGAGGGCAATGTCACATCCCACCACTTGCTGCAATATTACATTACATCCCTCTGCCTGACTTGGCATCGACAGGTTTTTGAGGTGCTACTTCAGAATGTCTGTAACCTTGTGGTTTTAAAATATAACTTTTACTAGAAAATACTAGTCAAGAAAAATTAGCAGACAGAGGCATCCCAGCCATCCTGAAGTCTGAGGAGAAAAGTATCTGTCTGCAGCATTTACACTTGAGACAAACCAGGAGACTCTGCCACCAATGCTGTTGATTTGCCTCCAGTAGCTGCTTTACGTTGGTGTGCACATCCACCTGCAGTGCTGCCCCAGCTGCTGGGGGTCAGTTTACACGTTCTCTGCTGGAATTAATTCACATGAGGAGCAGAAATTTAAATAGTAATTAGTTCAGCTTCAACATGTAACATTACCAGAAAGCCCAACGAATGTTTATAACCAAGGGATCTCCAGGAAATAAGAATATACACAGAGAATATTCAAGATTAAGGCTCCTGCCTGGCACCACATACTGAAGCATGAAATTGCACCTGGTAGACTGGGACAACTGGAACAGCTGCAGATTAATTCTGTGGGCCCAGAGTGCATAAAAGGGTGTATCAGGATAAAACCACTGGTTATAAATTGATGTTCCTGTTTGAACACTTGCAAATCATTTTTGAATTCTAGAAATCTGTTTTTTTCAGTTTTTCATTTAAACATAAAAAAATGCATTTTATTGTCACTAAACTCTTCTCTGGTAATGAGAGGCATGTCAAAGTGATCTGGGAAGTGCTGGCACTCCTCCCTCCAGGCTGCACTACCTACTTAGGAGATTGGCATGGCTCCTCATCAGACTTGTCTTCCCTGAGCAGCGCATCACACCAGTAGCTGTAACGTCATCTTCTCTGCAGGTCTCCTCTCACACACATTTGCAGCAGCACAAATGTGTGTCTCCCCTCCTAAAAAATGCAGAGACACCCTTTATTGAGGATAGCCAGCCAAAAGACCGAGGAAAGTTGTTCTTTCCCACTAAGTCTAACCACTCACAGCAGCATTAGGTGGAAAACTCGAGGTGGGAGTGGGAAGATACTGGGGTGGGTTTTCACAGCGGGGTGTCAGAAAGCAGCAGCCACTGCACCTGGGCTGGGGTTGCACCAGCAGCACCCCCATGCTGCCCCCCGTCCACTGCCACGGCCACAGATGCACTGGGACATCCTCAGCAGCTGGGCTGGGGGACAAGGGGCTGCTGCCCGTGCTCCAAGGCAGTGCAAGATCAGAGCTCCTTATCAGCACAACTCACCAGCAGAACTGTTGTTCATTGCAAATCACATTCTGAATTCTTTCCATCGGATTCCCTAAGGACAAAGGTCCATATATTTCCTGGCCTCACAAATCATGTGGGAAGCTGGAGGAGGAGGGGAGAAAATACTTTGAATATTGTCTGATTGAAAGGAAGCCATTACCCTTCCTACCCTGCCCTACTCTGCCATGCCCAGGGCTGGCCTGGGTCTCCACACCCTGACCTGGGTGCAGCTCCTTGCTGGCCATGGCCACAGGCAGGAGGGGTGCTCCCACAGCCAGAGAGGGAACTGGAGAGTGTCAAAGGAGCTCAGCACTGAAACTGCATAATTTCCAGTCTAAGAGGAGCACGTTCTCACTGGAGAAACTTCTCATCCTCCTTTTCAGCTCCTGATTTTTTCCTTCCTGACCTATTTCCTTGTAAGAAAGGACAAAGGAGAGAGAAAGGGTTCCTATTGCAGACATTCTGCAGGGCTCAGCAGAAGCCTGTAGTGGGTCCAGACACATCTCCTGCCTCTCTGGCAGCAAAACCACCCTCAGCCACACCAAAACAGGACCTGCTGTTGACAGCTGCTGGTAGCAGCCAGGGGCTGGACATTGGGTAATTAATTTTTAACTTTTCATTAAACTAGTCTGTGCATCAGCCCCATTGGCAGAGACTGTCTAAAAGCTGTACTCGTTCAAACACAAGCTCTCATCAATCCCAGCTCCCCTCAGCTCAGCAGGTTCTCAGAGGTTTGGGCAAAGCAGAGCAGCACACAGCTTTGGCTAATAATGAACAACTTCTGCAAGGGATTTCTGGTCAGCAGAAGTTATCAGCCCAGCATACTGCCAAATGAAAAGGAAACAGCACCCACTTTTGTTGTGATGCACCAAATAGTTATTTGGATGCTGCACTGGGTGTTGTGTTGCATGGGCAGTTCCCCTTTCCCTCGGGTGGTCTGTTCCCTTGGTAAGGTGGTCTGTCCCTTGTAGCCTCTCCCTTTGCCCCTCCTCACTGGTGTCCCATTGGCTGCGGCCCTCCGTCCCCGCCTCCCATTCCGCGGGTATAAATGTCCCTTGGGATGGGAATTCGGTCTGTTTTTTCACCTGGATGGTCTCTGATGCAGGTGTCCCTTTCCAGCTAATAAAACAGGACATCAGAACCACGTGGAGAAAGAGCGCTTCTCATCCTTTGCTTCGTCTATGTAGGATCGGTGCGGGTTTAAATCCCAAGCTACCTGGGGGGATTTACAGCTCGAAACCCACGGATCCTTCACACTTTGACAGGCAGTTATCAGTGAGGCAAGAGGATGTTTCCCCCTGTTTAACCAGACTTTTCCCCGTGACCTTTCTCAGGTGGTCCTTCCTCAGTTCTTACAAATGTGCTTCAGATACCCTCACATTGGGATCAACCCAGTCAGTTCTGGTTTGGATGCCGCAGAAGATGTGTCTTGGTGGGAAGTGTACTGATCACATGGTGAGCACTTGAAGGTGGAGTAAAGTGGTCATATCTGAAGAGACTAAACAAGCAAGACACAATAGTTTCAGATACCTTCCACAGTAGATCAGCTGCCTGTATCTTGAATTCTGTTCTATTTGCATCTGAGCGCTCCTAAGGTGTAATGGTTCACAAGCAACAGGAAAAAAAACGTCTGGAGAATGCCAGGCTTGCTTGAGCTGACTCTGGGCACACTCATGATTCAGCGAAAGAACAAAAGGCCAAACTTGAAGCGTTGATCCTCTTCAGCTCAGTTCTTGCCCAAGGATTTCAGGAGAAGTGTGGCCTGAAAGAAATTTTGTGTGTGGTCTCCAGATTTTATTACCTAACTGTAATGCAGTAAGAATTAATTAAGTCCCATGGGACTCTGACCCTCCCAAATGAAATTCCAAGATCCTGGATCCTGATAGAATGATGCAAAGTGGCCAAATTTGGTAATGGGTAGAGGTGGGACCATCCATGGTCTTAACCACCACTGAGGGAAGGTTTGAAGGTTATAACGTCGTGATGGAACAACTTCTTCAAACTGAGACATTGTAATTTTTATAAGTGCTCAGGCTTAAATCACCTACAAGATACTACTGACTTCTGCTGGCACTGGAAATGAAAGGAACAGAGCAGCTCTATGCAGTCATTTCTACTTTTTCCTCTTGGCTTGTAACCAAACCTTGGAGAAGGATGCCAGCATCAGCCAGATGTGCAGAGACACAGATGCTCTGAAACTCAGTATTATGGCATGAAGTTTTTCAGTGTTCTCCCCATGTTCAGAAATCACAGCCCCAAGCTGAGTGCACAGGCATACTCTGCAATGCCTGCAGAGAGCTGAGCACCTTAGCTGGGGTCCACAAATGCCTACAGCATGAGCAGAAAGGAAAGACACAAGGGCATTTAAATCATGGTGCTACGTCTTTGACAACTAAACACCAACCTGAGATTATCCTCAGGGAATTTATTGGTTGGGGTAGGTGTTTAGTGTGTTCAGATGTCTGACAGCTCAGCCTGCAGCTGCAAAGGGGTTTCAGGACTCAGAGTATTTCAGTGCCTGTAGGAGAACTAGGGCAGTACTTAGGTACCCAAATTCCTTTGCTTCTGTAACCCACAGTGTCTGGACTTGTTTCCTGGAGATGTCAGCTGGCCCTGGTCAGGTGTCAGCTGCAGCTTTGATTTACAGACTCTGGTCATTGCCATCAGTTACCAACCTGCGTGGCTGGACTGTTCCTCGCCGGGAGGTATGATCCCATCATCCCATCATAGCTCAGGACAGAGCCAGTCACCACACCCAGATACCACTGATTTCAATGCAGAAACAGAGACACTGTGCTTTATCGCTGCCCGTAAGGAGCGATCAGATTCACTCAAAGTCGCCTTCCTGGTAATAGGCGCTCCCGATGCATGACTGACCTTCTGTCGCCTTTGCGAGTCCCCCGGACCAGCGCTCCGTGACCCGGGCCAGCGCTCCGTGACCCGGGCCAGCGCTCCGTGACCCGGGCCGGCTCTCCGTGACCCGGGCCGGCGCTCCGTGACCCGGGCCGGCTCTCTGTGACCCGGGCCGGCTCTCCGTGACCCGGGCCGGCTCTCCGTGACCCGGGCCGGCGCTCCGTGACCCGGGCCGGCTCTCTGTGACCCGGGCCGGCTCTCCGTGACCCAGGCCGGCTCTCCGTGACCCGGGCCAGCGCTCCGTGACCCGGGCCGGCTCTCCGTGACCCGGGCCAGCGCTCCGTGACCCGGGCCAGCTCTCTGTGACCCGGGCCGGCTCTCCGTGACCCGGGCCAGCTCTCCGTGACCCGGGCCAGCGCTCCGTGACCCGGGCCAGCGCTCCGTGACCCGGCGCTCCCGGCCAAGGCTCCGCAGCCTCCGAGCTCGCAGCGCCGGGACCGACGGACCGTGAGCAGCTGCTGCCACCCTCAGGTCACCCTCTGAGGAAACCTCGCTTTCTGCCTTCGCTGCAGGCGCTCTGGAAAGAAAGGAAATGGAAAGCGAGCACAGCAGGGCTGCTGCTGATGGGCTCCCGCCCCTTAATGGCGTGTGGGCATTGCTTACCGAGGATGTGCCACCAGGTTTCATCGAACATGTTCCATGCAAGAGCAGCAGCTGGGGGTCCTCTGACATAAAAGGGCAGAGGAGGAGGACCAGCAGGGCCACAGTCATAGAATCATGGAATTGTTTAGGTTGGAAAGACCTCCAAGATCATAAATTCCAACTATTAATCTGGCACTACCAGATACAGCAACAATAATGTCCCCAAGTGCCTCTCCATCCCTTTTCCAGGCAGACTGTTCCAGTGCTTGAGTATCCTCACGACTGAGTTTGAGGTCCAGAAATGGGGCTGCAGTGCAGACCTGCAGGCAGGGAGCAGCACAGAGTCCCTCTCTGCTGCATGATGCCTCAGCTCTCCCAAAACCAGCCCAGCACTCCTGGGCAGCCAGACAGGCAACTGCATCCAGCCTGCAGGAACACACAGCTCAAAACAAGCTGTGCCTGCCCCAGGAGCGTGATATCTGCAGGGACTGGAACTACAGGAGGGAAACTGGAAACCAGAGCTGAAGAAGAAGGTCCCAAGTCACCTTAATTCCCCACTACCAACACCCCAGATAAATCCCCAGCTGAAATTAGACACTCACACCCTTGCCCTTCTTTTCACAGCTAGAAACACTGCTGCAGCCAAAGCTGGACAAAAGCACAGCATCAAGCAACCCAAATTGCTTTTTAACAAGTGTTTTGATTGCATTTGTGCCACCAGGCACCACCTACATCAGCTTGTACCAGCTGAAGGGCAGAGGCCTTGACAAAGGTGAGATCAGAGAGCAACAGGGGAGAGAACTTCCAGTGCTGTGAGGCAGGGTATCACTCCAACGGCAAGCAACGTGCCTTCTCACTTCCAGAGCTGCTGCACTGCAGGAGGAGGGATGAGCTTGGTGGAGAGAACTTGGCTTATGGCTGTCCTTTGCAGCCAGGACTTTTACTGCTTAGCCAGTTAAACAAAAAACAACTTGAAGCCAAATCTTTGCTGTTATTGCTCTCCTGCTATACCTGTGGTCTTTTTAGCACTGTGATAGCTCTGCAATTCTCCTAAGAAGAGGAAAAGAAATTGTCTGAGGATAACTTTTACAGGCACATCTCAGTGCAGAACTAAATAAGCCAAGTCCTGGGGGAAATTTCATGTCCTCTTGATGATGTATGCTCAAGGTGAATGCTGATGAGTAAGATTTTTCTTGGAAACATCTTTCCAGAAGTTGCTTGCATGCCCAAGTAGGGGGAAAGCAGAAATTATTTTCCAAACAAGTTTTGTTCATAGGAGTGTCAAGTTCAGCAATATTTTCACTTTCAGCGTGTTCTTCCCTTCTATTACAGTGTCTGTTGGTTTCTGAGACCATCAAGGTAATTTCTGGGCTTTAGCTTTCAAATCAAAGGTGAGATTTTTTTTGCAACACTTCAGCAGCTTCTTCAACAGCTTCTCAGACCATTAAACCTTGCAACATCTTTGGGAGGAGATGCACAGATTACTATTGCTTTTGAGTTAAGCTTTTCTTTATTGTACAGCTATGCAAAACAACATAGTTTGTCAATGGCTAGACAAAGAGTAGAGTCATTGCTAAAAGCATCTTGATGAAAGCTGGTGCTACTATTTCAAGTGGCTTTTGGGTTTAGGCAATCTTCCACTCTTCATCTGCATGCCGCAGGCTCCTTGGTTAACTCTGGCTTCTGGAAGCTGCCAACACACAGTTAGTAAAAGACCTCACAACTCTTTTCAGCCTGCTGATTTCATCCTGGTCATATCCTCCACAAAGCAGGATTTCTGAGCTCTTTCATCATATCAGGTTTTAAAACCTCACTGCTCCTGAGCAGATTCTTTTGTTCTACATTTATCACAGGTTTTAGACCCCAAGGAACCCTTGACAATAGTTGGTGGCCATTAGTCAGTCACATGCCTCACAGATCTGTACTTTCTCTACATTCCTAATACGGGCCAGGAGATCACTTACATTGGAAGGAGCCTTAGGAGGTCCTCTAGTTTAACCTTCTACTGAGAAAAGCACCAACTTCAATGTTAGATCAGGTTACTTGGGATTTTGTTTCAGTCTGGTTTCAAAAACTGCTAAGGATAGAGCTTCCACAGACTTCTGGGAGGCCTTTTTCAATGTTAATCTCTTTTGCTGTGTGGGGTGGTTGTTATTATTATTTATTATCATTATTATTTCCAGTCAGATTTCAGATTTTCTCATTCTACAGTCAGTCAATAACTGTCTCCTCTTACTCTTTTGTTGTGCGCCTTTGATAAGAGCTCAGAGCCACTTTCTGTCTAAACCTCAGGTTGGATTACTGATTTCTCCCATAAACAGACAAGTGTTGCACAGAATTTGACCAATTTATCTTCACAACACTGCTATCTGATCAAGAGTTCCTCACTGCACTTATGAGGTGGAGCATAGACACTAGAGACAGCAATTAAAAGCCACAGAATCACAGAATAAGCTGAGTTGGAAGTGAGCATCAAGATCAGCGAGTCCAACTCCCAGCTCTGCACAGGGCCATCCCCAAGAGTCACACCTTGTGCCTGAGAGTGTTTTCACTTTTTGAACACTTTTTGAACTCTGTCAGGTTTGGTGCTGTGATTGCTTCCCTGGGGAGCCTGTTCCAGTGCCCAACCACCCTTTGGATAAAGAACCTCTTCCTGACATCCAACCTAAACCTCCCCTCAACAACTTCAGGCCATTCCCTTGGGTCCTGTCGCTGGTCACCACAGAGAAGGGATCAGTGCCTGCCCCTCCTCTTCTTATCATGAGGGAGTTGCAGGCTGCAATGAGGTCTCCCCTCAGTCTCCTCTTCTCCAGGCTGAAGAGACGAAGTGACCTCAGCTGCTCCTCATTCAGCTTCCCCTCAAGGCCCTTCACCATCTCTGTTGCCTTCTGGATGCTCTCTAATAATATATTGTTGTGACCACGATATTGGCTAATTTGGAATGGCTGCTATGAAATGATACCAGATTTCTGTATGTGTAGAAAACACCAATTCCATTCACATCAGCTGCAACACAATTTATTCCCAGGTTGCTGTCCATCCTCTTAGCCGGATGAAGCAAAGAAATAGAATACGTGCTCACACAAGACTTCACTGTGATGCATATGTACAAGGTCATTAAATGTCCACAAGGCAACACTAATCCTGAATGTCCACAGCTTGCAAAACAGTGTCTGTGTCCTTTAAGAGGTCATGCTGCAATGAAGGTCGCAAACTTTTTCATCTGGATTATACTTTCAAATTTCCAGTGATTCACAAATCAATAGCAAAGAAGTCAATGACGCTAGAAAGTTACAGACATGAGCTGAGAAGAAACAATTGCTTTGCCAGTGACTCCATGGGTGTATTGGGTTTGAATAGGAAGATTTTGGCAGCAGGGGGCTCCAGGTGTGGCTTCTGTGAGAAGCTGCTTAAAGCTTCCTCCATGTCTGATAGAGCCAATGCCAGCCAGCTCCAAGACAGACCCACAGATGGCCAAGGCTGAGTCAGTCAGGAATGGTGATCATACCTCTGGGCTAATGTGTTTAAGGGGGAGGCAGAAAGGAAGGGTCTGGAAATGTGGAACAGCAGCTGGAGGAGAGGAGTGAGAACATGGGAGAGAAACACATGGCAGAAAGGACAAGAAGGTGTTCCAAGTGCTGAAGCTGAGGCTCCCCTGGAACCCATGGTTCAGAACATGGAGGTCCAGAGCAGAGCAGAGATCCACCTGGAGTGCCCCAGGCCAGAGCAGGTGGGTCACTGAAGGAGACTGTGGCCACATGGAAGGCCCACATTGGAGCAGCCCCCTGGCAGAACCTCTGGGCCCATGGTGAGAGCAGCCCAGGTTTGCTGGCAGGACTTGTGACTCCGCAGGGGAACAACACTGGAGCAGCCTGTTCCTGAAGGACTGTACCCCAGGGAAGGGACCTACTCTACAGCCTGTGGGAAGGACTCATATTGGAGCAGTTTGTGGAGGACTGTGTCCCACGGGAGAGATCCCATGCTGAAAAAGGAGTCGAGTGTGAGCAGTTCTGTCTCTGAAGAGGAAGGAGAGGCATAGACAACCTGTGATGAACTGACTGCAACCCCCATTTCCTGTCCCCCTGCACTGCTGGGGAGAGGAAATTGAGCCCAGAAGAAATGAGGGTGCGGGATGTTGTTTTAAGATTTATTTCTCATTATCCTGCTTGGAATTTGATTTGCAATAAGGTAAACTGATTTCCCCAAGTCAAGTCTGTTTTGCCCATGATGGCAATCAGTGAGTGATTTCTTCCTGTCCTTATCTCAACCTGTGAGCCTTTTGTCATGTTTTCCCACCCGTCCAGCTGAGAAGGAGAGTGATAGAGCAGCTTTGGTGGGCACCTGGTCTCCAGTCAAGGTTAACCAACCACAATGAGCATTTACCGAAAGCAGAATGTGAGACCAGGAATCAGGGAGTCTATTACAAGACCTGGAGGAAAGCACTCTCAATCCTTTCATCAAACTCAATCCTTCTTTCTCTTTAGTAGTGGTATCTGATTCCAATCTTGATTTTTTTTTTTTTTTAACTTTTGTCCCCACACATCCTGCTCAGTCAGCAGGTCACCATTTAAGCCTTTGTTTTCCCAGTCTTGGTCCTCTCTCCTATCATCTCCTTGCTTTCCTGAGTTCTCTCCACTTCCTTTTCTCTCTCCATGACAATCCTGATCTCTCCAGTTTCCTTATCCCAAACCACCTTGGCTATGGTGTTACTGCAGTGAGTGGCATGGTTCTTTTTTCCTCCTGGAGGTGGATGGGATGGCTGATTTAGGACACGGATGAGACAGTTCCTTGCTGTCAACTGCGGCACTGTGGCCTGCCCAGCAGAGAGCAACTGGAATCAAGAATTGCAGAAAGAATCTCTTGCAACAACTCTGGTCAGACTTCATTTAGTCACTCTGTGGGATGTGGGGCATTCAGGGCCTGATCATTGGTCAAAGCTCTGAGGGAATGCAGCTTGCTCAAAGTGATAACACTTTGCAGCTCTGAGTCTCATAAAAGCCTAGTGTAGAAGCAATCAGGGGACATTTTAGCTGCTCGAAAGAAAGAATATTCCTACTGCCTGTTTTTTTTGCAAATATTTATAAACTGGTGCAGAAACTAAGGGGAACAGTGAAAAATATGTTAGTGCAGAAGCCATGCCTTTTCCTCCTATTTTTTCCCACCTCTATTTTAAGTCCTTATCCAAAATATAAAGGCAAGAAAGCATTTCAGCAGAAGGGTTTCCAGTTCTGGAATAAGGACAAAACAAAGTGTTTTCTCCTACCCTGTCTTAGGAACAGATCAGATATTTTTGCTGAAGGTTTTGATGCAACACAAACATTAATCAGCCTGGCAGCTAAAAATTGATGGGGGAAAAAGAGGAAAAGTTTCATAGTAGCAAAGGAAAGAGGAAAGTGGTGTATAGTAGGAAGTGCTGGCCAGCTTTAGCATTAGGAAGTACTGTTAACCCCTTCTACATTTGTAGTACATACATCAAATGTGACATTAGCATGAATAACACACAAACAAAGTAGATGAACAAAGGTTCATCTACTTAACTCATTGCTTTGGGAATTGAATTTAGATCTTGGGTCTGTGAAGTTTTGGCTAAGCCTTGATTCCTGCACAGAACTCTGACTGAAGGAGGCTGTGGAGACCCATTTGCGCAAACCACCTACAGGATGAAAACCCCTTTAAAGGCAACGTGTTCCAGGTGGAAGGAGGAAATTTCAGACTGCAATTCTATTGTTGAGCAAATCTATCCTTCAAAAGGAACCTTTAAAAGTCAAGGGTCAAGAGGGAGCTCCCTATTACATGTCATAACTCACACTCAAGGAAACTAAAATCTGGGCCAAGGTAGGGATACCTGAACAGAGGGAAAAGATCTGTGACTAACTGGCAGAAAACACCCAAAAAGCTAGCTCACAGGGGCCCAGGCTTTTGTCACACTGACTGACATTTTGCCTATTTGGAAGGAAATTAATTAGAGAATGAAGAGCATATGTTGTCAAGTGGGTGTAAATCAAGCTAAGCAAACAAAGGAGTACAGGGAGAACTCTGACATCAAGGCTGAGAGAGAAGAAAAGGCTGGAAGCAGCAACAGCTGCAGAGATGGGCATATTTCCTCCAAATCTGTTTATATTTCTACATGTTGATAAAAAGCCGGGAGAAAGGTAGCAGCAACCAATGCACCCAAGAAGGGACATTTCTAGCACAATACTCACAAGCTGGTTGCAGTGTTCAGGATTACTTCTCTGGTCCTGACTGGTGCTGCTTGTGCAAACACGTACCACCTCGCAGGAGTGGAACAGTGCATCATACATTCTAAGTCCTGTGAGTACCTGTGCCTACCAAAGCAGTCTTGCTTTTGAACCAAGGAGAAGCACACAAGGCTGCATTAAAAACCAATTCAGCTTATTCTTCAGTTACTCCATAAAGCCCAAAGTGGTTTTTCTCATTGTTCTTTATAGCCTTCCCAGATCTTCTGGCCACAAACACATAATTTATTTAAGCCACACATAAACAACCATGATTTACGTCAACTTTTCATTCAATGGAAAGCACATGAAAGAACTACTTTCCTTCTGTGTGTTACTTGCCTGCAAGGGCTGGAACATGTTTTTCCAAATTCCTGGTGGTAAACCCAAGCAGTTGTCAAAGCTTGTTCCATATTTGGCATTTTAAGCACATCCCATGATTTTTTTCCATTACAGAATCATTCAGTCACCGTTTGGCACTTCTCTGTACCAGATGACAAGTGAAAGAACTTTATGACCTCCGAAAAAGGCAGACCTTTAACTGGACTTGATGTCAACCTCTTGTCAGAGTGCAAGACATATCTATGGCAGTTGCCATACAAACTTGGATGACACCAAAGTGAATGGAGTTATAATTCAGCTTGTTATTCTTTAAGAGAATAATGATTAAGGGTCACCATCTCAGTGACAAGAAAACTTGTGCCAAGATGGTTAAAAGCTGAATCAACAAAAACAGTCACATGAAACCCATTAAAAAAAAAAAAAAAAAACTTTGCTGCAGTATACAGAAATAAATAAACCACTACTCCTTCTGCTTTTTAAAATCAGGGTTGGTCTCAGGCAGGAACACACAGTACACTTGTCTCTCTGGCAGCATGCCCTGTACCAGAAGTAATTGAAATTCTCCAAAATCCCCTCCTCCCATCTAAGGCCTGGCAAGAACAAACACAGTATTGATGGCTGTATCTGAGGGCTGGCTGACAGGCCTCCCTGCCCAGTGTGATTCAGAGACCTGCAGCAGCTATTCTAAGATTAGCAGTCTATTCCCTAAAGAGTGTGTCTTCCTGATCTCTCTTCTGACAGGGTAAGCACTTCTCACTGGGCCACTGGTGAAAACCAGTTCAAATCAGTGTTATTCCAGGGAGAGCCCTAAAACAGCCTCAGCTCAGATGGAGCACACCCTGACCTCATAAGCCTCAACATCTCACACCTATAAAGGCACTGGGTGTTCAGCTGGCACTGCACTCAGCACCTGCTGCCCCAGGCATACCCCTATACTGGTCCCATAGCACTAATAAATGTCAAATATTGGCAATCTGTGCTCAGCTGTTGTTGAAAGAATATGCTGCTTGCCACTGTGCTTACACCTGTAGTATCTGCTGCTCTTCGTGCTGCAATGAAGAGGCAATTTGAGACCTGTTGTTAGGCAGATTTGCCTTGCTCCTTGGCATCTGTCCATAAGAACTACCATTAGGTGGATTAATGCTTGCCTCCTTCAAAAACTGGAAAAGGCAACCAAGTACATTAATTAACATCAGGTATTTCAAGCATTGCACTAAAACACAGCCATTGCTTCAACATCCCTTGCCTCCCCCTTTCTGCAGAGCAAGTCTTTGATCTAAGACACTGATTTGTGAGACCGCGCAACATAAATTACATGGGGTTCTAGAGCTGGCAGCACTGGCAAGGAATCCAGAAGTTGCATTTGAGACCATCTGCTAGACCAAGCATCAGATGCTCCTGATATTTGTCTTTCAGCACCAGCCACCTTCCCCATTCTCTAGGGTTTCACACTTGTTAAGAGAAGGGGCAACATGGCACAGCTGGAGACTTGAAATCCCCAATATACCTTACTAGTCAACAGTTACATTAGGGTAAATTCACCACAGGGCCTTTTCCTAAGAGGCACTTCTCTCCTATGGGTGAAGGAATTCACATGTCCACTTGCTGCAGTCTGTATGGGAACACTGGTTATTATACTATGATAAAATGTGAGCAGGATGGGCTGGTCCCACTATGAGGGCTGTTGCAGATACTGTGAGAGAATCACAGATGGCACAGTAAATTAGAGTCTGCATTCATGCTTCCTATATTTTCCACAATGCATTCTTCCAGTGAGAAACATAATTTTTCAGGATAAATAAAATTTCTGAATCAGATTTTCAATCTGCATCACGTGTAATGCCATGTGCACCCTGTTACTGGGATAGTATTGTCTCACCCACACAACCAAGAAGCCCTGAAGTCGTGACAGGTGAAGGGGGAGACACACTTGGCTGGGAGTGACACACACTCTCAGGGTGGATGCAGGAGGAGCGTCACCTTGCAGCTCACCCTGAGCGTCACCTTGCAGCTGCCACTGCCAGAGGTCTGGGCAGCTTGGCACAGCTGGGCACAGGCAGGGAATCATACTGGAGCTGTGACTGGCATTGAGTGTGGTTGTACGGGCTGCTTTGGCCTTCTTGATTACTGTGGCTTCATCAGCAGAGGAGGTCAACACATGCTCCTGTAGACAAGGACAGGAACAAACTTAGAAAGATTTATGGTGCAGCACAGATCTAAGTATCATCAGTCTCAGATAATTATTAATTACAATAACCATCATTATACAGAGTGCCTGGAATGTCCACATTGAGATACAGAGCTGCAAACCTTGTCCTTGGTAAGTGAAATAAGCTGTGTGAACTTTGCTTGACAACAAGTGGGCACCACAGCAGCTGGATAAGCATGGCCACCACACCACCACTCACAGGGTGAAGAACGAGCTCTTTAGCAGCCAGCCTAAAATGTTAAAGATTTAAACTCTACCTATTAGCTTAATTCTAATTATTACCAAGCACACAATATGCATGCCAAAAAGATGTTCAGAATTTATGACTTTCTCAATCATTGTCTCACTTTGGTCTTCATTACTTCCAGGTGTCATCCCACATTAGAGTCGAAGGAAACTCAAAAAACCCTCTGAAATAAATATGGAAGGCAAATAGAGGTCAGTGCACATGGCTTCAAGTTCCAAAACTGCATCAAAATGCAAGGAGAATGTCTGATGATGGGTTAGGATGGGCTGTGAATTCAATACTAGTCTAGGGAAAGAGGCAGTACTAACAATAACACAGAGAATAATTTAAAATGCTTCTGAACTGTGGCCAGTTAGGATCTGTTGCCACATACACCATATATCATCATATCAAACACAATGAAGGATTATGACAATGGAGCCCTCTTCTTGCTCAAGGTTTTTCAAATTCTGTAAGTTTGTAGTATTTCTGAAAATTATCTATTCTTCTGCTCTTGTGGGCATTTCAAAGTACTTCACTTAAAAGCTACAAACTGATTTTGAATGTTTATGTCTTCACAGAAGGGTAATACAGTCATTAAAAAATATGCCATAAAAATGCTCAGTACTTCAGTTTGGCAGAACACATACTTAAAAGGAGTTAACAAAATGAAGATAATCCTGTACTATGTATGTCTGAGAAATAAAATTTATTTTCCCAAGTAAAAGCAAAAGGAGAATTTTAGAATATTTTGACACAGTATCAAGCTGTGCCCAAAGAATTCTGGACATTAGTGACTATTGCTCTGAATTTCATTAAATTGTAAATTCAACAGAAAAAAAATCTACCTTGTTATTAAGCTGCATTTATACAAACACATAACATTGTTATAACAAAATGCAACCAGTCTTGCTATATACATGTGTATAGCATTGCCTAATTTATAAAATTTGGCTGAAGATTTGCCAGCTTTACAAGCAATAAATTATTAGGATCAAATGAAAACTATAAACCAAAGTAGTAGTAATGTGCATAAAAATTAATGTGCATATTAATTATAAGCTCAAATGAACAGAATACTGGAAAGCAAAATTAGTTTTAAAAATCTGTAATATTATTACAGCAGGGATGATTGACTTAGTAATAACTGTAACTTTGTATAAACACCAGGAATCACATTTACTCAGAAACCTCACGAGAAACACACAAAACAGAACTGGGCAAAAAAAACAACAGGTAACCACACGTCAGTTGTTTACAAGGCCTATGACAAGGAGGATGCAGAAAAAGACACTCAAGTTTTATTAGGTGGGGAAGTAGGATAGGTTACATTCTGGAAAAAGAAAGAAACATTTTCTTTTATCCTTTCAAGGAAAGGATCAGCAAGAGTCTGATGTTGCCCAGAGAAATGCTTCCATTGCATCAGCTGTGACATGGAAAGTGGCTTCTTTGAATTAGGCTTCCCATGGTTTTGTTCAAGCTGGCAGCTTCTAGATAGGGGAGGCTTTTCTGAGGAAGTATCTGAAAAAAATGATGCAGTAGACTAATCAGAGAAAACTAAGACAGAAAATTTCAGTCTGAATCAATAAGACAGCTGGCGATAACAAACAAGAGAAAATAGAACAGCACATATAATCATTCTGTACCAACAAAATCCAAACATATATCCACAGTAAGAGAGGGAAGGCTGCTTCTCGCTCAGTGATTTAGGTTATCAAAATTACCACATGTTAGCATAAAGACAAATCCTTTTATACATGGATGGGAAAGGAAAGATCTTATTTGCCAACTTCCTTTCCTCTGTCTTCCTAATTCTGTGACATTTGGCCTGTTCTCATTCTTTGAGTAAATCTGAATCTAGATGTATGTTGCAGCAAAATTCATGCTAGCTTCAATTTCTTCCCAGAGCAATCACTCCAGCCAGCTAAGAATAATTTGAGTAGCTGTTTTATTGACTCAGCACACTAGATCTGTACAGTCTGTACATCCAGATTATGCCAAGTTGTTCATTATACACAATACTGTATATCACAGTAAGGAAAAGACTATTCCTGTGACATTAATTCACTTTTAAGAGAGGATTCTAAAGCCTCAAATAGCATCAGGTCATTGCAGTGCACATCACACATTGGTGGCTTTATGATTCACCTGATGCATGGAAAAAATGAAGAAATAATTTTGTATGAAAAAATTGCATCAGTACTGTTACTGGTTTAAAACATCAAATATTTTCATAGCAGTATTACGTGCTTGTTAGGAAAGACTAGTGATATGAGCAGCATGACTCAGACTATTCCTGGTATTTTTAAGTTTCTGAGAGCCCATAAAGACTCATAAACACAAAACTTTCCTTTTGACTGACACATGATGTTTGAAGTAGATTTGAAATACATTTTTTTACTGGCCAGAAGAAAATTTAGAATAAATGCATTTACAGATTCTGCCTTCCTAACTCCTAAAGTACACTATGGTCAGGTAAAACAGCAGGCTTATAGCTTTGCAGCTGATGTGAAGGGCAGCAGAATAGCAAGCAACCCATCTGCATGATCCATGCACAGGAAATATCCTCCTTTCAAGACCCCTGTAGCTTTCTAAAGATGACCCTCGTGTGAATGGACCACAGGAGATGATGGTTGTGAGACCTGTATTATATTGTTTGGATCCTCTTTAGTTTATCTTTTGAATCATACTTGCTAGAAATGGAGGAGACAAATCATTGAAAATTCTTGGCTTTTCTGTACAGCACAATCTATCCCCAGTAACCTGGAATCTAGTTCTCGATGCAGTCATTTGACAGTTTTCTGTTCTTGGGAAAGGCAAAGAGACCAGCTAGTGGTAGCTGCATTCTGGGGTGATCAAATTGAAGCCCATGACTCAGAACAATTTGACTAGGGAGACAAATCTGCCAGCTTGTCCTCTGCTCTTCAGGAAGTCAAACCTTCCCCTCACTCTATCATTACCACCACTTAAGTCTAATAATGGCCTTCAGGCTTTTCCTTGATTTACTGCCAAAAGGCTTTGTTCACTGGGAACAGGAACTACCCTTGAAAAAGTCACAGAACCCAAGAGGCCAATGTTGTGATTGAATTCATGAAACCAAAGTATGTTTAAAGCATAAGAATGCAAGATGCTAAGACAATTGCAAACTGATAAATAAAATTGCAAGCACCAGTGTTCATCACAGTAGCAACACTAAATTTCTCTGGATTTCTGCAATCTAGGAGCCACACATGCCTCACTGCATACCACTGGGAAAATGTGGCCAACATTTAACTCAGAAGGTGCCTTTCCCACACAGATCCTGTAATAGTACCTTAATGGAGGATGATAAATTTAGAAAATCACTTATGAAGAAACAGAAGGTCTAATTTTTCAGTCATTAAAGAAAGATACAAAGATGATTTGATCAGCATTTGGAGCAAAAATAAAGGAGAAAATCAAATTCTTATGTCTACAGAAGCCCTGTGCTATCACTAGCCAAATCTTCCTCATTTTGGGTAGAATGAGATGAGAAAGAAGTAAAGTCTAACCTATTACCTGGGAACATCAAGGAAAAAAGTACTGGGTCTGCATTACTTCTTTTCTTGGCCCTGTCTATTGAGAATACACACTCCTGTACACATTTCTTGAGCTCTTTTTATTGAGGTTTCTGTGTGCATTTAGAAGACATCAGTATTGGTACCACACTATCACTCCTGTAAACAGTGTACATGGATATTTCATGCCTCAAAAGAGAAACATACCAAGGCAATAGACACTCTTTCCTTTAAGAAACTAGATGAGCTATAAAAACTAAAATGGATAAGATGCAAAAATAACTTATGATCATTTATCTTTTTTATCCCTGTTTCCAACTTAAACCTATATACCTGTACACAGCAAAGTATGAAAACAACTTTGATATGCCAGAAGAACAGGAGACAGGTCCCTACAGAAAGGATAGCTGTGCTACTTGCATGATAAATGAACTGGTTGTTACTGCAAGGAATTAATCTTCTCTTTTCATGAAGGACTCCTATGGATTAGATAAATCAGCCAGTGTGTGGAAGATTCCATAATGAATCTCATTATTTCAATCCTCTTTTACTGAGAATCAAAGTTTTCTCCAGAGACAGACTATATATTAAGAATGGATTCCACAGCAGTGGCCAGAGATAATGAAAAACAAACTCACTTTGATGGTCAACCTTTCCCATACAGTCACAGTCAAGCAAGTCATGAGTAACACAGCTGGAATCTTCATGTAGAGTAAAGAGATTTTTAAGCTCCTCAATAGAAAAATGTGTGTGCTCAGATGTCTTGGAAAGGTCTACAACTGCCCCAGAAAGGTCTTGTTTGCTGATCTGTCTTTGATAAATCTTTTCTTCTATTGAACCTGTATTGAAAAGAAAAACAGATAAATTTGGATAATTTTTGACCAGTATTTACAAAGAAGTCAAATCCATTTCTTGATAACAATATACATAGGAAATGCTAAATCACTATTTTCAGTCATTTAAGAAAAAGCAAAGCAAAGGCAAGTGAATCAGTATGATATCTCCATCTTAAGTGAACACAGAACAAATATATATTTTTAAATAACAAATAATATATCTAATTTAAAGAAAAAAATATTTCCAAAAGCATTCCCTCTCTTTCTTTTATGGACAAAATGTAACATCTGTCTCACTCTGGGTAAGTTGAGCACCATGTCTGACCTGTGGTTAGCAGCCTGTAGATATGGACAGCATGTTTCTGACCATCTCTCCACACTCTAGCCATTGCCTGAGGAAAGCAAGAAGATGAAGAGCATTAACAGCCTGCTATACAAGGATACTCCACTAAAGCTTGTAGTCTTCACTGACCAAATTACCAGTTCTGCCCACTTCTTCAAAGAGATGTTGTCTGGATAATGCATTCCCCAATGACTCTCTGATTGTTTCTGTAAGTTTTCTGGTAATAATTGTAAACAGTTTTGAAAATATAATTTACTTTCTGCCATTTATGCTTCTCTTCCTTTCTGTACACTCAAGTAGGAAAATAGGTGTTTCAGTTATTTTGTGAAAGAAATCTCCTCTTCGTATTTGTTTTCCAAGCATTAACAATTATTTAATATTTCAGGAACACTAATCATTCTCCCCTGTCTCCAAAACCATGCGTTTTTTTCCACAATACATCTTTAAAAGTGACTTTTGCATTTCTATTGAAATTCTAAAAATGGTTGTTTGCACCTCCTTTATTTCTTGAACAAACAAAATGTAAAACTGAGTACTGCTATGTGATCTTTTTTATTGAAAATGTATGGGTTACACCTACATCCTCAGTATAAACACACACAACAGGCTGGCAGTCTCTGGCAACCTGTAGCAATTTTGTCTGATTTACCAGACTTTTTCAAGCAACAAGACAAGTGACCACATGAGGGTACTAATTCACCCTGGGAAGAGGAGCAAGGGCTTATTTCAGGTATTAAGGACACAGCATTACTCTACAATAAAAGGTTTCTTACTGAGTTCATAAAAATATTTTCTTAATTGTTATTTTTAAGGACTATTTTAACTGAAGACTCTTATGCCAACTAAATAATCCCCTGAGGCCAACAGTGCCCTTACAAGAATAGCATAGCATTGGCTTTCTTTTCTTTCTTTTGGCATCACTGACATGTGATTTTCTCATTCTTGCAATTCTGATCAGAGTCTCTCCCTTTTTCTCAGGGATTGCAAATCAACAGCAACGTTTGCTATGCAATCTAATCCCATTTTCCTTTTCTTTTTAGAAACACAGCAACTCTCCAGATAAAAAGACATCAAGAGACAAAGAGGATCCGTGGATCCGTGACTCACTCCTCTGAAGAAATTAGAATTTAATCTTTTTATTTTTTACTGCAAGAGGGCTTCTACTGATCACAATATATATAATATGACAGAGAAATATTTCTTCTTTTCTTCTCAGGAAGAGTTTTCCCTTGTTGTACTTGTCCAGACACAATGTGATAATTGGTAGCAGTAAGACATGTAAAGTCAGGCAATTCAAAATCAGTCAAGAATTCATTTGATGCCCATCCCAACCCACATGTACACAGTTGAACACATGTACCAGACCTGAATATCTGTAGCTGGGTTCCAGTCAATATCATACAGGATCAAATGAGATGCTCCAACCAGGTTCAGTCCCACTCCACCAGCCTTTGAACTCAGCAAAAAGATGAAAGCTGGGCTGAATTTGCTATTGAAAGTATCCACAATATGTTGTCTCTGGGAGACAGGAGTATGGCCATCAAGTCTAGTATAGGAGTATCCATAATGTTTGCATACACCTTGTAATACATTTAATGTCTGAGTGTAATTGGATACCAACACGACTCTGTCAAACAGTAAAACAAAGTCATCAACCTCGACCTCAGTAAAATTAAAGTCCAATAACAAATCACTGAAGACATCTAAGAAAACAAAATTAAGGTAAAAAAAATTACTTATCAACGTGGGGTAACTTTTACTTTCTACAAAATAAAACATTTCCAATTAGAAGCACATACCAGATCTGGATGCCTTATACTTACTGTCAAGCATTCAAGTGTTAAATAATTAATGTCTCCTTTTTCAACAGAATTTGGCATAATGCAGCTTGCAGGCATTCAGAACCAATCAAAAAGATAGATTTTTTTTTAAAAAATCTGTTTATACAAAATAACTGTTGTTAAGACAGCATTTGCAGAGGATGGTATAGGAGCTAATAAATTATATATATATATATATATATATATATATATGTATAAAACTCTACTTACTGAAAAAGCTACTATGAATTTCTACAGAAAACCTCAGAAAATTCTAACAAAAATCATAATGAAAGTTGAGTAGGACAGCAGAGATAATTTCGTACATTTTATGGCTGAGAAGAACAGGGATGAAGATTAGTGAAAGATAGACACTGATTTTTTTTTAGAAAGCAAAATCAGTCTGATCCTTTGCAGTAATGGTCCAAGCTATGTTGGTCTATTTTCTCTGAAATTTTGTCTAATTAGGTTTCAAAGCTTTGAAAATCTAGCATTCCTATCCGCCCAAATATTGAGGATGATTCTACTAAGTAGACAAATATCTTTTAAATGTAAGCCATAAGTAAAAGAACAGGGCATTTTCTGCCCAATCTCATTTGGAAGTCTTTATAGTCATCTAAACTAAATGTAATATATTTCATTTTTTTAAAAGTAATGATACATTTAATTATTTTTTAAAAATAATTTTGATTAAAAACAAGTTCTGAAGAACTAGACAAATCATTTCAGGGAAAAATGAAAATATTAACATTTTAGAAGTGTTTTAGAATATTTTTATTATTACACTTTACAGCTGAACTACATCCCTGACTTGTTTGTAAAGACTTTGCAAGACTTTTTTTTTTGTCAATCAACATAACATTCACATATTTTTCTGCACGCAAAAATAGAATATAAACTTAGATTAGGACTGAAATTGAGTCTGTGTATTGCAAAAACTACCCAGTACCAACGAAAGCAGAGAAACCAAAGAAAAATAAACATGAGCTGCACTGAATTAATGCAACAAAACTTACAGGCACAAAGTAATGCCTCAACTCAGCAGCCCCTAAAGTACTGCTACAGAGAGATACAGATTTTACTGACACTCCTGATTTTGCTGACCTACACGAAATAAGGCCAGTACATTTAGATATTCAGCTGTCACTGGTTTCAATGGATGCTAAATACATCGACTCCAGCCACAGGCTCAACTTTCTGATTTGTGAAAGTATGTTCAGATTCCATTGCATCAGTGTCAAGAGATCTGATGTGACTTCCCACTACTGAATTACAGTATGTTCTATTCAAACATCACTTGAAATAAAAGCTAAAAGTTAAAAACTTTTGGAACAGTTAGGCTTTAAGGCATGAGTCCATAAAAAATTATCCTGGGACACCAGGTCATGTGAGATTCCCACAAATCAGCAATTGCACAGAAATTAATCATGTGCACCCTATTACCCCGTGATAACCAGAAGTTTTCCTACATGTCAGGGGCATTTACCACAGGGGAAATAAGTGGTTGCTGGGCAAGTTCATCTGTGGAGAATGGTTGCCCTGAACTTTAGAAAAGGCAGCAAGCAGTGAGCAGTTAAGCATGACTAAAGAGGAAATAACTTATAATCTAGTAATAAAAATATTTCAGAGCAATTTCATAGATTAACACATCTTTTCATGAAGATACAAAACAGTGGAAAGCCTCTGCAAGTACAGGGTGCAGCACAAGGGCTGTAGCAAATGATCTTACTTGCTTTACAGTGTAAAAAATACAAGTATAACTACCTGGAGAAATTATGAAGAGTAACTTTTAAAATTATGTCAGCTGCAAATTCTAATTTCACAATTTAACAAGAAAGCCAGGACTACAATGCTTAAATTAATTTGGCACCCCTGCAAACAGCTGCAATACCTTTATTTGGAATGTTATACTCCCATGCATTTGAAAAGCAAATCAATATCCAGAAGGTCACTCCCATTACCTCCCTTCTACCTTTCTTTCACACTTGCCTTTCAGAAGAGTTGAGCTCATGGATTGCTGCCAACAACTTCACCAGCACCTGCAATTTTCCTGAATCAGTTTCACGGAAAGTGTCTGAAGTATAATCTTGTGGGAAGACATCTATTACACCTTCATAGAGGCTGGACTCATCATATTCTTCAGAGATAGGATCACAGCCTTTTTCCTGTTGAAAGTAAAATGACTAAAATTCCATATCCTCTCTAACATATTTTTTTTTAAGATTGCTATATTTTTATCACAAAGACAAAAGGAGTCATAAAAATTGCCACATAGCAATGTCTTATGTGAGCATAACAACCTTCCAACACGGGATTGAAAGCAAAGTTTTAAAATACTTATAATGTTTATTTTAGTTTACATTCTCTAATCTAAGACATTATCTGAAGCTAAGTAGAAAGATGAAATACTTAAAACTGAAAAATGTGAACAACTTCTCTACTTGAACAACCATGCAAATGTATTTCCACAGTAAAGATATATCTAAACATTGGGAGTGAGGAGAAAATCAATACATTGTGTATTCATTCTAAATCCCATAATATCTTATTATGAAACTTCCCAATCATTCACTCTGTTCAGGAAAATACTGTCATTAAGATTCAGTTATACTACAGAAATGAAGAAAAGCTGTCAAGCAAAACCAATAAAATAGTAGAAACACAAGTAATATTTTGCTATACATAGAAAATCAATGTTTCACAGGGAGGAGAAAGCCAGACCACTCAAATGCCAAAAGCACAATGGCAATAAATGATTTGCACATACAGTCCTCTCCATCCCTACATTTAATAAAGGCTTGTGTTTTTGCATATGAAAGGTTTCTAATGCTTATACTATGAAGTAAAGGCAATGAACTTTATTTGGCAGCGTTGAAAGTTACAGGGATACTGACTGTGGATATTCCACCAAAGTCATAAAGTACGAATTTTAAGGAAGATTTCTATTTCCACCCACCTTACTTGGACTTCAGCTAGTGGCCATAGAAGTTACTATTACCAAGTTCTAATTATCATACTATTTGCCTATAGGAATAAGAACATTTCTTTATGTACAATCCCAGCAGAAGTGGTAATGGAGACATCTGGCACAACTGACATCTTGAGCCTGCAGCTCCCAGTGTCATTATGCTTGAAAAAGTGAAAATATCATGTGGACAGGGAGGTTTCAGAGAAACCAGCAGACATACTAGTAATACTGGTAATATAGACTAGTAATCTCTAGTTACCAGTGTTCTTTGTAAAATTCCCATTTATATGTATTTTTACAAATATTTAGAGACAAGGTTAAGATGGAAAATACATTAAGAAAGAGAAAACAGCATAAGGCAATGGGAAACTGGTGAGATACCTTTCCTGAGAACATTCAGATTTCCTAACCCTCGTGCTTTTGAAAGCAAACTTCCTACAGCTCCTAAGTTGTATGTGAGAGTATGGAAATGACCTTAAGCAACATGCACTTTGATAACACAGTTTAGTGACCTGTGTCTGCTGAAATGACTAATTGCAAGCACACACCCCTATGCAAATAGATACCTTTATAGCTTTAAACAGAAGACATGGATGATTGCAAAGTTTTTTCAGAGCTCCTATACATATTAGGTGGGGACTGTTTTCCAGCCTGCCTTGCAGACACGATGTAATAACACGAGAACTAAGCAGTTTTCTATACAATTCAAGTTGCAGCGCTGTTGGTCGGCAGAAGATTATGCTCTCCTTTTTGGGGGGCAGAAATTTGTTTATAACCTCCTGTGTTCTTCTTAGAATAAAGAGTCCAGTGAGGCGTGTGAGTTCTGCTGCTCTTTTTTCTCCTAATTCCTTTTCCTCCTAAAAGAACAAAGCACAAAACTAATTATAATCTTGCATTTCATCAGAACAATGTTCTGTATGATTTTAATTAGGTATTTAAATAACCTTTTAAAAGTATGATACCACTTTCTGACATGGGACTGTAATGACCAATTCTCCTCCAATTAGTACCACTGCATTAGTTCTCTGTCTGGTTCCCAAAGTCTTAAACAAAGGAAAATAATGTCCCAGATGACATCCAAGGCTTGAATTATATTCTAGAATTCTATCCTTGAGATGCAGTGAAAGCATGCAGACCTCGCAGTACTGTGGAGAAGCTAAGAAGGGATGAAGTATCATCACATGGCAATGCATATGGCCTTTTGGGGAATGCAGGTTTTGGAGGCACAGTTGTTGCCTGATAATTAAGAGGTAGCTGAAATGAGGTGATTTTAACATGTGTGTCCTACTTCTGCTCTCTTTGAAAACAAGTGACTTCATGTCAAATAGGAAGGTGAAAAGCTTCAGCTACTGTTAGTAGTCTCATGCTTCACTTTGCTCCATAGAATGCAAATTTCACTTTACTATGAATTTTCTTCTATAACTGAATTTTTTAACCAAGTACCTCTGTTGCTGAAGGTTCTCTAGATCTGACAATTGGTTCCTCATATATCTTTCTATACGTGGATAAAGAACCAAGTATTCCTGGATTCACAAACTCTATTAATGCATAAAATTCTTGCAAGTCATTTTGGATCGGAGTACCTTGAAAGAGAAAAAAGATAATTCTGCAATTGGCTATTTTTTCTTGAAACTGATGGAAGTACATTGAATGCAGAGGATAATATTGACAATGTATCTTGAAAACAGATGTTTTATTTCAAGATTAATTACTCAGAGTCCTGAATTGATCTAAAACTTTACCATGAATAACAAAATACTGTGCTCCTAACTAAACAGACTGCAGATATAATTGTTCTGACAAAGGAATTTAAAAAGTCAAGTTCTAAATCAATTTTATTAAATAGCTAAAAAGGAAAACATTGAGTGTATGCAGAGTTCCAATTCACTTACAGAAGATCTAAGGCTCCTTGCTTGCCCCTGAAGACTGACATATTTTGCCTTTATGTTAAAAAAAAAAGGAAATAACCTGTTTTTACGACACCTGAGATTTCTTCATTTAATACCCATTGCCAAAATTCCAACTGATCTCATGCTTTTCTTTTACCCCAACCTAGCACTAACAACATTAAAAAATACTAAAAGTGACTATAGATACTGACCAGTAAGGATAATTCTTCTCTCACAAGACAGACTAGTAAGGGCTGTAGTTGTCTTAATAGTGCTATTTTTCAGACGATGTCCTTCATCACAGATGAGGAGGTTAAATTCTACAGCCTGAATTTGATCCAAAGATCGCAACAGCATCTCGTAACTGATTATCATAACAGAATAAAGTGGAGAACCAATGAATTCTTCTACTTTGTGGTCCTGCAGGCATAAAGGAAAATACATCATACAACTATTTCATGGGAGATCACATCCTTAAAAATCATCACATTCCTTAAAAATCCAGTAACTACAGAAATTTCTTCTTACATGACACAAGATATTTACTATGTCCTTCATGACTTTGGATTATTGATTGTTTCCTAATTTGTGAAAGAGATCTGATACAGCAATTTAGAATTTTACCACCTCATTAAAAGAAAATTTATTATTCTTTTAAGCCTTTAAATCCTCTGAGACACATTACCATGAAGGTGAAAAGCACAGAGCTCTTGTAATAGCTTCCCACTGATGGCATTTGGGTGAGCTTCAAATTAATAATTAAAGCCAAGATAATGAAGGGCCACAGGTAGCTCCTTGTACATCCACTTTGGATCTCAGCCTGGTAATGTCCAGTAGGAAGTCACCACAGTCTACCAGAATTCCCTTTGTAGATTTTAATTTAATTTTATATTATTGAATATTATATCATATTGGTATTATTTAACCTATTGAATTGGTTCTAGGTCTCAGATTGTAGAAGAACAAAGTTCAGCTTGCTGGGAGATCAGGTGGGAGGGATTCTGCAGGGAGCTTTCATGGAGGCTAAAGGAACTCCCAAGTGCTGGGAGTTTTTCAAGGATGCTCTTCTGGAAGCATGAAAATAGTTCATTCCCTTCAAAGATAAGTGAGACAGGTGAAGCAAGAGACCCCTTGGCTTAACTGAAAGCTTCTGAGGCAAAATCAAAAGCAAAGTGCACCAGCGATGGAAATGTGGAAAAGTACCTGTTGAGATCTACAAGGGCATTGCCAGGGCCTGCAGAGATGCAGACAGAGAAGCAAAAGCTCAGCTAGAAATTAATTTAGCCAGAGATGTTGAAAGCTGCAAGAAACGGTTCTCCAGGTACGTAAAAAAGAAGCGGAAACAGAAGGAAAATATTGGCCCACCAATAAACAGGAGAGGCGAATTAGTCACAGCACCTTCTTTATCTCTGTCTTCACCAGCACTGCTGGGTCCCCAGCCCTGGGAACAAAAATCCAGGCTAATTACAGACCCACCAGGGTCAGTGAAGGAAGGGTGGAGGTGAGCTCTTACAGGAGCTTGATCCCTATGGATTAACGGGCCCTGGCATTGCCCAGGGGTGTTAAGAGAGCTGAGTGACATCATTGCAAGGCCAATGCATAACTTTTGGAGAAGTCAAAGGAGAGCAAGGGATGTGCCAGAGGACTGGAAGGATAATACCCCCATCTACAAGTAGGGTTTAAAGGAGGAACTTCTAAATTATGGAATGAATCTTCATGGGAGCTATCACATGTCAGAGGAAGCAAGGGATTGGGAAAAGCCAACACAGACTCACCAAGGACAAATTGAGCTTGACAAACCTGGTCACTCTCTGTGACAAAGTAAGCTGCTTGGTTGGTGTGGGCTGGGAGGACATTGCCTCCTGGATTTCTCCAAGGCTTTCAGTATGGTTTCCAACAGCCTCCCTCTGGAGAAACACAGGGGCTGTGGTGTGGATGTGTGCTCCATGTGGTGGTGGGAACTGGCTGAGAGGCAGCGGCCAGAGGCTGCTGGTCAATGGCTCCTCTTCAAATGGGCAGCGTGGCACGAGTGGGGTCCCCCGGGATCGATGTCGAGCCCAGCACTGTTTAATGTCCTCATAAAGTGATCGGGAAGAGGGGATCAAGTGTACCACAATGACGTTTCCCAGTGATACCAAACTGAGTGGGAAAGTGGACACTTTGGAAGAGAGAGCCACCCTGCAGGAAGATTTGGGTAGGCTGGAGAGTGGCTAACAAGAATCTGATGAAGTCCAGCAAGGGCAACTGTCAGGTTTTGCACCTGGGAAAACATAACCCAGGCGTGCAGCACCATAGGGCTGGCATCTACCCAGCTGGGGAGCATCTCTGTGCAAAGGGATCTGGGGATCCAGGTGGACAATCAGATCAACACCAGCAAACAGTGCTGTGCTGGCACAGAAAGCCAATGGGGTGCTGGGCTGCATCCACAAGAGCATCACCAGCAGAGATCCAGAAGTCATTGTCCCACTCTGCTCAGAGCTCATCAGGCCACACTGGAATACTGTGCTCAGTTTTGGTCCCTGCTGTGCAGAAAAGATGTGAACAGGCTGGAGAAGGTCCAGAGAAGAGCCACAGACTGGGAAGCCTGTGACAGGGGCAAAGGCTGAGAGAACTGGGTTTGTTCAGCCTTGAGAAAAGAAGGCTTAGGGGAGACCTTATCACCATGTTCCACTATTTAAAGTGAAGATGGAGACTCCCTTTTTACAAGAAGTCACATGGAAAAGACAAGGGATAATGGGTACAAGGTTACTCCTGAGGAAGTTCCAATTGCCCAGGAGGAAAATGTTTCACAATGAGAATCACCAGCCATTGGAATAATCTCCCCAGGGGAGTGG
Source organism: Motacilla alba alba (assembly GCF_015832195.1). Classification (NCBI taxonomy): domain Eukaryota; kingdom Metazoa; phylum Chordata; class Aves; order Passeriformes; family Motacillidae; genus Motacilla; species Motacilla alba. Next base: position 128,226,134 of record NC_052017.1, read on the forward strand.
TGGAGATTTTGCTGGAGAGGATGCTGGGCCATCTTGTCCAGACAGTGCTTTTGCCAAGAAAGGTTGGACTGCATGATCCTTGAGATCCATTTCAACAGGATATTTCATGATTATTCTGTAATTAACTTTGTTACTAGCCTTTAACATTGATGGGTTGGCCAACAAGTAAGGTCACCCTGGGATGCAGAAAATAAAGAGTCCATAACCAGCCCCAGAAAACATGTCTGTGTACTGATAGATTTCTAATCCCTGTATTACTGGTCAGAAAACGACTGCAACCATCTCCTCTCTTATATACCCCTCAAGCCCTTTTCCTTCAAAAGACACCAAGAATTTTCCTGTCTATTGAAGGAAATGCACACACTTAATAGTCACTGTAATGGGACAGAGAGCTTCCTCCAAAAAAGAAACAGCTGTATTTCTGTGCAGACTTGTAAATGTACTAGGGTTGTCTACCTGTCTTGCAATTATGCATAAAACTGGAAAAATCTACGGTGGGCATGTCCCTTACCTTTCCACTTGGCTCCAGATGCTAATTTCCTGAATGCTTCTTCCTATGTCCAAACAGTGGTCACTAACTTAGCAGGCTATAAGTGCAGCTGACAAGCTGCAACCTCTTTAATTTTGAAAACAAATCAGTCTAGAGCCTTAGAAGGTATTTTTATTTCCAAACAAGATCAGTTACTAAACACAGACAACTAAGTCTGGAGCCAGATGGTGTAATACATTGTAAAAGCAGCACAACTTAATTATCACAACCTGCCTCCTAGCAGGTGATTCAGATGAATCCATGGGATGAATCCAGCACATTAATCTCATAAAGTACCATGCAGCAGATCAGCCCACCACATGCTGCTCACAATGAGGCCCAGCACATCAGAGGAAGCAAAGAGTAGTAAGGACCAGGTAATAAGGACATGCACCCATTTCTCCAGGTGTTTGGGACTGGACTTGAGCTTTCCTGTTGTTTCCAGGACTGTAGTTAACTGCCCGTTTTCTTGTTGTATGTTTACTGCCATTTTCAAAACAGGAGCAGAGACACAGAGGAGCTCCGTAGGGAAGACCCAATGTTGTCCCAGCCCAGTATACAGGCTCCACATGACAGCCCTGAAGACAGAGGCAATGCCTCTCTGAACTTCTCCTGGCATGGTCAAGCATCAGAAGATGCCCAGGGTTCAGAAACCATTTTCTTTTTGTACACTTTCAGGCTGTGAGCTGAGATGGGGAAAGTGCTGAGGCACTGGGGAACAGCCACCAACATCCCTCCCCTGGAAAAATATCAAGTGCGCAGGACAGTTTGAACTCCTTAAAAAAAAATGGCAGAAGAGCCCCTTACAAGCCTCCTGCAGTCAAATATAATGTACTTCCTACTGAACGTAACAACAGCAGTGGTTGAAGGATGAAAAATTAAAATAAATTTACAAGCTAATTTGAAGTAATTAATTCATACTCTTAACTGGCTGCAAGATATGTCTATATTATAGCCTCCATTTTAACAATTATCCAAAGTGACTTGACAGATTTAAGTGAGCTGCCTGGAGCCACATATGGAGCAATTATCAATCAGTATTAGAGGTCCATAATGTCCCAGACTTCCTCTTTGAAGAGACCTTTCTTTGCACTAGTTCAAATCCAATGTAGCTGGTAAAGTGCAAATTCAAAAATGCTGAATCATAAAGCAATGCAGACCTGTAATTAATTTTTTTCCAGAAGTTTTGACTTAAAAACCAAATCAAAACAACTCCAGTAGGAAGTGATACTCTGCAGACAGATAAAGGATTTATTCTCTCAAACACATCGTAAATGCTTAAAATAGGAATTAACAAGACCTAAAAGCAACCTTTGTGAGGATGTCTGCAATTTAAAAGCAATGTTCTCTACATGGCATTTGCATATTAACATAATTAAACTGTAATCACATTTTAAAAGCAGATAATATCCTGGTGTTTTAAAAAGTCTGTTACTGAAGGGTTAGGATCATTTGGTGGCGTTCCAGTGTGAAAGTGAGGAAAACATTTTAAAAAGTCAACCAGTTCTTTGAATGCATTCCTCATAGACAAGAACAGAAGAAAATGCTTGAGACAAGCTCTTTCTTTTAAGTTATACTGGAGAAATAGCACTATGGTAATTGCTGTTTTTCTAGAGAAGATAGACAGTGAATTATTTTGAAATAACTTATTATACCCCAGACAAGTCATATTGTGTCTTCCTTTTGCATGACAGTGTATTCTGTGGTATTTGGGAGCACAGTTGTTAAAGCTGCTGAGCGTCCCCAGTCAAATAGGTCCAATGAGACGAGTAACAGTTTAAAAGTTATTTAAATTTAAAGAAAATGAAAGCTACTGTCATTTTGGGGCATAGAACTGTCATCCAATTCAGGCCTTCTCCCAACATTATTCATAAAAACTGCAAGAAAACATTTAATTATCTCTAACTAGCCTTTTAGGTTAAAATGTTGCCATATTGTATTTCACCTTGTATCCATTTCTTAAAGGAAATTTCGTATCTCCCATCCCAACCTATATTATATTACAGTTCCTGACAAGTCAGTTTGCTTCATTTCCACAACATGAAACAAGTTACTAAGAAAAACAAATGATGCACAATGCACCTATTATACATGCATTGTCTTCAGTGGAACATCAGCAGTTTCAAGAGTTTGGCAATACTGAGTTGAATTTAAAGAAATAATTATTGTTACAAAATTGTGAACAGTCTACCAAGAAGTAAACTCCCATTGAAAACTTCTGTTTCACCTGAAATATTAATTCTTTCAAGAAGGATAATTCAAGAAACTAAAGGCAAATCTGGTTGGTGTAAGAATTGGATAACCTTTAGAATGAAGTATTATTTGCTTCATCAGTCTACCTGTATGAAATTATTAGATTAAAAAATAATTTTGGAAGATGAATATCTTCATCTTTGTTGCAAGCACCAATGGAGGTACTACAAGCTCTCCACTTCCCTGGAACTTGTGAATGTTAATACCAGCAGGAACAGCTTCACAATAGGAGGGGACAGGGATCAGCATCATCCTGCTTCTTAATAAGATTTGTACTTGTCTGCATTCTTCTAGAGACCAGAGATAGTCTCATTACCTAACAGTGAGACTCTAGGCTTGGTAACTCTTGAGACTTTAAATCATCCCGACAGAGATCTAACTCTTGACTGTGACAGTAAAGGGAATAACCTTCTGAAGTACCCCAAAATAGGCAGCCAAAACAAATTAGAAGTTTCCAGTACAGAACAAAAGCAACTACCACAGAAACAGAGCACAAGGTAGATGCTTTGGTATGTAAACAGCGAAGGTGTGCACTTTGATATATAACAGAAAACTCCTTAAACTGAAGAGACACAGGGAGGAGCATGTCACCATTTACAATTTCAAAGGTGAAACCAGAAGAAAGGTGAGACAGACATATGCTGCATGTGAGCCTGGGTTATGACCAGTGACTGACAGCAAAATACCCATATGGACAATTATCTGAAGAAGAAATAAAGTATTACCAAATTAATATTAACAGAGAATTACTAGGCTTGGTCTCTAGCTAAAAAAAAAAAAAAAAAAAAAAAAAAAGAAGAAGAGGAAAAAACCCCATAACTCCTATATTCTGAGTCAATAATGAAATAATGACCTAATCCCCTTTTGGAAATAAATCTTACCTGATCAACTGTAAATACTTTGATCCTTTCACTTCCCAACCATTTCTGAAATTCTTTTTTCCAGTTTTTCACCAGACTCCCAGGGGTGACTACCAGTGCTCGCTTTAGTACAGGTCTGCATCCATAGGGCCCTTGGCGCAGGAGAGTCCAGACAAGGGCAATGCACTGCAGGGTTTTCCCTAAGCCCATCTCATCAGCCAGAATAGCTCCAGATCTGCCACTAACTCTGTAAGAGGTAATGAGGCGCTGGCATCATTTTCAAAGACATATCTATAACTATCCACAGCTGCTTTAGGGATTTGCTTCTGTGCTTGTTTTCTGAAGTATAAAGAACCTATTTATATTTACTATGTCTCCTGTAGGTTTTTATTCAGTTGTACTAGAAGATCTTAGAATGAAAATTCTCATTTTCTACAATAACTCATTAGTCCTCTAAAATTAAAGTTTAAATCTGCCTTTAGAACTAGAATTATCCAACACCTTAAGGAATCTATGACTTGGAAAAACACTTTTGAAAACAATGCTGTATTTTTTAACAGGTTGAAATAACATATTTTTAATTCTAAATGCCAGAATTATAAATTACATGAATAATTTTGAATTATATGAAATATAAATCCCAGATAGCAGTGGTTTTCATCATGGCTTTGATTATATCTATGTTTACAAAATTTGGTAGGTAGAAATGACAGGCCTTTTGGTGCACTAGCTTCTCATGACATCTGGCAAAATCATGGCAAGTATGATGCTACCTTTAGGTCAGAAAAAAATTTGCGCAGCTGCTTTCAGGAGAAAAGTACTAATATTAATTAACTGAACAATTGCTCAACACTTCCCAAGATGTCACATTTCAAACATGGGAAAATATTATAGGTATTAAAAGCCAAAAGGATAATTATTATCTTACCTCATTCCCATTACACATTCATATAGAAATGTAATTCCTTCTTTCTGATGCGGGCGGAGATTATTTGCAATGTAAGGATCTACAACTACATCCACCACAGGTAAACCAGCCTTATTGAACATCCTCTGATGACTTGCATTTGGTCGTGGCATAACCAGAGAATCTTCAAGTTCAAAGCATAATCAAGTATTACACCAAAGCATTACTTTTAGTCTGTTAGCAAAACCTATTAAAGTCAATGATCTAATTACTGTTAAAAATACTGTTTAATATATTGACCATTCTCAGACTGAAAATGCATTTATAAGTACCTAGATTGCCTTCTACATAAAAACATTCTATTAAAGAGGTTTTCCAAATAGTTTGTCTTTTTCTCAAAGGAAAAGGTGATAAACTGAGAAATATGAGGGTTTTTTTCTGATGAGGTGAAACTGCCTACCTAATAAAAGTTACTTGATGACTTTGAATTCATAGCGTTAAATTAGAAGAAGTTCCAAAATACTTTTGAATTGAAAGTCTAAGAAAAAAAACCCATAAACAATGACCTACATAAAATCTAAATACTCTAAATAGTACATTTCAAGGGGATATTCTTGCAGTAGCCCAGAAAGACTTCTCTGCCCAAGAAACAGAGATAAAAGCCACTGATTTGCTAAAGAAAAACAAGGGAGGATTGAGTGTAAGCTGACAAAGACTGCCACAGTGCATGAATAAAAGAAGTTGATGGGTTTGAAGACATACAGAGGCAAAGAGAGAATGAAGTATTGAGCAACATCTGAATAACAGTTTTGCTTGCCAAAATCTGTGTACAAACATTATGATTTTACTAGACAATGTCCATACTTGGGTTGCTCCTGCTGCTGCTACACACCTTCACTGAAAAATTGTATTGTCAGAGGGCAGAATGAGAAAGCAATTTATGGCTTCTGGTATTTTTATGTCACTAGAATAAAAATATACTGTCAATTTATTCATGGGAATAGGTTGGTTGAAGGCTTATGTCAGTCAGGGAGATTTTGTTTCCTACTGACAAAGGGTTGAGTTCTGATGAATTAAATCAAATTGCATGTGTATTTATTTAAAAGCCAGTGGTGACAAAAAGATAACTTTTCTGACCAAAATCTGCATGAAAATGAGGAAGAAACAAGGCTTGGATAAACACTGGACTAAAAGCTTAGAAACTGCAGGTGGAAGATGCAGCTTTACATCTTTGTCAGTGTGCTCTGTTATGCTGGCTTTCCATTCTGTAAAAGCTGCATTTTTATCAACTATAATCATAAACTTCATGATGAAGTGAAAACCTCTGACTGTTCCAATATCAAGGTCCCGGTCTTGTAAAGTATCTCAGTAACTTCTGCAAGAGGTTATGCAATCAGACATTAAATAACGTGATTCTCCTGTGTAAGTGAACCTAAAGACAGAGAGTCCAACCTATTGATGTGTTGAGAGCTCCCAAAATATGATACAAGGTATTCAAATTCTCCAGAAGTCACAGAAGACAACTGGAATAAAAAGCAACTCTTTAACAAACCAGTGCAGAAACAGCAAAGTTGTTAATTTATGTGCTGAATATATTGGCCTTTTTTGGTCAGATTTTCAGTTTGAATGCTAATGCAGCAACATCTTGCAATCTCAGGAAGGAACGTTCTTAGATAAAATGTAATCAGGCTAAATTAAGACCAGAAGTTGGTGTTAATAAGAACGCTCTTTTATAATTACCACTTGACTAAGATTTCATTGTTTATTTACATAGCAGCCAGGTAACAGCTTCAAAAAGTCTCATGGTATCAGGATATGATGTAAGAACTCGGATGGAGGTATCATAGTAAGAATGTAGAAAAAAAGCTGTATTTTTTTAAATAAGCATTGCTCTGCTTAGCAACATGTTTTTATGCTCATTTTTATCTTCCATCTGAAAGGTAGAGCTACCAGCAGAACATAGTCCCTACATGGTTTGTAGGCAAAAGAATAGCTCTGCTTAGATAATCAACACCACTCTTAAACAACTGCTTAAACAGCCTGTTCCTATACAACATGTGAACTCTCACGGCTCTTCAGCACATAATACTTCTAGCACTATAAAGCTAAACATTTATTCCAAAACATATCTGGTTGAGGTTTAGTTACACTCACCGACTGTGAACGATCAGGCATTGACAGAAGCAATTCTCTCAAAGTGGCACAACTTTTCTATTACTGATCCTCCACTGCAATTACTGTGCTGCCACGTTATGGCTGTATTTCACTGAGCCCAGTGGGAAGCTGGAACTCATCTAGAACTTCTAGTATGTGTCAGATTGTTTCAATGATCAGCAAACTAATTTTCCTTGGTAAAACTCTCAGAAACCACTCTAATGTGTTTCCACAGCCATCTGTAACAACTATGAAAAATATTATTCAGTGCAGAGTGTTTTACTTGTTAGAAACACATATGACAAAATCCTAGCATGGTTAGATACCAGTACTGTATGCCAGAAATACTTCAGTAATACATTGAGGAACACAAAAATTTTGGTTACACATTCAATATTTTTTGAGAGTCAGAGGATGTTTAAAGAAACTTTAAAATTTCAATCTTACTTGTAGCATTTGGATCATGGCGAGGTTTGCAGCTCTGAGAATCCCTGAGCATATTCTCTTTAGTACTGGGTTGACAGACATTTTTGAATGGCTTACAGAATGGTTTTGTATTAGTTTGAGATAATGCAGTTGCATCTGTGTCATGAGTCCCTATTCCAGCCTGAAAACACCTGCCACTGCTGAAATCATCTGCTGAAATTACACCCATCACTTCAATTTCTTTTCCGCCAACCATCAGTGTTTGGCCTTCATCGAGGCTGTCTAGCTCTTTAGCTTTATATCCAGTACCTAAAAGAACATAAAAACGAAATAATTAGGACAACACGGGAAGTATTTCTTCCTTAACACCAGTACTCATCTGCAGGAAGGAAAAACTGTGAAAAAGTTATTCATTCTGAAACATTTAATTGCTACACATAAACCCTTTCCCTCCTTAACAGAGTGATACATGAGTGCTAATAATCAGAATTAGATAGCAGAGTATATAAGCAAAGACTCAGTCATCCTCATCACCAACCAATCTCAAACAACTTTTCAAGACAGCTTTTAAAACATAGCTCCATGTGGTAAAATCCAGAAGTATCCCTTAATAACCATACTAAGTCCTTTTCCCTTTCTTTCATGCTCCCAAAAGAAGTCTCCTAACCCCTCTTGCTATTGATCTAAAAGTGTATCCTACTTTTTACATAATTCTACATTCGTTTTCTGACACTTAAAGATTCAGATGCCTCTGAAATCTTCACTTCTACATATGCTCTGGAACATGGTCTGATTACTGCCAAGACTTATGAGTAAGTTCAATAGTTGTTGGGCTTGGTCAGGGGAGCATTCTCACTGCAGCTACAAATACAATTACAAAACACAGCTACAGCTGGTCTCATTACAAAATACAGCTACAGCTGCCACTTCCTTTTAAGACAACAGTGTAGGCAAGAGTGGGGGTTCCCTGTTTTAGATAGAATTCTACTTGTTGAAGCTCTCACATAAGAAAGAAAGGACATATCATTTATTTTCTTAACTCAGAGAGGTCAAAGCCACATCTCTGTTTCAGAATTCTTTACCTCAGTTGTTGAATTTGTGTAAATTTGGATGAACAGGCTTGGATCCTTAGTGAGGCCAGCAGAAAACTTACAAACAAACAAACAACAATGATAAAAACAAAACCAAAAAAAAACAAATTAAAAAAAAAAAAAAAAAAACAAAACCAAAAAAAAAAAAAAAAAAAAAGAAGGCCTGACTGTGTAGCCCAGCAGTTAAATCACTCAGCTGTGAAGAAAGAAGCAGAAAGAAGCAAGGCCTCCCAAGGCACATTTTATCCAACAAAAACCATATATAAAGTATAAAGACTCCTGGAAGCTGTTTGCAAAGCTTGGGTCTGCTGCTTCTAGGAATGTGAAATATTGGAAGGTGAAGCTCCGCATTTGAATTCCTTTAAGAGGAAAAAATTACTGAGGTGTTTCACAGTCTAAGAGTCCAAGCAAGTGCTAAAAACCAGGCTGGCCAAAAGGGAAAGGGAGATACTTTTCTTCCTCTCCTCTGACAGTATTCAGAGAGCACACAGTGAACCTTCTTTGGCTCTTGAAGGAACACTTGCTTTCAGGAAAGAGCTAAAGATGCCTAAACACAAAAGAATACATGTGTCTTCCTAAATAGGATGCTTAGGGAGGGCATTTATGGTCCTCTTTGCTCTGCATTTTTATTTTCTGTTATTATCTCTAGATAGCTTCAGGCTGAACATACTGAATGCAGATGTATCCCTGTCAGAAGAGTCAGAAGAGTCTAATTCTAAGACTGGATGGGCTTTAAGGGTAGATGGAAACTGAGAAGGCAAAAAGCAAAACTACAAAGCTCAACTGTTTATGCAGCTACCAGAAATAACTGTTTCTGTAACATGCAGCAATTTACAAGAGAGCACGTCCTAAATTCTTTGCAATGCATTATTAAGGAATTAGGACATTGCAGAGGAGAACAGTAACATGTTCTGCTGCCTCAAAAATGAGCTATAAGCTGTGCTGATTTTAGGTTCCCTTGTGCCATCCTTGATCCTGCCCTGGTAAGCCTAAGGAAAAAAAGAAAAATTCTTCCTTTGCCTTTTTCTTCCTATTTAAAAATAATAATCCCAAGGGCTCATACACATTCACTATAAACTTCCCAGTATTACATACAATTTTGGAGGCAAGCACCACTGCTGGACCTTTCCTTCTCACTCAGTGAGTTAAATAATTGCAGAAATTTAAGACTCACACTGCTTAAATTGGTCAATTTATTATCTTCTTAGAATCAATATGAATTGAAAGCAACTCTGAATGGGCAAGTTAGCACTAATGGCATTGGTATTGCGCTCTCTGACATCATCAAACACGGTAAAAAAACTTTTAAGTTTTTTTTAAGTTTTAAGAGAAAATCACAATGTTCATTTTTCTATTGTGTTTGCTGCTAATTCAAGAAGACAGGACTTGAAAAAACACAAGAACAACAGGGTGGTGGCTGATGCATTCCAGGCATTACTCTCTTTCACTCTGCCTTTTTCAAAAACAAGCAAGTCTGTACATATATTGCTTTGCTATAAATAAATTCATATTAACTTCTAAATCACAGACTGATTTGCAAATCAAAACTGCCTGGTCCTAACAAGGCTCACAATGTCATGAGATCACAATGTCATGATTGTAACAAAAGAGCAGAGAAGCCATCTCTGACCTAAAATAAATCAAATTATGCTTTGCAAAAACATTGTCCAATCCTACTCCCTTACAGAGTATCTTTGGCTCCATTAGCAAAGTTAATTCTTGCTTTGCTTTCAGTAAAAAATTACTGCTTCAAGTTGATGGCAGCCTATGGTTTGCAAGTCTTATTTTTAACTCTGATATCAACCCAAACTATGTCTTACAGCAGCAGCTGCTGCTAAAACTACAAGACTAAAAATTGCTACGCAGTTGACTTTGGCTGGGCTGGAAAATGTTGCTGTTTGCCTGTCTTTCCAACAAAGATAATATTTTTAGCTGTTTGACTGGCTGAAAAGTAAAGATCCAACGTCTGAAATTCCTGATTGCCTTAGTGCTGTCCGGAATATCTACAAGAAACTCACCTGTGTCTTTTCCCCAAATTTTAACTCCTTCACTTCTGCATTATGTGAGCAATCAAAGCTGTCACTTAGCATTTCTGCTGAATTAGTACAGCCGTTCATTTCCAGATTCTCTCTTTGGACTAGCATTTGGTGTTTCTGTGAATTATGTTATTCAGCCTGCTCCAGCCTCCCCCATGCATCTGCCTTATATGTAATAAATATAAAGCTGTCTTGCAGTCTTCCCCCCACCCTGAGAAAAAAGACAAACCAAAAGCAAACCCAAAATCTCCACTGTTTTTTCATCCTGTGGTCAGCACTGGAATGAAGAACTAAAATATCTAAAGAGCTGGGTCTCTGTTAATTCAAAGCACAGTGATTTTCTGCCAGGTGTTCCTTTGAGCAAGTATGAAATTCTACAGTACCTCTGCCAATGTCTTTGCCTTCCATATCTTTCAATATTACTGACTTTCCTTTTGTAATAAGAATAGCATCGCCTTCCCACTTCTTGTGCTTTTTCTTTGATGCCTTACACCACACGACACTGAAATATTTCACAAGGCAGTCAGGTGCTTCCTGAGCTGCTTCTTCCTTTGCAGTCCCTGATGTTGGCAAATACAGTGCATCTAAAAGGGAAATAAAATAACAAAGAATATCTCAGGTTCTCCTGATAAAGTGTACAGTCTTTTGCATTTCAAAAAAATCAAGACCAATCTATAAATTTTGTCTTATAAAAACAAAGGGGTATATTTCCTGTCCTTATGGTAAATTTGGATTGAGATAGAACACCACACAAGGACTAATCCTGAAAAAAAACCAAAACCAAAACAACATTACATTGTTTCAGAAAGTATGTACTTCCAGGGAAATCAGATTATTTGTTGCATTAGTAAGTGACCTCCTAATTTGACATACATACAAAACGATACCAATGGAAAAAGAATAAAAGGAAAGGCTGAAAAAAAAAGCAAAAGGTTAATGACCACAGGAGAAAATGAAAACAGGGTCCTCATGAGATGGTGCTGGGCAATTTTCTGAAAGCAAGGACAGGAACACAGAACTCAGAAAAGGGAACAAAGGAGTCCAGGAACCAGATCTGGAGCTGAAGTCATCTGTACAAAGTAGCAGAATAACTATAACAGTAATAATACAAAATATCATTTCAATTTCTTTCCTTGCACCCTTCAAAAATAACTAATTGTGCAAATCTTGAAGCAGACCATCTCTTGAGTATGCACCAACTCAAACACTGTTACTAGGCTTAGATTGATTTAGATTTGTCAGCAGTTACCCAGTTCCAAGTGTCATGGATGTAAATATTAATAGGCAATATTTAAGTTAATAAGGTTAAGAAATGATAACAGAACAGACAGCAGTTGATTATAACACTGATTAAGAATAAACACATGCTTTCAAGAGTTAGCAATCTGAGACAAGTATGGCAGAGAAGTCACCAGCATTACCTAAAGGAGTATCTTTAGCATTCCTTTTCAGCACATGCACAGCTTCAAAAGGAGAATCAGACTAATTTTCATTAAAATACCCTTGCATGCTGGTTAAAAGCTTAAATAGGCTTGCTCCTTTGATTCCATCTGGGATTCAACACTATACAAATCTGTTACAAAAAAGCGCTTATGCCACAGACTAACTTTTCCAAAATTTGCAAGTGTGCTGGTATTTAAAGGAGAAGCAGCAAGAGGAAATTCTTGCTCACAGTAACAGACTGACAAAGAAGCAGCTTTACCACTTCTACATCAAGTCTACATATACCTAAAACTGCAAAATACTCCTAAGTTACACGCCTAAAATGAGTTCAATTTTTCAGAGTAGTGTTTACTAGAAAGGTATTATCTAAATGAATTTTCTTTCCAAAACACCCCAAAAGTTGTATTGTCTGTATAGAACTCTATGCTGACACAGTGCCTGAAGCAGACAGGATTTTCCCTCTGTAGATGTTTCTCCAGTGCATTAGCCAACATCTGTAGTTTCACGCAGCAGATGTGTCCCCATCTCCAAGGAATAACAGAGCAGCTACTGAACACTGGCATTTCACAGAAGGATAAGAATATGGAACACAGTAACCCTTTTTGAAATGTAGGGAATTCTTTGTAGAATCTTGGTAAATGAACCAGACAGTAACAAAAAAATCCTTGCAGCTCTGTAAAAGAGTTAAAAGGGTCTATTGGATCTTCAGTAATCACAAGTGGTAAGATTTAGAGAAGTGAAAGAAAGAGGGGGAAGAGAGGAAACCTGAACCCTGCAAAAGATTAATTTTATTCTATATTGAGCTTCTAATTGTAAATTGATTCAACAGAAAATGCAAGATGGTTTTCTTTTTGTTTTTCAAACTGATTCTCTTAGTTTAATCAACAACTACTTTCCTTATATTAAGATTTTAAGCTATTACTGCAAGAACTAGAGATTTCACTGCAAGATTTTCTTCTTCTCTCTTGAAGGATGGCCATCCATAAACAAATGACCACCTCTTTGTCTCCTTCACTGACCTCCCACATGAGTTTGGTGACCCCTGAGATCTGTGTTATGGTCATTGCTCTTTTGCTCAGGGCATCCCGGATGGTATTATCTGAATCATCAGTAGCTTAACTTTCATGTCAATAACAAGTGTTCAAACTTTTCTTATCCCTGCTTCATTTAAAATAATTGGAAAACAAATAATTTAGAAACAAAGCTGGAAATTGACCAGCCTCAGGAAGGTGATGATTTACAGAAATCAGGACGGGATCCAGGAGAGGGGACAGGGAGCATTCCAATGGCAAACCAGTTTAGCCTTTTGTTATAGTGACTTTTGCTGAAGATTTCCAAAGAATCCTGTCCCCAGTAAGAAGGAAACTGGGCATCAATATTCCATGCAATAATGCCATGTTTCTATGGGGAAAATGAAAAATTATAGCTTCTGCAATGTTCAGATTTCTTCCCTCAATTTGTCTTCTGAATTAACATAACTTCTTTTTACAGAAATATTCAATAACAATTTATTTCTATGCTACATAATTTATCTTCCTTTTACCAATAACTAAAGTATATTTTCAGATAAAAAATATAAGGGTTTTTTAATTAAACATTTTTATGTAAAAATAATTACATCCTCTCAAAATTATCTTTTACATAATTTCCTTGCATAGAAAACCTAAACCTGTTCACCAACAATGCTGATTAGGTACTTGCATTCAACCTTCTTTTATCTTATCAGCTTTGTTTGTATTCAGCTTCACACCTATTTAACTTTAAAGATTATTCCAGTGCAATAGCAGAATATTCAAATTCAATAAATACAGTGTCATGAGCTTTTCAGGAATTGAAATGAGAATGGTATGGTATGCACAGGAACTAAGTTCAGTGCTTGATATAGGGGTACAGTGAGCAGCAGATTCAACAGAATCCCCTTGCTGCTCAGAGACCATAGACAGTATCTGAAATAGAGCTAGGTTTGCTGAGACCCTGCAAGACAAACTGCAATTGTACCTTCTGGCTCTGTTAATCAGTTCAGAGTGAAAATAATAAGTAACAGCAACCAGGCATACCCTGTGGTATGAGAAACATCAGGAAATCATGCCCACTCGTTTCTCTCCCAAGCAGCCAAAAGCCCAGCCTGGCAGTGAGGTTTGCTTAACCATGAAGAAACAGTAGCAAGAGGCATGGCTTTCCTCCCAAAGGAAGGGCTTGGGAACTTTAAAGACATGGCTAACAAGGCTTTGAAAAGCTTCCACAAATAAGCTTTTCTCTGTGGTTGAGAAAACAAGGGCTTAGGTTTCAAGATATAAACCATAGCCTCGCTGATATGAGGAAAAGTTTCAGCAGCCTGGAAGGTGATGATTTACAGAAATCGGGACGGGATCCAGGAGAGGGGACGGGAGCATTCCAATGGCAAACCAGTTTAACCAGTTTCTGATGAGCAGGATGTAGAGAAAATGCATCGATTAAGTGCATTAGGTTACTCCCAATGCAGCAAGAAAGCAGCTGCACCATGAAAGACTAGCCAAGGTAACTCCAGTGTTCATTTCCAGGGCACTGGGCTGCAGCGCCGTAAGCGCGCGCGTTGCCCTGAGGAGCGAGGGGCACGCTCCAGTGAGCCAGGCACTGGCACCTTGGCCTGGGTGCGGTTTAATGGATGGCTCAACCCCATCCAACTGCAGGCTGCTGCCAAAGCCCGTGAGCTCACCTTTCCTTCCCTCTCCTGCTCTGCTTCTCATCCCCCAGCTGCAGGAAAGCCCATCACCATGAAATGAATCCCATCACCAACTACAGCCAATACAGGGAAGGGGTATGTGCAGTTTGGACCAAGGAGACTGGGGGGCTGCCCATCTTTTTGTAGCAGCTACAGTTAGGTTGGGGTGATTTTTAAACCACGGGTCCTGTGTTACCCATCACCTTCACACCCGAACTTCCACGACGTAAGCATGTATGAAATGACAGGCGAGTTTTCCCTCAAAGATTGCTCTGAATCTTCTCAAAAAAAAGCACTGTCACAATGCAAAAATTACAGCTTAGAGAGGACAATGTCGATTCAAGTTGCACTCTATAGCACTAAGGAACAATTAAGAAATAGAGGGAGGCAAATTAAAAAATCTGAACTGCAGTAAAAGAAGACTGGGGCTTTGAATGAATCACAGCCCAAACTTAATGCCAGTGCTCTGCTGTACCCTCTGCAGTGACTCTGCTCAGGTGCCATCAGTCTGCTCCATGGAGTCTGCACCATCTCCTTCTTCTGAGCAGAGGAAGCAATCGAAAAGCTCCTTAATTAATTTGTAACATTTTGAGAACAGACGTTTACATAGCAGTTAAATGTCTAGTTGCCTGTGGAAGATCTATATGTCACACACTCCTAAGATATCCCAGGAATATTTAAAGAAATATGAGTCAGATAGCATTATCTTTCACTTGCAAAGCTATTTCAGTCTAATAATAAACTTAATACTATGCTAGCATGTAAATGTATATCAGTGTGCCTCCAAGATGGAAAAAAAAATGTAATAACTGTTCCCATGGCACTTCTGTGAGACCTCAGGAGGAGTACAAACAGTAAGAGTCAAACTGGCTTGCCCTAAACCTACAGGAATCAATGACAGCTGGGATTACATTTCAGAGTAATTTGATTACAACCCAATGCTTTGTACCTCTCTTTCCAAGACAAAATGTATTAGTAATTCACTTCTCATGCATGAGCATAGATAACAAACTCACCTAAAGACTGATATTTCAAGCAGGAATATTTTCTTTGGAAAACACATCATTGTTCTAAATTCAAAATTATTTTTAAGGAAAAATACAAATGATTAAAAAAAATATTTTTAGACTTCTGTTTCAAAGTTTCTTAATAATCTGAAATGCCAATCAAACTAGCCTCTAGATTCCTGACCATGTGATACTATGGGGATTTCCTTTAGTAGATTTTATTATACAAAGCTAATAACTTTGCCAGGCCTCCATGAGTCCACAGTACATCTTCCATGCTAGCTGTCTCAGTTTAAGCACACATATTCACACACATGCACAATGTTCAGAAAAACTGGCAGTGATAGTAAAATCACTACTTATAAGAAAAAAAATCACAGATTAATCTAGTCTTAGCCACAATGAACTCTTACTTCTTGTAGAAGCTCTACTAACTCAATGCTCTGGCAAAGAATCTAAAAATCTGTGGAGGAGATAACACTTTTTTTTTTTTTGCTAAGCTAAAACTTTTTCCATTCCTGAAAGCTAAAAGCTTTTAGAAATAAATGCAGTTTGTACAGTATCTACAGCTTAATTTCTTGAGGATAACACACTGGACATGCTCTAACTGAGGTCGAGAACAGGTTTCTCTGTAGTCACAGCTTTCACTCCTCAGACCAAAGCTGAATTTCTTCCACAATTCCAGCAGGGAATTTTTCCACGGCCCTCTCCTTCAGACCATGGTCCTCTCTCTTGGCACCAAACAGGTAAGGATGGCAGAGGGGACACAGACCAGCTACAAGGAAAAGCAATTTTGGACATGAAGCCTGAAAACAAGAAAAGACTATTGCTGGAAAGGAAGGCTGAGGTTGAACCAGTGGAAAATTGGCAACTGGGTAAAAGACTGGAAGTCTGAGCTGGAAGCAGAGCATGAAGGGAAAGGCTAGAAACCAGACAGGGAGTAAAAGAGTAAGAAGACAACAGGACACGTTAGAAAAATGGTTAGGGAGAACCACTCAGGCAGACTGGGATTGGGGTCCAGCATAAGAGTCAAGGACGAGACAGAGCTGGAATTTTCTGAGTAGGAGGCGGTGCAAAAAAATCCCCAAAACTTACTGCATCTCATCTCTGACCCTCAAAATGCAAGATTCACTATGAAAATGTATAGCTGGAAAACACTGAGGGAAATCACAGGACACCTTGGGAGGAAAACATGAGAACAGGAGCTGATTAGGCAGTGATAGGGAAAATAGAAGTGGAAAATGACAACAGAAGAAACCAACTAAAGACAACATGGTCTTGTCACAGAAGGGCACTGACTGCACAAAGACATGAAGGCACTCAAACACAACGTCCTGGTAAACAGGGCAGACTCAGGTTTGGTAGCTGCTCTGCAGGTGAATAGGGCTGCAATGGAAGCTTTAGGTGCAATGTAAGAGATGGAGGTAATTAAGCTCCTGAACCAGATCCATTTCACAGATCATTCCCTGCAAGACAAACCCAAATGAATTCTGAGTTTAGGACCAGCAGAAGATCCAGAATCAGACAAATATCTTCTAGTGGACAAGTCCACATAGGCAAAGCAGGAGTTAGAGCTTGAATCATCGTATCACTTTCCCTGAAGTGCCCTCAGTACCTCCTGCTCTTCAACACAAAAAATTTTCGGTCTTTCAATTTCTTTGCTGTCATCAAACTTGGGCAAAACTCACCGGGCAAACCACTGCATGCCTTGATATTAATGGTGTACACTGAATTCAGTGATATCTTAATGCAGTCATTTGATTTATTACTTTAAAGGGGAAAAATAAGGTTTTCAACCCTGCCTTACATAGATGAAAATATCAAATTATATGGAATAATCTATTTAGAAATGTTAATTTGCTCCAAAACCCAAAAGATTAACAACCTCATGGTAAGAAATTATGCTACCTACCTGCCCATCACCCCTATGACCCATCTTCATCAAGCGAATAGTTCTAAGGTTGTGAAGTCAAGCAAAGTTTGAAGATGTCAGAAATAAGGTGCTCCAGTGACCTGATCTGCCCCACTGTGCATATACATCCATGATAAAGTCTTCAGTGAAAGCATGCTGCACTACACTGCCATGGAACCTCTTGTTCATTCAGTGCAGGGAACTGAACTGCTGGAAAGGCGGGAACAGGGGCAGGAAAAAAGGCTGCTGTTGCCTCTGCCATCCCTGCACTGCTTTATTGTAAATTGCAAAAGGTGTGGGATGGACAAGGCTGCAAGGACAGATATTCAAATCTTGTGGTTAGATAAGATGAATAATGCCTTAAAGAACTGGACTTTACTTGCAGGTCTTCTAGAGTTTCTCTGTGATGTAAAGAAAGTAATTTAACCCCAACTTTCAGCAATAAATATTTGTTTGAGCGCCTGACTTGTGATTCAGTCTCGTTTGTATTAATAGTGAACACTCATGGGTGTAACTGGAAGTTGTGGTTGGGAAAGATTAACTGTACAGTATCCTAAAGCACTGAGACAATGCAGTCCTCCATGATTCAGTCTGCACCATCCACAAAAGTAGGGCCTTTTGGTGTTATTCTCTCTGCCTCAACTCACGCTTTATCTCCTAGAAAGTGGAGGTTGCATCAACTTTTTGTCTCACAAGGATGTTGTGAAACGTAATTACATCTCGTAAGCACTCAGATACTATCACAATGAGCACCAGAGGAAAAAAAATTAGCTAATTAATTCAAAATAGTTTGAAAAATGTGCTGAGAACAAGGCGTAGCTCTGTAACTGAACAAAGAGGTTGAAAGAAAATACTGAATAATGACTCACTGAGTTGACACAGTCCGTTCTGTGAACTGGCAAGGAAGCCCACAGAAATACAGTTATTAATCATGTACCTAATGATGATACCCAACAGAATGTGAAAACTGGGTTCAGGTTGTTTTATTTGCGAATTTATGAACACTTGAGTAGTAACCTTTATTTTCAAATAGGAGCCTTCTATATACAATAACAGAGCTGGTAGATGTACTTAATTCAAACCTGTAGGAACAATCCTCTCATCACCATTTAATGAAACATTTACCTCTTAGGGGTATCAGCTGTAGAGGAGGATGGAGAGCACATACTTTCAAAATTACAGCTCCATGGCAGAAAACTATTCTTCCTAAACCTCTCAGCTGTCTAAAAATCCAACTGACTCCAGCTTTCACTGTAAAAATTTAATGAACTAAGCTGAAAGCTTCTGTCAGGTCTACAGAAATAGATGTGCAAGTCCTATTATCAAAGGAAAAAGCAGCATCATTGAGAATTCTGAAAGGCTGCAGGCATCATTCGGTGCAGTGAGCCAGATCAGCTTGGTAAAACACTGGAACCAGTCAAATGCCATCCAAATCGACTGTCTACTGTACTTTTTAATGTTGCCATCCACACTGAAAGTTGTTTTGATTAATTTGTCAAGTAAAGGAGTTTTTACTTCAAAAAATAAACGCAGAAGTGAGACCCAAAAGCAAAATTTATTCTTGGGTTCTGTAAATATTGAATGCTACTGCGATAAATTAGAGTGTAAATGTGATATAAAAATATTCCAAATATTTAAATTACCAAAACCCCCACATTACTAAAAAACAGTTAATAGACTATTACACAATCACAGGCTAATTGTAGCCTTCTCAAAAAGCAGTCATTTTTGGAAGCAGTTCGCAGAGATCTAAGTGTTCATCCTTTTGTGTTTAAATGTAAATGGAAGGTACTCAGCTAAACCCACATGTGGTACTTTGAAAATATGTGGTTTGGCATTCTTTTAAGCATTTCTTATTACTTCTGTCACTTTTTTAGAAAACTATTAAGACAACTATTTCTGTACTGTACAAAATCTCTGTTTCTGAAATGCAAAGACTTAGATCTGTAACAAAAAGCAAGCAGGCAGAAAGGGATTTATTAAGATTACACATCATGCATATTAACATCTGTTTTAGCACATACAGGAAGTAAAAACACTTTTAATGTCCTGTTTGTGTTTGTTAATGGCCATCTTTGATTTTCTTGGATTGTAGTAAAAAGTCCTTAAAATACAAGTAATCAACAAAACTTATGCCCACTGTCACAAGCATGAAACACAACATATTCCTGTCCTAAATTATTTAAACAGGACTGTTTAAAATTTATGATATTACCCTGGGAAGAGGCACACAAAGGATGAGTCATATTTTTTAGAATTTTCATGTGTTATGCAGCAATGATTACTTGCAGAGTGGCTGACGAAATATTTGGAAAGGGGAAAAGTAATCTTTCCAAATCAAGTTACATAACTTTGATTTACATAAATGTAATCCATTCAGTAGTCCTAGCAGAAAGTAATATTTATGGACCAAACATAAAAACCTAGAGCTTTAGTTGTAATTCTTACTAGGAAAGCAAAATAGAACTGAGAAAATGAAGGAGGGAACAGAAGAAACTCATCACTATGGAGAAACCAGGTGTTTACTGTGCTGCCTTTGTTGGCTCTGGATGTAAGAAAATTGAATACTACTTAAATTGCATAGAAATCCCAATGCAAATTAATAAGATGATTCCATGCAGGAAGCCTTAAATTCATGATGCCTTTAACAGACCCTACTTTATGTCAACCCTGCCTATTTTTGGTCCTGAGCTGACCACTTATATAAGGAAACGCTAGAAGACATGGAGATGTGGCAGCTTTCCATCAGCAGCCCAGCTCTACTTGCTATTCCCAAAGGACTGCTTTGACCCTTGGTGTCACTGGAAAGCTGCTGCAGCACGTGCAGCTCTTCTTCCCAACTGCCCCTATATGTACCTCGCTGGGTGTATGTGTGCCTACAAACCTAAGTGCACAGGCATGCTCATGAAAGAAGGATGAGATTTAGAAAAAGATTAAATTTATTTCCTCTGAAAACAAGCTTTAGAGATGCCCACTAGATCTTCAGAGCTGAAGTATCTGAAATTCTCCGAGTAGATTTAAGTTCTGCACTGCTGAAAAACATCTTTAGTGCCATCTCAGAAGTTCAGGAGATTGTGTATTTTCAAAACTCAAGTACAGCAAATTAGCACATACAGTTACATAACAAAAACTATTCTGAAAGGAATAGATTTTATCTAGCAGAAATAATTATAGCAAACAGCAAAGGCCAAATTCCCTAAACTAACTTCATCCAGTCCTTTTCTGCACACACACTATGCAGCACTCTGAATCACAGAGCTACAACCCACATTTTCCAGGCTATTGCCAGTCTTTCTGCAAAAGAGCTGGGCCATCACCCATCCAGCTGGACAGCCCAACAGCTCTGAAATCCTTACTGCCTGCCCCAAAAGAAGGGTACCTGCACTTGAGATCCTTGTCATCTGCAGCCCTCTGGATCTAAACAGTGAGCCACTCAGTGAGTGGCTTCCTCACTGAGGCTGTCTGTCCCATTATTGGCAGAACTACAGACACATTTTCTTGCTTTCACTCAAGGTGTTCACAGCTGAGAACTCCCTGATCCATCCTCAAGAGTGCAATGTGCTCAGGCTGGACAAGCTTTCCTAAGAATCAGTTGTTATGGACTACATCCAAAGTGTAACAAACTTGTTCTGAAAATGACCACCTTCTGCATTTGTTAATGACCTACAAATTAAGACAAACTTGAGTGAGGTTCTATAGGAATGGCTAAAGACCAGCTTGATGCCAAGTTTCAAGTACTTTTTCAAAAGCACAGAGAAACTGGAAGACGACAAAGGGAAGATGATAAAAATTCAATATATGCTGAACAGAGTATTCTCCCTGCAATTTGCTTCACAGGAAAAAGATGAGTCATCAACAAATACATATATAGAACACATACACTCTAGCCTGAGAGGAGGTAACAGCATAAAGTAGCTTGATCAAACTGACAGTTAATGCTGCTAAGGTCATCTTGTCATGTACAACCTACTGCCAAAGCCTCCTCACAGTGCAAAGCAGCGCAGACATTACTTGGGTGAAACCTGCAGAGCTTACAAGTCAATTTTGTTTGGGGCGGCTCACAGTGCAGCCCCATACACCAAACACCATATTACAATGGAGAACACCACAATAGCAATATAACATACTGGTTTTAATCCTGTATCTCTGTTACGTACCACACATAAAAGCTTTGACTTTATAAAATGGTATTCTTTATAGTATCAACAAGCGGCCTATGTAAAAAGTATCTGCAAACTGCTGCTGAGTTATGATAAATTACTTCTTTCACATGACATATTCAGTGATTAATAACAAATACAACTTGACACTACTGCAAGTTGTTATGTGATGCCATGCAGGACAAACAATCTTGTAGCAACTACCCAAAGGCAGTGCAACATCCCTTCTCCCCATCCCCAAACTAGATAAACACTTTGCCCAGTTGCTTCTGCTAAATGAAAGCTAAAAAAGTTTAAAAATCAGTCATTTATAAGCTGGTTTACTTAATTCAAGCATGTAGAAAGTTCCAAACTTTGAAAATGGACACATTTTGAGAAAGTATTAGCAATACAGACAAGACTTTCAACAACACACAAAGAAAGGAAATGGCAACACAGAATAGTGTAAACAAAATGACAGCCCTAACCAAACTGGGCCCTGAAGTCAACCAAATCTGGAGGGACAATGTAAGCCAGTGGAATTGTTTTTTCATTATATTTATGTCAAATTATGCTAATTATTGTGCCTAACTATAAATGAAAATCAAGAGCCAAAAGGGAATGGCCAGAAAACAATGACTCCATTTCAAAAAATATATAATTGCATGTGTAAAACACAAAAAAAAAATCAGTAGCATTTTCCAAGTCTGCAGTTTTGTTAAAGAGCAAATAGAAATCATAAACTATGTAGAGTAACTGCTGATTAAGTATTCAATTAAAATTACATTATATTCTTCTTGTGTGAGTAATACAGCGTCAAACAAGGTGTTATACTGAAGAAATATTTGGATACATCAACAAATGATTCTGTGTAATCACTGGGAAAAAACTGTGAAAACTCCACAGCATGGAAGAAAGGCACAGGTAGTGGGGAATGCCAATGCCTACAGATGGTTGAGCTTTCCTTGGGTTCTCTGACCCTCATTCACCTCCCCGCATACACAAATCAAAAGCAAGGTTTTCAACTATGTTAACACTGGACAACTGTAGGTTTTACAAGGAAGAACCCACATTTTGTTAGTTAGCATTTAATGGAACTTCAGGAAACTGCACCTTTAGCTGGAGAAAAACTACCCAGACAAACTGGATGCCATTCAAGAGCAAGCATCACTACACACAGGTTGACACCAAGGCAAATACTTTTGGTTTTACCAAGAGATAAAACACAGAAACAGAGGTCACAGAATGATTGATTGAAATTTAGTCCTGTATTATACAGACAGCTAACAGACATTATTTTAACCACTGTAAACAGCACTCTTTCTTTTTTTTTTTTTTTTTCCTCTAAGACACAGGCAGTAAGATTTCTCAAATTATTTAAGACCTGGATATTGAAAACAGAATAATGGCCTTACTTGTTAGGCCTACACACACTGAGAAGGTGTATTTAATGCATTTTAATGCTAAAAGTGTTCATTTTAGAGGCTTCTTTTTATTTTCATAAGCAAAATGGACAAGTAATCAACATCTTAGGAAAACATTTTATCATCTTCTTGAGTAACAGTTTTATTGTTTTAGTGAAGTTAAAATTGACATGGAAGCATCCTAAAGCACTTTAAAAAAAGACATAGGAAATTTTAAAAGACAGCTTAGCCAGGCAGCCTGGGTAGCACAATTTCTTGCTTCTTCCTCCCACTCAGAAACAACTATCATTTAATTGTAAGTAACTTAATGGCTTTGACTATTGGAAATCCAGTGAGCACAAGTTTGCCCAAAGAAGACAGTATGCAAGCTCAACTTAATGCATTTTAATTGCGGGGGGGAACCCCAAGTCAGAAAATGTGTAGAAGTATAAATGAAAGAAATAAATTTAAGCTAGTTAAGTGGAAAATATTAGAAAACAGGGGTAAGACAAGTACAATTAGCTAAAAGCAATCTCTCCCAGTCTTGGAGTGTTCTCTCTTACCATTTTTACCTGATAGGAATTCTCATCTAAGGCAAGCATTTCACAGGAATCAAAAGTTTACAGGGGGAAGCAGGAACAAAAAAAGCAAGATAATGAGGTAGCAGCAATGAAATTATAGACTGATTGCTAACCAGTTACTTGGATAGATGAAATTACACAATATGCTATCACAATTATCACAAAGTTACAGGTACAATTTTTTATTCTAATCCTAAACATAAATCCATTAGATGTTTGGAATGAAGTTACTCCTACAGCCTGTTTATTGCAGTTATCTTAGTAGAAGGACATGAACATATGGTAGAAATTTGTCCTTGCCTAAAATTACTCTGCTTGTACTCTGTACATTTTAAACATGCAGACAGGGAATGGCACTGCCAGATGTAGCAAAGGGAGTAAGAGGATAAGAATGAGGGTGAAGGAGGGAAGGGCTTCCTACCATCCCTTTCACACATGCTAGCATTTGCTGGAACAGTAAAAATTCATAGCACTTCACGGTCCAGCAGGACCAGCCACAGCTGTGGTGCATGTACCCAACATTAGGAATACATGGAAAAAAACCAGGAACAGGCGCGGAGAAGTGAGAAGTCTGACTCAGAAAGATAACCCGATACAGTAAAGCAGATGTGGAGTGGGAAAGAAATGCAAATCCACCAACACAGAGAGGTACAAGATAGAGTCAGCACCACACTGAACTGAGAGGGCAATATAACGGCACTGAAGGAGGAAACACCTCTCTAGTGAAAGGAAATAATCATCTCACTAGTAAAGGAAGAAGCGAGCTCCATGGGCACTCAAGAGATGTCTCTCCCTTTTCCAAGCTCTCCAAAAGTCATAGGAAACAAAACTCAGAACACAGCAAATGAGGAACATGAGATCTCTGAACTAGAGGTGCTGCTTGCAGATAAGAACAAAAGTCTTCCACTAACAAGTGACACAAAGTCAGAACAACGAAACACGGAAGAACACCAACTATAAGGGGACAGTGCATTTTATTTCTTCACTCACTTGCATCCTTCCCCTTCCAACATCAAGAACACAAGGAAGACTTTGCTCTATGCAGGGTCCTATTTTTGCAACTACTTTGCCTGCCAGTTGAGAAAAGACTATAAGCTTTCCAAGACTGAAAACTCCTCTAGTTCTAGTCCTTGAAATAAAAATACCATGCTAGTAGAAACCCTGGAAGTCACCTCTTCACATAGCATCAGAAGAAAACATCCTAAAGTCTCCAGAGCATTTTGATGGTCAGTGTTAAGAGCGCCTATAATTTAAAACCACTGCAAGACAATGAGCCGTATGGGAATTATTTTACAAACTGTTCAAAACTTGCTCATTTGCATAATATATAAGAACAGAAACTAGAAATTAATTCCTTATCCTTACCACCAGAAACCAGAATTCTGATTTTCAACTGAAAGGATAAGATCATACATTTCCAAATTACAAGACAAGGGCAGATAATTTACTGCTATTTCCCATTTCTGAGAAGCAGAACAAATAAAATCTATATTTATTTATTAAAGCAAGCATTTTGATTCTTATAAACTCAGAGAAGTGAGTATCTTCTTGAAGCATTTCCAGTTACACAAAAACAGATCAATGTCCTTGAACTAAGAAACACAGCAGAAAGCCAAGGACTGTACTGGAACAAAGGCCACTTATCCAGGCATCATCATTTTCAGTACACACAAAAATTCCCAGAACACTTACAGTACTCTCTTCTCAAGAAAACAACTGAAAAAGTTTGAGGAACTCCAGATTGTCAACACCTGTTTTCACTGTTCTATAGTTTTCCTCAGTTTGTAAATAAAAGACTTGCTTCCCTTTACTTTTCCTACCTGAAACTTGTTAGAGTTATCCTGGGCAGTGACAGTCAAGATTATTATATCAGGAAATTTAACTACAATTCTTTAAGCTCCATTAGCTCCTCAACTACACTTACATGCTTGCAGTCTTCAGTTTTCAGTAAGTATCTACCCCTGTGGTATCTGATTTACTCAGAAGACCAACAAGGAGATGTGAGGCTTGGAGGTGTGAGGCTTACCTCATTGAGAGTCTGCTGATGAAGACCACTGCCCCATGCTTGCATGCAGTGGGAGTGGAGAAAGAAACAAATTTAGGAAAACAGTGACGACAGGAGTGAGGAAGAAATAGTCTCCTTCCTATGCTTTTGTTCATTCTGTTGTTGGGGCCCTCTGAGATGGGAGGCACCAGAGGAATTACATTTCCTTTGTTCTGTCTTTTTCCTTGATGCTGTCCTTCATTTCCTCTTCTTGCTGCAATGGTTACAGGAAGGGGAAAGCATTGTTACAGGGAATAAGCAGCCAGAGGTCTAAGGCAGCTGTGGATCCATTCACAACAGGCAGGAGAGTAAGAATTATGAAGAAATTAATCATCTGGGACTGATATTTTCCACGCATTTTTCTTCCAGTTACGAACATTGATCACAACTACAGAGGAAACAGCTGCTACCAGGATATACAGAAGAATCAATTTCATTTTCATTTGGGGCTTTTTATTTGAAACTAATCGAAAGATCGGAACAACAGGATCTATAAAAGGGACCCAGAATAACACAATCTTCTGTTGATTTCAAGTCACATGTTACTTACATACAGAAACTATTTTATTTCAGTAGCTTATAGTCATAGTGATATTGATCAAAGGCACCTGCAACTGTCTTGGTTGCACATGCACTGCAGTAATTATGCATGCAAATGAGCAAAGTAGATATTTATGTGGTTGATCACCAGTATAATTACTATAACTGAATACACAATCATGGTAACTGTACACACAAATTACACATGCATGCAGTTTTAAAAACCAAGTGTTGCATTCATTGTCTCTATTTTGATAACATCCTATGGAAACACTTCTCCACTGGAAACAATTAAAAAGTATTAACTTTTAAAAAGATGTACATTTATTCAACTGTTTACTGAACATTAAAAAAATATAACAATCCAGTAATTTTGTTTTCCAAGCTGATATATCAGCAAAATGTCACTACTGTCATAAGATTTACCAACTTGAAAAGAATAAAACATTTAAACATGGCCTATTATTTCTCCTTCCTATATGCACTTATTTACCTGCAACTTCATTAGGATATTAAAGGTGATTATTTGAAAAAATAATGTATATGACCAAAATTTTTAACAAGAACTGAATTGATTTCCATTAGCTCATCACAACTCTAGAGATAAGTGGAAATGTTTTTAAAGTTTGTATTTTTATCAATTTAAACACTTAAACGTGGATTTGACTACACTTTAGACCAGAAGAGTTGGTGCATTCAAACCCACACGAGGTATTTTTCTAAGGTACTTAAACAACATATGCTTTCATGTCTCAAGCCCAGATTTTGATCCATCCATATTAAATGAGAAACAATTTTGCATTTATTATTAAGAATTTCAAAGAATATGAGAGAAGTGATAAAATATTTAGATATTGCTGTATTCTGGCAGATCACGGCGTAGTCGTATTGCCTTCAGCTTCTCTACTTTGATTTTTGTTCGCAACAGTTCTTCTTCCAGTTGCTGCTTTCTTTTCAAACCATCCCTTTTTTCTTGGACATAAAGACCGATTTTTCTTTGGTTTTCTAATATTATTTGATGCTCCTCTTTCAGCATTTGTAACATCTGTGGGTCATAACCACACATTGGTCTAAAGCGTTCTCCAACCTCAAGCCTAAAAAACTCATCTCTTCTTGGTACAGGGGAAGGAGACATCATCACTCTCATGTCAACTGAAGACACTGATGTTGAAGGAGACCTTTCCATAATATGCACCAGCTGGTGTTCTTCCTCTTGCTCTAAGTTCTCATTTTGCTGTGAGTCTATAATCAGAGAAGGAGGAGGTTTGACATCCTCTTCCGACTGCAAGTCCATCATGACTGTCGCAGGATGGTGATCCAACATTGCCTGTGGTGAACTGGTACCAGCAATTGTTTCTTTATCGATACTAGCACTAGAACACACAAAATCATATTTAAATAATCCATTAAAAACTATTTTAAAATGCATAGCTGTAAGTAACCAAACTTCATTTGAATACTACTCTGCTATCTATGCCCGGGACTCTATTCCATTACCGGCATACCACTTGTGCCTCTCTTTCTACCACATAGACACAGCCCTGTCTTACTCAGCTTTTACTGCTCTAAAGGCAGTACAGAAAATAGACACCTCATCTGGTAGGCCTCTCTGACACTGAAGAAGCAAGAAGGGCTATTAATGACAAATGAAAATATGAAAAAAAAAAAAAAAAGCAGCACCAAGTCATGCAAGTAACAGAGGAACAAGTTTATATAATATAAAAGGTGATTTTAAAAGGACATTAATTTAGATGGAATGGACTACGGCAGAAACCTTGCCATCTCCCAGACTTGTCTCCCCCTGTTTTAATGTGCTCCCTGTTTCTGATTCATGCACCCAAGCATTTAGGGTTTTTTTCCAACATAAAATATTCACTAAATAAAATTACACAAAGAGCCTTGGGAAAAGAAACCAGAGCCTAAAAGACAACCCTTGCCAGCAGATTTGGGAAGCAAGCTAGTCCTTGCTCCTTCTCTTTGAATCGTCCATCTTAACACTGAAGCTTCAAGACACAGAAATGTTTCCATTAAGAACAGCCTATATTTCTGTGCATTTCTTTTTTAAAGAACAACACCCACTTGACTCATCTGTCTTTGTGTAAATCCCTGAGTCAGCAGCATCTCAAATCATGATTTGGCATTGCACGGGCTTTGATGATAATAATGGCTCAAGCTGTTCCTGACACTTGTCTACCATCAGTTGTGTTTGAAACCCTACACTTCTGCACATCACTCCTTTATTCAGGTAATGCTTTTTTAAGCCAGATCAGCTTCTTGATCTATTACTGTACAGATCTACAAAGAATACTTGCAGCATGACTGGGATGGCAGTATAGAGTTACATGGGAACACGAATATATTAACTTGGGATTGACAGCCAAGTCAGTGCACTCTCAAGGCCAGGACTTTCTAAAACAGAGGCTATAACTGATGGTTGCAGACTCAAGACATTTCTGAACCCTTCAAAAACTGCTGCTAGCAGTCAAAGGCAGCAAGTGGATCCATGATTAGTGTAACGTTCACAGATGCTCCCCAGTCCTGGAGGACTTGAGTCCCCGTTTTAAATCTGGGGGTGAGCAATGGAGTTTTTCTACACCTTAAAACCTTAAAATGCCTTCAGAGCCCTACAAGCCACACACTGAGAAACTATCTGATTATTAAAACACCATCCTGGTTAGTAAGACGTGGGCTCAAATTCCCAGAAGCAAAGAAGAAATGTAATTTATGCATCCTGTTCTCATATAAATGCACTACCTCCTTAATGAAAAGGTAGCATGATCATAACTTCTGGTTCTCAAATGGTATTCAAAACTCTGGGTTTAAAAGAAATAAGCAATCATAGTTGCAATTTCTGAAGGACCCTGACCTAGCCTGCCATCCATTAACATGAAAATGCATTTTCTATGATAAAAACATGAAAGTTTCTCAATACTCAGTTGCAAAAAGGCCCAGGAGGGTCAGAGCAATATATTTTCCAAAAATAAAGCCTGTCAACCACTCAAACTATTTAAACTTAAGATTCTTTAAAAACTACTGTCCATCTGAAGCAGGTAGGAAAACTGACCTTTCATTAATCCCCTGAAGAAAAAAACCAAGATAATCTTAATTCTATTGACTGTTACCTGAGCTGCCTATAGAGTATCAATTATATCACCTTACTCCCTTCTACCTCATGTCACAAAGCTTCACTTTTTCCTACATGCTTCTTTCTCACGTTGTTTTAGTCCTCTCAGCATTGGAAGCATTAACCTGCACACAAATTTTCACTTGTTTTCCCCTGTGCTGAGTGTGATTCTGAGTTTTCTCCCTCTTCACAACCACAGCTTCTAAAAAAGCTTCTCTCCTTCTTATTTCCTGGCTCCTGGCCAGCTTCTAGTCTGAGAAAAGTGGAAACAACCAGCAGGAGAAGCAGGTCATTCTGACAAAAGGAAATGGAGAGAGAGCAGAAAGAGAAAGTAAGAGAGGTTATACAGAAGAAAGAAAGGTGAGATTTTGTGTAGCATAGACTAAAGGCTCTAAACAGTGGAAAAAAAATCCAGCTCTTAATAGTGTAATCCACACAGAACTAGAAAAATTACCCGATCTTCAGGTAACTCTGATGAGGCTAGTTGTTTTCTTTTTTCCTTAGTCAGCCTCTTAAGTGGAAAACAATTAGACAGCAAAGAGAAAAAGAAGGAATTGAGAAACAAAAGAGCTGCCTGTATGGTGGTTACTAATGTTGTTTCTGACAACTTGACTGAAAGAAAGACAAACAACAGTTACCACAATTGGGGCATGGTGTTTATAAGCCTGCAGGCACCCATGATTCACCAGGTTTCATTTAATCACAGCGAGCTAGAAATTCCTTAAAGGTGCGATTAAGAATTTGGGCTCGTTATAAGTCATATTTCCCTCCTCCAAAACCCAAGTCATATCCTGGTGAGTTAAAACCCAACACTGGGTTTATAAAATTAAAGTAAAATGCAACTCAGAGAACTATCAAATAATTATGTATTTGGGCAGGGAAAAAAATAATCTTGTAAATTATGTTCTTTTCCTTCAGCCCACAGTGTAGTGGCTGTTCCTAGGAACAACCATTTTGGGTAAGCAGTAATCAAGTCAGTGTTCCCAGACCCATAAAAAACTGCAAAAATTGTTTAAATTACAGGAGACAAACTATGGAGATCATTAGCTCTTAATCATTCAGTAAAAGCATCAGTGCTTTTTATAAGCCGATCTACAAACTGAAGTTCTCACACTATGGTTTTTTCCCCCTCCTTACAAAAGTTGGTAGTCAAGACACTGCAACCTTTATTAGCGCAATTAAAAGCCTCATTTTGTTCCAGAGAATTCTTTGGAATGGTTCCTCCAGGGGCATTCATCAGGAGCAGCAGCACAGTCCAGTTGCTTTAGACTTCTTTACGCAAAGGACCCACAACAGAATATTTTTAGAGCATCTGGCATGTTGGGATTTAGACAATTGTTACCATTCAGCTCAACCAGTGGCACCATGAATCCAATTCAGCGAGTGTGCGCATGCCAGCTTTTCTTAGAGTGTTACGCTGCTGCACTCACTATCAGTATATCTGATTAAAATACGGAAAGTTCGCTTCCCATTAATCTGCTTGGGAAAATAAGAAAAATCAGAGCTTTCTCAGGGTTGCTGGGGAGTTATTTGACTTCCCTCCCCCACTCCCTAGCTTAGTTTTCGTATCTGGAGGAACCAAAATCCGACCCAGGCATTTTTTGATCCCTCAAGGACCAATACAGAACCAGCAGAGTGTTGCAAGTCAGATATGAGGGGCATTAGCCAGCTGTGGGAGAAAGCCTGCACAGTGCCTGCCTGTATTATGTCTGGCTCAAATCTAGACAGTGTGTCTCACTTTACTGAGCAGTAAAAAAAAGAAACCTTGCAAAAAAAAGAAAACTTCTAGTGCTGCACCTCTCTGTTTCTCTCTGTATTTAAACTACCTCACATACGACACAGAACTGCTTGGAGTTTAGACTGCAATTAGCTTTGCTCCAGCTTCAGGGAACCATCGTCAGTACAAGAAAAGTATAATTTAAAAAAACATTTGCACTCACAAAGGCACTGCAGTGTGGAGAATCATTTTTTTTTTCTTTAAAGGGTTGGGATTAGCTAAAACATAACATGCAAACACCAAAGTAAATGAGAGAAAAAAGGTGAATAGGGCTTCTTAGCTCTGTGAACTAACTTTATTAAAAATCCTATATAAACTGGTAACAGTTCCATATGTTGCAAAATGACTGCAGTATTACCTTAAATGGAGGAGAATAGCCATCACTTTGCCAGTGTTTGAATAATCTGCCTATTAAAAGGTAGGGGAGGGGTAGAGGTTGGAGCTACTATTTCTCTTTGATTCTTTCTTAACCCTCACTTTCCAGAGTATGACAAAGACTCTGAAACAAGATTTGAAAGAGCTGAAAAAAATGAATGCAATGCTAAGTCAACATAAAGCTTCTCATAAAACAACAGCAGTATTATTTTTGTCATTGTTTCCCATTTGGGAATTTTCTCTGATAAACACTTCCTTTAGGTGCCTGAGCACAAGCAAAAGCATTACAAAGTAGATAGGAGGCGCCATAATTTTCATTCAGTAACAAAATAAAAAGAATTGTCTCACCTTTGAACACCGCTCCTGTCTCTTAAACACACATTGGAAATCTGTGGAATCATTTCCACAACTTTCTTGGTTGGCTCGGAAATGCTGCTTTTACAGTCTGAGTGAGTCTCCTTTTGCTGCAATAGCTCCTGTTTGGCATATTCTTTGAGCCTCTTGTACAGCGTGCGCAGGCCCTGTGCAGTACGAGGAGGGCGATCTACTCCGATGGCATTGTAGTTATCAGCTATAATATCCCAGCATTTGTTTTTTTCCACTATTACAGAATGCTTATTGGTATGTTCCTCGAGAATTTTAACATACGGCTTCACGAGTTTTAGCAAATCGAGCTTTTCAGATAAGGTAAAATTAGAAGATCTGGCCTTCCCAACCATTGTTATCTTTGAATTAAGGAAGCCGTTCCTGGAGCCACCATGCAGTCCCTAGCTCTGCTCAGCTCTTTTTCACAAACAGAAAAAGATCAGGCTTAACTAGGCTAGTCTCATTTAGGCCCACGCCTACAAGGGAGGGTTTATTAAAATTCCTTCAGCTTAAGCTGACGCAGGTTCAGGAAATCTGCTTAAGCCAAGCCTGACCTACATAAGGCTTCAGACTGAAGAAGGCGAGAAGAAACAAGCAAAATACACTTTTGTATGAAGAGACCAGACATATGCAGGATTTAAAAACATAAAGGTTTAAAGATTAGCACGTTACCCAGCTAAAAATTACCTAATTTAGCTGGAGTAACAAGCTCTGACACATCTCCCAGCTCCCTCACACAATCTCAAACTGAAACCGTGCTGGAGATGATTTTACGTGTAACGACGTCCCCCCCCAAAAAGCAACAATTGCTTTGTGCGAGGCAGGGCGCGTTACGGGGAGCGGGAGACGAGAGGCGGCGGCGCGTGTGGAGAGAGCCCCGGCAGAGCCCCCGGCGCCATTTGCATAGAGCTGGTCCTGCTGTCAGTCACTGCGGGGCGGCATCTCCCCCAGCCGGCTGGTTACGCTCGGGCTTCGCCGCAAAGCTCGGCTTCTCCCGCACTTGGCAGCCGGCGACGGCCACCGGCACGGGGGCTTCTTAAAGAGCCCGCTGCGCTCCCCGGCCGAGCTCCGGCGCCGGAGGAGCGGCACGAACGCCTCGGTGCGAGCGGGCCCCGAGCGCCGCCGCGCCGGCCCTGAGGCGGCTCCCGGGCGAACCCCGGCTTCGCCCCGCGGCCGGGGCTGCGAGTCGGCACCGCAGGGCTGGGGCTGCCCGCAGTCGTGACACATTACCGAGTGCGTTACAGCGTGTGGATACGGGGCTTTCAGAACATCCACCAGCAAACAACTGACTTTTATTATTTTTGATCCAGGCGTTTTTTCAGGATTAAAAAAAAAGTCTGATTTTTATTAACAAGATGTGCCTCCATTTCTAATGTTTGCTCAACAACGTATCACCTTAAAGCAAGCCTTCACATAAAAACGCATGCAAGGGTTTAAATTTCTGTGGTCTAAACTAAAGCAACAAATTGGAGAAAGAGAAAACACAGTAGATGGAAGGAAAGGTGTTCTCAAGTACAAAAAGCAAAAACTAAGTTTGAAAAATGACGTACTCCACTGAAAGCGTCCGGAGGGTGGAAACAAACACCACTTGAGATAGTGGCAACAGCTTCCTAAGCTTAACATGTCCAGCCTTGAAAACAAGGGAGCCTAGAAGCAGGGGGAAGGAAAGAGAAATAATTATAGCTTGAAATATCCTAAGGCTATAAAGATCTAGGTAGAAACTTGTTTGCTCTAAGGGGAAAAATCCCAAAGCAGACACAAGCCGCATTCAAAACAAGAAATTCACACTAAACAAAGGGAGACTTTTAACTGCTAAAAATCAATTAGCATTTAGAATAACAAGCACTTTTGGAACCATTTCTAAGACTTGGCTTGTCAGTATCACCTAACAAAATTGTGACCAGTCCACTTCGCTGGCATTGCTTTCAAGCCAAGATTAAATAAAGCACTTTATAGTCTGAAGCCTATTACACTTAAATTTGAGAAACAAAATACTCTTGCGGTTAGAAGCACTGTATGAAAACCATTACTTATAAACACCTAATCCTTTCCTATTTCCCCTCACTTTGCACTTTACTAATATTAAGAATATAAAGCTGATGGTTAGAGTTTTGGGTTTTTTTTTTTAATTTATGTTCTTAGTTGTTCTTCAGTAACTGAACAAAAATTGGATGGGCTTCACATAGTTTAGACTCTGGCAGTATCAGCATTGAGGAGTCACAGGTGAGCGTACGCTGCACCCTCCACTGTTGGAGCAGTTGTGCAGTGCCTACCCAGACTCCTGACTTTTTAGAGACAAAAACAAGTCAGTGATTAAAGGCTCCTCCCCACAGACACAAAGAGCACAAATAAACAGTGTGGGGCAGAGGAACCCCAATAACCCAAATGAAAGAAACCAAGCCCTAAGTCCAGCTGCTCCCAGGCCCAAGGGGCGACAGAGACCCAGAGTCCACAGGAGAGGCTCTCTCTAGACCACCTCACAGACACAAGGAGGGGGTTACTGCCCACTGGTATGGCACTCATTGTGAGATGCCACAAAGAGTCTTTTGGGATTGCAGAAGGCAGTACAGGATATTCAGAAGAAGAACCGAAGGCAACACAAGGGACAGTGAACCATGGAAGTGGTTTGGGAAAGAGCAAGCATAGGAGGATACTTAGGGGGGGAAGGGGCTAACAGGGGCCAGGTGTATGTAATGAAGTGGCCACCCAGTATAGTTGTTCAGCAATGCCCTGGGCCTGAGCACGGCAGATTGTCCTGTCTGCTTGTTAAACCACATTTGTAACTGTTTCCCTGGGTGAGGGGAAATCTCCATCGGGTGTGACCATGCCCAGAAACACAGATGCCAGCAGCTGGAGCTGTACCCCCAGGGGTCGCAGGGGCCCAGGGTGCTTGAGGCACCAGAAGGCAGAGGCCGGAGCCCAGGCACAGGGCCTGGATACCTGTGCCAGCGTGTGACCTCGGGCAAACTCCAAGCCAGACTAGCCATGCAGAAGGCTTGGGAGCCAAGCAACCTAATAGTCTGAGATTTAGCTACTGGAGGGTCACCAGGACACCTGGGGCCGGGTCAGACCAGCACCAGAGAGACCCAATGCATGTTTATCAGCTGGGAGACCAGGGGGGATGCAGGGATCACTAACTGAGCAGAGTAAGAATTTAAGGCCGCTTGCTGGAGGATCCATGTTGTGTACATAAGAATTTGCTACAAACAAGCTTTCTCCACAGCCAGTGAATGGAAAGCATGAGGCCACTGAAGCTGCTTGTATTTGTGTGAGCACTGAACTTTTTGATTCTGTCACTATATACACATTTAGTGTGGACATGTGCCTCTTCAAGATACATCCCTGTGGTCCCAGCCACGAGGAGCTGCAGCAGTCTCCTCTATAATGGGCTACCAGATGCAGCAACTCCCAATATTAGACTTATCTAAACTTGTATTACTTTATTACCTTAATGCTTAATGTTGCTAGAGAGACTAAGTTTCCACACTAACGCAATTATAGCAAAATATTGCTATAAAGTTTTCTTTTGAGCAAAATATGCCTGAATTGCATATTGTTCTCCATGAGTGTAAAATAACCCGTGTAAAAAATGAAGCTGGCTGCCAACCAAGATTTTTTTTTTCCTTCTTTTTTTTTCCCCTTTTAAAAATAGTTCTTCTCATCAGCCTAAGGTTATATCAGTGCTTGGATGAGAAATCACAGAATGTGAAAAGCCTGGATATTAATGACACATATAGACATCTTCGAGCTAAAACAGTAGGTGTAGCTCCAAGACAATTACAAAAACCAAAGATGTTGCCACAATCCACCCATCATCCTACACCTTCCACCAACACTTGCACTTAAGTAACACAGTGCACAGCCAGTTCAGCAAGATGATCTAGCTATAGAATAACCTATTTATTTTGCAAGTATAAGAATTTAATATGAATTTAATAATTGGTTAAGTCAACATAGATGTGGTACATTGTCAAAACAGTCATTTCTGTCTCCCCCCAACTGTGTCATGTTCCTGCCCCTTAACTGTGCTGATATGAGCACTCACAAACCTGGACAACTCATATTAATAATTTTCTTCTGAGCTCGGTTAGTTTTAATCACCAGCAGTTCCCTAATCCAGTATGCCACAGGATGAATAACTCACAGAAAGAAATATATTGAAAAAGCTTCTTCAGACTCTATTTGGATCATTGTAGGGTGAATTGCAAACCATATTCCTAAAGACTTGTATTACCACAACTGAGGGG
Source organism: Motacilla alba alba (assembly GCF_015832195.1). Classification (NCBI taxonomy): domain Eukaryota; kingdom Metazoa; phylum Chordata; class Aves; order Passeriformes; family Motacillidae; genus Motacilla; species Motacilla alba. Next base: position 128,262,049 of record NC_052017.1, read on the forward strand.
ACAGCAAACCACAGGTAGCAGGAGAGAAATTCTGCTCACCACTGAAGAAAATAAACATACATGCACCCCCTACATCACTTCACTGCCTTCTATACCTCCTGGTTTTGCTGTGAAAAAGTCTAGATAGAATTAATACCAGAAAATTATACAAATAGTGCATCCTGGAGAACTATTGAGAGGAATGGATCACAGCCACAATACAGTCAGGAGTTAAAGTAGCCAAATCACTATGGATTGCTGAAAGAGCACAATGGCCACAAATTTTACAAGTGATAGGTTTGTATCACAGCCACCAACTGCATCAAGTGGCCCATGTAAATTTTAGACATAGAACACCCTGAGAAGGAGAATGTCTTAAATCAGGGGAGCATTTTGGAGGGAGAGGGAGGATCTTTTGTCACACAGAACTGAGGAAGAATCTCTCCATGACAGACTTAAAAAAAGTATCACTCTAAGGTACATGAGACAAAGGCAAAAAAGACATTTGAGAAAACTGAGGATGCCCTAAGAAAGAATGTGTCTTTAAAGATGCCATTTGGAACAGAGAACAAACATGAATGTTGAAAGGAATGACACCATTTTAAATGATTCAGGCTGGGACCTTCTAGTGCAAAAAATACCAAATCACCAGATTGCTAAGCCCTGTGAAGGTGTTCTGCCCACAAAGTGGTAGCCGCAGGGTAAGTCTGAAGGGCTTCTGTTCCTATTTAGTAATACGCAAGCAAACCAGCTCTGCAGAGACCTGGAGTTGGCATTTGCAATCACCTAGGAGCCTGAAAATCCTTGAGAAGAAGAGGATGATTGCAAGATTTGAATCAAAGCTAAAATGGAACCGTGGAACTCCTCTGCTTACAAAAAAATGTAGAAAGATTCAGCAGCTAGGATGGGATATGTTACACATCACTGAATATACTGGGCTACTATGGCAGTGGAAACATTTGGCAAGTATCAAGGCAGTTGCTTACCCTTGCAAATGAATTTGGCAGCTGCATAAGATAAGAGTGTCTATAGGTAATAAGGGCTGCAAAACTTCCATTAGGTCATCATATAGTCCTCTCCACTGACATGACAGCAAGACAGTGCCAAGTCATTCGATCTGCCTGTCTTTAGGAGCCTGCTGAGCAAAGGGTGGATAAGAAAACTTTCAACTCAGAAGGTTTCTCACAGGGACGGTTGTTTCATGAGCAGTGTCTAAAGGTAAGGGTTGCAGGCATTAATCACTAAGGAGAGAGTTGAAGATGACAAAGTTTTGTGAATCAAAAGTTGTAATATAACTTTACCTGGAAGTTACAGTGCTTAAGTACATTTGCACCAGACCCTTTAGAAATAGTACTTTTAGGTCATTTGTGTTTCAAATGGCTTTCTCATGTCACTTGATTTCTTTTTCTAGTCTTCATCAGCACTTTCACCATCAGTTTTATATTTTATTGTTCTTATCTTTGATGTACCTGGACCTCTCAGACCATTCCTTTCCTTTCTCCTGCACAATTATTTATAAACCTCTGTCCTGCATGGGATGTGAGACAAAAAAAGGCAAAGCTTTACCTCTTTTCTTTGTCCTGCATCTGTTTTTGTGATCAGCATCTAGCAGGTATTAACTTCCAACCTCTACCAGTTCTTGAAACTGCTGCAAGAACAAGGGTTCTAGCCTCCTTCAGAGCTCTTATCAGCTAAAATTCCAAGCATAAAAGATAAATACAGTTCTGTCCCCTCTGCTGATATAAGGCATTCTCTCAACATTTAGCCCACTGAAATTGGGAATATATGAATTAGCCAATTAAAGTGCCCTCCATGCCAAATTTTAAAGAATTTATCTTCATCTCAATGTGCCACTCCGAGACCCACTCATTCAGATCAGTAACCATCCTTCAAACTAAGTTTAGCTTAAAGCTACAGAACTCTATAGTACTGTGTGACTGTACAGCTCCATGAATTAGCTCTTCACTTTATAAGCTGTGTCCTTAAAAATAGAAAAGCTAAGAGCCCCATTACTTACAAATTAAGAAATGCATCCATTCCTAATACATGCTTATACCTTCTCTGATCCTCTCTTCCAAAAAGCTTTTTGATGACTAATCAGAAGCAGCTAAGAAATATAGAAAGGTTTGAAAATATTATTTTCCCAGGATATTTTCCCTAAATTCTCACTTCTGCACTAGTAAGATAGCCCCTAGGAAAAGAAATAGTGTAAGAGAAGCCAAGTTTCTACAAGATTCCTGTTTATTTCTTAGAGAGATTAAAATTTTGGAGATTATGCTTTTACATACTATCCTGAAAATACTACCATGTGCACTATTCCCTGCATTTGACAGAGAAACAGCTTTCTCCATTCTTCTCATCTTGCTCAGTGAATGTTTTGAAGACAGTGAGATAACGATCTTATCATTATCTTGTTGGCTCAAGGAAAGAGTCATATTGTGACAAAGCTTCTGTTTCAAGGAAAACTTAAGGCCCAAAGCCAAAAGCTGGGACTGAACTCTAGTTAGGCTGACTTGGCAACAAAGGGGATCCAAACAATGAGCATTGAAAAGAAAGATTTGACACAGAAAGACCTGACAACTAGCTTTGAAGGCATTCAGGCCTAGTCTGTCATAATACTCATGATAGCTCAAAAAGAACCCTCCCAGTTCCCTTCAGTAAGGCATTTCTTGCCCCTCCACCTGATAGCTGCATTCCCTCATCTTCTCTTAAGTCCACCTTTGTATCTATTGGAGACAGGAGAGCTGGGAATATACACACTCACTAACTCCCCACATTCCAGACTAGAAAACAAACGGTGAGAGAAACGAAGATAAAAACATGTGAGAAAATGTGAATAGCCATGTGTTTCTTTTTTTTTTGCCCATCTTACATTCATATAGCCCGGTAACAGATTTTGAAAATCAAAAAAGAAGTAAGAAGAAACTATGTGTACAGCTCCCCTCAGAATGAATGAGGGAATAGAAAGAATTATTACTGATAAACCTGAATTCTTTAAGATCATCTCTATGCAGGGTATTTTTAAAGTGCCTCATTTTTAAAGTTACAGTATTAGAAAATTTCTTTTTCTGTATTTCGCAGACTATATGTTGTAGAGCTTGCTTGCTCTAGGGAGCTAAATTGTAATAAATATATTGGGATAGTAAGTTCATTTCCCAACATATCCCCTGCCAGCCCTTGGAAGGGGTATTTGCTTTATATCTGCAGTTTCCAAGTAGACCTCTCTTTCTGCATGAGTATTTAGGTCTTTCTTCTTGTTTGTTTATAAATTTTTACTTTCAATAACTTAATACCTTTTTTTAAAAAATGCATGAAAGACTATCATCTTTACATGGAGCACAGCTTTCTTCAATAGCAGATATATCACTGCTCAAAAGTAAAGAACCTGAAAATTTATATTTTTCATTGTAAAGAAGCAGCCACAGTTCCATTTAAGAGACAAGTTACTACTGTGAAACTTTCATTTTAATCCCTCCAATTTCCTTGGAAAATGTTGAATATCTTACATCTAATATAATTATTTTTCTTTATTTTCTGATCATGTAATACCTTTCTGATTTCTGGCTTCCTTCCCCTCTCCTTCATTATCTTCATTAGCTCAAATGCAAAGCACATTTAACTGGGGCAAATGAAAAGTACATTTCTCCGCCAGTTCACTGCTCTTTTTGCCAATGTGTGAATATCCTGGTTATATCATCTATAATTACATAAAGCCTAGTTATTCTTAAGACAGCAAGATATGATCATACCAAATTATAAATTAACTGTGGAAATATCCCACCAGAATTATGCAGGTCTGGATTTGTTTTACAGCAGCATTGCAGATGGCTGCCCCATCCAGGAAAGCAGTTTTGCAGTTGCTGAACATTATATGAGATGTTGCCTCTGGTGGTGAAGCTGCTGTAAAGTTCCTTCTTTCCATCTCACTCTTGGCTGCTAATCCTACTAGCGCTGTGTAGCTCAGCATTCAGCTGGTGGGCATCCCAAATTCAAGATGAATAAACACGGTTAGGAACGTGACAACAGCCCAGGGGAACACTGAGTGTGCACAATCAGCAGGGGAAACACCAGGGAAGGCCTTAAGACAGCAGCAGAGTAGAAGACATCATTTCACACCCCAAGGTAGAGCACCAAGTAAAAGGTGTTGTCTTGAGGAGATGTCAAAGAATCCCAAAGCTACAGAGCACAAAACACAAGACCCACTGTGACTGATGCATAAATGAACACTTCTGGAACCAGCATCCAATCAGATACGGACAGTTTATCTTACAACGTATTTACATCAGTCCAGTTTTATTAACCAGTCCCCATCTCTTGAGATGGACTGATCAAAGAGGCACAGGTGACACCTAAACAGTAAAGCACCTATCCTGAATTGAGAATAAACTTGTAACAGGCACAGATGACACCTAAACAGTAAAGAAACTATCCTGAATTGAGAATAAACTTGTAACAGGCACAGATGACACCTAAGCAGTAAAGAAACTATCCTGAATTGAGAATAAACTTCTCTATAAATTTGTCTGTTCGCTATTATAAACTATTCTTCTAGAAAATTGCAGGGAGATGGAGAATATTTTAAATCATAAAGATCTATCAGAGTAATTTGATACTATCTGGAATAAGAAATTACAACAAAATTTACAGACTTGTAAAATATTACTTGCAAACAATGCAGTAATAAGTTACTTACACTCAGGCATGCAGTCACATCTTAGCTGTTCTAAGACGTGCTCGGTAATTATTGAGAGCTACAGATGATTACAGAGTATCTTTTACCCAAAGATTTAACTGCTTTACCAGCTGTTTATAAAACATTTAAAGGACACAGAACTGCAGCTACACATGCAGCTCCACCACTAAAATACTAACTGAAATATCTTTTTTAGTTCATCTGTGAAGTGCAACAACAAAAGTTAAATTAATACTTGTACTTTTGCAGATATCAAAGTAATTCTAGGAATAATCTGCTTCATTATGAGATGCCAGGCATGAATGTTTTTAGTTCTGTTACTAGAAACAATAAGTAGGCAGTTAGACTGAAACTGGACAATATGAAAGTCCTGAAAATAAAATTTTTAATCCTCTGATTAAAAGTGACAGGTAATTGATTGCTGCTGTCATAAATGAACAGTGGATTTTCTCTTAAAATTTCACCTTATTTGTTAAAAGGACTTTATTGATATCAAGTGATAAGAGGTATCAGACCTGTACAATGTTCTAGAAAGCTGAAGGAACCACATTATGAAAAATGAAGCTTGAGTATGCAAAGCATCCAAACCTTACAGACAAATGTAGTCAGTAAACATTAACATTCCAGAGAAGATAGAGAAAATATATCCAAAACTGTATGCAAATAATAAGTAGAGTTGATATCATGAAAGACATTCAGAAACATCTATTTAGAGACATAGGGTGAGCACATTAACCCCGTTATGACATACAGCTGCACTTTGTCCTCATTGTTAGCTCAAAGATAGAATCTGACCATGACTTCTGGCAAAGTTCCTCTTGGAAGATGCATTAGCAGATGTTAGTGATGGATGAAAAACAAGGTACTCTTGAACCAAAAAGCAACCAAACAGGTGGTGAGCTGTAACAGAATAAAACTCTTTATCCATTCTTTCTGTTCACCTACATCCGGTGCAAACAATGAAATCTCAGTCCTACTGGAATGCTGCGTCTAAGTGTTCAGAGGAAAGAGCTGCTCATTTCCACACACAAAACAGTAAGCCCAAAGGGCAAAACATGGCAGCATTCTCCTAGATTAAAAGTACCAACAGAAAGTAAGCTGTAAACTCAGACAATAAACATAAATTAAATTATGTTTGCTTTATACAAATAAAATAATATCTATTAAATCCTTAAGTTGAAGGCAGTGTGGGTAAAAACCTCAGTTCTTGACCATCCCATTCACTAGCAACACTGAGGAGATACTAAGTACACTTTAGGGATCTGCCTGTCCATTGTTTCTTCAAATTCACATTATTTGTATTTTCTTGTTATTGCTAATAGAACCTCAGAATGTCATGAGGACAAGTAGAAACCGAGCACTTGAGAGGTACAATAATATCCTTCCAAACACATTCATGGTTTTGTTTTCAGTTACTGGTAAATAGTTTAGGTATGTTAAGTAATTTTTATTTTTAAAGAGCATACACAATTAACTGAATTCTTTGGAGGCATGTGAGAAAAAGTATTAATGACAACGTCAAATAAATCGCCTCCCTCCCAAAGATCCATTGTGTGAACAAGTATTATATTGTGAATACAAAACAAAGGTACCAAAGAGATTGCCATGTTCATTCCTCTTAAAAATAAGCAAATATCAATTCTTAAAGGAGTAGTAAAGTTCATTTTCCAACAAAGAAACGTGTAACATTATTTTCCAGTATTCAAAACTTATAATCACAGCTCGTGAACTGCCGAATGAACATGTTCAAAATCTTACAGTTCAAACACTCCTAAAATGACAACACATACATAGATTTCATTCGACTGTTTCTACAAACTTATTAAATGTCCTGGAAATACCTCATCTCACAGAATTTCAGAGTCCCTTGCACTTCAGTTTCATTAATGACATTTTAGTGAAAAGGGTTTTTTTAAAAGATGCTTAGAAAAACAAATATTTTTTAAGGCAGATATGCTATAATTTTAAGATTGATTCCATCTAGTAAAATCCTTACTTGTCTGCTCCAAGAAATGGACACCGTGTGTCAGATAACTCAATTTTGTTGGGTTTTTTGGTGTGGGTTTTGGTTGTTTTGGTTTTTTTTTTTCAAAGAATGCACAGCATTTTCAGGGCTGGGTTTCAGAAAGATTAGGTCTATGAACAGTGCAGTTGTCCAATGGTTCACAGGTGTTTCAAAAGAATTTCAATGGAACCTAGGGTATTTATTTACACATTCCACTGCTGCACTAGAAACCCAAACACAGCAGCTTTGAGTGTAATATAAACCTATCAAACTGTTTATCATCTGCATTAAATGATATGGAGACCAAATAATGCATACACACAGACTTTTTCAATCTTAAAATTATTTTAATGCCCCTTTAACAGAGAAGTATGAGGCTCCAGAGCCTCACAGTCAAATATAATTCAATTACAATATTAATAATAATAAAAACCCCCAACTGACTCTGGCTTTTACAACTGGTTTCCATTACTTCTGAATTTCAAACCAAAGCCAGCTTTGACAAAACAATTTAACTTCACCCTACAAAGAAGGTTATGATTTACATAATCAATGTAATCACTACATTAGCTGTAATGAATAGCAGACAAAAATGACGTAAAGGGTAGAAACTGTCTTGGAAAAATCTAAGTTATTAAAAAATTACTTAAGATTTAAGGAAGACTCGATACAGGTTTGTTTTCTCACTACAGTGCTCTCATCACCAGTGAACCTGAAGACAATAACTAACATTGACATTAAGACTTCCTTCTTTTATACCACATTTCAGGACAGATTTTCAAAGGCTTTCAGAGTTAGCCTCATTCTGCACACATAGAAAGGGCTTTGGCACAAAATGCCTTGTTCAGAAAGGCAATGGCACATCAACAGAAGCAGCTCACCCAGTTTCACTCCACAACTTTTTGGTTATTTTTCTGAAGTCATCACAGAGGACTCTTAACAGCTGCACCCAGAATTCATGACACAGAAAAGACATTTAGTATCTTTTCCACTTCATAACATTTTTAATTAAATGAGCCTTAAACCATCATTATCAGTGTAAATAATTACAAAGAAACAACAGTGAAATAACAGTAAGATAGGTGTTTAAAATGCCTGAGCTGGCTCCTAAAAGAGCGATCTTCATCCATCAATGTTAGTAACCCAGTTCAAGTGCCAGGCTTTCAAGGTGTACTTGGCTCCTGAGGTCATACACTTGCATTCACATAGAACTGTGCTGCATCTGTGGTCAGGGCACACCAAGACTGGGAAATGAAGACACTCAACCCCACAATGTTGTTCAGGTCCATCCAAGTACACTTGCTACTGTTCAGACACCTCAATGTCTTTGCAGTGCTTACTACCCTGGTTTTTCAGAGGCATTCATTACCAGGGCACAGCTGATGAAGTGCACACCCACAAATGAGCAAAGCCAGTTCTCCTCTGGGGCTAAAGTTGGCTTAAATCTTAAGTGCCCACTGGAGACACTGAAGAAAAGAAAATCTCATTAATTCTTAAAAAACCCTGAATCCATTCAGAATGGTTAGGTTTCTCTGCACAAAGTCAGCAAAGTCTCCAAATTACAACACTTTCCCACTATTTAAAGTATTACAATTCTTGTATTGCACCAACTGTAGATTAGAGTGAGTTGACTATAAGGTTCTTCTGGAAGACTCCAACCTGAATAGCAACACTACCAACTGGCTTCTAAAACACCTTGGTTCTTCCCTTTTTTATTAAAAAAATTGTTTAACACTTACTTCTTTCACTCTATCCAGTATAACACCAAATAATGCCACCACTGCACAATGCTTATAATAGTACTTCACAAAAGTTTAGTATATGCAGTCTATCATTCACAAGCTTTAAAATTCTGTTATGGTACATGGTAGTAAAAAAGAAAGAGCATCTTACCAGCTTTGGGCACATTTAGTGTTTTCTTTTCTGCCTTGCTACACTTGTCAATGCTGAAACATGCTTTTGTCTTTACTTTTGCAGTTGACTCCACAGACTGTGTACAATTTTCATTTTGATTCTGGACATTTATTTTAGACAGCAATGCAGCACCTCCCTCTTTCTCATCTATCTGCAAAAGAGAAATAAGTTCACAATAGCACTTCCTGCATGCAGGTGAAGAGAAATAGAGAAAAGAGCAACAAGAAGAGATTTCAAGACATACTAATTGTCATTATCAAATTGTTACATAAATACATACATCTCTGCAAAACTATATGCATCACAACAAAAAGCGTGCGCACACAATATCAAACACTTGAGTAAATAGTTTATGAATTTAGTTTAATACAAGTCTTCTGTAGATTAATAAATAAAAATTGTGCTGCTTTTCTGTGTCAATATTAAAGGTTTCAGAGAAAGTCCCTTTGCAGCAGAACTGCAACTCAGCATACTGAGACTTTACGACAAGTATCTTGGCTTTTTAGCTGCTTTTACAAAAAAAAAAAAAAAATTTAAAAAAAAATCCAATAAAACCCATGCCAAGATGCAATCCCCACCTCATTTACACTAGAGAATTGCATTTGGTCTCAATATTAATTTATTTTATTTATTTGAAAAACTTTTTCTGCAACCACTCCACAGTGAGAGAAGCCTAACCTGAGAAGCAAGGTCAAAGGTACTGACAGCAAAGCTGTCAAAATTTGTTCTGAATAGATTTTTTAAGCAGAGATTGCTTGTGGTGAGCTCAGATGTTATCTTTTAATCACAATACTGTACCAAATACATGTTAGTGCACTGTTCGGTTTACCTCCTTTAATTTAATTTCTTGGTCCATCTCCTTAGTTTCATTCTTGAGACAAGCAGCAGTACATTTTCCTGGTGGTATAAACCTTGGCTTTTTGCCAGCATTTCCTAGGACTTGACTGGGAGCTGCAGATCGCCTCATATTCAGCTGTACTGCTCTGCAGGGTGGACAGGAAGGAAGGAAGCAGATAAAGACAACTGTAGTCAGGATAGGCTTTAAATATAAAAATATATCCAGAGATGACAACAAAAGCACTATTTAAAAATATAAAAGAGCATACAAGATCTTCAAATAACAATATTAATTCACAAGCATAATGACATTTAAGAAAAAAGAAAGAGTAGTATTGTTGCAATGCTTTGTTTAAGTAGTAAGAAAGATCAACTACAGCAAATTCTGCAGCTGAACACCTCAGTTTTCATTTAAAAAGCCACTAACGCAGTTCCCAATAGCAGTAAATGCTCTGGAGATGCACAATATAGGGCTACTTAGCAAACTCACACCAGTTTATAAAAAGAAAGACAATTTCAAGCAAAACTTACTATTCTATACACTGTAAACATAATTTTGAAAAGCCCGTTATTAGTGCACAATGAACAATGAATCTTGAAGGTATGTCTCACACCTGGGACAAGCATTTTGCATTAAGCAGTCAATTACATTGGTCATTCAGGTTCACCACAATAAGATTAACATTCAGCAGAAAATTACCACTGAATTACAGTGGATATAATTGCTCCATGTTATGTCCACTTGAAAAGTGGAAGGAATGTATTATAGATTTTCCCTCAAAATATAAGACCATTATTCCCCTGAGCAGCCTTAGGGCAAAAACCAAACATATGTCAATGTTAATATGACAAAGTTTACTTTGCAACCAATAGAAAAACTGATTATAATCTTAATGTTTCAAAGTAGTAGACAGAAATCAAGCAAAAGAAGAAAACTCCAACAGAATGACACAGCAGCCAAAATGAGGAAGGCAAGCACAACTCACACTACAGTTACAGGTTTAATTCCCCATTTACACACATTTATTTTAAATGATCCCCCCAGCTACTGGGTTAAAAATAAACCATAATGCAGACTGCAGAATCAAACATCTGTACCATCTCAAAAGCATGTTTGCATCCTGCTGCAGCAGACTGTGTGGTTCTGCACCTTTTTTGGTGCTACTCTGCACTCCAGTGGATTCCTGGGGCACAAGCACCGTTCTTCCCAAGGTTTGCACTGAAGCAGTGACAGAGCACTCCCAAAACGCTTTGCAAACACACAGAGACTGGAAGCGGGAGTACTGCTCTCTCTCCATATCTGCACAATTAGCATATATATGATGCTGTTACTAGACATAAATCTCAGGGGCAAAATGGTCACATTGTCACTTCCACTGTGGCTGTTATTAAAAATACAAGGAAAGAAGCCTGTGTCTACAGCAGTTCCCTTAGGTTGGGCTTACCTGACAACAGTGATAGCAAATGAGTTTTAGTTAACCCTGTGCAATAAGGGAGTAGCTTGGTTATTATAACAGGAGCATCTGTAGCATGAAAAGCCACAGTGAACACTGCAAAGGTGTCGAGAACCTTCAGGGGGAGCAGACTGCGAGTGCCAGTGCTCGGCACAGCCAGCTTCAGGTGCCATGGGAATGTGAACAAGCTCTCTACCCAACCCTACACTGCACAGTGACACTTGGGAAGACGACACAGGACACCCCAGGGTTCTGCATGAGGACTGTGCATAGCATGGCTGCAGTGCTGCACTAACCCTGCCCACTGCACTTGAGGTTCTGTGGGACAGAGAAGCTGCACAATTCATAAATTGCAAATATCTATGATTAAAGTGTTCTGATTTCCAAATCCATTTGGCCATTGCATTGTCATTTGGTCTAAAACCACAAAAACAGGCTCGTTAGGAGATTTGAAAATTACTGAGACATTTGAAGACACTATCCTTGATAACTCAGTAACTTCACTGTTACCAGGATTACCTACTTGCAACTACAAAGACCCTTATGGATTTGTGGGTTTTAAAATTAAACATTGCATCTAGAAATACATATTTGTCTTTTAAAATACAAGCTTTCATAAAATATAATAAAAATACGTTTAAAAAGTTGTAACCAAAATGTTTATATTTTGTCCCTTTACGCTACTACCCAATAAGAATAGAACATAAGGGATGTGCAGCAAACCACTGATGCCAAAACTTTCACATCAGAGATCAGAGCGAGTGTAGCAAGGCAAGGAACAGCTCCAGACTACAACTAAATGAAAGAATATGCAAATATGCCCTTTCCTCAGAGACAGCACCGATACACCAGGGTACCTTGCACCTGCCTTACTGCTCGGTCTGGCTGCAGGGAAAGAGCTGCAAGCAATGCAGAAAGCACAGCTCCTGGCTGTTATTAGCAACCATGCCTGACCAAACCCAGCGCAGCACGAAACCACAGCCCAAACCGTCTCACGGCTGCGTCCGGTTTGTCAGGCATTGAATTCGGTGGTACTTTGGTCCTTAAGGGTACATTAGTAGCTGCACTGAAAATTAAATATGCATACAAAGAATGTTTCAAGATTTTACACATCCAGCTCAACACGGTGTGCACGGAGCTCTGCTAAAGGCAGCCACAATGCCCATCTCGGCCCAAATTACCAGGCTGCTCCCGGAGTGTCTGAAGAACAGGGGCCGTGGGCAGCTGCAGAGACGTGACACAGCATCAGCTTTTACTCAGTTGAACTGCAGGCTGCGAGTGCATCGCCTTGAACACCAACATTACTGAAAAATCGCTTCAGATCAGGAGTAGCTGTAAGGAATTTTTACAAGATCATGTCGTGAAAGGACACGGGGGAATGGCTTCAAACTGAGGGAGCGGGTTTAGACCAGATGTAAGGTAGAAATTCTTCACTCTGAGGATGGTGAGGCACTGGAACAGGTTGCCCAGAGAACCTATGGATGCCCCATCGCTCAAGGCCAGGTTGAATGAAGCTCTGAGCAACCTGATCTAGTGAGAGATGTCCCTGCCCACGGCAGGGGAGTCGCAGCTAGATCATGTTCAGGGTCTTTCCCAGGGCCGCTTCCACCGGGCCCGCCACCCGCGGCTCCCGTACCTGCGCTCCCGCCGCCGGTCCCGCCTCTGCGCTCAATTGTCCCGCCGCGCTCTCCCGGCAGCCCTACCGGCCGCACCGCGCGTGCGCACTGCGCAGCCTTCCCTTCCCGCCGGGCGCGCGTGCGCGGGGGCCGTGCCGCGGGACGGGACCCTGACAGGCGCTTCCCGTGCGCGCATGCGCAGCGCCGGGCTGCGGGGTCTGTGCCGCACACAGCATGGCGGAGCCGCTGCCCGCCGCGCCGCCGTCAAGCGAGAGCGGCCGTAAAGGGAAGCCTGGCTGCGCGGCAGCGAGCGGCGGCGGGCGGGGTGAGTGAGCGGGGCCCGGGCCGGGGCCGGGGGCGAGCGGGGCCCGGGCCGAGCCGGGCCCGGGGCGGGAGGCGCTGCGCGGGGCTTGTGCCCAGCGGTGGTCAGGGCCCTGCGCCCAGCCGGCATCGCTGCCGTGTGGGGGAGGGAGCGGGAAGGGTGTGTGCAGCTGGAAGGGTGTTTGTTGCTGCCTGAGGCAGCGCGGATGCTGTTTCTTGGTGTCGGGTCGCTTCTCCAGATGTTTCCAGGCCAGCTCTGTGCTCTGTGACCAGCATCGTTGTCCGCCCCTGAGGCGCCTTCCCAGGCCCAATGCGGAGGCCTTTCCCCTGTTAGCTGTACAGAATTCCCCTCGCACAGCTCCGAGGGGAGAGGGCTCCTCTGACCCTGGGCTTGGCTCGGGGCGGCAGAGCCCGGCCCTGCGCCGCCTCGAAGGTGGTCACAGTATTAACTGGGTTGGAAAAGACCTCTGGGATCGTCAGGCCCATTCCAATGGCTGACCACCCTTTCTAGGAAAAAATTTTTCCTGCTGTCCAACCTGAAACCCAACCCCCGGCACGGCGTGGGGCGGTGGCCTCTCATCTTGTCGCTGGTCCCCTGGGAGAAGAGACCAGCCCTCGCCCGGCTACAGTCTCCTTTCAGGTGGACCGATAAGGTCCCCTCTGAGCCTCTTTTTCTCCAGGCTAAACAACCCCAACTCCCTCAGCCGCTCCTCATTGGACTTGTGCTGCAGATCCTTCACCAACTCCATTGCCCTTCTCTGGACTCTGGTCTGTGCCAGGCAGGAAGTGAATGGCACTGTTCTGAGTAGGTTTTGCAGCACAGCAAGTGTTGTGCAAAAATGTTGTGTGTCAGAATAGCTGTAGTAGTTATGTAGCTCCTGGTAGAAGCCTTAAATTGGCTCATAATTTTTATATAAGCTTTTTTTGGAAAAAAAAATTAGATGTTTGTGTAAGTGTGAGGTGGTGTTGCTGTTCATTTTTTCTGGCCCTCCTGCTCCTTTTCTCTTACAAGAATGTTCATCCAGCTCCCCAGTGTTCCAGTCTGGGGAGCTGAGGGAGTAGCATCCCTCAGCATCCTTGGCCACAGACTGCTGCTGTCTGTCTTCCTTTCCTTTCTGCCCTGGCTGCAGTTTCTTATCCCTGGTCATGCCCTGCTTACACAGTCCCTAGAGCTTTTGCTGAGCCATCTACAAGAAATTCTAGCTTAACAAATCAAATCAGGGTATGGTTGTCTGTATGGTGAGTTGCATGAGCCAGTTCAGGAAAGGGGCAGATTAAATGTTCTCACTGATTCAGAGGAGGAGGTGGAGGGAGTTGGGGAGGACATTAATTTGTGGATAGATTGGCTTTGGCTATCATAAGAAAACTGCCACAGTTAATTTTTTTTCCCCAATTCAGTCTTAAAACAGGTCAGTTACTGAGAGTGATGCATCAGGTGCCTGAGAAACCACTTGTACAGTCACAGTCAAAGGGGTGAGTGTGCTCCTTTGGGCCCTGATGCTGGATTGAAGTGGCTTACAGTATCAGAGTGACAAAAAACACACTAAAACATTGTGTCTGTGTAGCAGGATTTGTGAAAATAAAGGCTGAAGAAATGTCTCAGTGTCACCTCGTCCCTGGGCCCTGCACAGACTCTGTTCCTGCAGCATTTCTGAAAATGCTGTCTTAGCCATGCACATCGGTAGTTCTGTCGTGGTTCACTCCAGACTTTCAAACAGTTATGCTTTGTTTTGTCACATGAAAAACAAGCATTTTTTAGAAATCAGAAGCTACTGCTGATGCAGAAATGAAGGTCACTAATTTCTTTTCAGTGTCCTGACTTTCAGAGTGGAATAGCTTTGATTAGTGCCAGGCATTTAGCACGCTACATGGTGATGGTGTTGGGAACTACATCCCACCTGTATCCTCCCTGTTACCATATCCACACCAAATCTCTGTTTGAGGACAGTGAAGTCCACAACTCAAGGCTGGTTTTGGATGTGCATCTGCCTGGCAAACAATGTGGGATGATGACTGTTGAAAAATCGCTTGAGACCTGTGAAGTCTGGGGGAGATTTTTGCTTGTCCAGAACTGCAGGGGAAAATAAAACATATGAAACAATAAGAAGCAAATAGCGTGTCATAGTTTGTGTGCTTTCTCTCCCAAACAAAGAAATCTCTGCACAATGATACCCTTACAATTTATGCACCCTCCCCTACGTGCTCTTCACACGGCCCTTGTTGTCCAGTGCTGATTTTTGGTCTGGGGTCTTCTAACAGCTTATTGGATTCTCTCTCCCTGTCTGTGCAGGAAAGCTATTAACTGTTCTTATCTTGAGTTGCAGCTTCTGCTGATGACCATGAGCTCCTTATCTTCTGGTTGGTGCTGCTTATGCACCTGCTCCCCGGCAGAGCATGGGAAACTAAAATAAAGTCCTAGACTTAGGATAAACATTTCTTAGCAACAACTAAAACATTGGAGTGTTGGCAACATTCTTCTCATTCTAAAGGCAACGTGCAGCTCTGTGGCAGCTACTCTACTGGGAAAATTGCTAAGGAAATTAACTCAGTTCCAGCCAAAAGCATGTCTAGGCAAAAAGCCACAGCTTTCAGCTGAAGGCTTCCAGCAACCCAAGCTACATATGCTAAACAAGTAGATATAAGCAAGCAGCATTCTAAACCACACAGTATTATAATTCTAACTGACTTATTCCATTTAGAAGTTACTTGCATAAGCTAAGCAAGGGACATCTCTCAACAAAATAATGTAATTTCTAGGTGCAATCAGAAAAGGAGTGTGACAACTGGTGAATTGTAGTCATCTTGGGAAAATAAGTTTTGAGGCCAGATGGAGAAGAGAGAAGTTTCTCGGGATAAGTAGAAGCTGAAAATTATTTTGTGGTGAAAATACTGAGTAAAGTGATCTGTACTGCTAAAGTGCATGACATTGATCAGATGCTCTCCCTCTGCTTGTCTCTTGACTAAGGTGCCTCTCTTGAAGTTGATAGAAAATAAAACATCTCTGGTTCTTCAGGTCAGGAAACTTCTACTGGAAGAAGGCTGGGACTTCAGTAACAGCTGTTGTCATAGGTCCCAGATCCATGGCCACAAGGCTTCCAGCACTGTGTTTTGCTGCTCCAACATGAGTCTTCAAAATGTCCTGAAGAATCCCCCTTGATTGTATTTTTTGCCTCAAAGTTCCCATCCACTCTTCATTTGAACTTCAGTTTGGCTGGGGCTTTATATATCCATATATATTTATATACACATGCATATGTTTATAATATATATATTTTGTTGTTGCTGTTGCACTTAATTTCTCTGTTAAACAAATAAAGTTTTTTTGTTCCCAATTTGTTCCCCTTCTTGCATTTTGTTAGTCTTCAAACTTGCTAAAATATGCTGAAGAGTGTCTTGAAGACTTGGTCCTCAGGGACTAGCTGTCGTTGTGCAAAATGTAGCTCACAGCATCCACAACTCCAATAGATCAGAAGAGTAGAACTCTAGGACAGTAAAAGTGCTCTGTTTTTCTCTCTTACCTGTCCTTGAAAGTTTTCTAATAGCAGAATCCTGTTGGATCCACCAAACCAAATCAAAGTGTTAGACTTGCAGTTCATATTACCTAATCTATATATGCAGTTTAAGTCCTCTAGCATAACTTAAGGGGTTTAATAATGACATATTTTATGATGTTTTAAGTGAGCAACCCTAGTTATGCTGCACAGCAATGATATTTGCCAATACAACAAACTTGACTGTAATAGTTTTATTTTAAAAATGAACTGCCTGTCATGACTGGATTAGAACAGGTCAATAAGGAACTTCCATCTTTTTGAGGAATATAATTTTATCAGATTTCAGTTGCTACGTTTCAATAATACTAATTCTGTTGTCTTCAGTCTTACAAACAAAACTGGCTTCAATATTGATCATTAGCAAGGTGTTCAGTTTTGTGATAAATATCTGCATCAATAGTAATTGAATCAGGGACTGATGATTATTTTCACCCTAATCTAAGTTCTTCTGTGTTGAATTGTAGGTTTTCAGTGGCTTGATTTGGAAAACTTGGTTTTAATGGGCTGTTAGGACAGCGTCTATTCAGTAGCTGGCTTGTAGGACTCAGTAACTTAGGAAACACTACTGAGCCTTACTCTTTCTAATTTCTCTCGTAGGCATTATAAAGCAGTGAAAAGAAACTGAAGGAAGCATTACATGTCTTACTGATCAGAAAACTGTTTGTGAAGTATTTGAGCAAACTGCATATATATGTAGTAAAATCTACAAAGGTAAGATATCTTCCTTTTCTATTTTATTTAGAAAACCTCACAACTAATGAAAACCTCTTTCACAAGTCTCAGTGGGTTTACAAAAGTAACTTTATATGTGAAGGAGCAACGTGGAGCCTAAAACTTATTCTTTTAAGCAAGTTCTGTGGGGTCTTGCCAAATTCCGCAAGGTTTTTCATGATAGGATTTAGATGAAGGCAGATTGTCCATTAAATGTTCTTCTTCACAAAGCATTCAAATCCTTTTAAAAGCTTCTCAGTTTTATAAAATAGATAATGTAGGAAAAGACAGTAACTCTTCATGATTTCAGGGTTAGCTGCAGTTTTGGCTTCTTTTACTTCCCGAATATTAAGTGTGTCTTTAAGCATGTGGAGATTTCATGCTGTTCCCTCTGAAATGGAAATCTACATCGACTAGAGAATCTTTTCTTCAGTATGAAAGCAACATCTTAAGTGATGTGCAGTTCATCAATCCAGGATTTGCTAGCTTAAAGTGCCGCAGCTATTGTTGGTAAGAACACTGTTTTGTAGGTTTGTTAGGCATTATATGAAAGGTATTAAAATGGAAAGCAAACACTTGCATTTGAACTTGTGTGATGCTTCTGCTTCAGGTAGAATTCATGTAAATAGAAACTGTGTGTTTCACAGTGGCTGCTACAGTTATGTTCAATAACAGCATTCAGGAGAAGCGTAGCTCCACTGTGTCAAAGTCTTTGCTTTCAGAGTTCAGAATTTCTTGATAGAAAATTGTGATTCTGACATCTAGCAGTACAATTCTCAATTTCACTTAAATCTGAAAGTCTCTGAAGGGTGTGTTTGTTTGCATTCACACATTCACTTCTTTATTCATTTTATGGTCTCCATGTTTTTAGAATTGCTTTCAGGCCTCTTTGTGGATCTACCCATACAGATTCAGCACAAAGATTGCTTTATTTCTGTGTGTTGGGGGTTTCTGAACAGGTGTGGAGAGCATGGGTTATGATATTGAGCGCTTCGTGGGCTATGTTAATGAGGGGCTGTTGTGCTCCATCTGCCGAGACGTGTTGGAAGATCCACTGCAGGCTCCTTGCGAGCACGCTTTCTGCACTGCCTGTATCCATGGGTGGCTTGTTCATCACAGTAACTGCCCTGAAGACAGACAAGTGATTGATGTGTCTTTGCTACGACCTCTGTACAGGTATCCAATAATCTTGCTGTGTGTTGAAATTACATGAATTTAGGATTTCTCAGTTTTGCTTGCACAGCTTCATCTCCTGTCGATTCTGTCGCTCAGGCTGTCTTTATCCAGTATGCCTGTGGCAGCACCAACTACTTACATTAAAGCATTAGCATTTTCTATTTATTATAACTGACTGTTAGGGTGTTAGGATTTCAAAACTGAGAGGACACCGAGTTAGTTCTCCAGCTTTTTATATCTTGAATGCTGATTCTAGATGCCTGTCTGGATATTATTCTGAATGTTCTTTACAGCATCAAAACTTTTCCATACTTGATTTTAGAGAAAGCAAGCAAAGCGACTCTTGATGACGGTCACTACACACTCTGCATCTCCTTTCTTTTCAGTCTTACTTAGATGCTGTAGTGTGGTTTGTAACTAACAGTTCCTGGAGATATTAACCAAATTTCTGACCTTCAAATCCTTTTTAAAAAAAACTTTAGACATAGGAATGTCTGTTGTGAACCACCTTGTCATGTAAAGCAGACTGTTCTCACTAGTCCCTTCTATAACTGGTCAGGCAGTTGGACCATATGATTGTTGTTGTTCTTTCCCAAACAAACTGTTTTATTTTAAACTGTTAATTCTTGCTAGTGTCAGAACAAAACAGTTTCAACAGTAGATGCTGCTTGCTGTTTAACACCTGCATTATCTAATCTTGCTCAGATTAACAGTTATGTATTTGAAGTCTCCAGCTACAGTCTATTTAACTTTGTCAGTACTCATAACGTAATTTTTCATGCATGAGATTCTACTATCAGGAAGTCAGCTATAGTGTAGACAGAGCACTAGAGTTTAATTTTTAGATTGTTTTGTCTGTACTCACTGTAGTCCTTTCATCTGGCATGTTTAGAAGCACAGAACTTAAATGGCAAATGAGCAGCCCTGGTGTTTGTTATTGATAATATCTGCTGGGCCAGTGAAAAGTCACAATTAAAAACTATTCAAAAATAAAGATTTAATTTGCACATTTAAATTTGCAGACTGAATTTTTCATTAACATTGTTTCTTTCAAGCTGTTTTTTCCTGATATGGTCACTTGAATTCTTAAAAAAAGAAATAAATTTAGCTAGTTACTCACAATTTTTCTTAATGGAGATTAGAATCTTGCTTTTTTTTTCCCCAGAAGTTGAAAATACAAATTTTTCAATAATGTTCCCAGATTTAAGAACAAATTCTTTTCTTTGCCTGTAGATATATGAAAAATGATTTAAACCGTCTTCAGCTACATTGCAGAAACAGAGAGTATGGCTGTGAAATGGTTTGTTCTCTGGAGTCTATAGACAGGCATGAAAGGGAGTGTGAGTACAGTCAGATACCTTGCTCCAATGCTGGTGAGTAAAATTCAAAGAAGTTGAATCCTTTATATTAAACAAACACGTTTGTCATCTTCCCGTCAACAGAACTGCAATAATAGCCATTATTTTGTAACAGAAATACAAAGCTTTGGCACAATCTACACTTTACAGCAGTGTTTTTGAACAAAATATAGCACCAGTTTCTGGCAGTCATGATGATTAGCAACTGTTTCTTATCCAAAAACTAACCAAAATGAATATGATGCACTTGGAATGTATGAAAATGTAGTAGTGCATTAGTTTTGCTTTCTCTCAAGTTATGAGTTTGTTTTCCAGTTCTGACTGCATGTTTTGATGTTTGAATGAATGCAGTAGTCCCTGCAGAAAACTTGGGGATCATAATTTATTTATAAAACACCTGGTTGCCTGGTGCATGTGCAGCTCTCAACGCTGTGACATAGCTTTAACAAAAACATATCTTGGAAATAAGAATTATTCTAAGCTGAATTCTCGTTAGAATTGTTCATGTTGAGGTTTTTATTTAAAGCAAGGCTACACCTCCTGAGAAAGAAACATGCCTCTAAAAAGGAACATACTGTTACAATTTCCCAGTTGAATTCATTGGAATGTTGTCTGTTCCTAGATAAAGTTAAAATCTAATTAATGATGCTAAGGACATAGTTGAGTCTGCCATTGTAATTAATTATGAGATTATTAAGGTACTAGAATTGCTCTGCTAGAAGTTATAATTTTTCTCAGAAGTGACTTCTGCAGATCATTGATTCACCTGTTCTCCTTCCTACAGAAACAGTAGTATTTTACAGATTTATGTATTTTACAGTGTTTTACAGATTTATGTTTTTACACTGCACTGGGTGTCTGGTGTTTGGATGTGAACGCTCTTAAATCTCTTCAACTCTTTCCCAAAAATACTCGGAGTGTATTTTGAGTACCTCAATTACAAATCATTACACTTATTAGTAAAGCTCTTCTAGAGAACTCATTTGTCATTTTCTGGCTTGGTTTATTGGGAAGTTTCAATACTCCATTGTTTCAGTTGCCTTAAGTTGATAGTCTCTTCAAATTCAATGCAAGTGTGTATTTCAACAGAGTGAGCCTCAACAATTACACTGCACACTTCCTAAGTTTGACTTCGTAAGTTGAGACTACAAACTTCAAGTTTAGAGAGTTGAATATAGCAATAACTTACATAGTGCTTATTTTTGATTCTTTACACTTTACTTTTAATCACTTCAGAACTGCAAAGTTTGTATCCTAGAATTTCTGTGGAAATATTTCTATTTTTGTGTGAGTTATTAAATGTTCATAAATAAATGTTCTTACTTATTATTATGGTCTAGTACATTAGGGACAAGACCAACAAATTGTTTGGAAAACAAGTTTACATTCCATCTCAACCACATCTTTGGACTTTCTTTAAGTTTGATAGCGTAATATTTTTTTACAAATGTGTATTCTTTGTAAATTCCAGTCATTGCAATCTATGATGGTAGCACAGGCAAGCTGCTAGTGTCTTAGCTTGGCATCAGGATTGTCATTTCTGAAGTTGATTTAATGCCAGACCAGCAGTAGAAGACTTTACAGAAAATACCTCTTTCCAGCCTTTCAGTATTTTCAGTTAGTGGATAAGTATCTCAGTAAGACCTCTTAACAGCGTTGTATGACTAGCTACGAATGTGTAACTGTCATATTTCATATCCTGAGGAAATCACTCCTCTCAGCTTCCTTTCTTGAGTGTTTTTGTTTGGAATTACCCGAAATGCTTTTGTTGTAGATGGCTGTCTTGCCTTGCTCCCCTTGCTCAGGTTGTACCGTGCAGATTGAGCGGCGGAACCTGGACGGGCACCTGGCGGTGTGCGAGTACCGGAGCCGGGAGTGCCCCAACGGCTGCGGCTACACCATCCTCAGCGCGGAGGACACGCAGCACAACTGTGTGGCAGAGCTGAGGACCGAGCTGGAGCTGCTTCGGTACTAAGCTGCTCTTTCTCTCGGGTCTGGGTTGGGCTGGGCTCCAAGTCACTGCATGAAGCACTTTGAAATACTAGCACTGGATTCTGCTATGTCTAAAATGGTCCATTAATTACTTGATGCTAACGGGCCAGAATTTTATTATAGACTTTAAATTCTTGCTGTTTTGATTCTTTTGTTGTTGGGCATTTTTTCCAAGTTACCATAAATCTTAAAATGCCATTGCTTGCAGTTGAACAGAATTGCAAGCTTACTATTTGAAATGAGAAAAAACCTAAGAAAATGGAAGCTGGCAATTTATTTTTTCCTGTTAATTGGCCTGTTATACAGACAAAGCCACATTATTTAATAATTGCACTTAGTTTATGTTTTTACAAATTGAGACAATAAAAATCTGTAATTATTTTGGCAGCTACAGGTAGATTCAACCTCTGAAAGTCTAATTTTGATTTTTTTTTTAAGTTCTGGTAGATAAACAGTCAGTGATTATGACTCTTCTTATCAGAATCATTGTTTTCCCCTTACAAAGGTTTCTGTAGCTTTCCCTTTTCATTATATTCCAGTTGTACCTTTTTTTTCCCCACTCAGGCTCCTTCCCACTTGTATCTTTCACCTCCTAAGTGTTGTGCTTTTGAACACTGCTGTGAAGTCAGGCTCAAATATGGTTTAAATGCATGGAGACACAAGCGATTCTGCTACCTGGTTTCTGAACTCAAGGTTAATGTAGTGCCATCTGGTTTTGGCTGTGGAGCTCTGTGAGTGACCAGGCTGTAACAGTTTACTGCATACTGTCATTTAGTGTCCACCATAAAAGTGAACAAGATTACACAGAACCCTGGAGTCATTTAGATTGAAAAAGAGCTTTAAGATCATTGAGACCAGCAGTTAATCCAGCACTGCCAGGCCCACCACTGAACTGTGTCTGTAAGTGCCTACCATGTCCACACACTCAGGCTGTCTCACTTCCTTACATGTTTAGCAGTACCATAGGATTCAGGCTTTTTATCTTGCCTGCCTCTATTTCATAACACTCAGCAAGCACATACTGTAGGCAGACAGCAGAAAATCACTTAGAGTCATAAATACACCTTCTTGAGCTCTTGGAATGTTTTATTTGAGGAATATGATATGATTGTCCCTTTATGGGCTCCTCATGGGCACTTTAATGCCTCTGGGCACAATGCACTTCTTTATGCTGTTTTTCTTTTTAAATTAACAAATCACGCCTCTACTGAGGCATCCTGTAGAGCTTGAAGGGAATCAGTTCAGTCTGCTTGGCTGCAAGAAGGCTTTCTGGATTTTGAAGATCATTCTTTTCTCTGCTTACAAGACTTAACGAGGAGAAATAAACTTTTTAGGTCAGAAATGATCTGCAGAGTGGAGGAGGCAAAACATGAGATGGAGTCAAGGTTAGATTCACAGAGAAGGCATATGGTCCAAAAAGAGAGTATTCTGCAAAATGAAATTGAAGAACTAAAGGTAAATACAATCCTTTTTTTTTTCTCTCTTATCAGTCTAGCTTTTTGCTTTTCCCAGTATCAGTTTCTTATTTTGTAAATAAAGCCTCATACAAAGGAAAATGGCATTAAGTATGGGAAGCAAACCCATCAAACCATCAAAAGCTTTGCCAGATTAGCTCTGTGGAGAAGCAGGCTGGATGCTGTATTCCTGTGGTTTATCTGCTTCAGGTTCACTGGAGCTCATCTGGGTACTCCACCCGTGTTCTGTGCATGCATAACATTGTCAGCCGATCAATCTGAAACTGATTTCAGTGTCTGAATGTAGAGCATACATCACAAACTGGATGTAATTAAACATCCAGCTCCATTTTAAATTGCTGTCCAAAGTGGCTTAGTCCAGAGCTAACACAGAGCCCTACTGCCAGGAGTGGTATTTGCACTGTGATCACAAGGTTGGAAAAGTTCACAGTAAACTTCATCAAGTAACAAGCAAGGCTGTCTTATCCTTTTATTCATCCTCTTTTTATTATATCACAGAAAAATTATTTTTAAAGCAATAGCTTTTAAAAACTTTATAAAGTTTTTAAAAGTTTATAGTTTGCATTTTTATTTTTACTGGATTTGGTTTTAAATCCTTGAAGAATGTATCTGAACATAACCACAACCGTATTTTGTTTGGATTCTTGAAATAGAAAATAAAAGCAGCATGTGGGCAAATTGGCTGTTTCTTATCATACTTCGTAAGAAACAAAATATGAAAACAAAATGTTTTTGAAAAACATATTGGAATCTTTAGAACAAGACCATCCCACAAGGTGAATGCTGGATTGTG
Organism: Motacilla alba alba; assembly: GCF_015832195.1. Classification (NCBI taxonomy): domain Eukaryota; kingdom Metazoa; phylum Chordata; class Aves; order Passeriformes; family Motacillidae; genus Motacilla; species Motacilla alba. The sequence continues at coordinate 128,285,927 of NC_052017.1, forward strand.
TCTCAAGTTGTTTACATTTCTTGCACTTTCAAAAAATTATTTTGGTGGTTTTTATTCCAAAGACTCCATCACCCTACATGCGTGGCCAGTTTGACTTCATTGCACCATCATTAGGTTTGTTTCTTGCAGTAAATTTGTGTTTGCATTTCAGAGTCAGATGTCACGAATGATGTCAGATGTGCGGTCTCTGATGGCTGCGGAGAGGCAGCACCGTCAGGAGCTGGAGCAGGCAGAGCTGGAAAAACGAGAGTTGATGGAGCTGCTGAAGGGGCTGCAGAAGGACTGTAGATTAACCACTACAGAGGGAAGCAGGAAGTCAAATTTCCGTCCTTTGACACGACTAGAGAGTGTAAAAAGAAAACCTAGGGAAGTTACAGTTATCTAAACAGTACTAAGCTCAAAAAGCATTCTCTTCAAATACTGGCTTTTGGCAATCTACTTTTGAATGATTGGTAAACTTCATATAATTTCTGATTTACTTGGGTTTTTTTGAAGTCTAAATTACAACTGTATTTCCTTTGGGGCCATAAAAACAAACAGAAGATTTTTTTCCTGAGGGAATACTGGTCATTAAAACCAGTAATTGGAAGACATATTTTTAGCTAAGGTTTTTATAAGAAGGGAAAGGAGACTTGATTTGTTCTCTCTTTACTGCATCACTTACAGGAATCTTTCAAGACTGAAAGCTACAGCTTGTTAAAGTCAAAGATATTACGAACCAGGAAGAAAAAAACATTTCAGTGTCTCTGTTTGAAACAAAAAAGCAAATGTGACCATTTGGGATGTACTTAATTTGGGGAAAAGTGAATAGTAGAATTAGTAAGTCAGTAATAGAAATTAATAAGATTTTGGTTTTTTGTAGTCAGTAGAAGGTCTTATTTCAAAGGTGGAAAGCAAGCACTTTAAATTGTAATTCTTCTGCTGTGTAACAGCTTTGGGTGAGGTTGACTGTTGCTTTAGAGCTTCTCGTTTCCGAGGCTGATAACACACTTAAGAAACTAATACTAAAGCTGGAGGTAGTAGAATAACTTAAAACCCTTTAAACAGATGTGTGAATAACTTTGAGTTTGTGGGAATGGATCTGCTTCTTACTTAAAAATTTGAAGCTTTTATATGTGAAACTATCAGGTATTTCTACGGCATCTTTTAAGCATAAGACCAGTCATTTGGTACTCAGTATCTTTAAAGTATATATAAATACCTAGAGTATCCTTAATTTTCTTGTGGCAGGTTCAAGGCTACTTGATATGCACAAGAGATGAATATTTGCACAGTCACTTGGGCTTCAGACATATGTGTTAGTGCTCAAGCAGGCTTCAGGGAGTGCCAGAGCCTGGCACTGTCATCAGAGGGTAACAGAACAGCTGTGTGAGTGCAGGTAGCTCAAGGGTCTGCTCTGCTTAGCAGTACAGCTCAAAGTGGGGGTGGAAGGGTTAAGGGACGTTAGAGCATCTGAGGAAGAGATTGACTCACAGAGCTGTTCTCCCCTGAGGCAAATGTCCCAGTCAAATGCGCCTCAGATGTGGAGGATCACTAGAGATGAAGCTAGGGTGGCAGGTCTGTGATGCGGGCAAAACCATTGGCCCAGCTAAAGTGCATCTACACCGCCACACAGTGTGGGCAGCAAGCAGGAGGAGCTGGAAGCCATTGTTCAGCAGGAAGATTTTGATGTTGTCACCATCACAGAAACATGGTGGGATGACTGTCATCATGGGAGTGCTGCAATGGCTGGATATAAGCTCTTTAGAAGAGACAGGCGAAGCAGGAGTGGTGGTTGGGTAGCACTGTACAATTGGGAGTGTTTTGATCGTATTGAAATTGATGATGAAGATGACAAGGTTGAGTGCCTCTGGGTAAGGATGACAGGGAAGGTCAGCAGGGCAGACATCGTGGTGGGAGTTCCTTAGAACCACCGAGCCAGGAACAGGCTGATGAAGCGTTCTACAAGCAGCTGGCAGAGGTGACACAGTCACCAGCCTTTGTGCTCATGGGTGACATCAACTTGCCAGATGTCTGCTGGAAATACAGCAGAGAGGAAGTAGCCTAGGAGATTCCTGGAATGTGTGGAAACAGCTTTCTAACTAACACAATTGGTAAATGAGACTAACACAGGAGGGGCCCTGTTGCTTGTGGGCAAAGAAAGACTGGTGGGTGGTATGATGGTCAGTGGCCACCTTGGGCAGAGTGGCCACAAACTGTTGGGGTTTTCTGTGCTGGGTGAAGTAAGCAGGGGCACCAGCAAAATTTCTGCCTTGGACTTTGGTGAGCAGACCTTGGCCTGTTTAGGACATTGATTGACCAAGTCCCTTGGAAGTCAGTTCTGAAGGGCAAAGAAATCCAGGAAGGCTGGATATGCTTTAAAAAGGAATTGCTAAATATTCAGGAACAGACTGTCCCCATGTGTGAAAAGACCAGTTGTAAGGGAAAAAGACCAGTGTGGTTGAACAGCGAACTTAAGCTGGAACTTAGAGGGAGAAAAAAGAGAATATATAACCTCTGGAAGGAGGGTCAGGTAACTTGGGAGGACTATAAGGATGTGACAAGGTCATGTAGGAAGAAGATGAGACAACTAGGCAGCCAGCTAGAACTTGCTTTGGCCACTGTAGTTAAAGACAACAAAAAAAGTTTGTATAAGTATGTTGACAGCAAAAGGAGGGTCAAGGAGTGTCTCGACCATTAGTTGAATCCAGAGGATGGTGTAGTGACAGGGGCTGAGGAACAGGCAGAGGTCTTAATGCCTTCTTTGCCTTGGTCTTCAATATCGAGATCAGTTGTCCTCAGGATACCCAGCTCCCTGAGGTGGAAGTTGTTGATGGACAGATGAGTGAAGCCCCCATAGTCCAGGACACGATGGTTAGTGACCTGCTGTGCCAGTTAGACACACCCAGGGCTATGGGCCCTGGTGGGATCCACCCCAGAGTAATGAGGGATCTGGCAAAAGTACTCACTGGCACTGGTGAGGCCGCACCATGAGTACTGTCCAGTTCTGGGCCCCTCAGTTTAGGAAGGACATTAAGATGCTTGAGCATGTCCAGAGGAGGGCAACAAGGCTGGTGAGGGGCTTGGAACACGAGCCCTGTGTGGAACGACTGAGGGAGCTGCAGTTTTTAGCCTGGAGAAAAGGAGACTCAGAGGTGACCTTACCACTCTCTACAACTTCCTGAGAGGTGGCTGTAGTCAGGTGGGGGTTGGTCTCTTTCACCAGGCAGCAACTGACAGAACCAGAGGACGCAGTCTGAAGCTGTGTTAAGGGAAATATAGGTTGGAGATTAGGAAGAAATTTTTCATGGAAAAAATGATAAAGTGCTGGAATAGCCAGCCTGGGGAGGTGGTGGAGTCACCATCCCTGGATGTGTTTAAAAAAAGACTGGATGTGGCACTGAGTGCCATGGTTTAGTTGAGGTGTTAGGGCATGGGTTGGACTCAATGATCTTGAAGGTCTCTTCCATCCTAGTCATTCTGTGAATTTGCCAAAACACTTTCAATCATCCATCAGCAGTCCTGCTTAACTGGAGAAGGTCCAGATAACTGGAGATTAGCAGATATAACAGCCATCTATAAGGATGGTTGGAAGGATGATCTGGGGAACTACAGGCCTGTCAGCCTCACCTCAGCTCTGGGCAAGGTTCTGGAAGAGATCATCCTGAGTGCCATTACATGGCACATGCAGGATAACCAAGGGATCAAGCCCAAAAACATAGATTGAAGAAAGGCAGGTCCTGCTTGACTGATCTGATCTAAGATGACTAAGTGGCCTGCTGAGAAGATGAGGGAAGGGCTGTGGATGTTGTTTAGGTAGACTTCAGTAAAACATTTCACACCATCCTCCACAGCATCCTCCTAGAAAAACTGTCTGCTTGGGACTTGGATGGGTGGACTCCCCAGTGGATAAGAAGTTGGCTGCTTGTCAGGCCCAGAGAGTGGTGGGGAATGGAGCTAAGTCTAGTTGGCACAGCTGGTCACTTGTGTTCCCTAGGGCTCAGTATTTGGGCCAGTCCTGTTTTAACACCATTATTAATGATCTGGACATGGGGATTGAGTGTATCCTGAGTAAATTTGCAGACAACACCAGGTCAGATGAAGTGTTGATCTGCTTAAGGGTAGGAAGGCTCTGCAGACAGTCCTGGACAAACTCAATCAAAGTGCCAAGGACAAGTGCACAAGGTTCAGCAAGGCGAAGTGCTGGGTCCTGCTCCTGGGTTGGAGCAACCCCATGCAGTGCTACAGGCTGAGGGCAGAGTGGCTCGAGAACTGTTCACAGAAAGGGACTTGGGTGTGCTGGTTGACAACCAGCTGAATATGAGCCAATGTGTGCCCAGGTGGCTAAGAAGGCCAGTGGCATCCTGGCCTGTATCAGAAACAGTGTGGCAGTGATTGTCCCTCTGCATTTGGCACTGGTGAGGCCACACCTCAAGTTGTGTCCAGTTTTGGCCCATCACTTTAAAAAGGAAATTGAAATGCTGAATCGTGTCCAGCAAAGGGCAACAAAGCTCATGTAAGGTCTAGAAAGCTTGTCTTGTGAGGAGCAGCTGAAAGAGCTGGGTTTGTTAGTCTAGAGAAGAGGAGGCTCAAGGGAGACCTCTTCACCCTCTACAACTCCCGGAAAGGAGGGTGTAGCCAGGTGGGGACTGGTCTCTACTACTGTGTCCACAGTGAGAGGATAAGAGGAAATGTCCTTAAGCTCAGAGAGGGGAGATTCAGATTAGATGTTAGAAAAAAAAATTCACTGGCATTGGAATAGGATGCTCAGGGAGCTGGTTGGAGTCACCATCCCTGGAGGTGTTGAGGAGTTGTCAGGATCTGGGGCTGAGCAGGTTTAGTGGTTTAGGGCTTGCAGGGCTAGTTCTGGGTTGACAGTTGAACTTGGTCTCTTCCACCCTTGATGATTCTATGGTTCAAAGTTTGCAGTAGGATTTTTTAACAGACCCACAAATCAAGGAGGCACTTCTCTATAAGCACTGCATGAGAAATCTGTTCAAAGACTTTCTCCACACTTTTTACACAGCCTGTTCATGTTGCTTTCAGTGGTATAATTATGCCATATTCTCAGCTCACCAGTGGACTAACTATAGAGATACCTGGCTTTCTGTTTACTGAATGTATTAAATCAGTTTTGGAGGCTCAGGAAGATGTGTGCAGGTTCAACAACCTGAATATGTTAATTTTATTGTTTAGAAAGCAACTGCATTACTGTGCATGCCTTGCTGTTGGTCAGAGCAATGCTTTTATAGCTAATAGCATAACCAAAGAGAAAGGCAGCAATCTTCTTTAGCACATAGTCTATATTATGAAGATTTGTGGTCAGAGCTGTCTGAATTTCAGGCATTAATAAATCCTTCTAACCTGCTCTTTCTTTAGTACCACTGAGGCAGATGTGCACATATTCAGGTCTTGTGTATTTAAAAACTGACATAAATAGCTCTTCTGTAAAGTAATTGAGAGATTTGGGGCACTAGCAATCTCACCAATTCATGCCATTGCACATCTCTTAAGCAGCCACATTTAATAACCTAAAACAGTAAACCGGTAGCTATAATTTGGAAAGACCTTCATTCACACTAAATGTTAGTGGTCAGTTCACTTACATCAATGTGTGTATTCAAGCAATAGGTAGAAAGTAAGAATGCTGTTACTCGTGTTCTGAACAAGCAAGCTGTGAGTGTCTGTGCTCTGCGTGACATTATTGCAGCATTCATGCTAATTTTCAAGCTTTTTCGCAGCACCAGATTTCATGCTATTAGATTCAGTTAGTGCTTTTCTGTGTACTGTAACTGTGTGGTTGTGATGTGACTATCTACTTTGCCTAATGTAGTGAAGAAAATTACTTCAAAATGCATTAGAACTTGATGAGCTGGATCATCTTTCCTGAGTCAGAGGGCAGTAACCCAATCTCTTCTGTTCTGACCGCAGAAGAAAGCAAGATATTTGCTCTGTGCATTCCCCATAATGGGATCTCTGCATTTGTTTGCTTTAGAAACTTCACCCACACATTTCTGACTAAATTCCTCCTAGTATGAGAAATAGGGTTTATTTAATGTTTACCTAGCATTTGGCCTCCTGTCTTTTTCCTAAGTGATGGACATGAAACGGTGAGAAAACTGTCCTAGGTGGCAAGGAAGGACTTTCTGCTGCGCTGTCAAGCTCTGACAGTCTGAACTTCCAGTGTGGAAATGTGCAACGCTTTGGGTCCACCAGCTGCTGGCATGGGCTGTCAGCTTGGATTTCCTTTAGCAGCAAAGAAGCACTTTCATAGATGTTTTAAATAGGCACACAGGAGCTAATGGCATCAGGTCCCTCTGGTGACTTTAATCTTTATGCCATTCCTCTGGGTTGGTAACGGTTCCGCACTTCAGATTTTCCCCTGCTAATGAACCCCTCACAGGGTGGCATTGCTGAAGTATCATCATCATTTGACCTGTCTTACAATTGACTAGACTGACATTAAATAGCCCATTATGTTAATATTTCATCTAATTCTTGCTTTTCCAGTCTCATGTATTATGCAGCTCTTAATAGCAGTTGGCAGCAGCAAGGGATTTCTTTTTTCTGTCTTTCAAATAGTCTGTTAATCCTTTTCACAAAAACTAAGACTCCAAATATTGTACTAGATTTGACATTCACTTGAAAATTATACTTCCCTAGTCATGATCATACTTTAGCATTATATGAGACACTGCTGAAAGTGCATTACAGGAGGATTCCAGCATGGAATTACTGGTATTACTATTCTCATACTAAATCACACTTTAATCAGTTCCATTTCCTCACAAGTGGAACTGCTGCTCCAAGTGTACCAGTAACTGTGCAAATTGTTGTATTTTGAATTGCTACTTCTGTCTCTTTGCAGCTGGAAGAGGGAGAGCAAAGAGAGAGAAGTGTGGTGGGACTGTTCCTTTAGCCCAAAAGCAGAAATGTGGCCTCACCAGCTTGTGCCACCAGCCAGCTTACCAGTGTGAGCTGCCAGCGTGTGGCAGGGAGCTAACATGGCATTAGAATTAAATGGAGATTAAATCTTTATCCACAGTTAGGTGGGTACACAGTGTCACAGTACCAAGCCTGGGAGATTCAGAAACAAAACTCAGAGCAAGTGGTTAAGTGAGGTGTGTGGAACTTGCATATACAAGAGTTTCTTGGCAGCATAGAAGGGAAGGGAATTGCACAGTCAAGCAAAATACCTGCTATAACAATGTATTTTGGCTGGCCAAAAGTGGTTTTATCTCAACTGTTCTTAGGTGTTTGTATGAAGTAGTGTTTTAATAGTCCCTGGTTGCAAATAGTTCTTACAATTTCTAGAAATTGGTAGCCTTGCAAATGAAATTTTCCATGTGCTGTCCTCTGGGATGTTTCTGGCATGGTGCTTCTCTACAGCCACTTTCCTTAGAAGTGCTGGGTAGTATTGACAAGAGCAGTACTAGCCTTGCCTTTCTCCGTACTGTTGTCAGATGGAGTACGGTAGGTCAGGGAGATTTTACCACGCAGAAGATGCCTTTATATAAAGACCTACAATTCTATGCAACTTTCTATTAACTGAGTAAACACTGAACTGTCTTCCAGCATTATGGGTCGCTGCCAGTCTATTTACATTTTCTACCTTTATATGCACAAGGATAAACCAGCACTTAACAGATCCGAATCTCTAGTGTGTATAAGAAATGGTAACACTTTGTATCACTTTGAAGTACACTTTGTATAAAAGCTGAACTAATAAAGGGTCTACACCATAATTAACACACTGGTTCACTTCATTCTGTTCAGAAGTTTGAGTACCCTCTTTATCAGATGGAATAGCAACATTTAGGTACACTGGCCTGCAGAGCACAGGAGTCACAAATGCACCGCAGTCACAGGCTTGGTGCCCTGGAGAAGGCAAGGCTGCATTTTCCCTCCTCGAGGAAGCAATAAAAGCAGGTGTTCAGTCAAACTATCCCTTCTCCAGATTTCCCTCCCAACTCACAGATGGGAGTTTCTGAATGGGATGAGCTTGGAAGGCAAATCACTGGCAAAAATTTGAGAATTCCTGGAGTATGACATTCCAGTCCTGAACAAACAACAGGACAATGAAGGGGCAAGAAGGAAAAAACTCTATTCTCTGTCCATCGACTGCAGGAATCTTACTCCTAATGCAATTTTTTTATGGCCACTGCAATTAGCCTGGTGGGAACACGTAAAAAGAGCAAAACAACAGAGCTGTTGTACTTGCTTAAACATGAGCAGTCTGGACATGGGGCACTCAAGCAGGAATTTGCTGCATGCAGTCCTCTGCCTTCACCGACTAGACACATCCTCTTACCAGATGGAGGAGTTATTCAGCAGAAGAAAAAAAGGCTGAAAGCCAACATGGCACAACCAGAGACCAGCCCAGATCTGGGCTGAAAACCCAATTATCTCCTACCCCTCTCCATGTGCACCTGGCCCTCAGCCACATTACAGGCTGCACAGCAGCTAAAGGCTTTGGAAGCAAAAACAAATGCACGCAACTTGTGTGCACACCCTTATGCCACACACAAACTGTGCCTTTGTCTGTCTGTGCTGCACTGGAGAGCTCTTCTGCCTCACTCACCCTCCTGCCACTGTTCTGCTCATCAAGTCAGCACAGGAGTCTCTGAAGTTAGCCACTTCCTGGTGTTCCAGTCAGGAAACAGAGCTTGAAAATGTCTTTTTTTTAGCCAGAGTATCAAAAGCAAAATTGAACACTTCTTTGAAGTGTTATTTACTCATGGCAGCAATCCCATTTTAAAAAGCAAACCGAGTAGCACCTGAGTTTTAAACAGCATTATTTCATGCTGAATTTATCTGTGAAAGGAACCACTTTGTATTGAAGAGTCACAGAACTAAATTCAATAGTAAAAAAAAAACCAAACAAAAAACAACCAAAAAACATGATATACACACTCTTTTTTCAAGTTTAAATTTACACAGCTTTTGTACACCAACATAACCAACCCTTTATTTCCTCCTAATTTGAAAACTACTAATGTGACATGCTGTATATTTTAAATTCTGAAGAACCAGTACTGAATATTTACATATTTATTCCATGCTTGACACTTTACTTTTTTTTCAAATTCCCTGACAGAAACCAAATGATTTATATCCCTGCTAGTTCTGAAAACAGTAAAATTTCTAAAAAAATAAAACCACCTTAAACACATGGTATAAAGGAGTGAGTCAGCTTTAAAAATATTTATGCAATACTCCTTAAAAAAATAGCATTAACAGTAATGCCTGTGAAAGCTCCACCCATTTTAGTCATTATTAGTAAAATTACATCTCCCTCTTATTTTACCATTCAGAAGATTGATTGGCTTCCAATCCAAATCTGTCCGTGTTATTTTAAACAAGGTTAAACCCTTTAAGAACTGATACTGTTCCCCGTAGGTGCACCCAGTCAATTCATGGACGTTTCCCACTTCCATTGGTTATTCAATCACCTCCCAAGCAGTGGGACAGTCTCAGAGGCTCCACACAGGAAAAATACAGCTACTAGGGGCCTTCTGTGTATCAAATGAAAAACCTACTTAACTTATTCAGGCAGTATAAAGGTAAAATAATTTCAATTTAAATATTACCGTACTTTGGAAACACTTGAAATACAATACAGGCAGTATTTAGGTAGAGTAAGACCCCTCTATAGCACTTCTGTAGAGTCAACAGACCACGCATAAGTGAAAAGCAAACTAAGTCTTACAGTGGAGCTCATTTGCAAAACTACATGTGGCCTTTAGGCTACCCCCACGCTATCCAAAAATCCAATGGCTACTGAAAATCTCTTAATTCTGTGAAACCCATGGAGCCCAAAGGAATGCAAACACATAAAACCTTACTTCACTGAATTCAATATGAAAATAAATTCAGAATTCAATTGAGTAGTGATATTTCTTTATGAATTCCTACTCCTCCTTTTTCTCTTTGCACTGTGTCTCAGTCTAATCACAGGAACAAAACTCCAGTTCTTTACAGAGCAGGTTTAACATCAGTGCCTGACTATGTGTTGGCTCAGGTTATACACCTGTGCTCTGCCCTCTCCTCAACTATGTTAGGCAGAGGAGAGGCAGGGAAGAAATTAACTCCAGGTAGTCTAAGGGTATGAGTAATTGCTTTTTAACTGAAAGTATATGCTGCTTTCCAGTGAAATAACTCCTGTGCTCCTCATGCATGAGCTGGAGCTACTGTAAAGTGATGGAATGTTGACTTATTCTCCCTGAAGTTAGTGACAGATTTTATTCAAATTTTACCTGGTGTGGGACTTAGAAGTTTCTAATCTCATTTCCCAAGATATACAACAAAACCTACATAAGTTACATTTACATTTGTATACTTTAACAGATTCATTATTTTCAGTTATTCTTCTATCATCGGCTACTGCAGCTGCTGGCAGACACACCTCATTCATTAATAACCCAGACTGGCTAACAAAAAAACAAAGGAAAAAAGGGCTAATGGCTCTAAACCTGAGAGAAAAAAAAACCAAAATTGCCTTACATACATATTTTTTAATTTTCTTGCAGTAATAAGTCACACACAAAACACTTGCACCTTTCTTTTGGCACAATGAATATTTAAGAAGTCCTTCAAGTCTTAACTCAAAGAGGTGCTTTACTGAGTATTGTCTACTGGAATCCACAAAAAAATTGAAACATTCTTTCAAAAGGAACAAAAAATTTACAATTGTACACAAAAAGTCTTGAATTTTATTGAAATTTCAATTCTTGTATCAAACAAAAGCTTTTTCTTCAGACAAAAATATTCTCTTGGTGTCCTCCAGATACCAGAAACTCTGAATTGGTCCGTTAGTGACGCTGCTTGCTTTGTCATCTTCACAGAAGTCCACAAGGTTGAGCTGTTCCACCATTGGGTCTTATTTTATCGTGTGAAGGAGCGTACATGACGACCTCTTCCACTGCCTCCACTAACAAATTTCCCTCTTGAGCCACCACTGCTACTACTATTAGCACTTGTCCAAGACGGTCCAATTCCTCCACGGCCTCTGGAAGCACGATCGCGAGGACTCGGTCGGTAGCCTTAAAGCAAAGAAAAGTATACTCAGTTGGAAAAAAAAAAAAAAAAAAGCCCTAGGCGGAGTAGCTGCTGCGAAAGCGTAAGAAACAAAACCAGGATGAGATACAAACAGCGTCTGTTTCCTCCTTTTAATTTTCACTTTTCTTTTAGGCAAGCACTGCTGCTTTAATTGCGCTATGATTACCATGGAGGTACGAAGACAATCGAATGACAAAAGTCTGAGTGCAAAATTAAGATTCTGCGATCAAGTGTTCAATTCAGCAAGTTTTATGGGTTACAGGGCAGCTCGTACGAAAGCACGTATTTGACACAGTCTCACTGACAACTGTTCATATATGCTTAAAACATTTGCTGAATTTCAAGGTGTCTGCAGCATCCTTGCATGGTTTCATTCGTAAAGCAAAAATGAAATTCAAGGAATTCTCTATAGTTCGATGCCCATATGAATACCATGTACCTGCTGAACTTAATGGTCTCAGTGGTGGCAGTGGACCCCTGTTAAAATTGCTTTGACCACCTCTACTGTCATTGTAGGTTCCCCTGGGCGTACTCTGTGCACTCCAACTTGAGCCTCGAGCACCTTCACGACGACTGTAATTTCCTGGATAGGGAGAGAAGAACCACACACTGTTGAGCAATCATCACTAGGTTTGGGGTTTTTTTCCATTTCATTCTTCACAATACTCAGGGTGGTAACAAAATATTTATACAATTCAAATAGATAAAGGTACTCTGTATCAAAATACCTGCAGTATTCCAACTTGAAGTCTACAAGTTACTCTATCCTGCACAGAATCAGGGAACAGATCTATTTATCAGACAAGGATTAAAGTTGAAAAGAATTCCCATAATCTAGCATATCAAGACAGACTCTTATGCTTTCAGATTTTGTGGTGAAATAAATCCTAGTATTTATAACTTTATGAATAGAAGTATTTTCTGTTTCTACTTTGCAAGGACTTGCCCTAATTATGGGATGGAAGGAAAAGGAATGCAATCTTGACTATTTATGAAAAAAATTTAACACTCTGTAGGTTACAATCTCCAGGTTCACTGAAAATTGCATCTTATTGTTGTCAGGATCTCCCACGCTTTTATTCCAAAGCCTCATTTAAATCCAGAGATGTACTGTGGAGCTTGATTTCAGGAACTGCATGTCACAAAAGGCAGGGAAGCACTCCAAGAGTTACTGAAACAGCTGACTCCTTTTGTAAAAAGAGAGGCAGAAAGGCAGCATGGGAATTCACGGCCTTGTTTCAATTGTACAGCTTTGGAGGTTCTCACCTTCAAGAGAATCTTTCCTGGTGCTAAACAACTCATTGCAACAACACTGCTTCAGGAAGATCTCACACCGGGGACGATGAACTGCTAGGAAATTGGGTTGGTATTACTGAAGCAATTTTAGCATGCATCTACTCCAGTTCTAATACAGGAACCAACATACCTTTTGAAGCAGGTGGTGTAAAGAACCTGTTCTGACTGTGAAAAGCTCCTCGTCCTCCACGATTCCCTGAGAACCCACCACGCGAAGAAATCTTCTGTGACACTTTAGGTGGCCTTTTGGCTGGTGGTATCCCATCTGGAGCAACCACTTCTTTGCTCTCTGCAGCAACAAAATCATCCACATGCATGGAGGGTGGCCTGCTTGTGTTCTGTTTCCTCTGACGGAAGATATCGTGTGGTCGAATTCCTTGTCCAAATCCTCCCCTTCCTCTTCCTCTGGGTGGTGGCACAACATGAGCTCTCTTTGCAGGCTCTATGTACTCAGATTTCCCACTGTCATGACAAACCATGATTTAGTTAGCTCATGAAACACTGCACTACTGATGGTCAGGCATTCTCCATACTGGAGATGCAATTTGAAAGGTATCTGACATTTTGACAACATACAAATCAATGCTGAGGACACTGTTAACTCATTAAGCTCATTTTACCTGGAAGTTATGAAGGTCTCATGCTTGTGCTTGCCGAGCTTGAACCCTTTTGTGGTTTTTGTGCGCCCAGGAGATGATGGTTCTGACAAAAATGACCTCTCCAATTCAGCTTGCAAGTCAAAGTCACTGCAGCCCTTCTCTGACAGCTCAATTAAGTCAACTTTTACCTTCAAAGAGAGAGTTTAATCAAAACAGTCATTACTAGCACCTCCAAAAAAAAAAAAAAGAGCAGCAGTAACAAAAGAAAAAATGCAGCAGAGCTGCAGCAAAATTATCTTGACAGATCTGAACAGAAAAGGAGTGAAGGGCATAGCTGTCAAATATGAACACCTATCTTGTCACTTAATGACCCACAGCGGGACAATTCTCTTGCTTAAGATACAGCTCTATAAATTTGTTAATGTCACTGTTATACAGTTTTGGTTTTGCTGAAGAAATTAAAACATAACTATCTTTGCATGTAAATTAAAGGAGTAAAACTAGAAAAGAATTAAGGCAATGAAGTCAACAGAAACTGATGGTTTCTCACACAAGAAATTAAGACTCTGCTAATTCCTTAGTTCCAAAAAACCAAGAATGCTTGTATTTTTCACTATTAGCATTAAAGTTTAGATTATAAAAGTTTCAAAAACTGAAGTTTTTGTGCAGGGAGTTTCATTTACTACTGCCATGTTTCCCCCTTGTGTCACATCAGAGCAAATATTTAAATTTAAAAAAAAGTGAAGCTATCGGGCTCTTGTGGATATTAATGCAATGACAGAAGACCATCAAGGAGAAGAAACTAAATCACATTCTTTTCTACATTTAATACAAAGTGATAAAAAGCCTCAACAGCAGTGCAAAAGCAGTTTGGGACTGACACTGCAAAAGATGCCAATTTTGTAGCAGCTTCCAAGTCAATCTGAAGGCATTTGATAATCCCTTTAACAAATGCCAACCTCTCTGTCTGGGTTAAGTTAGAAAGGTGAGCTCAGGAAAACAAACCATTTGGCCACATGAATTTCTGATGCTACTAGTTCACGTTAACCCTCATTTTTAAATCCACTTCAGACACGTTAATGAAGCCTTTTACCATATCCAGGTCAGTGTCTATTTCTTCAGCCTGAAAGGGTGAGAACCACATGGACTTCAGCTGGTCATCCATCACATCTGCCAACACATATGTAGTCCTACAACAAAACAAGGCCAAAGGCCTGTTTGGTTATGAACCACAACCAATTGCAAGCATGCACAGTACCACAGGCCCTGGGGTGAACACTGCCGCCCTACCCTTGATACTCACATGACATTAAATACAATGGGACTCATGGGCAGTAGTGACAACAGTGCTCTTTACATCCTGTTTTTAATGTACTTAATTTACGTATGCATAAAACACTCCATTTTCACAAATAAATCACTGCTGACACTCAACCATTTTACCTGTTGTTAAACAAATTCTGAAGAGAGTCTGGTGCAGAAAGAGTAGGCTCAACATCTTGGTCACTCAGTGGACAAGAATCACCTGCTGATTCCAACATCTGCCTTACTCCAACAATGTTGTCCAGTAAGGATTCAAGGCCATCATCTTCCTTAGAACGATCCTATGCCAACACAGAACAAGTCAGAATTTTTTCCCCGCTGCAGAGAAGGAATGATGTTTTGCTTATTCACTAAAAAAGAGGGAGGTACCATACAATAGTCTACCCAGCCACAAATAGTGAAAGTAAGACACCTGAGTAAACGAACAACAGCAGAAAGCTCCTAGGGGGGTACTAAACATACCATGTCACCACATGCACATTCTAGGTTCCATTCCCAACTGATGCAATATCCTTTATAACAGTCCCAAGGAAGACACTGTCCCAGGTTTTATTTAAGAAGCTCTCTGTTAGAGCATTCCAATGTCCTGTGTCTGCTGTTCCTCATTCAGAACAATTGTGGCTTTTAATCTCTTAGCTAATAGATGTAGGCAGCCAGGGAAGGAACAGGAGGGAATACAGCACTTGAAAGGCATTTGTTGTCAACAGGCTGTGGAGCAGCTGTTTCATGGACTCTCTTAAATTACCCATCTACTGCATGGCTGCCATCAGTTACATGGAATCAGATTTGAATATCAGAGTTAAGTTTGCAATTACAATCACAAAAAAGCTGGATGCACTGAATTCTGTATGTCCTCTAGTCCATTCTCCACCATCACTGCTGGAAGCAGGCCTATCATCAAAGCCAGATAAGGTCAGCTATCCAGTCATGTCTAAAAACAGCTCCAGTGACCTGGAGAGCCCACAGCCCTGCTGAACCTGTTCAGTGCTTCACTTCTCTCCCAGTGACTTTTTTTTTTTCCTAATGTCAATCTGAACCTCTGAAGCCACAATCGGGGGGGGGGGGGGGGGGGGGGGGGGGGCATTGCCCCTTGATTTATCATCTGGAATTACAAAAAGAAGTTTGATTTCACCATTTTTGTTACTATCTTCCCAAACAGCTGTGGCAAACTCTGAAATAGTTCCTGAACTCTCTACTCTCTTCACCAGGCTAAACTTCTTCCTCTTCTCTCTCTAGCACATGTGCTGTAGGTCCCTGACCACCTTGGTAGAACCCTCTCCAGTTTCCCCAGGTCTCTCTAGAACTGGTGAGAGGGCAAAGCTGGTCAGAGGTGAATAGAACACTCACATGAGAGCTCAGCAGCATCCTGTGGTGGGAGACAACAAGGCCCCTGGATGTGCTGACCATGCTCCTTCCAGTATGGCTGAGAACACACACACTCATCTGCTTCTAGTGACCCTTCACTGTTGGCCCACACTTTACCCATCAACCAGCATAACCACCTGGCCCTTGTCAGCCCAGCCTGCAACAAGGCATGGGATTAGCCTGCTTTCACTGCAGACCTTTGCATTTTTCCTAATGAACCACACAAACTTTCTGCTAAATCAACCCTAAAGCATTTATTGAGGTCTCTCTGGATTGAGGCTTTGCTGTATGTCAGGTTAGTCACTCCACCCATCCTACTGGCATCCACAAATTCACTGAAAAGGTATCCATTGTTCAGGCCTCAGATGAAAACATCCAACAATATCCAGCCTCCAGTATTAATTCCACTTACCAGTCACCAGTAACATCAAGCCACTGCTAAGCTGAGGCTCATGTTGTTTATTACATCAATAATCTGCTTCACCACTACCTTACACCCTTTGCTTGTAGGCATGTGCTGCCTTCCCTAACACCATTAACTGCCTGGGCTAACAGAAAACTGCAACATCAACTTGGTTATTTGAATTCTTTTACCATAACATGTTTCTCCAGATCAAGAAGCAGGCTTTCTGGGGTTTCTTCTTTGTTCTGTAGTAGATGTTTTAACTCTGCAGTGGTAAGACCCAGCGTTCTGCCTGAATGGGATCCATCTGTTTCCATAAGGCTTCCATCATCTCCACAACATCCCTAAAATATTTGACAGTTGGGGAGTAAGTACTCATAAATGTTCAATACTTCTGGACTGCAAACCCCTTTGAATTCAAACACACATTAGAGCAAATCTAGCAAAATGAGTTCTCTTGATTTGAAAACATATGATGTAAATTATTTTAACAAAGTACACTTCAACAAGCAAGTTTATATACTGCATCAAGATGAATGCAACCCTTTCCTGTACTAGATGAGGTCGGTATCACAGATTTTATAGTTCGTTCTACACATCAGTACAGCAGCTCTCTAACAGGACGCTGTGAATCCAGAAGTGGGACACCACTTCTATACTATTCACTTAGGAAATCAGTGTGAACAGATATGCCTTTCTTCCTGCTGAAGAAAACCCTTCTTAATTACTAAACATACATCCTTGCCCAGCTTTCACAGATTTCATTAAAAACTAAAGATGGCACTAACATTACTGATGGAAAAGCCTTACCCAGCAAACTGCAGAATCAACTGCTTTCAAAATAATTGTTCCTGAGCATGTCTCACACTGCAGATTTCAGAGAAATGCAGCTGAGTTTAAGCATTCAATACATATTCACTTACCAGCGTATCAGAGTTTAGAATCTGTCGCATAAAATCCAAAAATGAAGAGGCCAGTTCGCCCGTGTCTTTGCTGAAACTAGTTATTACTCGCTTTAATACAGTGTACAGAGCATTGCTGTGTTTCCTTAGAGAGCTGTTTTCAAAACAAAATGAAAAAGTACTTTATTAGTACATACACTGTGACCATTCCACCATAACTGGTTAGAAGAAAATGGCATATATGCAAAATAAACCTGTCAAATTTTACAATTATCAAGTTCAGCCTTGATTACAAAGCTGGACCATCATTATTTTCTCCGTACTAGACTCCTGTTTTCACCAGTACTGTCTGCAGATATTTCAGAGTGCACATATACAGCTATATATACTACCTCCAAAACATTCAAGAAATTACAATTTCATCTTTGGCAGAAAAGGGACTAAGTACAGAAATATGTGCTCACACAAGGACCTTATGTATGAAGCAGGATCATGCTTGCAGCTACAATTTCACTCCATGCCCTGATGCCTAACTGCAGAAAACAAACTGTAAAGGCAACATGAACAGGAATAGCAAGGCTGTGCACTGAAGCTGACAGCTGGACACATGGGATTCAGCATCTCTAAGATGCAAAAACAGCATCTGTAACTTGCTAATTTTTCATTGGTGGTTATACGGCTTCTTGCATCCATGACTTATAAAGTGTTTTGAACAACCTCATATTGACAAGGTTCCTTTTTCTCTCTGCAAACCTCACCTTTTTGCCTCTGCACTTCAGCAAACAAAACAGGTCCAAATATAGGACAAAGAATCAAGTGTCAAAACAACATGCTGTCCAATACATGTATATATTCTGTTCAAAGTGAGTGAACAAAAATAGTTTGGAAAAAAAACAACTCATTTCTAAAGCCTTAATTGTCTGGAGGTCAGAACACCTGGGGAAGTGCAAACTGAATCCCCTAAAAATAGAGGAATTACAGACAGTTCTCCAACGTTCCAGATGAGAGCTCTTTGAGTGTCTCAAAAGAGAAAGAGCACTACATCTCATTCTAATCCTCCAGCCTTGGAGTGGGGAAACAGAGTGTACAAACCTGTTTCCAATGCTTTGTCTCGCTCTTGGAACTAAGTGCTTCTGTATGCATACTACAGAAATTATTCAGAGTGTGAAGGAAGACCAAAATACTGAGCCTGAAGCCCCAAAGTGAAACAAAAGCTTAGATGCCTTACCCTCAACATTTTCTACCAAACATGTAAAAAATTATTTCACACTACCGTTTTTCAACACTTTTAACCTCTCAGTGATATCATAGAATACCATACCTCTTCAAGTGGTAGAAGCCATAGTCATGCTCTGTAAGAAACATCATCGTTCGGATGCATGTCAGCAGACAACTGTAACTGCTCTCGGAATTTGTTAATGTTTCCATCAGACAGTCACAAATTAAGGGCATCAGCTCTTTGCTTGGTAAGGAGTTGGAAAGCTGCTCTGATTCTGACACAGAGCCTTCTGATGAACTTGGTAAAATAAGTGCAATATCCTAAAAGAATTATTATTATACATATAGTAAAAATGCATTCTGTATGACTGCAGTAAAATAAACCATACATGAAGTCAGAAGCACTGGGTTCTTTCACTATCCCTTTATCATCTTATTCCATTATTTCAGGTATTACTGACCAGCAAAATACTAATCTAGAATATGTTTTTTTTCAGTCCTGTTACGGGTTACAAACCATTATTTGTTTCTAAAACATAAAAGCTTCAAATTCTGCAATAACGTAGCAGAGCTAAAACGAAAGCCAAATAGTCATTGGATAACATACAGTTACCTGCCTAGGAAGTCAATGTGTCCCTCAATCTCAAAACACTGGTCTAAGAGGCTGAAGTTCCTTGGCTGGTTCAGCCTGGAGAAGAGAAGGCTGAGGAGTGACCTCACAGCAATCTACAAGTGCCTTAAGGGGAGCAGCAGAGGGGCAGGTGCTCTCCTCCTTCTGGTGACCAGCAACAGGACACAGGGAGATGGAATGAAGCTGCACCAAGGGACTTTCAGCTTGGACATCAGGAAAAGGTTCTTCACTGAGACTTGGTCAGTCACTGGAACAGGGTTCTCAGGGAAGTGATTAGCCACCAAGCCTGTCACAGTTCAGAGAGCATCTGGATGACACTTAGTCATGGTTTAGTTTTAGATATTCCTGTGGAGGGCAGGGAGTTAGACTTGATGATCTTTATGGGTCCCCTCTAATTCAAGATATGCTTTGATTCTAAGGTTCTGTGAAAACTAAGAGGCTGCAGACACCAGCTGTGAAGCTTAGAACCCTCTGTCACTTTCATACTGTACATAAAATAAAACAAGAATGATTTTCCCTAAGAGTTTGTAAGGACAGAGAGATCTTGTTTATATGCAAGTGGCTGACTATCTCTACTGACCAACAACATCCAAATGTCTTTTGTGTAACTGAGTAAGCACTAGATCAAATAAATACATGCACTAGTGAGACAAATAATGGCATGCTAATCTGTGCACACATTAATGAGAAACTACAGGGCCAGTCCATGAATCAACTTTCAACTAGCATTTCTTGCCTTGCTCTAGCAACTTCTGCTTTTTTTAATGAGGAGTTCTACAGTACCAGCATAGCATACATATCTCTTTGCATTTGGAATACATTTTCAAGAGGTTTCAGTTAGACCACTAAGAGATACATATTTAACTAGGTAAGAAGTGAACAGTGACAACTCAAGTTTTGGCAGTGGCCCACATGGAGAAATGGTATCCCTCTCTCAGCTGATGGGACAGGAAATCTTTGTGCCATTCAGTTTCTGGTCTCTAATGAGCTGCCAGAACAGTGCACATAGTGCAGAAGACATGTCACAGGATGGAAAATATTTACATTCAAGAACAAGAAGGCAGCACATCTGCCAAAGCAGCCAACCATGCACACTTTTTGCATTTTAACAATGTTATTTTTATAAATTTTGGAAAAACAGGGGTACTTAAGAAACAAGCTCATTTAATTTGTCTCCTACAATAATCAGCACACATTATGTATTAAATATAGCAATTACCTGATCACAGAGGGACTGCAAAAGGGAAGTTACATATTCAGAACACTGTTGATGAGTGACATTGTCCCCAGCTGATCGCATCAAAGCCAAGAGCTCCTGGAAAACCTCTCCATACTTTTCATCTCCTTTAGTAGTTCCATTGATAAGATGCAAAATAGCCAATTTACAAGCTTTATGTGAAGCCAGGGCATCCAATAAAGCAAGCAGTCGAGTGGTCTGTCCAGTGTACTGTTTCTCTTTGTCTTCTGTGTTGCTGAAAGGGTAACAGTGCACTGTGAAAAAGCTAGTTTAAAGTGATCTAAGAAACTATAAAAACAACCATCATAGGAGTCATATAAGTCTGCATTTTAGAAAAAAATCCACCTAGTTTGCATACTTAAACTTACAGTTCCATTTACTTTTTGAAAACTGCTCAATTTTCAGTAAAGAACTTCTGGTCACATCATTAATTAATCTACTGTGCATTTAATAAATTGTAGGGCATCTAGTTGTATAAGATAAATATGCTGTTATGTAAACAGTATCTAAGTGGATAATTATGTTTTAAAGAAAGACACTCAGTTTCAAAACCCTCTGAACCTGTAACATTCAACTTCCACTAGTTTACAAACATCTATACACATACGTAATCCCAGCACAGCAAACTTTACTGGCCTGCTCTTCTTATTTGTGTCATACAGGTCCTTAAAGTACTTTATAGGCAAGATGAGGCTTTGCAAAGCCAACCTGAAGAAAATCTTCCTAAAATACTTACCATAAACATGCAAGATGAAACTCTCTACATCAAAACCTAGAGGTATGAGCTGGTTCTCTGGCAACCTTAAGCATTATCAGGACACAGCATATAGCACTGGAATTAGTATTTGTTCAGCCCATGATGAATAATATTTCCAAAAGTATTTTCCTCCCGCTAAATCTACTGCACAGAGGCAAGGGGAATTCAGCAGTTCATCAACAAAATCTTTGCAAGAGAAAACAGAAATACCTTTGCAGGTCTTCTACAATTAGATCCAATACTGTCCTCATGATGAGAAGAGCAGTAGGTGAAGCCAAGTCACACAGCTGAACACAAATCCGCCTCAACATATGCTGAATGGGCTGGCAGGAAGAGCCAGAGAAAGATCGAACGATCTCCTGGATCAGCTTGGCCTGCACATGGAGGTGCATACTCCACAGCTTCCTGGTGTTGAGTGCCACTGCAATATCATGGGCTTCAATTACCTGCAGGAACAGAAGGGCAGGAGGGCTCTTCCTGTCAATTTCTATGATAGAACCTGAATTCTATCACAATGTATAAACAAAGTACAACTGCTGTCATCATTAAAAACATGGAATGCCATTTTCATTGTCATCAAATGACAGTGCGTGAGCCAGCAAATTAGGTATTCCTTCAGGAGCATGGATTGTCACACACCTTTTATGCTTACTTAATAAAGATCACAAGCTCAAGATCCATGACAAAAGAAAAAGAGCCTTAATATACCAAGTTCAGCATTCAGAGTTAAATTAAAATCTTCAGAGACAGTCATTTAAGTAACAGAACAGGAGTCTAGATAATCTCACAAGGGACAAAAGAACAACATATGACTGCTAACTTAAAAAAATGCTCCAAATAATACCAATTTTGTTTCTGCTGAAAAAGACTTATCTACAAAGAATCTGTATAAGCCCAAATGCTTTACTACAACTTTAATTCATCCTTTCACATATCTGTTCCTTCAACCACTACAAAAATGGTCAAAGCATTATATACAAATAATAAAAATTCTTTAAAAACTTATACCTGAGTAGTCTGCATGGGTAGTGGAAGAGGCAACAACTCTGAAAGCAGTATAAGTCCAGAGAAAAAGCCTTCAGGAATTCTCAAAATTGATGAGAGAACTTCCTTCAGCATTAAAGACCAAGTATTGTTTGCCAAAGTTTCCTCAGAAATGGTAAGTTTTTCATTAACACCTTGTGTAAAAGTCAGTAAGACATCAACAATGTCATTCTGGATTTTCTGTTCATCGCTATCTAAGCGGCCTGAGAGAGGAATAGAGCAGAGGAGCATGTGTAAAGAAACAAGTGCTGCAGGAACACGCATGTCCTTGAATTCAAAGGATCCACCCCTCAGGAGTTCTGTCAGCATTGTTTTAAGGAGAGTCAGTGTACAGCGGGCCATGGAAATAGTAGTGACTCTGTGCAGCGTGGTGCCCATGTTGACATGGAGTCGCCAAGGCTGAATGAGGATGCTGTTCAGCTTCTGTAACACCCGGATGAAGGTGTCCATTCCCTCGGAAGAGAAGAGCTGAATAACTGCAAGGTTCCATTTAAGGTCTTTCTGTTGACCTGTACAGAAAAGAAATAACATTTCTGTATTTCTAATTTCTCCTGGGCAATCACAGTTATGTTTTAGCCAGATTTAAGTAGAAGACTCAGAAAATTAAGATTTGTACTTTAATCTGTACAAATACATCAGCCATACCTTCTACCATAGGCGGTGGACATGCAATATGACAGAGAACACGAAGTGCAGTGGGAAGACCAACTCCATCTGGAGTCATCAAACTGTCAATATTCTTTTAGGGGAAAAGAAAAAGAAAAAAAGGAAGCCTGTATTACAAGGAAGGACTTTATGAGTATACTGCTTGCTTAGTATTCAAATTCTGTATTTAGTTACTGTAAGTATGTCACAAAATTTAATTATTTCACCTTTTGGTAAGCAGTCATAAATAAGGCAGAAACAAAAAAAAAAGCATCAACATTTGCATTGTGATTTACAGGAAGCTAAAATATTTCAATAATCAGATCTTTGCATCATATATTTACCTTATATTTTGTTTCAATAAATATAACAATGCAAGACCCAGCCTAGATCATAAGCTTTAATAGAAACATCTCTTATGGATAACAGTCTTTATTTTTAAATGTGTTAGTACATATCTAAGACAAAATATCAGACTACAAAAGGTCTAAGCTTATAGAACATAAATAAAAGACAGCATCTACCTATATTTTACTGACCTGTTTGATATATTCAATAAGATTTGGAATACAATTTATTTCAAATCTAAGATTTTTCAAAGGTTCAAGCCATTTGCTGAGCTCTGGGAAAAAAAAAAGACTTAAGTTAGTGAATTTGTGATCATAAAACCTTTTTCAATCAAAATGTATGTAATTTACACAATAGGCACTAAAGCCAAGTGCAAAATTTGCGAGGCACACAGTGCAGTTGTAGCCAGCTGAAAAGCATCAACAAAAATAGAACTTCAGGACAGGCAATATATATTATGCACCCTGACAAAATTTGGCTCAGGTCAATCTGAAGACAATTTTCATCTCATTATCTGCATTACCTGTAATCAAATAATTTTTTACAAAAGACACTAAGGGGCACTGTCAGCTAAAGAAAAGAACCAGAACACATTCACCTTTATGTACAGCATAGGTTATTACAAACTATGTACAAAACTTCTATTAAGTGCCCAAATAAAGCCAATCTCTGCCCTGCACTCCACTCATGCTAGAAGTCCTTACAGATTATCAGTCTCTCTCTTAGTCTAGAATAACCTGAAAGTCCCAGGTTCCTGGGATAAGATATTTAAATATTTAAAAACCATTGTTTCTGAAAATATTTGTAAAGACATGAAGATCAAGTGTATATGAATTGATGACTCAGACTGATTTCATGATTTGGTTTAACAGGCCAGCCCTGCTTCTCATAAAGTGGTCTGATGATCAGGTGAGCAGCAAAAATAAGAGCATGACAGAGGAGAGATTTAAACTATAACTTTGAAGAATTCTGATTTCTTTCAGTGCATTTAAGTTTTGGAAGAAATTATTGTCTACATGAGTCGGTTAACCAGTGCAGAGCACAACTTTGGACATCAGAGTCTGAATGTTCAGGTGTCAGAATAATCCCCAGCAGGATTTTTCTGAGTGTCCCAGGCCTGATCTGTAAGTCAACACAAGCTGGGAAGACACCAAGACACAGCTTGGAATGAAAAGATGTAGTAACAGGGTAACATGGACTATTCCATGTCAGCTGGCCTAGGTGCCTTAAAACAGTCCCAGGATTATTTAGAAGTATAGATTTTGTCAGACTACATCACTGTCCTGGTTCCAGATGGGATAGAGCTTGTTTTCCTCCCAGTTGCTGTTCAGAGCTGTGTTTTGGATTCAGCATGAGAATAACACTGATAACACACTGATGTTTTGGTTGCTGCTAACCCTAAGTCAGTGCTTACCCTAAGTCAAGCACTTTCCAGTGTCTCATGCTCTGTGAATGAGGAGCTGCACAAGAGGCTGGGAAGGAGCACAGCCAGGAGAACAGACCCAAACTGTCCAAAGGGATACATCCATACCATGGGATGTCATGTTCAGTATGAAAACTGGGACAGTTGCCTGGAAGGGGATGATCACTGCTTGGGATGGGGCTGGGCAGTGGTCAGCAGGTGGGCAATTGCACTGTGCATCACTTGTTTTCTTGGGTTTTAGCTCGTCTCCTTTTTATTACAATTATTACTGCTGTTATCATCAGTATTATTAGTATTACTATATGCTACTTTTTTTCAATTATTTAGTTTCTTATCTCAGTCCAGGAGTTTTACTTGTTTTTCCCTGATTCTCCTCCTCATCCCACTGGGGGTGGGTGGCAAGGTGAGCAACAGTGATGTGGTACTCAGTGTCCAGTGAGGGCTAAACCACAGCAATAGCAATAGTAAACAAAAATACGACTCAGCTCACTGACTCATCAGTCCACTTCTACAGAAATTTGCTCTCCTATTATCAACACAGTTGAATAATTTCAAACTTCCTGTAATTATCCAGAATTCATGGTAGCTATTTTACTGGAAAAAAATTAACTATAAGTATTTCCTATTTAACTCTCATTAACAGAAAAAAATTGTGCATTATCTCAGTGACTCAACTAATCAGATGCAACTGCAAAAGTAATTTCATTATCCAAGCCAGACAACTGTAAAGCACCAATTATTCACATAAAAAAGATTTCTTCTATACATTCAAACAATTCAGTTGATAATTACACATACTGTACCTTGCAACTTGGTGTTATTTTCGTCTGCTTTACAAAGCTTCAGCAGAGGTGCTGAGTGCTGTTCCAGCATTTGGACATCACTGGAAGATTGTACCACCAGCAAAACAAGGATGCAGGCATAATTATAAGCCACTGACTTCTTAGACTTTGAGTCTCTGAAACAACAACAAGGCCTTTCTTTAGATCTCAGCTAACACAACTGGGTATCTGTTAAGATTTTCATTATTTGACCCCTAAAAATCTACCTACAGAACTTTTACCTTCAACAAGGATTGCCCCCTATAATTATCAATTAAAGAAACCCAAACAATTTCCTCCTATGTTTTTTGGCAAGTGAATGCTTTCTGCCACATTATACACATTCACATTCATTTCAGCATCAACAAACCATGAGATCCAGTCAAGTGGCATGCAGTTTATTTTTATGTAACTTCATCTGTTTCACAAATCATTTTTACATCACTGCTGCCTAAAGCAGTACAACTGCCTGTCCAGAGAAAACAATTACTGTAATTAACATCTACATGAATTTGAAGAATTGAGCGATTCCCACCCCAGAGTAGTGTGCAGTACTCTCCGTACCAAGTCAAACCTTTTACTTGTTTCACAGGCAACATTTTATGCTTGAATAAAAACTGTCTACTTACTGATTTTTTCACATAATCAAAAGTTTGCCCTACATATATTACAAGAACTTTGTTGATGACCTACACAGATTTGGAGTATTAAGTACTTGATTACAAATTACAGGCCTGATTTGTTATTACATGCTTCTACTTAAAAGTTGTTTTGGCTTTAAATAAAAACATCAGGATCTAAAGGAAAATTTAGATTTATGGAATTATTTATAAAAGATAGATACTTTTAAAATTAAAAAACTAAAGGAAAAAAATAAATGCATACATTACCCTAAAGCTTCTTTGGAATAATACTCCATTAAAGTAATAAGACTTTGGAGATTTTTTTCCAGACTGAACACATGAGCCACAGCAGATCTTCCTACAGGGTTAAAGGTGATCAAGTAGAGGTTGTGAAGTGTTCCCAGCAGATCTGAGTGGTCAGTCTCCTCGTTGGCTGTGCACCGCTGGAAGTGGCAGAACAATTCTGAAATGCACTGTAATGTCTGTGTTGAATGCAGGAGCCACAGGGCAAAAGTGTCCTCATTGGCACCATCTGACTGCAGACCTTCCTCTTGATCTGGATCAGAAAACTGACAAAGTGCTCTAACCAACAAGTTTGTTGCTTCGTGCTCAGAAATAAAGAAAAGAAGACCCTTCTGCGACTGTGCCAGGAAACGCAATATATCTCGGATAGCCTGAAGCACACCTGGATGTGCACCTGTCACTGGAAGAGACAGTAGCAAAGTAATGCATTCCAAGAAATGGTGACTATGAAGATATCTGAAAAAAAACCAAACCAAAATCAGGAAAATAATCAGCAGTGCTACCAATATTTGTCAACAGTTTTATATAAACTATGTACCTCCTAGCTTTAGTACTTACAGTTCTGTGGACTATGAGAAATAACTAATTATGAAGTAGTACAAAATTTAAACCCTACAAAATGTAATAGCTATATTTACAAGAAATAAGTCCTAAAATTCTGATATCCATTAAAAAACCCAAACAATAAAAAACCTCAACTATATCTACACACAAAACAGGACACTATATTTTATTGTATTTGCTGCATCTGAATCATTATCAGTGCCAGATTCAATGTTTTAAATGTGCTAGAAAATCAGTTACAGCATACCTAGCAGGCAATTTTTTAAGACTCTTTGCACATAGATACTTATATTCAGCCATGATCTACACCATTGCTACCAAAGAAATCCATCAGCATTTAGAGAAATACCTTCTAGACAGAAATTTTCTAACAGAGAAAGAACCCATGAGCTGTTTTAATTTGCTGATGGCAGGCAGGCCTCAGCTCCTCTGCCTGTGCTGCGAAAGTGAGCACAGTGACACAACTTCATGACCTCTTCATTAATCTGAGGCCAGATTGCCTCTTGCCACCTTGACATCCAGACTAAGGAATTCCAGACTTATTTCATCCATACACATATTTGTGTTCCAAGATGACAAATGAAACACTCTACATTTACAACCATTTCAAACTGGACAGCACTTAGCATAACCAGTCAGCTATGAATGCAACTATCTATGAATGCAATTGAAGGGCGAGCACATTACCAGCAATAAGGAGATTAATAAGGAGTAATAAGGATGTTAACTTCTGGCTAGGTGCATTCTAGGTTGATCAAAAGCCAACAAAATAACAGGCACATTATTTTATCAAATTCTCTCAGACTTTATATCCACAATCTAGAATCTTCAAAAAAAAGAATTAAGTGAAATATCTAGCAAAGTTTTATTCAACAAAGTCCCCCCTGAAATATATTTCTATCAAGCTGGAGGAAACACACTCTAGAAACTGAATTCACAACTGCTGTACCTAAACAGGACAGGGTAAGGATCATCCCTTTCTGGAGGGCCCGTAATGCGTGCCATGGTTGGGAAAGATTTCACAGGGGGCTGAATCATTGTATGAGGAGCAGTTTCCATCAAATGGAAGATCTCTTCAAGAAGACTGACAAGTTTTTCCATCTCTCCTTCGCTTATATTAGAAGATTCCAAAAGATGATCCATATCCATAGGAGCCTCCACATCATTTTCATATTCTTGGTTGGTTCTTTCAAGTCCTGCCAACTCCTGGTCCTGTTCTGACTCTGTGTGATTAGGAAGAGGAGGAGTGTTCTCTGCTAACTGATCCACCACCTTTTTAATGTCTGACAGAATCTCGTAGAAGTGACATTTCTGGAGAATTGCAGAACCAGCTGTAACAACTCGCACAGTCTGATCTAACAGTATGAGTTCCAGGAGTTTCTGATAACCACTTTTTTCATGTACATCTGTGCCACCTCTTAGAAACATTTCCATTCCTTCAGTCATACTAATGACACTATCCAAAGCTTTAAAAGCATTAAGTTTAAGGGACGATGATACATGATCTGCAAACAACAGTTCAAACAACACATTAATAACTCCTGCCTGCAAGAGTGCCGTAATTCCTTGAGTCCCACATTCTGCTAAAGAAGACACCAATTTTGTCCCAGCTTTGAGCTGTCGAACGTTCAAAGCAATGGGCTGTTTGAGAGCCACCTGAAGGTTTAAAGCTTGCAGGGTCCAGTCTACTAGCTGGGTAATATAGTCTTGCTTTGTGTCTTTCACCAGCAGGTAGCTCAATTCTTTAACTATTAAACTTGGAATTTCTTCTAATGCTGTGACCCACTTTGCACCCCTTTCCTCTTGATATAATTCCAACAGTTCAGTTAATTTAACTGAGCCTTCCACTGCCCCTGAATTTTCTTTTTCTGTGTCTTGGTCCTTTATTTTAGCAACTTCATTTTCAAATACAGTCTTGTAAGGGCAGCTGAAGTATAAAAGCGGTCCAAGCTCCTTTTCAAAAGGTTCATATGTCACAGGAGGCACAGATGCCAGATCCTCGGGAGTATATTCAATATCAAAGCTTGGATACTTAAATGTTTCACGTTCTAGATCAGCAATTACATCTTCATCACTTGAAATCTGCTCATAGCCATCATCTCCTAAAAAGAGAAAGATTAAATTACCAAATCAGTTATGAATAAACCAGTTCATAACTGCAGAGAACATCTTCCAAATACAAAGTAGTGATTCATTTTACACAAATATTACTAGATAGAGAACAATCACACACTAACATACAAAAAGTCTTCTCTTTCAAGATATGAGTGAAAGCACCACCTGACAGGGTTTTTTTATGTCATAATGGAGTCATTTTAAAGAATGTATAAATCAAGAAGTTTAACTAGAATACACATTACTACAGCTATATTCCAATTTTCTTCCTGTGATTGCACCTATAAAAATGCTTCTAGCCTGCAATTTTTGCACAGACACAAGTGGGATCTTTAAATAACATAAGAAGATGACAATTAAATATATTATATAAACAACTTCACTTGGTTTTTACTTAAGAAATAATCTTTCACCACTTTCCTACATTTTTAAACAAAGATTGAATGTTCATTCTCACCTACACAACTGTATCTATTTTCCTCTATTTATAGAAAGTTTTACTATAAAGAAATAAATATTCAACACCAAGATACTGTTTTATGCTTGAATAAAAACTTAAAAATAAATACTGCTCTTGAGAGATGTCAGGACCACAAATAAGGCAATGTTGCAATAACCAAGGGAAAGTTCCTTTGCACACACTCATCACGAAGGTACTGCCATCCGAATTTCATAAACCTCTATTTTTTTCTAAATTCTAAAACTTACCATCACCTTCTTCCTCCTCTTCACCCTCTTCTTCATCTTCGTCATCTTCCTCCTCCTCCTCTTCTTCTTCATCAGCAATACTCTCTACTGTATGACCATCATCATCATCGTCGTCGTCGTCATCCTCATCCTCCTCCTCCTCAACATCCACGTCATCATCATCTTCCCCTTCTTCTGGCTGATCTTCCTCTACCTCCCCATCATCCGAATACTGGCTTTCTTGATGAATGGACGTTCGATCAGGAGAAATCGGCTCAAAGTAATCCTCCCTATGGTCCACATCATCTTCTTTTTCCCCAACCACTAAAAACAGACACAAAGTTTCAGAAATAAGAGCACTTTTCTGAAATCCAAAGATATTAAACAGGACTGGCCCTATGAATAGATCCCATCTGGCCCCATACACTCGGCCTGACCATTCCCTCCTTGATTACTGAGGGTTCATTCAGCTCTCTGTGCCTGTCTTCCAGCCCAGGGTACCTGGAGATAACTGCTTTTCCTACTAAAGACTGAGGCAAAGAAGTCATTTTTTTTTTTTACACATCCTTTGTCACCATGTATCCCCCTGCATACAATAAGAGAGATTCTCCTCAGCTCTCCTTTCTTTTTTTTTTTTTTTTTTTTGCTAAGGTATTTATAGAAATATTTTATTGTCTTTAATGGCAGTATATATGTTTTAGGTTTCTGCATCACAGATACTAGAGATGCAAAAAAAAAATCTTGAAAAT
Organism: Motacilla alba alba; assembly: GCF_015832195.1. Classification (NCBI taxonomy): domain Eukaryota; kingdom Metazoa; phylum Chordata; class Aves; order Passeriformes; family Motacillidae; genus Motacilla; species Motacilla alba. Next base: position 128,316,017 of record NC_052017.1, read on the forward strand.
CTTGTCATGATTTGACTGAACACAATCACTTAGTTCAGCAAGACTATGAAGACGTAGAGTTCTTGGCACTTCTAACCAATACAGAGACTGGGTAACTTGGCAGATGCTGCAGAATAATGCAGAAGGACAATGGATACCAGAGTCAACAGAACACTTATATAAAACATGAGCAGCATGTTCAATAGTGCATTGGTTAACAGCCAATATTCCCAATCTACTATCTTTAAAAATGATGCAAATGAACAAACCCAAAACTTATTTTTCTCCAAATCCCTTTACTAAAACTGAATCTGGCCAGCAGAAGTAACAGCAGATAAGAAACTTCACGCTGGGCAGGAACACAGAATTCTGCCTCCTCGAAGCAGTGATATGCAGCAAACAAAACACAGTCTCTTCTCATTCTACCTGACACTGGCATAGGTTCATCCTCATCATCATCAGGAGGAGGAGGGCCTGGAGGTGTCCTTGGTCCCCTGGGCTGTGGTCTTGGAGGACTTCCATTGAATTGGTCTTCTTTCTCTCCATCAACTACATTTATTGGGAAAATAAAAACTTGCATTTAATGAAACCACAGGAATAAAAGCAGAAAATTGTTGGGCTTCAGGGCTGCTTTTGACCAGGGTGCACCATTGCTGAGCCTTTATCTATGTTCTGCGTTACATGAGGCAACTTTAGAAAGTCACTTTTGATGAAGTAATTTTTGATGTAAACAAGAACTACATCAATAAACAAGCTTATTAACACTATTGATTTTTTATGTAATACTTGTTTAAAACTTATATGAATAATTGCCAATTTTGGTTTTGACACTACTCATACTCTATACTACTCATACTGTAACTCTATCAATAATATCTGAATTGCTTTAAAAAAAAAAGTTCACATTTTACTCAACTGGCTTTTACGGTTTACAACTGTCTTACTGCACACAGTATTCAAATTTTGCAGACTTCCAGACACACTTTGAACAATAAAATCTAAAATCAAAATTGAAGCAGAAACTTGACCATGGATTCTATTCATGGCTGTTCTAAAACCAGTGCAGAGCACTCTTCTGTAATGTATTTTACACAAGTCAGATAAGCAAAGTTAGCTATGACTGTGAAATTTTCTTGTGACTTTAATACTATTCTAATCACTTTTTTTTTAATATTCCAATCATCCACACTGTAATGAGTTCACACAAGTTAAACTGCATTTTTACCATCCAAAGTAACTAGCAACACATCAAATAAACCACTCTCATAAAAGCACTGGATGATAATATGATTTATATCGAAAACCATTCAATATAAATCTAGAAAAAAATATGAAACATATAAATATAAAGACACAATAAAGAAAAATAAAAGCCACTGTAATCTAAAATGTGGAAGAATTGGGGATTTGTTTTTCAGATGGGATACTGTAACAATGATTTGTAAAAGAAAAAATCTCTGTCTTCTCCCAAGACTCACCATGTTTTGGATTCCTTTTCAATCCAGGCTGTTGCTGGGGAGGTGGAGGCGGCGGGGGTGGTGGAGGAGGTGACTCTCTCTCATGAGTTATTACCCGGTCAACTGAGCCATATATTGCCAAAGTCAGACAGTTGTACCACCCTCTAAGAACCAATCCATCCGTGTTGACCTGTTGGTTAAAAAAAAAAAAAAAAAAAAAAGTAAAAGCACTTAAAGACAACTCCAAAACAGTTATTCTAGCATCACTGTATCAGTATCTGCATAAAAGCCAAAAGAAAAATCCAACATTAAAATACCTCTTTATCCCACATTTTAAAAACTGAGAACACATTAAGCACATCAACCACTGCAACAAATAATCTTTCTCTAAAAGCATTAAATTCCTTGCAGTATATACATTGAATACATAGATCCCTAATCTACTACAGCCTATTAATGAAAAAAAAACCAAACAAAAAACCAAAAGACAATACAAAAAACCACAAGAAAACTCCAAGAGTATCTAAACTACAAGCAGGTTTTAGGATAAGGTTTGAAACAAAAAAACACTTTACACAGTGCTAACACATCACATGAAACCATATTTACACCTGAATGACAGATATGCAGGGAAAGAAGAGGTTTAAATTGCACAGCATTACCTTTGCATTGGGCCTGAAAATAATTGAAGTGTTTTCATCATATTCAAGGCTGTTAAATGAAAGATACAAAGTCATTTTTTCATTAATATAAAGCAGAAGTATAACACAGCAATACTAATCACACAAGCCAATAATAAAACACTGAACAAATACATACAAGAAAGAAAAATCACTTCTTTCTACAGAATTCTTTGCATTAATATATATGGGCTCTGTAAATTTAAAAATAACAGAAATTTTTCTTACTTTAAGCATAAACCTCTGTCCTTCCACACTGATCAGAGAAAAACGACAAGAACACAAACTAGCAAAATCCAAACCAAACATGAAAGTCACGGGAGACACAGGATTTTCTATCGCACATTCTCTGCACTATAAAAATTTTCAGGAGGAAAAGGTAGATAATGAAGTCACACACTAATCTTGAAGGAACTTACCTGCCCAGCCGATCAAAAACAGGGGCACTTGGTTTGCTGACATTGTTGAAAAACAAGTCCAGTTGAAATGAATGGGGGGATGTCTCTCTAGGAACAGAATGAAAGTAAAATTAAATTAGATGAGTTCCTTATCAGAGTAAGCAGGACTACCAAGGAGAAAAAAACCACAAAATTATACTGCTTAAGGAATGCCCCAAAATAATTAGAAATTCAGCAAACATATAAATACATTTTACATTTTTATGCAGGAAGTTCTACTGAGATACGAAAGTTAAACAAAAAAATAAGAGGAAGGTTTTCCTGAGTCTGATACCTGGTATCTGTCACTTACCCATAAGCCCTGTTGTCAGGCAAACTTGTGTGAGCTCTCACTCCTGGAGGAATGACTCGGACTTCATTTATGTAAACCACGCATGGAAAACGAACCACATCAATATTGGTACTTTGCTACAAAACAAAGAGGAAGCAAAGTCTAGGAAACGTAAAACACAACATAATGTACTTGTATTCTCTACTAACAGAACATGTGGCAATCTTAATAATACAGTTCAATTCTGTAACACACTGATAAACACTGTTACACAGAAAAATAAGAGTTTTTAATATAATCTCGGCACTTTTCATATATTTTGACACTATTTTTTCATAGAAAGTGTTACTGGTTCATTTACTTCAATTACTACCTTTATTTGCAAGGATCTTTTAAACAGTAACAGTTTTTTTCCAGACAGAAAGTATTCGTGATGTAATTCTAAGCATTAGTAATTTTCATATTTCAAATATAATATTAAAAATTATAACAATACTGTAATTCAGTACATCTGACTTACAAAAGTAAGTACAAAAATCTGTACAAAATTTCCTTACGATGTTTATTTTTCCACTTTTGCAACATCAGAAAACCTTTAGCAAATATCATTTCTGTTTACCACACAGTAACAGCAAGTATAAAGAATTCTTCCACTCTCCAAAAAGATGTTTGAGCAAATTAGGAAGTTATCAAACTTACAGTGACTTCCCATGTAGCAGCTACTAAATAATTAATGCTGGACGTCTTCTCTCACTAAATTCACCGCATTAGATCTTACTACATTCATCCATCATTTTTATTGTCTATATGCTCATAAAACAGTACACATATATAACTTCATGTTCAATTGTAAACATACAAAGACTTTCTTAAGAGAAGCTCAGAATCACATTTCCAATTAACAAGCTGAATCAGCAGACTGAGAGGAAAAAAACCCAAGCCACTGATCTATTAACACAACTAAAAAATGAAAAATAAAATAACAAGTTGATCTGCAGTCAAAATGTATCTCTTTCACTACAATCAGAAAGCAAATGAAACCAGCAGAAAGCAAGTACTAAAATTTTTAGAAAGCTAGTAAGCAATGAAACAGTTAAAGTGGAGTTTTAAACAGAGTTTTTAAGATACGGTTTTGGGCATGTGTTACTGTCCTCTAAAAAATCAATGCAGACATTTTTTAGCACACAATACAACATCTTGGTCTGTGGGCTGATGTGTTAGAAGCTGGATGGTGGAACCAAAGGAATCCTGCTAGGACAGGGAGCACAGATGCACAAACAGGAACAGGCTAAGCGCAGCCTGCATGGAACAGCGGCTGTGGGAGCTCATCCGTGCCTCTAAAAAACATCTGAGTCATGCAGGAGACTCAGAGTTCTGGAGGAAGGGCTGCTGTGGGGAGCTTCACCCCCAGGAGCACCACCCAAATAAAGACACACTCCTCTTTAAATGATGCTGCCTTATGTCCCGATAGCCATGCATCAACATCACCAAAACAGCAAGTGAATTCAACCCCCTTCTCCCACAAAACATTAAAAAAGACCCTACATCAGAACTACTCAACAGCAGCTAAACTGCACAGCTAAGCCAAATAAATAATTTTATTCAAAACCACAGCAGCACTTTTCAAGAACCGTAAGTTCCAGTGTAACGCTCACAATCCACAAAGTGGAAGAATCAGTGTAACATAAAGAAGGCTTTCAAGAAACACACAAAATGCCTAAGGTTCAGGTTTGGACCATCCCACTGGTAAGAATGGAAGTGACAGAAAATTATTTTAAAAGATTAAAAATGTTCAACAAGAGAACACAGGGTCCTAGAGAGGAATAAGAATACCGACTGTTTCTACCCGGGGGGACAGCACTGGGTAGCACTTCCCATCAAACATTGTTTTAAATAGTGGCATTAAAAACACATTTGGGCCTTGCTAATCTGGACAGCTGGAAAGCTCCTGAATAACTTTTCAATTGCATTTCACTGCAGCATGAGCTCAAAATACTCCATTTTCTCTCCCTAATGCCTATCCATGAATGCAGTCCAGTTATTGTGTGAATTTGAAACGTCTCTGTCATGTTACAGTACAAAATCACTTTTCCCCTAACAGTCCCATTCCTTCTCCCTGAACAGCACATCGAACTCAGCCCCAGACAAATCTGCTGCAAGACCAGAAGTTTCAAAGATGCTCAGCATCCCAACACCCTCAAAATGCAATATTTGCAGGATCTACCACTGCCAAAAAAGCATGACATACTCATTTTGGGTAAACGGAATAAATCTAAAGGAATACCTCACAAACACACAAATATCCCTCAGCATCATCAGCTACAAGAGGATCAGAAATCTCACAAGCGGCAGGAAATGGCCCTCTAGCCGACTTCTTGCATTATATCGCCTTCTCGAAGCACGTTTAACTTCTTTGTTCTCCTCTCTCCTCTACTCCCCGTCACCTCTAAATCCCCGCTGTATTCCCTCTACCCTCAGCCGCCTGCCAGCTGCACATCGGGCTGCCAGGACAGCGGCTCGAGAAGGCTTGGCGTCCGGCGAGGCGGAAAGGGAGAGCAGCCCCCGCTTGAAGGCACCAGCCCGGGGCTGCTCCTGCCCGACCGCCGCCGGGGCCCGCCCCAGCGGGGGCTCCGCACGACCGGGAGGCCCCGGCGCGAGCAAGGGGGCGCCGGCAGCAGCCCAGGAGAAGGGAGAGGAGGGGAAGGGAGGTGAGAGGACAGGCGGACCCAGACCCCGCTTTACCTCCGCGCTCTGGTGCTTGAACGTGTCCAGGAACAGCAGCTCGGTGGCGGCATCCGCCGCCATCTTGGCCGGGCCGCGGGGGACGCGCTTCCGGCGCGCGCGCCAGCGCTTCCGGGCCGCGCGGGGCTGAGGGCGGGACGGGGCTGAGGATGAGGGCGGGACGGGGCTGAGGATGAGGGCGGGACGGAGCTGAGGGCGGGGACGGGGCTGAGGCTGAGGGCGGGGACGGGGCTGAGGGCGGGGACGGGGCTGAGGCTGAGGGCGGGGACGGGGCTGAGGGCGGGGCCGGGGCTGAGGGCGGGGACGGGGCTGAGGGCGGGGACGGGGCTGAGGCTGAGGGCGGGGACGGGGCTGAGGGCGGAGCCGGGGCTGAGGGCGGGGACGGGGCTGAGGGCGGGGACGGGGCTGAGGGCGGGGACGGGGCTGAGGGCGGGGACGGGGCTGAGGGCGGGGACGGGGCTGAGGCTGAGGGCGGAGCCGGGGCTGAGGGCGGGGACGGGGCTGAGGGCGGAGCCGGGGCTGAGGGCGGGGACGGGGCTGAGGGCTGGGACGGGGCTGAGGGCTGGGACGGGGCTGAGGGCGGGCTGAGGGCGTGGGCAGGGCGGGTCCTACCGCCCCCTGCGCCGTCAAGGGAGAGGGAGTCTGGGTTGCTTCAGCACTCACGGAGTCACAGAATGAATTAAGCTGGAAAAAACCTCTGAGATCGTCGAGTCCAACCTTTCACCTGCTAAAACTCGGGCCGCAGTCGGAGCTGTGAGCAGCGCGGCGGTGCCCCTGCTCTCCACAGACCCCAGTCCCCGCTGGGCGTCACCGCAGCCCGCGCCCAGCCTTTGCCTCCGCTCGCTTTCACGAGCTCGGTGCTGGTTTGTTTCAGCCCCGCCTAAGAAATTTCCTTTGTAGCTTTTCCCATGCTTAAAGCAAACTCTTTTCAGGTGAAGAACTTGTCGCTTCTCTCAAGTTCGTGAGGCACAATTCCTTTCAACCTTTCCGCAGCGCCAGATGTACCCGTTTAGCATGCTTTGCCCTTCTGCAGCAGCAATCAAGTTGTACAAGCACTGGGGACACCACGAAGCCAAAGCCAGCTCGTGGCCAGGAGAATGATGTGGAATTAATCTTATGCAAGCGGTGCTGGTTACACAAGTTTTCTGTACGAGCTCTGTGCCTGACAGCAAAGCTGCACTATGTGCCTGCCTTTGGAGGAAACTGTAAAAAGATGTGTTACATCTCTGGAAGGAAGCCTCAGCCAAATACCTGCACTTTTCTTAACGGTGATAATTATCCCTTGCTATCTGCCTCTTGTGTCTGAAACAGCTGCTTATGAAATACCCTGGTTTATGTGTCTATCAGGACTTCACAAGCCGCTTTTTTGTTCCAGTAGCTGAGCTTGCTGCTGTCTCAGCACTCCAAACTTTCACTTACACCAGGAGCAGCAGTCCTCCAGGTTGTATTCCACATGAAAATGTTGCATGACTTTAAACAAGGCTGTGGTTCAATATATCCATTTGTGGTGGTGAAACTAGTTCAGGAAGTTCCCGTCCCCACAGCACGTGTTGGGAGCCAGCCACAGCATGCAATTCCCCAATGAGTTCTACTGGCACACCTGAAGAGGTGTTTTGTGGCTGTGCAGGGATACTCATCAGCTAGAATTTCTTCTCAGTTCACTGAAAACATGGTTCTGCCTCATGCTATTCGAACAGATGCAGTAAAAGTGCAAATCCCTTTAAAGAAATATTTCGCAATTTGAAAGCCAAGGGGCATCCTTCACCATGCTGGCAGATTTGCCTGCTGTCATTCTTGCCCCAGCATGGATCCCTGTCTCATCCTGATCAATTACCAGATCTAAACTCCTGAAGTAAAATACAATATCTTTATGCAAAAAAAGAAGAAAAACCCCTTTGTATGTATTTTACTAAAGTAGCACAATGCCTTTTGACACTTGGCATAGCTTGTTTTGATCACGTTTAGGGGCTCTTTGGAGATTTCTATTGGGCAGTAGCTTTGCAACTACTCCAAACATGGACATCACCGTGTGTGCCATTGTGCCAGAGGAGCGCAGTCCCTGTTGGATGACTTCTCTGCTGGGGTAGCCTGCAACAGTACTGCAACCAGGTCAGCCAGTGAGAGTCTTTGATAACTGGCAGGGGAATTCCAGCCCTGTGTTTTTATCCTCAGTGACTCCCTCGCTGCTGGGAACAGCTGCAGCTCTGGATGTGAACAGAATCAGCTTTGCAGGATTCCATTTAGATGGCTCTGAATGCAGTGTCATTGCCTTCAGCACATGGCTGGGCTTACAGGTCAGGCATTTCCTTGCTGCACGAACAGCAGTGCTTGAATGTCGCGCACAATTGCACAATATCAAAAAGCAATTTGGGTATTTGGGGGGGGGGGGGGGGGGGGAATTTTCTCCACAGATGAAAGTGGAGACAACAGAATTTGGCTAGAATTTGGAACAGCAGTTATCTTGGAGACATAAAAAAAAAAACCTGTGGTAAACATTAACACATTCAAAAAAGAATTATAGAGCTGATTCTCCAATTTCAGTTGTGAGAAGTTGATATTCTGGAAGGAAACTGGGGAAAAGTGATACAGGTGGGATACTTGTCAGAGGCCAAAGGTCTGTGCAGGAAAGGATAACAGTTGCAGGTGGTACTGGGGTGAAGACCCTCCTGTAGAGGAACAGAGCAGGGCAGGAGATGCAGAACTGGCAGAAAAATCTGGACTTATTGAGAAGTGCAAAGTCACAGGTTGTTTGTTTGCTAGGAAGGGGATCAATGGGTGAAAGAAGGAAGCTTCAGAAAAATGGAGGAAACAAATAAAAGTACACATGAGTCTCTTGCAGTGTTGGGGGCGAGGGTGTGAGCTCCTTGGCAGGAAGAAGGGTGTGAGTTATTTCAGAACTGTCCTGTTACAGTAAGTGGAACAGAAGGACACGTGGTGGGAAATCACTGGAACTAATACAAAAATGACAGAAAAACGTTACATTGAGATTGGCAAAAGGGCTGGGCAGACAGACAGCAGGCAGGAAACAAAAGGATTGCCAAAGAGGACATGAGTACAGCAACAGTGTCCTGGGAGGAGCCCTGAGAGATCGCCTTGCTTCAAAGCACCCCAGTACCTTCCTGTAGATAACAACGCCCGTGTCATCTGGAAGGTGACACTTCATGCAAAGACTATGCTTAACCAGTCCCAGGACAACGGAATGGCCTGGGACAAGCAACTGGAATGGGAGTACACAAATGCCAAGAGCCTGGGCAACACAACACAGGAACCTGACCAACTGGTGCATGTTGTTAGACCAGATGCTGCAAGCATACAAGAAAGAGGGTGGAATGGGAACTGTGACTGGAAAACAGGTATTTTAGGGAACGTATTGGCCAAGAAAGAGAAAAATAAAAGGTAATGGCTCTACAGTGGCAATTTGTGACAAGCAGCTTCATAAACAAATGAATAAATAAATAAAACAAGGATTAGCAAGTAACCCAAAATACATAATAGGAATTAAAACTACTTTCAGGGTACAGTTTCACTTTTGAAAGGGGTTACTGTACATAATGCAGCCTGCTGTAGCAATAATTTGGGGACTCTCATGCTCCTAGATGGAGAGAGACATAGGATGAAACAATAAGGCAGAAGAGAGAAGAAAAAAAAGTGAGTAAGCCAGAAACACCCAATCACTAGTAAAGGAACAGGTGCCCATCCAAAAATCATTCTCACAAAGACAAGGGCTGCATCTCAAAAGCCAAGCTGGCACTGAGAAAGAAACTGCCTAGGAAAGATGATTAAGTTTCACTGAAAGACGAGCAGCCAGCCAAGCCAGAACTCTCTGTCTGGCATGCTCCATTGTGAAGTAATTTCAGAAATGTTCGGGATTTTTGTACTAAAGTATAAATGTTTTTCTAAGAAGTTGCAGTAAACTAAGACCTGAAAGGGAAACTGCACAAAGAAATCCTCTGCCGTTGAACCCTTCTGCTCCTGGCTAAGCAGAGCTAATCACAAAGCAAACTCCCTGTGTGAGGACCAACGTCACTCCTCAGATGCTGAGTACAGATCACCTGCAGCCACTACTGAGGACAAACACTCCAGACCTTCACTTCACAAATGTTTTACTGAGTGCATCAAAAGTCTGAAGACAAATGCACAAAGAAAACCAGGTGCTCTAAACCTCGGACAAATAGGGTACAATTATCTTAGTTGTTTTCTGATACCGATTCACATAGAAGATTTCAGCTCCTGCTTTTAAAAACTGGAGAGATTAATTTGACATTTTAAGCCCTTAAATTGCAGTCTCTGCTACCAGTGAATGTCAATTTTGAAATATTGGACCAGAGAGAGTGAAAATTACTCCAGCCATCATGTGTCATGTTGGAATTTGGTAGCAGCCCCCACAAGGACAGCCAGGCTGCACCAAACCACAGCAGGGCAGGAAGAGGACGCCAGGCACTATGGGGACAAGTCAGTGGCTGACAGGATCTCCAGCAGTGGTGGATCACATCTGCTCCCTTCCTGACAAACAAATGTGTCTGTGCTAATAAAAGGTGGTGCAAGCTGTGAACCTGCAGCAGTATAAGGAATAGTGATGAAGAAACACACAAGGCACACCTTCATTGAAGTGTCCAGTGCACAGCTGAACAACCAGCTGACACGATGGGTGAGCAGCTGGCTCACAAGTCAGGCGCAAAGAGTTATAGTGAATGGGGTGACATCAGGCTGCCAACCTGTCACTAGTGGGGTTCCACAAGGCTCCATCCTTGGAGCCATTATTTTCAATGGCTTCATTAAAGACTTGGACGTGGGACTCAAAGACATACTAAGTAAATTTGCCGACAACAGCAAATTGGGAGGAGCTGTCAACTCCTTTGAGGGCAAAGAGGCCCTGCAGAGGGATGTTGACAAATAAGGAGAGATGGGCAATCACCAACTGTACGAAGTTTAACAAAGGTTAGTGCCAGATTCTGCACCTGGATGTACAAACAGCCTGGGGAACGAGAGGCTGGAGAGCAGTGCCATAGAAAGGGACCAGGGGGTCCTGATCCGTGGCAAGTTGAATGTGAGTCAGCGGTGCCCTGGCAGCCAGGAGGGCCAACCCTGTCCTGGGGGGCATCAGGCACAGCATCTCCAGCAGGGCAAGGGAGGGGATTGTCCCGCTCTGCTCTGCACTGGGGCAGTCTCACCTCGAGTGTCGTGTGACATTTTGATCACCACAATATAACAAAGATATAAACCTCTTAGAGAGTGTCCAAAGGAGGGCCATCAGAATAGTGAAAGGCCTTGAGGGAAACTTTATTAGGAGCAGCTGAGAAGAAAGGAGGGGCCTGAGGCAAGACCTCATGACTGTAATCAACATCCTCACAAGGAGCAAGTACATCTCTCCTCATTCTTGTGACCAGTGACAAGAACTTGTGGAAACAGCATGAAGAACTTGAGGAAACAGCATGAAGCTGAGTCAGGAGAGGTCTGTGTTAGATATCAAGAAAAGGTTTTTCACCCAGAGGGTTGCTGGGCACTGGAATAGGATCCCCAGGGAAGTGGTCACAGTACCAAGCCTTCATTAGCTCAAGAAGCATTTGGACAATGCTCTCAGGCACATGGTGTGATTCTTGGGTGTCCTGCACAGGGACAATAGTTGTACTCAATGATCCTGATGGGTCCCCTTGTTGCCTATTTCCCAACGTGAAAATGCAACTCAAGATAATTTTAGTAAGGAGGTAATATAAAAGAGGATCTTTAATGAAGGCCTTCAGGGGCAGTTATGGAAAATGTCCACAAAAAACCATCCCCTCCAGGGGTGAGCACATTTCTATAGGTTTAAGGAAATTAGCAAAATTTATAAAAAGCACTAATTAGAAGGACAAGTGGTGATGCAATTCCCCCTCAGGTCAAGCCCCTTCTCTGGAGCGCCCCTTTCAGCACTAGTTGTACTATGTCCATGAGAATGTATCTCGAAGAGTCATTCTCAGCCTTGGTTCCCAGGAAGAACCAAGAACCAGAACCGCTGGGGCCTTGTACCCCCTGGGGCTTAGAGCCCTGGAATTTGTTTTGTCTTTCTGCTTAGGGAAAGGCCATGGAAAAGTACTGGGAAAACTAGCTACTAATTCAATAGGTGACAGAGTTACAAATGTATGTGTGAAGAACACAGAGAATATGTAAAAGAAAAAAAGGCAAAACCCAAACAGCATCCCCCTCTAACTCAGTATATTCCATGAGTCTGTGATCTCAGCAAAAATTTCAGGAAGCAGCATCTCAATGAAGTTGGAAATGAGCAACTGAGGTCCTAAAGAATTAAGTATATTACAGGATTTCCCAGCAGAAAGTTAGTGTTGTTTACTCTGTGATTTGTCATGAAAAAAAAAAAAATTGTGTTGGAGAAGTATGCATTTAAAAAAGAGATTTTAAAATAGAGATTTCACCATAAAACAAGAGAGATTTTCCAAAGGGCCAAGATCACCAGCTCATCGAGGGAAGGTTGTGACAGCCAAATCAGCCAGCTGTTAACGCACGCCTTGATCCACCGTGCCAGAACCGTGGAGAAGCTGCGATGCCTCTGCCGTAAGGACGACAGAGGAAAAGGCTTTACCGCCCTGAGCCCCTGGTCTCCCTCGGAGCTGCTCCCGGGGGCAGCCGGCCCGCACGCCGACACAGCGCTCCCTGGCACCACACTGGCCCCTCCGGCCCCCGACCAAAGCGGGGGACCCGCCGGGGCTGTTACGAGCGGCGTGGCATCTCCCCTGCCCTTCTGTGCGGAGGATGGGGCTGCTGGAGCAGGGCAGGAGCAGAAGAACTGCCCTCTGCGACATGTCCCGGCAGGACCGGGCGATCCCGCCCCGTCGCTGAGGAGTTGCACCATCCCGGGGCGGCGCAGCTCGCCGGCGGAAGGCGCGGCTCGGCAGGGTCCGGGCCGCCGTCGGGGCACGCTGAGGCTCCTCAGGGGCCCGGGGCTGCTCCTCCACAGTCGCGCCCCTGCAACATCTCCGCAATCCCGGTCCGCGCTGGGCGTCCCGCCCGCAATCCCGGCCCCGCACTCCGGCTGCCGCCCCCGCCGCGCTGCCACGTCCCCGCCCGGCGGGGCCAATGGGCGGCGGCGCCAGGTGTGTGTTACCTGCACCACGTGGGCCGGGGTGGGCAGGTGCTGCCGCGGCCCCGCGCAGAAAAGCTCGCAGCCATTGCGCCTTTCCCAGGAGTGCAGTTAGTGTGGGAGCGGCTGCCACCCACCTCGGGGAAAAGGGGGTGGGAAAGAGGGGGAGCCGTGCGCCTCCCCCACGCCAGGTCCTTGGGGAGTGAGGCTGCAGCTAGGGGTTCTACCGCTTGGGTCTCGCTTGGAAGCGCCTGGGGCAAGGAAAGTTTCCGGCTTCTTCTCTTTCCCCGCTTCTCCCTTTCCTTCTTTTTATCCTCTCTGCTGGCCCGGTGGCACGATGACGGCGTCTCCCGACTACCTGGTGATTCTCTTCGTGACCACGGCGGGCACCAACGGGGCAAGGTTGGGCTCAGACGAGCGAGAGCTGCTCCAGCTCCTGTGGAAAGTGGTCGACCTGAGGAGTAAGGAGGTATTTTCACCCGACAGGGGAGCCCCCCGACCTGCTGCTCCCCTTGGCGCCTGCCATGCTGGATGCGGGCAGGACGGTCTCGGCGCTGGGCTGGTAGTGGGTGTCCCAGGCTGGAGCAAGCTCTGGTGGAGGGTCGGGGCTGGTGCTGCAGGTGGGGACTTTCAGCCCGGAGAGCTGACTCACCCCCTCCTCTGCTTTCTCTGGAGCTGGGGCACCTGCATGACGTGCTGGTCCGGCCTGACCACACAGAACTGACGGCTGAGTGCCAGGAGATCACCCAAGTGGATGTGGAGAGCCTGGCACTGGCTCCACCGCTGGAGCAGGCATTGAGACAGGTGACACCCCATAACTGGCCGCGAAGTGCCGGTCTCCTTTGAGAGCTCCCCCGTGGGGTAGAGGTGGTATCGTCATCGGCTTATCCCCACCATCAGAGCAGTGGAGCCTGGTACGGGAGTAACACAAACAGTTGTGGGCCAGGAAGCCTCTAAGTGTAGGGCTTTGTGGGCCTTTCTCCCTTGCCTTTTCTTTATTTGCCTCGGGAAGACCTGAACCCCAAGAGAGGAAGGTTAAGGTTGGCTATTTCCCTACCCCACTCTCCTGCCATGCTGGACCCTGAGTTTCAGCTGAGGGTGAGCCCTAATCAGTGTAGGAAGAAGCCAGCTTTAGGTGCCCCCTGTTAAGGCTTGTGCTCATCAGTCCTGGGAAGATGATGGTACTGAAGCCTCTAGATAAACAAGGAAGTGTATGTGATTCCCACTGAGGATAGGGCTGAAAGCCTGTCTTCTTTCAGACATGTTTGAGTGTCAAAAAAGCTCTTCTGCCCCAATACTGCCCCGAGTCTTTGCAATCAGCTTTGTCTCATTGCAGTGCTCCTGCAAATCTTGAAAAGGATTTTCTTCTGTGGTGTGGGCTGTCTGTGCAGCCATATCTCATTAGAAGGGGGGAAAGGGGTGGTTTTCTTGTGAAGAGATTTATCGTGGAAGTTAGCATGTGCTTAGCTAGTAAGAAACAAATCTATAGAAGTGAAGGAGTAGGCTAATATGAAGAAGAATTCCAGCTCTGTGTTCCTGCTGCCCAGGAATAAATGTTACCAACTGATGACACTGCCTAGGGGTGCCACTCTGATCTCTCTAACATGTATGTATTTTCTTGTTCCTGCCAACAGTTTAATCAGTCCGTGAGCAATGAATTGAACATTGGTGTAGGTACTTCTTTCTGTTTCTGTACTGATGGACAGTTGCACATTAGGCAGGTTCTACACCCTGAAGCTTCCAAAAAGGTATGTAGTTGTAGCTTGAGTCTTACTCTTAATGTGCTTTTTATGATTTCTTGCTAAACAAATCAACTTCTCTCTAGTATGAGGGAGGGTACCTCCACACAACCATAGCACAAACATTGCTCATATGTAATGTGCTTACAGGCTAAAGAGCCTGTCTGTGTGGAAGGCATATACAGTGCCCTGTCCTTATGTGGTCTTGAGATGCCTCTTTAAGTTAAATCAGAAGGAAGAGGCTCATAAATGGTTGGAAAGGAGCAATGTATTGACAGTACTTGTAGCTTCTACAGGGTTAACAGGTGGGATGTGGGATTGCTGCTAAATAATTAAGCATTTTAACCATAAACTGTTTTTTGAAGTTTTACATTCATGCCTAGTTATAGCAACTTTCAATCTCTGGGTATTGAGTTGACACTCCAAGGGCGGTGTTCATATTTGTAAGGAGCTGAACAGTAGTGTGAGGCAGGTTGTGAGTGATGATTAGTCCCGTAGTCTGGAGTTTTCCATAACTTCAGAGTTGCCAAATCACTAATAGTGTTGTGAAGTCCTGCCTGCTTTTTGTTAGTGATAGGGTTGCAGCAATATGTGAGTCTCTCTGGTTCTGAAATAACTGCCTCGATATTAATAACACCTCATTTTGTGGTTTGGTATGAACATGCTTTGCTCTGTAACTGAGCTGTTCTGCTCCTCTCATTGTACCTGACTTCTGTGCCCATCAATTTGCTGCCCCGTCTTTGAAGGGACACTGCTGCAGGTCTGTGCTCTTACAGAAGTGACACTGAATGAGCTTGGTTGTAGTACTTGTTTGTGCTTTAAGTATTGATAGTTTTGAAAGCTTAGAAGAGGAACAGTGAGCATTATTCACAGTGAAGGGACAGTTCTTATATATGTAATTTACCTTCTATGACATAAAACATGAGAAAATGTGGAAACGGATTTTTAAAATACTTTCTTCTTGGCTAATAAATTAAAACTTGTTATCCATTTAAATTATGTGAATAAAAGAAGGGACACATCCTACAATTATTTTAGTTGGTTCCGTGTCAGGGATCCTTTTTCTGTATCATAACAGGGTCACAGACAGGCATCAAATCTTTATCAAAAATCTTCTGTTGCTGTTTTGTTAAGAATGGCTCATTTGAAATTTGCTTTGTGTGCCTGTAGATTAAGTAAACCAGATGGTTGAGCCTTGTAATAGTTTTTTGATGAATATCCTAATGCAGGGATTGGAGTGTGGGCTCACTAAGATCTGGATAGGGAGAAATCTCTAGGCTCTTGAGAAGATGTTTATTTCTAAGATATCCATTCTGAAGCTATCTAGCAACTCCTTGTATTCAGAGAATGTATTGGCATCAGACATTCCAAAAGAACATATACGAAGTACAGAACTTCATTTCACATCAAGGAAAAAAATCATGCTAAAACCAGAGCAGGAAATGTTGGCAAGCCCATCTACATTTTCATAAGTCTTTAAAGAGTATCATTTGCCTAATACACCTGTCCATATGCTAAGATAAGCTCTAATGTTCTCATAGTAGAATTTGTTTTAGAGCCTAAACTGTGTTCTTTGGGCTCCCAAAATGTGCTTTCACATAGGCTGCCATCTGTTATAATGCCAACATGGTAACTAGTTGTTAAATCCCAGAAAGCCTTTATCTGCAGTCTAGAAAAGCCTTGCAGGCAACAAACAGCCAAAAGGAATATGTAGTATTCTGTCTGGGGTGAAGAGCTAGCTGAAGGAGTAAGGGTTTGCATTGGTTTTAACAGCTGCCCCCAAGACTTCTCCATGTCTTCTCCTTTCCGCTCCCAAAAAAATTAGAAGCATGTGGTAGATGTAGTGGTGGAGCAAGAGGGGTTTCATTGACTTCTAGTGGGCTGCCTAACTTGCTTCTGGCTTTGTACGCTGCAGTTAAAGCAGTTACCATGCATAGGCTGACAACCTCTGCACCATGTCAAACCCTCTTCTGCACAGTCATATTTTTTATTTGTTGGAAATAAATATTTGAAATGTGACTATTCTCTGAAAACAGCCTTTTCTATAAACTAAAATATCTGCTAGTCTTGTGAAATTTGCGTAATTCTACAAACTGAACTGACTACTCTCTGGCTTTATACAGTTAAAATTGCAATCAAGAATTGATGATAAATGTTGCAATAAGAGGCATTTGCTCTACTACATATATATTGGATTTGAAGCTCTAGTAATAATGGCAAATGTTTCTCTGGCAGTGCAAAAGCACATTTCTCTTATTAAACAATATAAAGAGAAACTTTTTTTTCTTAAACAGCTATGACCATACTTACCTGGCTATGAAGAGCAATCTGTAGCAAAGATTGTTTGTGTTTCCTATCTATTATAAAGATATTGTTAGAAAGTTTTGTACCTATACACAACATAGGTTAAACTCACCCTAATTGACAGTGGTTACTTTGTTCCTTTTACAGAATATTTTACTGCCTGAATGCTTCTACTCCTTTTTTGACTTGCGGAAAGAGTTCAAGAAGTGTTGCCCAGGCTCACCTGAAGTTAGCAAACTCGATGTTGCAGCCATGACAGAATGTATCCTTTTAAAGTGATGGTGTCTGCTGCTGTTACAGTCTTGGCTGAATTTTAGGACAGAGGTGTATGAGTAATGCTTGCAACACATGTTTAGGGGTGGTATAATTTTAATGAGTGACTCGGAGCTGTACTTAGTTTTCTCACAAAGATAAAGATAAAAGCATATGAGGGTGAATGCTTCCCTGGAGAAAATCCTGTATTTCTTCTTGACTTCTGTATGTTTTCTTTACCATCTTTATATTTGTCTGTCTTTAAACTTCACAGTTTAGTGTAAGCAGCACTTTTTTTTTTTTTTTAATTGCTGTTGTGAATTGTAATATTGAAGTCTGGGGGTTGAGTTTTATAGCATCAGTTAGATTTTTATTTTATATTAGGCAAGAGCAAATGTTAGGAGACCACCTTAATTTTCAGGAGAGGAGATGGTTATTCTTGGTGTGACTGAATAGTGAATCTCTAACACAGGGATGCTGTTGCAACATGTGGTATTCAGTCTCATAGAAGGTGCACATGCTACACCTCACAGGATGAGGTTTGGCTGGCACCAAGATGCAGTCAGTAGTATGTTTCCATTTTCAGTGATAGAGATGTCTAGAATTGAGTTCTGAATAGTCTGAAGGGGTCTGTAACCCCATCCTGTCTGGCTCTTTCCTAGTCTGAACTTGAGAGCTGAAGCTGTGATCTGGCCATGCCTTTTTCCCTGGCAGTCTCCCCTCTTACTGCAAGTTTCAGTCCTTATCCCAAAAATATTGCTGGACACAGAGCTACTGAGCTATTGAAGTAGTGGTCACAAAAGTCAGGTATCAAGGAGGAATAAAGGAATTTGAGATGTTCATCTTTGGTATTGGTGGTTGATGTTGCTGCTATTGTTTTTAATAACTTGTCTTCTGACTTGCTTATTGTGTCCATGGAGTGGTTGCCATTAAGAGGTGATGTCTGTGGCTTCAGGAAATTTTTAGGCTTTCTCTGCAGAACTAGTCTTGCCTGGGCTTTGTACCTGTTGGGGGCATGAAATACTCATATGGGGTGGATTTTTGTGTTTAACCATTCTGCTCTGCTTTGTTATCTGCAAATTAAGATTACTCTTAGCTAATGAAGGGGCAAAAATTATTTTCCCCCATATTCTGAAGGAAAGCAGTACACTTAGAATAGGATTTTGAATCTTTATGTAGAAAAGTGAAATAAATGCTGTGGTGCATTGAAACTGGATGATGGAACCTTCTTGAAGTTATGGTCAAAAACTTAATACATTTTTTAGGGAATGCTTTCACATGATCTGGAGAAAGAAAAGACAATGAGCTACTTCAGCTGTTTCAGAGAGTTGCCCTTGTTTTCTCCTTATGTGAATGTCTGGGGTATGCCTTTCCACTGTGGAAGGAGTTGTATGACTGTAGCTGCCTGGAGTGTCACTGGTCAGCTAGGGCATGGTGATGGACTGTGTATTCCCTGCCTGCTGGGAGAGGGGGGCAGACCACCCTGTGTTACCTGACTGTCAGGAAGTCTCTTGACAGTCAGGTAACTGTCAGGAATTAGAGTTAGTGCTGCCTGAGAGTAGTTTTGGCAATTGCCAGTAATATTTTCTCCAAGTTCCTAGAAGCTTAGTCTATTCAAATGCACTCAGCTTGAGTCCAAGTTCTGGATAAGATAGGTTTATATACCTTAAAAAGCATAACTTCATTCTGGTCTTGCATTTATTTTTGTGGCTTATTTTGTTTTGTAACTGCTGAGGCTCTTATTTGTAAACTTGCTATGTTTATGCAACATGGCTAAAATCAATTGTCTCTCCCCTATTATTGTGGGACCAGAAGATGTAGAGACCAAAAATAGTAAAACAAGTTTTGTTCTTCTTTTTTGATAAATATGATAATTTTCTTTCTCCTCACCTTGCTGAAATGTATCAACCTAATCTCCTCGGTGTCAGAAGCTGCATAGGTTAATTGCCCTTGTAGGCCTGGACATGTATGTGATGTTTAGGATAAAAAGATTGTTTAAGCAGGTGTGGGGTCTAAAGACTAGTTCCATAAATTGTGTGCAGAGTTGTTTAGTTCTTCTTCCTTCATGTATGGATGTGCTGCGGTGTGGACAAAAAACCAAATCAGAAATAAATACAGTAGGTCAAAATGAAGCTGCGGATTAGCACATAGAATCTGATCAAGCTTTTTAATTCTTGTAGAAAGTGCAACTTCTTGGCCTCATAGCTAAAGAGAGTCTATGAATCTTCCATGATTTCTGCCACAGGAACTATAGTGTGCCAAATAGATTAGCATTTGGTGAGGATGGAAGGTTTAAGTATGGAGCTAAGGTACTGACTAGATATTTGAGACTGGCATTTACAGACTGGTAGAAGCATGAATAGAAGGATTTTTGGGCACAGCCCTTCATGTACTTACATCTCCATTTATATGTGTGTAGCCTGGTTCTGATCAGTAGGAGGAAACTTTTACTGTATGAAATAGCTAGGAGAAAGTTGGGTGTTAATCTACAGTCATTGAAGTTACTAAATTCTTCAACAGCTTTTGTTTTGATGGGTTACTTTTGATCAAACAACAAATTACAGGTAAATGAGGAATGTACACAGCTGTTCCCAGCTGTCAGGGGAGATAACTTCCTACTGCACAGTCAATTCCAGATACAGATTTCAGTATACAGTACACTGGATTGTAGGTGCTTGGCTAAGTATTTCTTGCAGACAAGGCAAGCACAATCTTGTAAAAGAGCATGGAGGTAATAGACTGAATAACTGGCTGGGTTTTTCTTCCTTTAGAAAGTACTTTGTGGACTTACTCTTTCATGAGGCTACTTGAAATTTGTGTACAGCAATGAAACCATGCCAAACTTAAGAACTCAGGTGAAAGCTTTACAAATCTTTACTCCCAATCCCTGCAAGAAGTTATACATTTCACAACAAACAGCCACTCATTTATTTTAGATAAAAGTAATGTTTAAAATGCTATGAAATTCAAGGGACCAAGGCAGAACTGAGACTAGTTGTAATTATCTCTGAGTACTACTGCTGCCTAACTCAGTGTCAAAACAGTTCTTGTGTATGAGACAGTTTTCTGGCAGACTTTGTCAGAATTGTGTAAGTGTAATGACAGCAGGACAATTATGTGAAATTTTGAGTAACAAAACTTGAGGGAAGTGATCATGTTCTAGCAGAGAAAAGGACTTGGGTCTGTCGACTTTTTTTTTTTTATGTGTAAGCATACAAAAGGAGCAGGGTTGTTCTTGCACCCTCTGTACCTCCCATACTTGCTACACTTCTTGATTTGCAAAGCTTGCTGAGCCAGTTTTCACCCTGTGAGTGCCTTCAGGGTGGAGTGAATAAAGCTTGCATGACTATTCCTATTAGGTTTGCAGAAGACTCATCCTTTGCCTCGAGATTGGGTGTGCAGAAGCTATTAAATGGCAAATAGCTCTTGCTTCCTCCAGTACTTGGTTTGCTTCATTCACTTCTGAACTGGATGTGTGAGGGTAACTTCTTACTAGGAGTATCTGCCAATGTTGTCAGTAGAAACTCAGGGGCACTCCAGAACAGCTTGTTTAATGTACTGGGTATTGTAGGACTGAAACTTGATTGATTTGTTTGGGTTTTATTGTTTGGTTTGTTTTTATGTTTCTACCTGGGTGTCTTGGAAACAATGTGGAGCACAATTATAACCAATAGTGCTTAATTCTGACAATAAAATGCCCGTAATTGGGTATTAGGTGAGAATCTTGGATATTATTTGTATTTCCTGTGATAGTACTCCAGAGCTGGGTAATAATATAATATTACCTTTATGCAAAGTTTTATGTAGAAAGATGTAATCTTCTGTCTAAAGGGACTTTAAATAAGAAACAGAACAAAGGGGAAAGGATCAGTGCAGAGCACAATTGTAATGATGTTTCATGTCATCTCAGGTTAAGTTAGTTATTCAATGAGAAAGGAGTTAAGAGACAGTGGGAAGGAACAAGTCTTGAAAGACACTGGCAGTGAGTGAAGCTGTGGTGATACATCTGAGGAAATAATTTAGAAACTTCTTCCATGTTAGAGAAGATATATATTCTCTATCTTCCCTAATATAGAATATACCTTTCCTTCCTGCTCCCTTTAACTTGCTGAGTGTTGTGGGAGGTGGTACCACAGCTGCACACCAAGATTAAGAAGTTCCTTGTTTCCCATCCTGCCTTATTTGGGACTGTCTTTTGCTTGTTGCTTCATTAAGAATATACATGTAGATGCTACTGCATATATTAGCTCTGGACAGCCATGTCTGGTTTCTAGCACTCCTTTAAATGTGAACTTGGATTATCCCCTGTAATTGTCTTTCTTCAATTGCCCAGGAGAAGCATCCCTTAAATATAAATGTACAGAAACATATATGTGGTCTCCTATCCCTTCACGGAACAATTAATGGGGTTTATAGACTGTTTCATTTATATTTTTTCCCAAGTGCCATAATTTCTAGTACCTCTGTCCATAGGTGTCTACCTCTGTGTAGTCAATCTTGTTCATTAAAGAACATGCTAAGTAAAAAATCTATATTCTAAACATGCAGAAAATGATCAATTTTCTTCTCCAATCTTGCCTAAAAGCTTGCTTCTAACTAATCCAAGGTGAAGGTGTGAGGTTATGCCTGCAATAATGTTGATGACTTACTTCCTCCTCTCTGCTGTATTTATATTTCTCTAGAGTTTGGCACAACTGACTCCCTGTGTCTGACAACTGGTACCAGCTTCTGTTGGCACTAGAGCATTTTCAGGAACTGCTTCTCCTGTGGACCAGTGTTTTCAGAAAGCAGTTTCACTGAAGAAAATTATTATGGGGTGGGGTCCTTGTTTGTTTTCCTTGTGTGATGGCTTCTCTTTAAATTCCTGCCCCTTTCACATTGCTGCATTCACATTCCCCTCTCTGAAGGGGAATGATCACTTGTAGGGATCTTTGGCTCAGCACAAAGGAAATATTGAAATGTCTTTTCAGTTCTGACTGCACAGTCTAACAGCCAAGCACATGTGTATGCATGTCCCCTGCTGGAATAGCTATTGAAACTCCTGCCCCATTTCTGTTGACTTGTGACAGAGGAAACACATTTCCAAAATCTTCGTAAAACTTGGTCAGGCAAGACCAGGGTTCCAACACCTGCACCATCATCAGCTTCTGGTTCCCTCTATGAATGGCAGAGGCTCTGCACAAGCCCAGTGTGGAGCTGGTAAGTGCTACAGGGGGAACAGTGTCAGGAAAGTGAGGAGGAGCACTACTCTGCTCTGATACACAAGGTGCCCATAAACATCTGTGTGGTGCTGCTTAGGCAGACTCTCTGTCAGAGTCTGTTTGTGGGTTATTTTTCTTTCCAACCCCCGCCTTTCTGGGGGCAGAGGTGGTAGTGAGCTTGAGCTTGTTTAAAGCTTCGGAAGAGAGACTGTGATTAAGAATTTTTTTGTTGTCATAAATAGTCGTAATCTTTTAAACCATGCTTTGGAGTTGCTCAGGCTTTTTGGCTTGGTTTTTAAAAAAACTATTTGATGTTTGCAGTGCTTTACCCCAAAGAAGGTACTAGGAGGGGGGAGGGTAAAGGCAGTGACTAGAAAACTATTTATAGTACAACAGTTGGAGGAGAGGAATCACTGGTTTTTAAACCAAAGTATTCTGGTTTTTAAACTAAGATAATTCACTTTAACTTCAAATGTTCTTCTAAGACTAAGCATCATCCTCTCACATACTCCAATGCACACTTAAAACCAACAAAGCTTCAAAATCAAATTAGCCTGAAGTGTATTTTGTTGGCCCAGTAGCTTTTCTTTCCTTGCTGTGGAAGAGGAATGCATTAATTCAGTTCAAGTTATTTTTCATCTTGCAACAAGATGACTGTTAAACAGTTTTTAAAAAGTCTGTTTCTGTAGGATGTCTTGCTGTCATCCTATGAATAATAGGGAAGACCTTATCTCACAAAGAAATTTGTGCTGGCTCACCTGTTGATGAGATGATACAACAAAGCTGGTATGAGGTGTTTGTTTCTAACATAAACTGTTCTGTTCCCTGCACTGCATGTAGGCATCTGACAATCAAATGTTGCTCAGCTCTAGGTGGAG
The DNA here is from genome assembly GCF_015832195.1 of Motacilla alba alba. Lineage (NCBI taxonomy): Eukaryota > Metazoa > Chordata > Aves > Passeriformes > Motacillidae > Motacilla > Motacilla alba. The sequence goes on from NC_052017.1 coordinate 128,339,050, forward strand.
AAAGCAGGTTTCCTCTTAAAAGAGGAATGCTATCTTGGACTATGAAGCAACCTTTGAACATCATAGTGAGGGCTCTGGTGCATTTGAAATGTATTTAATATAGTCTCTGGGGGGCATATGGGCAAATTGGTGCCCTTGGCTGTTTGCAATGCGTTGCATTATTGTACCTCTGTGTCAGTATGGGTCTTGTTTAAGAAACTCTCATTTTTGCTCTGAAGTCTTGATGCAAACTAATAAAGTAAGTAAAAAGTGCAACACTTATTCCCAGATTTCCTTATTTTTTATTCTTGATTACATTTTTTACCATTCAGTCCTCAAAGAAAAAGAGTGAAGGGGACCTTTTTAAAAATTTGCTTCATAAATAATGGAGTAGAATTGCAAATAATCTTGCAGTCTTGTTGCCTGGTGTTGGAGAGGGGCAAATATGATGGAAAGCAGGAGATACCATAGTAAACTGTTTACAGTTGTCTGAAAAAAGATGGTCTTTCTAAGATGTTTCTGGAACAGGATGCTTCCTGCTCTCTATTGCAGTCATTTCCACAATCCTTTGGACTGAAGCTATGGGTTGTGGGGCTCTGTTTTGCCCCTTGAAAAAACACATGACTGGTGGACTCTAACCAGATTCTCAAAATGCTTCTGTGCAACAAAACTTGGGTTGCAACTTCTAATAGGCAAGGTTTAGACAAGGTGTCACTTATGAATTTTGTTGAAGTGGTAAGATACTTACTCTGCTTTGGGATTTACCTGGTCAAAAAGCATGTGGTATATCCCTCAATTTCTGGAGCTTTTAGCTGATTGTTTGCTTCTTCTCCTGCCCCAAATCTTCCCCTGAAGATTAAAGAGGATGTTGATTAAGGAGGACAGGGCTCCTGTCTCTTCCACATGCAGCAGTGTATCTGTCAAACATATATTAAGGACATGTATTTAATATGTGAGGTCTCATGTCCCCAGACACTTTCTCCAGTGACCTTACAGTCCCACAGGTGGCAGTAACTAGAGGCCAAGGCAGAACAGCTAATGTATCCCAGCAGGGAGATGGATTAAATATTCCCCTAAGAAGCAACATACGAGGACAACATGAAAGTGTGTTGCTCTAGCAGGAAACCAATGAGTAATCTGTTTGGTGATGATTGACTTAACTCCAGCAAAAAGATTTAAATCTTGACAAGAACAGTCCAGCATTTCCCTATGGAGCGTCTCAAGTTGAAGATATGGGGAATATTATTTTAACATTAATATCTGAACCATACAGTAAGTGATTATGATGAATGAGTTTTCTTTGTTCCTTCTTTGATTTTGCTGCCTGTCCTGTACATGGACAAAATAGGAAATAACTTGTGCTGTATTTCATAGATCACCGATTTTCAGATCCAGAAAGGGTGAACTACAAATTTGAAAGTGGGCCTTGGTAAGTACTTTCTCCCTCTTCTTGTTGCACATGTTTCAACCCCCACCAGTTTTTATTTAAGGTGACTGTTAGGATCAGCTGTACTTCTTTCTTCCTAATTTGCCGATAGCGGTTACCATTATATTTATTTACCTTCCCACTGCTATGGGAATTGATTAGATCCTTCAAGTGGGAAAGGGAACAGGCAATCTATGATCAGATGCAAACCTGTTTTCTTGTTAGGCTTCAGTGTTGCCTGTTAGCTGCTGAGAGTTCTGTGTTCTGCTAATAAGTGCTTATAATGGGTACTAAGTGTGTTGTGCTATTAACAAAGAATGTAAGCAGTGTTTCAGAAATAACCCCCTTAGTTACTAACTCTTGCACTCTTCCTGCAATTTACTACACAGGTACTGCATATACATATTTTTTTTTAATAGGGAAGAAACACTTTCATAAAGATTTTGTGCCAGGAATACTGTGCTACCACTCAGTTGTTTAATCTATGGTGATTCTTATTCCCAAATATGTTTTAAACATAAAGCTTTATCTGCTTTTTATGTTTGCTTTGTTGCTTGGGTAATTGGTTGTGGTTTGTTTTTAGTGTAACTGTTTTTTCTGTGCATAAATGTGGGGTTTTTTCAGTGGTTTTCTCAATGATTTCTCTGCAATATCACAAGATACTAGTGTTAAACTGACCTTATTTATATTCCCATCTTATACAAACACTTCCCTCTTTCAGATTAAGGATCTGTCATAATGGCAGGTGATGCTTATACTTTTGAGTCAAAAGTAAGAAAAAATGCAACATTGTCAGAAAGTATCCAGAGCTATGTTCAGTCTTGTTCTAAGCTTTTTCCTTTTCACTAACAAAATTCTGGGATGAAGTGGAAGATGCACAGTGTATTTGAGATAATGAGAAGTACAGAACTAGGAGGCAAGGGGGAACAGTTTGAGACAGACAGCTACAGAAAGGCCACCTGAGAAATTAAAATGTGGGTGAGAAACATGACCCACCAGGCATACCACAGCCCTTTTGTATGTGGGAGTCCTCTACTACTGAACAACACTTCATCTACTTAATCAATCACTTAAGCTCTTTCTGCAAAAAAGCTGTTCCTGCGATAACCAGAAAGGCAGGCTTGGGTAGCTGTGAGGTTTTGTTGGACTTGACACTTTCAAGAAATAAGAGAACAAAAGGGACTGTAGTAATGACCAATTAAACCTGCCTTTCTGTGGCTAAGCTATTCCCATGCTAAGCAGCCAATGTAGCCTTTAGCTATGTTAGTCTCTAGTGGCACAGTGATGGCCTCAACCAGCAGTGTTAAGACTTGACTTTTCAGGCCAGAGTCCTATGTGTGCTGAGTACAGCCCTGGACAGATTTGGTCTTGGCTTGTGACTAGTTCTTATACACTGTCACAGCAGAAATAATAAGCACTAATCTCTGTTATATCTAATTGTTCTGCTTCAATTTCTACCTAGCTAGATTGGAACTGCAGGTACTTGATTTTTATACAGTAACCCTCTTCAGATAATGGAGAAGAACAAATGATGTCAGGAAAGGGAAGTTAATTGGGAATGTGACTGAAGAGATGACAGCTCAAAGAGTAAATGTGGTAAAGCAGGAAGGGGAACTTGGAAAGGGGCAACTTAACAAAGCAAACTCTCCCTTGGAAAGACTTGTACAGTAGCTTTCAATTGTTGGTGCCACTTGGGCCTCACTGCCTTGGCATCGCTATCCAGCAGACATGGAGCAGGGACAGAAGCCTGTTCCTGGAGTATAAATGACAAGCAGACAGGTTGGTATGTGGCAGATACTAGAGGCAGATGTCTCTGCATTGCTACTTCTTTCTGTGCCTGCAGCAGCAAGATGGAACTTGTGGATGACAATGCTGTTATCAGAGCAAGAGGATTGCCATGGCAGTCGTCTGACCAGGACATAGCGAGATTCTTCAAAGGTCTAAATATTGCCAAGTTAGTAGTGAAGAATTTACTTGTACATTTGTAGCTCTTCAGCTGCATAGGTCATGGAATTTCATCTCATTATTTAAATCTTGCAGAGGCGGTGCTGCACTCTGTCTCAATGCCCAAGGTAGGAGGAATGGGGAGGCTCTTGTGAGGTTCGTAAGCGAAGAGCATAGAGATCTAGCACTACAAAGGCACAAGCATCACATGGGGAACCGATACATAGAGGTGGGTGACATGGTGGGCTTTGAAATCCTCTTCTCGAAACGAATGCAAATTACATGCCAATCATGTGTTCCTTTTTTTCTCTTTAGGTATACAAGGCAACAGGTGAAGACTTCCTTAAAATTGCAGGAGGTAATTTTTAGGGGATGAAAAGGGATGGTTTGTTCCATCAGCATCTCTAACTTCTGGCTGCAAACTGCTCCTCTTGAATGTGGCCCTTTTTTCCGTCTTTAAGCAAGAAGTTGGCTGGAGTATTGATTGTTATGTATTCTGCTAGCATCAGTCCAAGATGTTCCATGATTTATCCATCTGCCTCTCTTCCACGTTCTTGCCGTTTTCAAGCAGCCTGTCAATTAGGATTTGATTGGGCAAAGTGATCTTGTGTATGAACTTGATTTGTTAGGTCATCTTCATGATAGTGGGATTCTAAATGCTATTGATTGTTGAAAAAATGAAACTGGAGTAGTTTTTGAAAACAATGTAACTGCTGTTGCTGTGGAGGCTTGCACATAAGAACAAACAGATATCACTGTGTAAATACAAGGGATTTTCTTCAAATCAAATCTTTGCCTCAGACTTAATGGGGAGAATTTAGGGGAAATACTTCTTTAAGGGGAATCTTGAAATATTTGCTGACAATTCAGAGGCTGCAAAGTTTGCTCTTCAAACTCTCTCTTGATCTCTTTTCCTTCCCCTTTGTCTGCAAGCATACAAAATTTGAATTATGAGCCAATAAGCCGTTTTATTTGCAATACTACTTTAAGTTCCTCTTTGCTTCCTGACCAAGATTTGGGCTGAAGTTTGTAAGTGACTAACTAGAGATCTGAGGTTGAGGTTTCAGAGTGGGAGATGCTGTTAAGCTGTCAACTGCATAGCTAACTGATAGGTTTGGAAGTAGTAATGCCATTCAAAGGAAAGACATTGTACAGTGACATTTGTGAAGAGTGGTGTGTCTGGTACAACCAAACTTTGCAGAATGAGAGCTGTAAGTGAAAGGACTGTATTAAGATATGAATTTGGTTAGCAGCTACCTTTGAATAAGGTAGTGTTATTAGCATCACTGGTCTTCTGAAGGTACTGAAAGTAGAATTGTCAGACTTTGACAGTTCTGTTGGGATAGGATGAAATCCCTGAGCTGTTTTCAACCTGCTCTTCCCAGCTTTCTTTCCCAGGATAATGATCTGGGCACTTAGTTGCCATATATTGTGGCTCCAGGGCACACCAGAGGTATTCCACAGTTACACAAGGGGCACAATAGTACAAGTCCTGCTCACACAAGAGATTGACAGATTGTGCTTTCCTTGAGCTGTGAATGTTGCAAGTACTTCCTATTTTTCCTTTGAATAAAGATCAACCTCCTCTAAATGATGGGGTAACATTATTCTACTTTAATGGGAGGTGTCCTTTACAATATATCTGGTTTATCAGAGGGTCATCTTTCCTGACTTTAGAGGCAAATATTGTTCTGCCTGCTCAAAAAACACTTGTGGAGAGGATGTGGCTCTGCTCCTGATTTTTATATACTAGACTGAAGTGCTTCTGTCCTTTTTCTTGTTAAAGGTACTTCCAATGAGGTTGCACAGTTCTTGTCAAAAGAAAACCAAGTGATTGTCAGGATGCGAGGTCTTCCTTTCAATGTAACAACAGAAGAAGTGCTGTCTTTCTTTGGCCAGCACTGCCCTGTAACAGGAGGAAAGGAAGGAGTCCTGTTTGTCACTTACCCTGACAGCAGGCCAACAGGGGATGCCTTTGTCTTGTTTGCTTGTGAGGAATACGCACAAAATGCACTGAAAAAGCACAAGGATTTGCTGGGGAAAAGGTACATTGAACTTTTCCGGAGCACTGCAGCAGAAGTTCAGCAGGTAGGTGCAAACCTTTCAAGCATTGCCTTTTTGTAGTCCAAACTTCTATGCTGGCAGTAGAGGAAGAAAATAATGCTGGGCCTTGACTTGAAAGCTTCTTTTACCTTTTCTCACTCTTGACTCTTGCTGGAATGAGTATTGCCTGAATTTCTGTGAGACTCTGCTTCCTTGAATTGTAAGATCTTACGGTATAGGGAAGTTCTCAATCATATACAGCCTTTGGGACTTTGGCTTCCAATAGCTTTGTAAAATGTGGATGTGGGTCTTGTGCTTTACACTATATATTCTGAATTTGTCTAAGTCCAGTGATGATCTATTCAGAAGTGTTTAGCATCAAATCTAAGGTAAAAGAGCTAAAAGATTTATCTTTAGTTAGTGACACAAAAAAAACAGCGGACTGTTTAAGTCTCCAAAAATATTTGCAGAACTTCAGTTGATGTACATACCTTTTAGAATCATGTCTAGAAGTTATCATCTGTGATGCAAATTGTAACCATGTCATTGTATCCAAGAAATTATGCAGCTCTGCTCTCCCTAATATGTAGAGCTTTCAGTGTTTTGTTTAGAAGGTGACATTAGTGATTAGAAGGCAGAGCCACTGTGCTCACTTGTCATTGCATTTTTCTCAAGTACTCTCATATGTTTTTGTGTAGTAAAACCTTCTGATAGCTGTATAAATGCAAATAAATATTAATCTTGCTCAGAGAGAGTTCAGGAGTAGTGATTGAATATTCAGGCAACTTTTCACCAGACAGGATTTTTGCCATTAAAATTATTAACAAGAAATCTCAAAGTGTAAGTGTCACGGGGACTGTGACTCAGTGATGCTCCTAATGTTTCTTGAATGGACTATGGCAAGCACAGTTAGGGATGTGTGGAATGAAGTGAAATGTGCTTCTAGTTCCCAAACTCTCCTAAATTTTTGCAGAGGGGATGTTTTTGGATAGAAGTGTCATCATGACTCGGTAGAATGTTTTAGAATAGTTTCACAATAAAAATACTGTAGATATACAGGTTTCATGTTCTAAGATCTCTATTCAGACTTGCATTATCTGTTCCAGCAAATTTCCCAAAACAAAATTGTTTTTCAAGAAAAAAAGAACCCAAAAAAATTTTAAAACAATAGCATGACTATCGTAGAACTACCATAGAAGTCTGCAAGTGTCTGAGCTTAAACCACAGCACAGTGCTTAGAAATCAGATATTTTACAGTTAATATTTATATCTAGCTCATTTGTATCTTAAAATACTCTCCAGAGTGAAAACAGTGGCATTGGGGTTATGTTTACTCCTAAATTGAAGAAGGAGTAAGGAGGCTTCTGTAATCTGTTTTTGTTTTGCACAGGTGCTGAACAGGTACTCTTCCACACCACTCATTCCTCTCCCAACACCTCCAATTCTTCCAGTATTACCTCAACAATTTGTGCCTCCCACTAACATCAGAGACTGCATACGTTTGCGTGGTCTTCCCTATGCTGCTACTATAGAGGACATTCTGGAGTTCCTGGGAGAGTTTTCTACAGATATTCGGACCCACGGAGTTCACATGGTACTAAATCACCAGGTTGGTAGGCAACATGCTTCTAGCCACTCTGCCAAATGCTTGTATATATGAATACAGTCCTGATGATGATATCCATAGGGAAGCACCTTTGGGACTAGCAGTAATTGTATTAATGTGCCTCCAGCTCTCCTCTAAAAGTGTACTGGCAATAGATGACTTGAACCCTGCTGTGCCAGCTGCTGCATTTGCTGTAGAGTGGTTTCTTTCACTGAGATCCATGTGCTGAAAGCTAAGCCAGTCTGGCTTGGTGCTCCCAGAATAGCAGCCATGATCCTGACCTGTGGGAGGCTTGAAGTGAAGAGTTGCTCAACAGTGTGCATGATTCCTCTTGTACCTGGTGAGAAGTGCCATCAAAACACAAGTGTGGGCAATGTTAGCTTTCAAAGGAGTGGTTTGTCCCTGCCTTGCTGAACAATGTGCCACAAGTATATTTGTGGACAAATGTGACTGCAGCCTTCTAGAGACAGGAATTCCCTTGTCAAAAGTCAGAAGGTTTTCTGTGTTCTTGCTTTCTTTAAACAGTCACAGCTAAGCACCAAGATTAACAGCTCATTGATGTGTATAAAGTGTCATTTGTGAATGTCTTTGCCATTGTTTTCTGGAAGCAGTTTCTAAGAGAGCCTTTTAGACAAAGGATCTTGTGCATTCTTCTGATCTTTATCTTTCTATTCTTGTGACTCCATGGAGATGCTCTGAGTGGTTCAATGGAACAAACTGATTAAAAAACTATATAAAAATTATGGCTCTAAATTCAGCCCATTTAGCTTGGGCTGAATGTCAATCAAAACTAAAAAATAGTTCCTGGTCCCAAGTAGGACTTCTGTGTTTCAGGAATATGGGAATGGAGAAGGGACTGTAGTTATTTCAGTACCTGTCGATCTAAAGACATTCCTGTGTCTGTGGGTACTTGAACTAGACAAGGCTAAAAAGCTGTAATGAATGTGTAGTGCTGGGAGAGACTAAGGAAAGTGCAGATATTAAAGCACAAGTAATGATTTACAGTAGTATCAGCCCTTGACAGCACTAATGAAAGAACCTGGATGAAGAAATTGGTGTGTGCATATAACCCCAAGGGCTGTCTGCTACCCTTGCCCTGCCCAAAGTTATCAGACTTTTTTTTCTCCTGAAATACTGCTTTTGCCTGACTACTAGATTTTTATCTTTCTCAAAGTTCCCAGGTTTCAGCCCTCTACTCATAAACGACTGTGTAAAGGATGTGATAATGTTGTTGTCCCCTCCAAAACGAGACAAACTGGTCCAGAACTTGAGTTAGAACCAGCTTCAGATCTCTCTCTAGTTTAGGCTTCTTCAAATCAGCAGCTGCATGTGGCTGAAATAACTCCTCCCAGTGGTGTGTCCCACTCATTTACACATAAAGATGTTTTTTTTCCTCTCTGCAAGCTTATACCACATGTTAGGCTAGTTAGTACTCTACTAAAACATCCCAGCCCACATTGGTCTTCAGAAAATAAAATTAAAAGAAATTGTTTAGCAATGAGCACTTGACTGTATTTATCATTGGATTTTAAAAATCATCGGTAATAAATGGGGACTAGATCTTCCAATTCTGCATTCATAGTAAATTTGTAAGAGCAGGTCTCAAAGCACCAAAATAATACTGAAATACTGAATTACAGTCTCTCCCATAGGTGTATTTTTTTTTTTCGATATAGATGGAACATGTTACAATGTAGCTTAATCAAAACAGGTGAATAAATACAATTGTTATCACAAGTGGGAAAAAGTTTAGAGAGGAGAGCTTAAACATGCTGATGAGTGCTCAGGATGACTGACTGTACTTGACTTTGGAGATGAATGTATTTGACTGAAGAGACTTCTTATAACAGCACAAATTATTGCTATGCTGCTCCTTCATGGAACCTACAGAAACATTTCTTTTTTGTCTGCCTTGTTTGTAGGGACGTCCATCGGGAGATGCTTTCATTCAGATGAAATCTGCAGATCGAGCTTTCCTGGCTGCACAGAAGTGTCACAAGAAGACTATGAAGGACAGATATGTTGAAGTCTTTCAATGTTCTGCTGAAGAGATGAACTTTGTATTAATGGGGGGCACTTTAAATCGAAATGGCTTGTCCCCGCCACCATGTAAGTTACCATGTAAGTTTTGCTTGGGTCTTGCCACTATGCTCTACACTGTGCGGGTAGGTATTGGAGCTGCTTTGCTGACTCTTGTCCTGGTTCTTGGCTAGCATTGTGAGATGGGGGTATTACAATAAGGTCTTTTGTCTTCAATCATCACCAGCTTGCAATCATTATTTTTCCCTTTGGTTGTAAATTATTATGACTGAAGAACTGCTTTTGCTTTTCCAGTGGCAAATTTTCCCTCCCCTCCCTGAAACTTTAATTGGTTGGGGTGAGTGGTGATTCTGAAAAGTAATTTCTTAGCCCTGCCTGGACATTAAAGAACTGTTTTGTATTTTAGCTGATCTGTACTTATAGCTTTTATCATTGCTCACAATGTATGTCACGTATGTCCGAGCATGTCAAGTAAAAGACCTTCCCCTTTCACTTCCAAAACTTAATTTGAAAAACCATAGGTAATGCTCTCCTTTGAGACTTAATCACATGTTCTGCTTTTTGAACTGCAACTGACTGAACTCTTCCTTTACGTTTTGCTGTTCACATGAAATGAAGGTTGGCTTTGTGGGAGTGAAATACACATGGCTTCTGCCTCAGAGAACTGCAGAATCTGTATTTCCTTTTAAATTTTGATTCTCAGAGCTACTAGGATGAACACTGACTTCTATGCAAACTTTTGAGGGAAATAAATACTTCAGGAGCTTAAGGGCTAACTTGCTAAGCATCTGTGCCACATAAATCTGAGCCTATGGGAAAAATAATAGTTTGCTTCCAAAATCATAAATTGCGAGGTAGTCAAGTAGTAGCTTTCCCTGTGTCTCTTATGCAAGTGTATTATTTTTGGTTGTAGATTTTTTAAGAAATGTCCTCTATATGCTAGTCAGAGCTGCCAGCACAGCAACAAACTTCCTTTGGGGTGGTTTCTTTTGAGTGCAAGTAGACCTTCAGCTAATCCTTGGGAGAGCTTTTTTCTTTCAACAAAGTATCTTGAGCAGGGGTCAGCAGTGGATAGTCCTATATGTGATGGCTGTTCCAGATGGGTTGGACCTGAGAGCTCCTAGGACAGGCTCTTGGGCAGAGTCATAAACTTTTGGAAACACACAGGTCAGTGTTCCCATTTCCAACTACAAATGCCTGTGATGTATTCCTCAGATAAGGCCTTTTGGCCCTGTCATTCCACATTTTACAATACAGTGAGATGCTGGCTGTAACTCTGAACAGTAGAATTAGAGATTTACTTTATCTAAAGCTTTATGTTCACTTCTGTGGCAATGGGGAGGAGAAGAGTTAAGCAAAGGAGGAGGATGAACTCTCATCAGTGAGAATTCATTTAGGGCCTAACATCTTGTTGAAACAGCACAAAGTACATTTTTGGCTTGGTTTTTTTTTTTTTTTAAATTTAGTGCTAACACTTCAAGCTGCAAAGCCATGACTTTTTTCACTCTGCTGTTGATTACTTGAGGAATAAGTAATACCAGGATGAAAGTCTTCTCTCTTTTGTTGAATGTTAAACAGATCTTTGTCACAGAGACTTTCTTCTTACTGTGCAGAAGTCTCGTAGTTCTTGAATGCAGACTTCATTAAAATCTGAGCCTAGACAAGCAAAATTGACCTATGTATCAGAAAGGGACCCTATTCCCAGAGCAAGAGGTGATTTTTTTGTGTATTTTTGATTTTTCTGTAGGCTGGAGGCTGGGTGTAACACTTTGTAGTCACACGCGCATTGGTGGCTCACATTTATTTTCTGTGGTGAATAAGGATGGGAAGATTGTGAAGGTTCCTGATGTACTGTGGAGTTGTGTGTGTATGGTCTTCTTAGGTCTGGAATTTCAGAGGTTCTAATCTATTTTCCATTTGCTCCCTGTAGGCCTTTCACCCCCTGCCTACTCCTTTCCAGCTCCTGCTGCAGTTGTGCCAACAGAAGCTGCTCTGTATCAGCCATCCATGCTTCTGAACCCACGAACACTCCAGCCCTCCACAGCCTACTATCCTGCTGGGGCTCAGCTCTTCATGAACTACACAGCATATTACCCCAGGTAAAGCAGAGGAGAACCCACGCAACAACGAAGAAGTCTTTTTTTTTTTTTTTTTTTTTTTTAATTGTCTCCAGCAAATGCACAAAACTTACAAAGGAACATTGTCTGCTCCGCTAAGGACTTGTGATACCAAGAACAGCATGTTTGGTATCGTGTTCAGGGAAACGATTTCAGGATAACTAGGGATTTTCCAAGTTGTAGGGTATTGCAGGTAGCAATGTTTGGGGGGCAGGGAGGCTGGTTAGTGTGTTTGTTTCATTGTTTGCTTTGTTGGTTTTTTTTTTAACCTAGGACACACATTTAAGTGGGATTTTTTTTATTATTTTTGTTTCACCTAACATTCCTCTCAAACTTACTAGTTTGCTTTGTTATGCCCTCAGTGGGAATTGACATGTGCAGAACTCTTTCCCATGTCCATAAAGAAGCCTGTGGCCCCTCTTGAGAATGGGTGGACTGGGGTCTGCCTTAGCAACTTCTGAAATACTGCCTCTTTGTGTTTGTAACAAAGTAACTTTTGACCTTTATGATGAAAACTGTTTACTTCTATGACTACATATTGTATTGAATGTATATGTAAAGCATATAGAGGCATGTGTTCTTCCTGTCCTCTTAAACACCTCTCACAAAGGGCTTTTGATTCTTTTGGATGTATTAGCTATCTGCTACAGAACAAAATCTCTGGATACCTGTTGCCCTCTGCAGTCATGAGGCCTTGGAAGGAGCCATGTTCCCTTTAAGCCATAAACCATTTCTCTGTTAGGAAATCTGCTAAACAATTCAAGTTTTTTATCTCTGCAGCAGGGACCAAATAGCTACTTAGGAAGATGTTAAGCAATATGAGCACTTCAATACCTGTAAGATAACAAAGGTTTTCTTATTACTTTATCTATATGTCTGTGAAATTACTGTTGTTTTTTTTTTATTAAAACGTTTCCTTCACTCATGAGTTACTTTCCATAATGCCTTCAATATCTGTTTTATGGTTATGATATTACCAAACTTAGCCTTGTTAATGTAAGATTAAGAAAAATAAAATTCCAAACTTGCACTGGCAATATAAAGCAAGGTTCTCAATAACAGTTCTATATTTCATGAAAACATAGTAGCAGTCATAGTCTGTGGTTACTGACATGTTTTACTTCTTAAAATTAAGAATGGACTGGCCACTGCAGGCTAAATGTCAGGCCCTAGTGATTTCTCACTGAGTTCCCACGAGTCTCATCACTGGCTGCTTGGGCTGTGGGGCATGTATGTTGGTCACAGACTGATCAGTCCCAAGCCCCAAAATATCCTTTTTGTATTCTTATCTAACTGGCAGTTGTTCACTGTTTTCAGGAAACCGTTATAGCTTCTCTGCCAATTACAAATACTGCCCTTTTAAAGAACATAAGGAAAAATTTCTGGACTCAAGTTGGGTTCTTTGTTGTGAGATTCGGTGTTTAGGTATTGCTTTTCCATCCAGAATGTTTGATCTACAGACAGTTTGTATATACTCCAATAGGTGTAGTGATTCTTTGTAGAGGATGTTTTTGGTTTGGTTTTTTGGGGTTTTGGTTTATTTTGGTTAGGTTTTTTGTTTGGTTGGGGTTTTTTTGGGGTTTTGAGGTTTTTGTTTGCTTTTTTTTGTTTTGTTTTGTTTTTCTTTAATACTTACTGCTTTTCAGGCAAAAAATAGAGTCCATTTGAAGTAGCAATCAGAACTCTCCTAAATGTAGCTTTCTGGTTCTGAAGTTTAAATCAAAAATTGTGTGCAACAGGAAAGAATGGGGTATCCTCTGTACTAAGTGTTCCATTTAAAAGCACATCCAGGAAAAGTAATATAGAGCTGGTAGGTAATGATCAGACAATGGTTCATAAATCTAACTGGTGAATATTTATGGAAATAAGGAAAACTTACTTGAGCTGCTGCCAAAAGCCTCTACAACTTGTGTTTTGCAAGGTCAAGTTGCTTTATAATAGTCCAACTCCATTTTCTGCACAGAAATCCACTTAAATGGTGGAAAGGAGGGAGATATTGGTTTGGTTTTCAGTACCTATCAGATCTCCTGAAACTCTCAGACTTGTCTTAATGCTCTTACAGGTCTGGTGATGAAACCAGTGGTGTAAAGAAATGGATGCCTTCTAAGCTATTAAAATAGCTTTAGTGAAGTCCTAATGAAAAGGAGGGAGAGCAAGTTATTCAGGATCTGTCAGTCTTTGATATCACTGTTCAGCTTGTAATTATATCTGGCAACATGTTCTGACAGCAAATCAGTGGTCTTGCTCTCTGCCTAGTCCCAAGCTTTTAAGAAAGAACAATGGGATTCATGGGAAGGAGGAGTTTTCCTTTATCTAATCCTAGGTGTTCTAGGTGCTGTATGTACATTGGAAATAACTGCACTACTTGGCAATTGCTAACACATCCCATAGAAACTTTTTACCATATACAAACTTGAAACAGGGTAAACAGTTGTAAAACAAAGTTGAATCTTATTGGATTTATTAAGTTCTGATGCTGTTGTTATCACTTTTAAGCAGTGCCTTTAAAGCCTCAAAAGTATCTGTCAAAATCCATACATGTAGTATTACATTTATACTTTTTACTTTTTTAAAAAGTATTTTAAATAGCATAGTGGAAAGAGGAGATTCTTAATTGTAGGATTCATAGCCAAAACATGATATAGAAACTGAAACCTGGTGTAGGTTCAAACAAACTGGATAAATTCCATGGCAGGAAATTCATTGTGAGTTAGTGAATACACAGAAACCACACCTGGCTCAGGAAGTCCTTGAACTCAAAATAAGTGGAAGAGCGTTCTTGTGTTCTGTCCCGTATGGTAAATTCTTGTGCTGTTGAACCAAGGTGGGTAGGTAAACTTGTTTGTTCACACCTTTGTGGGACTTGTCTTGAGAGATACAGGTACTGCTTGAGAGTGTGGGTCTGTTCCAGTGTGTTTGTCTGATAGTGGCTAAGCTGCGGTTATCTCTTTGTTGGGCCAGTGTTTACAGTTCTCTCCAATGGAGTGGTTTTAGTTAAAAGGCCTTTTTATGTGCTAAAGGTATGATTTTGACACTTGCTGCACAGGGAATTACAGGGTAATGTCTCAGTGTTGTCATGTCTGCTTATGTCCCTTCCTGCTCTGGATAAGGTATGGGTTTTCTCATTATACCTTGCAGAAGTATATACATTAGAACCTTGCAGAAGTATATATATGTGCAACATACGTATAACGCTAATATTAATGTATGCATACATGCAGATGTATGTGTAAAAGTAAAATGACGAATCTGAGCAATAACCAAGGTTAGAAAAAAGTCTTACTTGTTCTCTGTGATGCATCAGATTCTCCATAATGATCATTGTGGGGAAACAAGAGTCTTTTCTAAACATGGTTATTGCTCAGATTCTTAATGAAGCACAATTAAATTACAGGGAATTTAAAACTGGCAAACCTAGGAACAAGTGGGCGATACCATTCAGAGCTGCTGCCAGCAGCTTTGTTTACATATCTCTGTGTCTGGCTAACCAGCATCGCTTGACAGAACTGGGTTAGGAAACAACCATATGTGTATTTAGCCTGGGAGCTCTGTCACAGATGGAGAACAGCAGCAGCCAGAAACAAAACCTCTTTTAGTTGTACTCACAGCATCACGTCAACACTCTGGACCACATCTCTTAAACTCTTGTGATTTTGTTTTTATTATTATTTTTATGCTAAGTATGTCAGCTTGGATTGCATGAAATCACATCTGCAGTGATGGGCTCACTGGATATAAAAGCTTATTGGTGGCTTTTAGTTGCTCTCCAGTAAATGGAGTTCAAATGTTTTAAATCAAGTGTCTGAATTTGGGACTTTTCATTACCTGTCCTTGTTCTGTTGAGCTGCTCTCCATCATGAGTTTGTCAAAAAAACCTTAACTCTTTAGTTAAAGCCACAAACTTGTCACCAGAATGATTGCTTGGGGGACGCTTAATTATTCACTTTCAAAATAAATGTAGCTTGCCAAGGATTAGAACAGCAGGGATGCCTTTAACTACTACCATATTTCATTGGACGAGGAGTGCATTAGCAGGAAAAACTAATTGTTGCATGCCTCCATAGGCTGTCATTACCCCTCATTCATAGGTTTTAATTTGTAAAACTGCCATGGTGTGTGAAAGCAGCTGAACAGTAATGCTCTGATCAACAGCTATCTGGATATCAGGACAGCAAAATTATTTAAATTAAAAAACCAAACCAAACAAACCCCACCTTTCTTCAAAGCTGGTACATCTGTCAAAATGTTGTTGCTGGTAGCAGTGTCCAAGTTTTGACTCAGCCCACCATACAAAATGCTGCCATGGCGACTGGTGGGGACTTCTTCCTTTTGTTTCCTTAATATACTCAATGACTTGATTTTCAGGTAGCAGCTCTTACTGTCATCTTCTGACTGTTCCTCTGTTAACTGGTAAAACAATTGGATTTGTATGAGGGATTAACAGTTACAGCAGCATTGTGCAAGCTTGCTGCAGAGATCAGTATGAGTATAGTTTTCCCTTTTGTCTATTTACAACACAGTTCAGTGGTGGGAGAAAAGATCTGCCTGTTGTGCCTGAAGGCATGTGTGTCATCCATGCAGGTGGCTTTTTAAAACACTTGCAATGAGCTCAGGTTATTCATGGCACCAAGGTACATTGCTGGATGCTTCACTTTACTCAGAAGCAGCCTTCTACAGGGGTGTGTTGAAAGTCCCAGCGCTACACAGGGGCAGACTATTGCAGTCTTCTGTGGCAGAGCTTCTGGATCCATTCCTCCTGCTTATTGTTGTTGTGCTACCATGACCTTATCCAGCTGGGAAGCTGATTTCAGTAGGTAGAGTGGGCAGCAGGTTATCTGGTTAAATGTGGGGAAGGGATCTGTATTGAAGGAGCTTTGTTTCCAGGGATAGGTGGAAGGAGGGTTTTTTTGAAGGAGGATGTTTCCAGGGATAATAGAGCTGGGTTGATCTTGGAATAAGACTTCTTGTAAGACTATTGGGACCTGAAAGCTTTTTTTTTTAATTTAAAAAAAGTATGCCTTATTGAGTATACCATCTGTAATATTCCTCCATGATTATATGGTCATAAGGATCTAAATGTTTCTGTTTGATTAGCAGGTGACCTGATGGTTTAGTGCTCCTACTTCTGCTATTTGTCAAGTTATGCAGCTTTTTTTTCTTTAAATGTGGATGAGCATTCCAATCTTGGAACAGGAAAATTATTCTGGCTGTGTAAATACTTTTGCTAGCAACATGTCTTATTAGTTTTTGTGAACAAAGTACCGTGTTAAGACTTTCAACTTTGGTGATTATGCCACAAAACTTACTATTAATGTTTGTATGAAGCACTCTAAAAAAGCTTTATACTGAAGCTGCATTTCCTCATGGGCTTCTTTGCAGTAGTGAACACTATAGACATTATGCTGTAAGCTTGTGTATATGTGCACATTATAATCATGTCCCATACCAGCCCAAGGAGTATTTGAAAATCCCTACAAGTTTCTGAAAAGATCTGCTCTTCTCCGAAGTCTGGGATCATCTGTCAATTTTTTTTTTTTTTTTGGGTTTTTCTGAAGGCTACTTGGTAATGTGTGTCCTTTACTTTTTGTGTTCCTCCTGCTGGCTTCAGTCAGAGGATCTCACTTTGAGGTGCTGCAGAGGGGCTCTGGGTCTGCTGAGCTTCCTAGACCTAGAAAAGAGGGGAAATAACTTAATGGATGAGTCTGACAAGTTCTCTTTTCACTGCTAGTGCTCCTCTGAGTATTAGAGTAAGGGATATGAAGCAAGACTAACTTGCAATCAGGACCTGTCTTACAGTCCTGAAATTAATAGAAGCTGCCAATCAGTAGCTTGATGAAAGGATATTGTCAGTATTTGTGACAAAGCAGACAACAGTTAATATACTTCACAAACAAAAAAACTTTCAGGACTACAGATAAAAGTCAAAGGAAAAACAGGGACAGAAAATCTGCAGGGAGAGAACTGAAACCTCTAGATGGTGCCTATGCACATATTTGTTTCTATGTGCAAATAGTGCTGGGTATGTTTGTGGTTCTCTTGATGGACCTGCAAGATACTTGGCAGAGATCTGAAAAGCTGCTTGGTTATGTATGCTGACTGCTCCCAACTCACACCCACTTGTAATATAAACCACAGCTTCCTTCTGGGTATTGGTATCTGTTAAGCAAATGTATAATGGAAAAACTTATTAGGAAATCAGAAGAGACAGTGAACCTCAATGTTTCCATATAATATTTTAGTGATGAATATTTGGGATCCCTTGAGGTATATAAATGCTTCTTGAATGCCAACATCAACCTTTAGAACATGTAAAAACTTGTTCTTGCATCCAAAACTGATTTCTGAAACTTAATTGTTTTATTTTGAGATTCTTTGGAGAATACAACAATCTCAGAAATACTGATTGGAAAAAATCCAATCCTGGCTGTTTATGAGATTCAAGAAGAGGTATCAGTTCATAAGGAAAAAAGGTTTGCATTGGGAAATGCTTCATATCATATTTGATTTCAAGAACTAGACAGATATAAGAAGAGTTCAAACTCTTGCACTCCATCATTGCATAGTTGTATACACCTACTAAGAGCAACTGTAGAAATTCTGTCTGGCCTGATGTAAAACATGCAAGTATTTGTTCCTGAGGCTTGTTTGATTAGAGAATATAGGCTGGAATGCTTGTCTTGTATGCCTGCCTGGACACTTTCCACTACATTTTCATGTGTCTTCTATTGACTTCTTTTCCATCTGGAGACATGACCACTCTAAGTCACTTGCTGCTGTTCCTCTGGGAGGTTGTCACCCCTCAGAATGAGTGAACATAGAATTGGCTGAGAACAGTCCATATGTTATCTTCTCTTAGGGGGTCAGAGCAGGTACCACCCTTAGCCTTTGAGAAAGGCTATGAAGGACCTGAAAAAGAATAAAAACTTTGGTTTCTAACATCTACAGATTGAATATTTTGGGCATAATAAAAGATTTTTCTTTATTCCTCCTGAATAAATTATATTATTGTGGCATTAATATTGCTTTAAAACAAGACAAGCCTGTTGCTTCGTGGCACTAACCTCTAAAACCTGGCAGTTGCCATTGACCACAAAAGATGCTGTGTCTAAACAGTCCATGAAACACAAGTAAATGGAAGTAAATGCTGCCTTGCTGGCAGCTGTGGGGAGCTCCATCCCCAGATGTATTTGGCAGATAATGACCTGGGGCTTGCATCCAAATGTGGATGGGCATATCTGCCATGGATTCATATCCTTACTCTATAGCTACATTTAAAAAAAAAGGATTGGAGACAGCATGTGATGGCTGTAAGTTCTAAAGCTGAATGGTGCACTGGTGGGGAAGACTTATTTTTGGCTTCATTAGTGTCACAAGCTGACCCCTGGGTATTATGTTTGAGAATCTGAGCTGTACAAAGGTGTATTGACTGTGGTAGTCTTTTAGGGATTACTATGACTACTACTGTAACAGAAAAGGCATGCAGGAAATGATTAGTGGCTAGTGTTGTGGTAAGTTTGTATGAAGATGGTTCTCTACAGCATGAAGTGTTACCTTCCTACAGCTGTCTTTTCTGACAATAGACTCAAAATTGACAAAAATTATTACAAGTGTTATCCTTGGCACCAGGCTATTTCTGCTATCTAGTAGAACCACCAGTGAAGATGTTGTCATAAAGGGTACCCAGGAATGCAGTTGTGGGGATAAACAAGCATTATAAGCACTTTCTGTGGAAAAAGGAAAGGCAGGTTTCTTTCTGGGCATGGATAGCTGTTCCCTGTAGAAGCAGCAGTGTTAAACCTCAGTCAGTTTCATTCACTTCCTGAAACACTTCAAGAGGTTTCTTTGAAGGAAGGCTAAAAGCATCTATATATTGTGTCCAGGAATGGCTTGCCTGCTGGATTTACTTGTTACCTGCTATGACAAAATTCTTCCCTTCCATGCTCTGCTGCATAAAAATGTTTCAGGGCTTTGCAAATAATGGGAACTCGGTGAGATCAAGACTGAAAACTGTTGAGGACATATGCTTGGGGGCAAATGTGCATACTGGACTTGGAAGCTACATATGTACTCAAGACTATGAGCTTTAATTTAGGGAGGTGGTGGAGGGAGGACTCCTCCACAAAGCATCTTAGAACAGCAACCTTTGGGCTAAACTTAGTCTTCATGAATACAAACTTATCTAAGTATTGGAACACCAATGTAAAGACACAAAGGAAAGACTGATAGAGCCCAATAGAATTTTTTTCATATTTTTATAGCCTTGAGCTGGGAGAGCAGAGTGGCGATTGTCTGGGAGCCACCTCTCTAGCGTGGTTTGGAGAGGTTATCCCAGGTCTAAGGAATAGCATTGAAATGGCAATGGAAATGGTTAGATGCTTGATGCCATGCTCAGGAGATAAAACAAAATTATTGAGGTAGCTTTGAGCAAGTATGAGCTCTTGGAGGAGTGAGTTCTTAATTTTTTTTTTTTTTTTACTTTCATAAAATTATAGAGTAAATAAGAGAAGCCAGTGACATCCTTCAGTATTAGCAGAACTTTCGGAGTGAGTGGTCTATGCAAATCTATTTAGTAGTGAGCGTGTTAACTTTTCCTTCAGAGACTTTGGTTGTGTGTGCAGGAGATGTTTGTCTCCAGGGACACTCTCTTGAGGTCAGTTAGTTGGGGCTGCCAGAGTCTGGGGACAGTGGTCCTCAACAAGATCCTTTGTGTACAAATGTGTTGTGCTGTTAGGAAAAGCTGATTACCCCAGTGTTGTTTCTGTTGTTGAATTGCTCTTAATGCCATGGTGGTGGGAGCATTATGAATGTCTAATTCTGCAGCCTGAACTTCAACATCTGCCCAGCACTTTAGGAAAGGTTAAGGTTGCATAGGCAGCTGCTGGCTCTTTCCTGCACTAGTTTGGCTTCTGATTGCTTCTATCTTAACTTGTGTTTGTAGTATGCAGCAGAGGATGGACTTGTACACACAAGTGGTGCGGCCAGGACAGTGTACAAAGAATGGATTTGCATTTAAAGGCCCCAGCAGTTAGACTTCCTTAGTGAAGGTAAGGATAACAAACCCCAGGAGGTAGGATTTGTGGGTATCATAGTGTTTTATTCAGATAACCACCATACAAAACATAATTTGGCATTTGCTGCCCTGAGAAGGTGGCTACACTTTGCTGTGTCCAGAATGTCACACTGCAATATGTAAAACCCTATGAAAGCCATAATTTAAAGGATTTTAACTACTCCAGTCATCTTAAGGGCTGCTGCTTTGTATGTTTCCCAGGGCTTCAAATGCATGATACTTCAAGCCTTAGTAGCAGTACGTAGCAGTACTGAGAGCCTGCAGAAAGCTTCTCAGAGCTAGTTTTGTCTGTGGAGCAAAGTGTGGAGATGATGTTACTCTCCTAGCAATGCACTAAAATGAGGTGTTAGTTAGACCAAACAAGCCACTTTCTTAGGTAACTACAGAATCCAATGTCTAAGCTTCACACTGATGTAAAATTGCAGCAATGAAGTAGTTTGTATAATAGCAGCTACTCTCTTGCTTTTGTGAGCTTTCTGATCAGGCCACTTCAGCCTTTCAAGTTTGGTTTACTTGATCTTCTGTATAGGAACAGTCAAAGGGTGAAGTCACCCAGAAAGCATTTGTGCAGAAAAATGCAAGTTAAACTGCAAAGCAGCGTATTGATGGCCCGTGAGACTTATCGTGTCGTAGTCTCAGTGGAAGGTACAGAAATGTATTTGGAAAAAGTGCTTCTGTAATCTCTAGTCTTTGAAAAAAATATGTAGTCAAAGAAGTGATTAGATTTTTTTTATCCCTGTTTCTTTCCTCTATTCCTTTTTTCAGCTTTCCCTCTGAAAAATAGCAACAAAACTGTCTGGTTTTTCTAATTCTTCTGCTTTTGACACAGACTGGTGTAATCTACTTCTGGTCAAAACCTTTACCTGCAGCATCACCTCACTATCATCTGCTCCAAGTGTGCTCCTTTTGCATGTCTATAAGTGACCGTCTCAGCTTGTTGTCTAACAAGCTGGCCTTTGGCTGGATTGATGAAGCTAAATCCTCTCCCTGCACTGACAGAGAAATAGTTAGCTACTTAGTGGACTCCTGGCCTAAACTATGCTACATCACCTCCCATCCATTTATTGTGTTGCCATCCAGTGACTAGATCAGGAAGCTTCCTGATCCAGCTGGAAAAACTCATGGGTTTGTCTTTGTTTTCAGCCAGTTTACAGCTTAGCAGTGATAGTTGCCTGTGTTGGCCCAGGGACAGGAAAGTAGAAGTGGCCGAAGCAGGCACTGAGAAATAGGAATGGCATTGCCATGTTGGACTTGATTTTAAAGCTTCACCTCCAAAGGTAAAAAGTCATGTAATAGTGAATTAATTTGGGCATACTCTTAGTGAAGCACTCTTAACTTCAGTAGAAAATGTCACTAAAACTGTGTGTGTGTGTGTGTAAGGTGAAAACTAAAGCTTTTGATTCTTCTGTAAAGATTTTTAATGTAGGAAATCAAGAAATTAATATTTGCTTTTATCATGGTGTTCAGTGACCTGCACAACTCTTTCATGCAGATTCCTCTACCCTTTCTGATGTTTTGAACAAACACAGCAAGCCTAGATGGAGATTTTGATTATGTTTACAGCTTTACTGCTTCTCAAGCCAGTTGTGCTCAAGAAAAAAAACCACCAGAACTCTGGAAGTACCAGATGGATCTGTTACTGTTTTAAAGTTCATGCACAATTTTCAGATATGGACACACAGACCACTGAGCCCTTCACTGAGAGCACAGGTGCTGAAATTGTGCAAATCCTTGAGGGTTTCTGCTTGATAAAGTATTAAGCTGCTCTTAACACAAAAATTGTTCAGCCTGAACCTACAAAGTCTGATCTCTTTGGTTCTTTGAAATAACAAAAAACTCTTTTTTACATAATTTTGCACACAGTTTAAAATAGTTCTTTTTAATTAAAGTGTTTTACAACCTCTAATTTTGCATTTGACATTTTAATAAAAAATCTTTTGTCTTGTATATATTTGTCTAATCTCTGCAGAATAAGCCACTGTAAACTTTATATGCAGGCATATTTTACA
This sequence comes from Motacilla alba alba, assembly GCF_015832195.1. Taxonomy (NCBI): domain Eukaryota; kingdom Metazoa; phylum Chordata; class Aves; order Passeriformes; family Motacillidae; genus Motacilla; species Motacilla alba. The sequence goes on from NC_052017.1 coordinate 128,361,284, forward strand.
CAGTGCAGAAATAATTAGGAATGTAAAATGGATTATCTAAGGAAAAAAAAAATGCTGTAACTTTGTAAAAATATGTGTGGGGTTTTAAATGCTTTGTCTCTGATTCTTATCTTGTAGGCTTTTCCTATGCACTCAAGTATTTAAATTTTAAAAGGCTTACAGGAGTAGGCATTTTCAAACTTGGATCACACACTGCATACTCAGAAAATGAGAAATGTAGTTAACCTCTCTCCTGTGGCCTTACTTTCATATTTCCACTTCATGCTCTCCCCACCCTTCTTGGTGTTTGACTGTCTTCTATGCAAGGAAAGTAATGTGACCTGTGGTTAAGACCCAGTGCCTTGTGTGCTGTAGGAGAGGGTCGGTCAGAGCTGGTAGTTTGAGCTTGGTCTCTCTGGACTGTAGGCAGTAACCCAGCACCACAACTGTCACTCTTGCCAGAGACATCAGATGCTGTACATGCTCCTAAATAACTGCTGTCTTTTAGCAGCCCTGGGCCTCCCTGCCTGCCCTGGGCTTCAGGCACAGGAGTAGATCACTACACCTTTCCATGGCAATTGAAATCCTCATTTGTGCTGAAGAAAGGGGGAAGGAAACCCTGAAACAGAGATGTATAGGCTAAAATTGGATAGATTCTTAGGCACGTTCAAAATAAATATTGCAGAACTGAGGAATACAGGCACTTTAGGTAGGTGGTGCTGTAGGAGTTTTTAGTTACCATGAACCCAAATTCACAACAGTGCCTTGGTATCCCTGACAGTAAGTACTAGGGAAGAAAGAATGAAAGAGGGGGTAGGGTGACAAAGTAGAAAAAGTCTTCCAGATAAGGCAAGTGATAATCTCATTTCTAGTATCTAATTAAAAAAACCTCCATCTTTCCCCCTTTAATTCTTCCTTTATTTTTGCCCTTCTCTTTCCTTGGTCCAACCTTCCCCTGTTCACTCCAGCCATAGTAATGTAGATTTACATTTTATCCTGGAAAACTTCATACTTTACAGTCTAAAGTATTTGACAGGGCCTTTTTTTTAAATCACTGTTCTGTAAACATGACTACCTTGACCATGATTAATTGATGCAAGATACTTTTAAATGGTATTTCCAACTTTTCTGTCTGGGAAAATGGTTCTGCCTTTAATTATGTAGCACAATTACAAATTGGTATTTATGCATAAGGAAAATTAGCCTATTTAAGCCACTAGGGAAGCGATGGGGGAATAGAATTTTTGCCTATTAACTGTGCAGGAATATCTCAAGTGTGCAAATAGAGACAGACAATGAGGGGATCGGAAGCAGTAGGCCAGAAAAGGTTTGGTAATATAAATCACAAACTGAATGCAAAAGTAATTAAATACTTTTGCAAAAAAAAACTTCATGTTGGGTTGAACCAACAATTTGCTCAAAAACTGCAAAGAGAAGCATTGTGAAAACAGCTCCCCCAGGCCTGCTGCAGGCACTAGTGTTGCTTAGTTTGGTGAAAGGAGGCTGAGGAGAGAGAGGTATGAGAACAGTATATTAAAAAATGTGGCTATGAAGAAAGAAGGAATAAATTCTTCCCATTGTGCATGGGCCCAGAAGTGAGGGATGGAGTTACAGGCAGGGATTAAGGGTTCAGAACGAACCTTCTCCTACCAGCAGTAGTTAAATATTGATCTGAACTGCCTGGGCAGGCTGCACGGTCTCCACCCTGGTAATCTTTTGGGACTGGTTGGCCAAGCACTTAATCAGAAATGGCACTGGTATAACTGGTCCCACTGTCAGGCACAGATGTGGACAAGATGTCCTCTTCAGATGTTCATCTTTGTGATGATAGTGCTTTTTTCTTAGGACCCTGGCCTCAGATATTATAAAGTTAGCTGTACATCTTAGCTCCCAACTCAGATCATATATATTTTGCTATTTTTCACAAGCTCTCTCATGTTTTGGAATTTTTGTACTCTATTTTTCAGAATTGAATTCTTTATATTCCTTTTCAATATATCCCTGTTTAAATTCATTACAACATTAAATATAATTTAACCTAAAGCTGAACAGAATATTATTTCCCTGTTATAATGTGTGTATGGTTTAAAAACAAACTAGAAATGTTTCCTACAGAAGGGGGAAATGGGTATGTTCTGTTTTCTTTCTGCAAAATTAGTTGGTGAATCTCACAGCTTTGCTATCCCTTATTATCTCCATTATCTCAGGCAGGTTCTCAGCTAGAGGCAATTTTATTATTTAAGCAGGAAAGCCTGATACTCCATCAGTAAAGATGAAAGTCCAATTCTACAATGTAACTTTTTTGAGGTTAAGAGTATTGATTGAACTTGAGATGGGAATCTATCGCTCATGTGTTTCAATGCATAAAGAATTTATAATACAAAAGTAACTAGAATTAATCTGAAAAAAAAGGTGAAAATACATATACTTTCCTAAAGACAATATTTAAATTTATTGTGTTACATGGAGAAAGTTTTTCTTTCTTCTCTTTTTTTCTCTTTTTTTCCCACCTCTGCCCTGTTCTACTTTTCCTAGAGTCACCTCCTTGGCCTCTCTGGAGCTGGGAATAGGGTAGAGTTGGGCTGTGCCCCTCACTGGGAGGGAAGGGGATGAGAGGAGACCCAAAGCACAACCATTCTAAACAAACATCAAAGTGCTGCCCTAGAGAGAGGATGACAAAGGGCAGGCATAGTCTGCTCCCTGGCATCTCCCATCCAGACCATGTCCCTTTCTGGAGCTGTACTTGGGAAGGAGCCTGTGTCTGCTGGGCTTTCCAACCCCTTGAAACAACTGGTTATTTCAGCATGTGCTCATACAGGCAAGGGCAGCTCGTGGAGCCACACAAACTCCTTGCTTTGTTGTCATTTAATCGTTAATCACTTGAATGGAGACGTAAACAACTGTGCTCTCTTGTACCCTCACCTAGAAAGGAGCCAAGTGCTCCTTTTACACACTCTAGGTGACTCTGGGCAGTCAGAGCAAGTGTAAGCAAGATGAGTTTGCTTTCCCCCACCATTGCCACCTCTGCCCTGCTTGGTTTGTGAAGCTGATGGAAGGTCATGCTGTACTAAAGGAAACAAAGGAAAAAAAATTGTTTTCCTGGTGTAAATGGAATGTGGTGGCTCTGGCATTTTGCGTGGCAGTTCCTTGGTGTTCCATGCAGTTCCTATCTGCATCTCCCCAGGGAATGTGGTTCAGGTCTGCAATGAGACACTGCAGTAACAGAGTTGCAGCAAACCCTGCTGAAAGGATACAGCCAAAACACTGGCTACAGAACCAAGCTGGAAAACAGCTGCAAAAGCTGACTGTGACTGCACTGAGAAAAGTTATTAAATACCAATTTTACTTCTTCATTTACTCCTGTGAGAAGTGTGGCTGCACACATCAGCCTGGCTGGACTCAATGGAGATGACGACTGAGTGGCCATAGCCGAGCAAGGAGCCCACATGAACTAGAGTAAGCCCCGCCCTGACTGCCTCTCGCTGCCCAGGACAAACTGTCTGAAACACAGAAATATCGTATCATCTCACACCTGAACTTTGGGGGTTTTTTTCAACTTTATCTCTTCGGTTAATGAAAGATATCACTTCTGCCTACAAGATATGCCCCTAATCATATCCTGAGACCATGATTTCATAGTATGAAAGCAAACCCCTTTGAAAATCCCTTCTCCCTCACCCACCAGCCATGCTTGCACCCAGCCCTGTGCCACCACACACCACCTTGGGTCCTGGACATTACTCTGTGGGCCCAAGGGTATTCTTAGACATGGAGAAGCAACAGAGATCTTTAACTACTCTATAGTTGGCTCTTACTGAACACAGTTTGGAGCTGGATCAACAATGGTAGCTGCACACATAAGAGAGCCCTTGCCAAGCCAGGAATGAGCAGAGCAGAACCAAGGAGCACCATCAACAACACAGGTCTGTCACTAGAGAATCACGGGATCACAGGCAATGAAACAGGGAATTTGGGGCAGGCCAGCTGGAGGCTCTCACCCTGATGATAGCACTCGCACATCAAACCATCCCACACTCAGTCAAGACTTCCCGTGACGGGCAAATGGGGGGAAGACACTTTTCTCACCCAGATTTGTTGCACCACAGAAGAGAAATCAAATGCAGGAGTGGTTTGGACCTCAAAAGCTACAAGCCTTGTCTGCCCAAGCAATTAATGACTACTCTCATGCTGATTTGTGAGCCTGACTGGTAATAAAAGAATGGACCTGGGCTCACCACAGTCAGGGAGCCTGGACAGGGAGTGCTGAGGCCCTGCTGTGAATTGCTGCTGGTGTTTGGGAGGTTTGGGAGGCTATATAAACTCAGCTGCAGTGAGATACTTGATGGGAAGGGACAAAGGGAGAAAGGGACAGAGGAGAGTCTTCTCTCAGTGGCTGCAGTCACATTTAAGGGCACTTAGCAGGGAGAGCCCACCATAATAGCACAGGAATGAAATGAGAATGTACAGAAATGAGTGCAGAGAAAATTAAAGATGGCCTACATTAATCAGCAAGCTGGTTTGCTTTTTAGAGAGCTGCTACACATTGGTGCCTGCAGAGAGAATCTATCCATCATTGTATAAAGAAGCATCAGCAGCAGAATGGGATTTTGTGAATGCTTGCTCTGAGATCTCTGACATCAAATCCCATGTCTTGTGTCTTTCCATGCACAGGAGCAGTTACATGGGCTGCTGCAATCCAGAGGCTGCTGGCTCTGTCCATGCTGTCCATGTGTCCCTCTACCTGCCCTTCTGGCTTCCAGGAAACAAAGGATCACCCATGGCTTTGCTTAGCTTCCAGTCTCAGCCCCTACACCAAAGCCAGCATCAGGTTACAGAGGAAGGTGCTGCAAGCTCCCCAGCAGTCCCAGCTTTCTGCAGGCAGCAGCAGTGTCTGGCATGTGCTCTGCACATGAGAAGGCACACAGCAGGGCTTCACCTGCATTTTTTAGGAGACTGATGTGTAACTTGGAGTGCAAGATTCAGGCCAAATACAGAACAAAGCAGACCATGTATTAAAAAGTTTCAGCCCATGCAAGTCTGCCTTCAGGTGAAGTGGGAAAGGATATCATATGGAAAAAATGTCACTTAAAAGCTATCACAAAGTGACAGAGTGACATTACTAGAGCATCCACTGCTTGTGAGCCATCCCTGAAATACAGTTACAACCAGATGGGAAAAACTAGTAAGGTAGAGTTGAGACATGAGCTTTAACACTTGATTCTTTTTCTGACAGCAACTGCAAAAATAGTATGGAATGGCATGACATGTTCATTATTTCTTTCTGACTTCAGGTTAAAAAGCTGCCTATGTTCAAGGAGACCATAGCCAAAGCTTCAAACCCAACCTGATCTCAAAGTCTCAGGCAGGCTGGGCCTCCTTTCCATGTGTGGTCACCAATTGCAGCTGCTCTGCAGGTTCAATAACACCCTCGCTGGTGCCTGGTGAGGGCTTCTGTAACCTTGGCTTACAACCAGCTGGGGAGCTCACGGGCTGTGGGGGCCCTTGGTCTGCAATGCTGCTGGAGCATCACACAACATCTCTGTGGATGTTCTTCCCCCCCCCCCCCCCCCCGCCCCACTGCTCTCCAAGGGAATCAAAAAGGTATAATGAGGTAAAAATAAATAAATACTGACAATGTAAAACTGGGTGCTGTGCTTAGCTGAACACCTCAGGGCAGTAACAGCATATTTGAGGTCATTACTCAGATCTTCATGCTTTGTCAGGAAAAAAGAGGAAAACAATGTTTGGGGAAAGCTGGGAGCCTCTGGCACAGCCACCCCATCTTCATGGGCAGCACCCTGCTTGGCAGAATCAAACCACCCACTCAGCACTGTGTGGCAAGTGGGAAAAACTGCTTGAGGACAAGCTCTTGGCCACAAAAGGTTTGAGAATAAACTCCACTTCTATTGTGCAGGTGATTTTCTTCACCTCCCAACTCATTATAAAACCTATGAGCTGTGACCAGCTTTTTTTGTTGCTACAAGCAAGTAATTCTGCTATTGACATCTCTGTCTGTGGCACAGTGAGACCTGGCATCGCCTCCACCAGCTGAGGCTGTGGCCACAGACAGCACTTCCCAGCCCGAGAAGATGGAACCTGGCAGATGGAAATACAAAAAGGCAGTGTCTTCCAAATCTATCTCTGTATGTGCTCTGGGAGAAATGTACAGCAGCTGAACCAATTGGAAGGAAGGCCATTTCTGGTTTAATTAAATGAGCAGACTGAGGAACCAGATGCAAGAGTAAAGAATAAAGAATAAAGAATAAAGAATAAAGAATAAAGAATAAAGAATAAAGAATAAAGAATAAAGAATAAAGAATAAAGAATAGCTGCTGCTTCTCCAGGAGGGAACTTCAGAGCTGGGGGCTGGTTTGTGGATGGGCCACTTTCTCCTGCTCCTGCTCCTGCTCCTGTCTGTGAGAAAACCACTGCATTGTCTTGGTACGTAGATGACTTGAACTGACATCAGTGATGATCACACACTTCCACTGGAGGGGAAACTGAGCTTTCCTAGATGGCAGACACTGGCTCTCCCTGCAGTGCACACCAGGATCACCTGACAAATCCCACCAGGGTGATGCACAACACACTTTGGGTACTGACAGATTTACAGAATGCTGCTTAAGGTAGAAGGCAGCTGCACAGCAGCTGTAAAAGCCACCTGCACATTCTTATTTTGTTGTGTTCAACTCAACTGCACTAATAAGACAAAAGGCAATTTCAAAGCACCTTGCAGATTACCTTGTCCACGAGTTTCTTAAAAGCTCACACAATTAAAGTGCATTTGATATAAAAATAAGGCATCAGTCTTGACAGTGTGTACAGCTACAATGTTTTAACCCAGGAGAAGCGGCTCTGTTAAGTGTATCACGTTTCAGCTGCTGGCACCTGGGAATAGAGTTTGTGTTTCTGGGTCAGTCTTTCAGATCTCCGTTTGTCAGACTAGAAGGGACTGAACCTCTCCTACCTGGAACATAACAGCTCTCTCTGCACTGTGCACTCCAGTACATCTAATGGTCAGCAACAGTGCAACAGAAGTCACGTGTGCAGCTGCTGAGAGCGCTGGTGTCTGTGATTTAGCCCATCCTGAAATCAGTCTCTGGCACCCCGTTTCACTTAGCACAATTTGGGTGCTACGGAAGTGTTTGTGCTGCTGAGCGAGTTCTGTTGTTTCAAACCTGACAGTGCTCACTCTGTACCTCCTGCCCCAGCCTGCAGAGCTTACCCTGGTCCCGCTCTCTGGAGACTCTGGGACAGCAGAGTCTGAGCAACCGCGGCTCTCAGGGAAGCTGAGTTTCACCTTACTCTTTGCCAGCCTAGTGGTCTGACTTCTCTTGGGTTTAGCACAAGATGGCTACGAGCATTATCTATAAGCAAGGGAAAGTGCAAACAGCTTTTATCTCCACAAAGCCAGGCAGCATGTTCCCCACCGGCTTGGGGTCAACAGTGACTATCTGAGAGGTTAAAAACTAACAGCCTCTTATCTACAAAACCTCTTGCAACACAGAGACCTGAGATATCTTGTTTTCTGGCTCTCGAGACAGAGATGGTGGCTTAGGTTGACACTTTAAAGTTTCATTTTGCCAGTTGGGAGTTTGCAGGGCTTCGTGTGTACCATCCCTGGCCAAACAGCCACATCACGGGGCTGCTGTTATCACAAAAGTGAAACCTATTTAAACTGTCATCCTGCTATCGAGTATCCCAGCCCCACTATGTCCAAGGAGAAGCAGGTAGTTAGCTACAGCTGTTTGCTTGATAAATATTGATGGTGTGGAGCAAGGAGTATCGCAACACTGCAAAAGGTCCTTAAAAATGTTTGGAGGATGAAAATTGCTGGCACTGTTGTGATTTTGAAGCTGAAATAATAAATGATTCAACAACTGTACAGTTACCATGGGGATGAATTCTCATTGAGCCTAAAATTACCAAGCTGCTGACAAGGAGCTATTTTTAGTATCAGCAGATGTGTATCTTTAAGAACATCAGCACAGACCTACTACTGTGTGTTTGTGTATGCATGCCTGCTGTAATTGAGTTTTCTCATGCTAATAATAAAAGCAAAAATGACTAAATGTCTGACCGCTGCAACAGACAATGCAGTGATTTCGGCTGGGGATGATAAGTGGAAATTGCAATTAATACCTGATAAATAAAGCATGCAAAGAGGCTAGATTGCCAGGATGTAACTGAACTAGTAAGCAGAGCCCTATCATTACTGTCAGCTAGCATGCTGCAGTAATGGAGCATCTATTTTTGGTGTCTGTGAGTATCTAACGGGAAGCACTCATCTGCCCTGTCAGAGCCCCACGACGCAGGAACACGGAGGCTCAAAGCTGACACGAGCCGCTGGCGCAGATCCCGAATCCCCACACTCGAAGACGGCGTTCGTAGGCGCTCTCCCTCTACTTCGCGCTTGTGGGAGGTGCAAGGATAACCGCGCAAGAAGTCCCCGGCTTAGGCGAGGTGTGAATCCCCGCCAGCCGTGACACAGCGCAGCCGCTGCGGTGCCCAGCCGCGGAGCGCTGGCTGCCGGCGGCGCGGCGCGTCCCGGTGCTGACTCACCGCAGCCCGGCCCGGCCGCCGCCGGCCCGCCAACGGAGAGGCCCCTGCGCCGCCGACTTGCGCTGAGCCTTCCTCATTAGCTCTAATAGCACGGGCTGGAGACCTGCCTTTTTTTTATATAGCCTCATTTTGCTGAGGGAGAGGCCAGAGGGTGATTCTAATGACATCTCGTTGGGTGCTAAGAGGATTGGTTCGGTTTTGCCTAACACGTAGCAGGATTGCCGGATCTCTGCTCGCCTCCTGGCACGCCAGTGCAGTACATATACATGCAAAGGGGCTTGCTAGCAAACCGGCCAAGCAAAAATCAAAAGCAGTACATTGCAGCCGGATGGGATAATAGGGCATTACAGGAGACGGTTCAGCAGTTTTGTTGAAAAACCAAACAAGCTCTTCTCGTTTCTGAAAGGCAGGGATGGGGACAAGGGAGAGGGCTGTGGTGGTTCAGAGCAGGCAGCAGCGCTTCTGCCTGCACTGCCACGTCAGGCTCTGGTCACGCCTCGCACAGAGAGCAACAGAGAATAATGGCATTTCAGATAAGAGGGAGGAGAAGAATTAAGCATCGAGAAAAGCCCTTGTGTCGAGACACATTTGGAAAAAAATGTGAATTGTCTACCCCAGAGTAAATTATGCAACAGGCCTGATTAAACCATCCAGCATTCCCCATTTTTGATATTTACTTGGGAAATAATGGTTGGTTCCTCAGAGCTGGCTCTTGGAGATGTGTTGGCCATATACATTCTGCTCTGGAAGCATGCGTGCATCTGTTACAAATGTCTGACTCTGCTAAGAAATACCACAGTGTTCTGCCACCATAGAAAACTACAAACACACACACACACACACACACACACACACACACACACGGGTTGTTTTTTTTCTTCTTAATATTTGACCTTATATAACTGAAACCTTGGGGGAGTTTCGTTTGACTTTGAAGAAACCATCCCTGTGGAAGCCAGCCAACCAATATTCCAGGTGAGATTTAGAGATGCTGTCATTCAGAAAAGCTGAACAACTTGCCTATGCTGTTGGAGATTATAGTGAGAGCTTCAGGAGAGCTGGACAGCTGAACTGCCGGGGCTGGCCATGCCCTGTTAAGATCATACATGTGGGCTTTCTTCTGAATTTCCTAATGCCCTTGCCAAGAGAAGAACAGGAGGGTATATGCTGGGTAGCAGAGATGTACAGGGCACACAGATATGTCTGAAAGGTGGTCTCAGGCTCATGACTTATCTGAAGCAAAGGATGTGAATTTGATTATGTACCAAACAAAAGCTTGACCTCAAATTTAACTTTCATCTTGAACAACCAGAATTGGAGTGGTTTTGTTGTCCAGGCACAGTGATCAGAAACACCCACACAGGCACCAGCCTAGAACAATTTCTGAGATATCACTGGTACACAGGAAACTGCTTCCTGATACAGAAGGTGGTGTCAGCTCTTGTCAGGTCCCAAGGCACTGGGTTTACTGAAACAAGAGCTGCCACTATGAACACAATCCTAAGAACACAAGGGACTGGGTTCCTTCAAATCCAGGAAAAGACTTTTTTCTTGGCCTCTTAGGAATAACCCTTGCCCTTGGGCACACATGAACATTGCACTGGTTTGTTTCCTCTTGAGTCCAAAGGTATGATCCAAATGATCCAGGTGTGAGCCATGGAGGAAAGTAAGAATGCCCAAACTACAAAGATGACATCTGCCATCCTTTCTGGCCTTTTTGTCTCTCTTTTCTACTGCTGGAGAAGAAAGTGCATGTGTCTGTCTGAGCAGTATCAGCAGAACAGTGGATGTCCTGCTGGCCGTAGATGAATAATCAGTGCCTGGGGAAAGGATGCTGCTGCTTTTGAAGTCTCACAGATTTCAGTGAGAAATACCAGAATCTAGACATAGAAGAAACTGAGAAGAATGGTCTTTTCAATCATATAACCCTAAATGAGAGTAGTAGTCAGGGTGAATGAACCTATGGCAGGAAAAAGCCTTGAAATTACATGCTTGCTAAGGACTACATTCACGTAGCCTGGATTCCTTATTCCTAGCTGAGATTTAGGGAAACACCAGGTGAATTCCATGTACTGGATCAGAAAGGAATATTTTGCTGCAAGCAAATGTGCCAGCTTTGTGGGATCATAGGATAATTCAGGTCAGAAGCATCTCTGAAGACATCTCAAGTCCAGAAACCTGTCCAAAGCTCTGAAGTTAGACCATTTTACTCTGTGTTTTCTCCAGTCTAATCAAACCCACCAAGGAGAGAGACTACAACCTCTGGGCAACCTGTTCCAGTGTCGGGCTGTCTTCATGGGAAAGAGGTTTATCCTTATATCCAGGACATAAGGATACGGTAAATTATATAATCAGCTTTGTTGTGCCCCAGAGACATCACCAAACTGAGTGTGAGTGTTAACAACTGAGTAACAGCAGTTATTCAAGGGAAGCTGTTGATGCCAGGAGCACCCAGGGCCATGAATTTCAGCTGTGACCTATAAATGACAACGTAAGTGCTGAAGTCTTTGGTACCAACAAAATTTTGTCATCATTGCTGAATGTACAGTAAAGAGAGCAGCAAGCCAATAGATATTACTTATACTTAATTTCATTCACTGTGACACGGGTCAAAGTGGCAACCAACTAACTTAAACAAAGAGGAAAAAAAAAAGCAAGTTAAGAGGAAGGTGTAGCTGCTACAACTCCAGTGCTTTCAAAATCACTTTGCAACAACCAAGAGTCAATAACCACACAGGTTGTTTTATAGCCACAATTATAGAAATCAGACTGGGCAGTGCTGTGCTTCTCCCACTTCCCCACAGAGGCTTCTAAGTGGAGCATTAGACAAAAGGTTCAGATCTCAAGTGCTGGGGTGTTGTGGAGTACTGATGCAGGGCAAGCCCCTAAACTATGTCTGTCTTGCCATCTGTCCTGCAAACCCACAATCCCAGAGTCAATCAGTGACAGGAAAAGGGTAAATCCCACCTCTGTGAAGTGCTGTCTCATCTTCTGTTTCTCTTTTTGGTCAGCTCCAATGTGTCCTGAGGGGTCTTTCATTTAGAGCATGACTTGCAGTCCCACATTCCTCTCTGAAGGCAGCTTCCACATCCATTCCTACTCTTTGATTGTCAGCCCTCAGCATTAAATGCAGAAGTCAGGTTTGATGGGCTGGCCAGCCCCTCTGCTTCTCACAGGGAGAACCTTGCTCCCTGACCATGTTGATCAGCCTCCCACTGCCATCCTCAGAAGGCAGCTTTGAATCTGAGCAGACACAGGCCACACAGCAGGGCAGCTCTCCTGCCTCAGAAAGCACTGGAACACGCACAACGTCATGCAGAGCTATCAGGAAAATCAACTGTAACCATAGCTAAAGCTCCAAAATCCAACAGCATGGAAGGGACTCTAACCAAGAAGCAGCCAAACTTCCAGACATCAGGACCAGAGCTGCTGGGGGCTATTCCACCCCACAGCAGGTGATATAAAGCAGCTGACTGGCATCCAAGATATTGAGCAACCCAGAGCTCAGGTCTTACCCACTATGACAGTCCCTACAGTTTTAAAGGTTTACTTATGATGAGATGATTCTCCTCCTCTGCTCTGTTTTCCTGAGACCTGGAGTACTAAAGGGGGCCTCCAAGAAGGCTGGAGAGGGACTTCTGACCAGGGTGTGTAATGACAGGACAAGGGGGAATGGCTTTTTCTTTGCTGTGAGGGTGGTGAGGCACTTGAACGGGTTCCCCAGGGAAGCTGTGGATACCCCGTTCCCAGAAGTGTTCAAGTCCAGGCTTGATGGGGCTTTGAGCAGTCTGGTCTAGTGGAAAGTGTCCCTGCCCATGGAAGGAGAGTTGGAACGGGTTGATCATAAAGGCCCCTTCCAACTCAAACCATTCTGTGATTCTATGACTATCACTTCCAAAAGACCACACTTGGTGTCAGTTTACTAATCCCCTCTGCTGATTCACAAGAGCTCAAATAAACTGAACAACTTGGGGAGTTGAAATCATCCATGGAATATCAGTACTGTATTTAGGTTTACCATTCAAGTTATCTTCTCCTCTCCAATTTAAAACTTTCTCAAGTTCATGAAATTAAAAGTAGTGCCTCCTGGATAACACAAATTCAGCTTCAATGTGTCTGCAACCATATTTAAAATTACTGAAGCCAAAATAATTGACTTTCAATAACAGATAAACTAAAGCCATTGCAATAATAAGGCAGATCTGTATTATGCTGGCTGCAAACTTAGTTCACTCCTGCATGAAGACATTCTTCAAAGAGTTATTCAGCATTGATATATACCTTACAATAAGGATTTTTGTTATGTTTAGGAAGAAGCAGATAAACCAAAATCCATTTGAAATTCTATTTTTTACAATAATTTGGTAGTTCTGGTAGGGTTTGCTCTGCTTTTTTTAGGATAAGACCTGTTCAGGAGCAGCTATCAAGGAAAGACACACAGGACATAAGCAGTATTACACTAAAACACATTTACCTTAACTTTTACAACCAGACAGAAAGCAAAACTATATTCTTCCACAGATTTTACTAGATTTTTCCCTGAAAATTTAGTTTTATATCTATTTATTAGCAGTCCTTTGTATAAGTCTACATTTATTCTTAGTGTCAATAAAACATCTGCACTTTTGATCCTGAGCACAAGTACTGTTTCAGCCAGTCACATCTGATCCATGCTTGTGTGTGCACATGCACAGCACCCAGGCTGAGAATGTTTGCTCTTTAGCCCCAAAGTATCTTTGTTTCACTGCAGATTGGAGAACAGGACCAACACAAACCAAATGTGCTGTGAAAGGCTTTCCAGGAACACAAGGGGGAAAGTGAACATAGGGGCTGTGGATCACTTCTAAACCCCTACTGAGGTAGGCAGTTTGATTTCCAGAGATTCTTGATGTCTGTGGCCTCTCTTAAAAGGAAAAAAAAAAAAAAAAAAAACCAAACGTGGGAGAAGAACAGATCTATACAAATGCAGATGTGGAAATTCATGTTTCTTATTTCCATCCTACTACCAGTCTGGCACACTCCAGGCTGACTTACTCCTTTTTTACAGGAATAATTTTTCTGTGTCCTGTGATCCAGAATCCAGCCACAGTTCAGGTCAGAGCTGACAGCAGCTGAGGAAGTTTGCATCAGAGGCATTGGAGGAAAGCAGCTGTCAAAGCAGGCTCATGAAAACTAACAACAGAGCAGAGCAGCAAGATGGAAAACATAAATGTCTGTTTTTTTACCTTCCAAAACAATGTTGAGATGAGATATCACACCAGTGGGGCATATCCATGCACTGACAGATCAGTATTGCCGGAACAGCCAGTGCCAATGCTGCCTGCTGGCACCAGGAGAGGATTAGGTACCTCCTCATCTTCCATTTAGCAGGAGAAGCTGGGGATGTACATACATGCATTCAGTCACCTGCTTCAGCCCTGTGTGGTTTCCTCTGGAACACTAAGTTAGTCTTATAAACAAGAAGAGGCATTGCAATGTGGATTTAAGAACACTAATAACCCAAATTTGCACTTTAACTGCGAGCCCATGCTTCTGTAGATTTAAGCCTTGAAACTAGGACAATTGTTGTGATGCGGGTAGAATAAGCCCAAATCTCTTATGGTAAAATGCTTAGAGCAGTAAATATTTACTATTAAGCCAGCCAGGATCCATTTCCTCTAATTAAAACATTTTTATCCTGGTGCTGTTTCATCTCTTACCACCAAACGAAAAATGTATTTAAGTCAGCACTGCTCATGAAAGTGATCCCATTGAGCTGGAAGACTACAACTTCCCTGGACTGTAAAATCAACCAGAGATCATCTCCTGAGGGGCAGCTGATCATACAAGCCCTACAGTGTGCCAGGGAGCAGTGAAGTTCCTTGGATAAGGACTGAAGCACCTACATGGGAGGAAAATGAAAGCAGGTCCATTAATTCTTGAATTTACCACTTGGCTCCCAAGCTCAAAGCTCCAGCAGGATTTTTTTGCCCCTAGCTTTAAAATTGTTGCTGCTATAAAATATGTTCTTGGGGTTGGAATTGAACGTATTAAACTTCTCCATATAGCTCAGGAGCTTACAGCCTATCCTTGCACCTCTTCATGAATGAAGTCCTGCCAAGTCTGTAATTACAAGCAGGACACAGAGACATGGTGTTTTTCACAATTTCTTTTGATTGCTCATGTCCTACCTAATGCCTGCAGTGATGAAGAGCACCCTTAGCTGGCTGTATTACTCCACCAGACACCACCATATTATATAATGGGAAGCAAAAATAATACAATTTAAATACAGGATATTGCATAAGGAGCAGCTAATGCTGCACGCCTCTGAATTTATGGTGCCTGATTTCCTGTAGCTTCCTCTGCTGTGGACTTTACAGTGTTTACTAATGCAGCTCGGGCACACTGCAGCCTTCCTCTCTCTATGGGCACCAATTCTTTTCCAGCAGCTGCCTTTTGCCAAGGAAATTGCATAATGGCAGTTCTGCAGCTTTGACAAAGGTGACTGAGGTTAGTCACACAGCTAAAACATAATTTTTAGAAGAGAAAAAGTGAACCAAACTCATTGACTCAGGAAATGAATGTGCTGATGTCATTTTTGTGTCCCCCCCAAAGGTGTTTATGTAGTTATTGTACTACTTTAGGTGGTATTTCTTAGCTACTTCTAAAAAAAAAAAATTAAAAAAAGGAGGAAATTCCCATAGAAGTTGAAAATAATTTTTCAGTTAACTTCATCTGTTCATTTCATTGCAGCTAGGATTTCTCCTCTGATTTCTTCCCCATGCTGTACAAACTGAGGATGAAGGACACTTGTAACTTGCCCTCCAACTCACACTGCAAGGTTTGTAAGGAGTTAACCAGACTGTGGCCACCAAGAAATGACTGAGTGACAGTATTTGAAAGTCAAGTGAACAAGCACATCAAAAGCACCCACCAAAAAGCAACTGAGGAGAACAAAGCTACTTAATACTTGGGAAGAGTAATATGATGTGGACAAAAGACATGTAAAAGTGAAATACTTCAACCACAAGCTGAAAAAAAATGGCCTGGCTAAGGCAGGGGATGCAGGGTGAAAAGACAAAAATCATGGAGACTAGGGACTAGGAGGGAATGAGAGATGGTTTTTTATATGGAGCTGGAGGAGAAGTCACCAACACTGGGACTGGCCCCAGCTGACCAGAACTTAAATTGTGCATTAACAGCATAGATCCTTCTTCTCCCTCCAGCCTTCCATGAGATGCGCTTGCTATTTGCTTGAAAAGCTTTTTTAAACCTCATTTTAAGGACTTAGGGTGGAGTCCCTACTTTCCCACCATGTTTATCATGCCAAGTACCATGCCAATGTAATTTTTACAGTAGATTCTAAGTGCTGGTACAATACACAGTAGTGAGCTACAAGGGATATGGGTCACATGAGGGAAATAGCAGACAAAAAACATTCTACCTGCCAGACTTCTGGCTAAATTGAGGTACTTTTAAGAGCTCAGGGAACATGGGAGTACGAAGAACAAGATATAACTAGGATGCAAAGCTGAGTTTTGGGCAGTCAAGAAAACAGTTGTCCAGTCATATAGAGAAAACTCAGGAGGAGTTAAGCAGCAATGTAGACCACCAATGAAAAATCTGTGGCAGCCAGTGCCATGCTAGCACAACACCACAGAGAGGCACACTGAAAGATGAGGTTGTGAGTCTTCAGTGCATTTGTTTACATTATTTAAAATCAAGTTTGCCCTCACAACATATAGCCCCCTGCAGATATAATGAAATTAGATTTCTTTCCCAACGCATTGAAATGTTACTTGTTACAAAAATCTAAACGGTTTACTTTTGATTCTACAGTTAATTTCATCCACTGCAAAATCTGTGTGATTTGAACAATTTTTTTTTCTTCACAGTACAGAAAAAAAGAGATAAAACCTAGCTAAATGCCTATCATGAAAACACAATTTTATTCCAAATTTAAACCTGTAAATAAACTTGCATTTTCATTCATGAATGAAGAAAGTTTAAGCATACTGTAAAGACCAAATGTAATTTCATTTTGTTTCTCTAGAAACAAACAACTGGTATGAGAGAACTGGCACAGACTCAATATACTAAAGAAACCCCACCTCTGAAACACAGATTATATAAAGCCTAGAAAAATTATTATTTTCCCAGTTTTCCATTATTTTCATATCACAGTTTGTATGCTTGCATAGTGTAGCACAAGGCGAAAAAAAGGAGAATTTGCAACCAATCAACAGAAACCTTCAGGCAATACTTCATTGGTCCAACATCTTTTAAAATGTGTCTTCCAAAACGGAAATGAGCCACGTTCGATCCGTTCCCTCGTGAAGGAGTGACATGTTCTGCATTTTGAAGAAGACAAAGACTTATATGGAAGATGCAAGTGACAAAGATGTGTCAGTGAGTTATGCAAGTTATCTGAAACAAGGGCCAAAATTCCTTTTACTGAATCATCACACTCCATAACGCTTAGCTTCCTATAACCCTGTTCATACATACATCTCCCAGCCTTGCACAAAGGAGAAAGCAAAAGCTATTTTAGAAGTAATTTAGGAAGCTTAAAAACCAGCCAGTCACAGTGAAATTTATTAGCATCTTTTCTACGCCTCACTTCAACTGCCACTTTATTGAAAAGTGTTATTCTAGTAAAATCCTTAAAAGGAATGTCTCGAGGCTTTCAATGACTACAAAGGACACTTGTAAAGTTAGCTGTTCTCATTAGTATACAGGGGCTAGGGTTTGGGGAGGAGGAAGGAGGGGAGGGAAAGGAGATGCAAAATCGATGCATAATTATCAGTGGCAAAAAGTTCAAGTCAAACTCGCCAGCTTTCAGAATTCCAGCTGACCCCCACCTGTGTATTTTTAACCATAATTAACTATTCAGGCTCCACCAGCTGTGCCCAGCTTTTAGCTTGTTTCCTCCAGCTTTTTTTAGTAATTAAACTACTCATCCCAGGGTTCCAATTCAGCATCTGCACAGCAAAATACCTACCTCCCTGAGCATCTAAAGGACAAATACAAGAATAACTAGTTCTTCAGTTGTGGCTAGTGGTTATATTCTTTGTATCTGCTATTGAACTTTTTTTCCTGGAGAAAGAAACGAGAAAATTGCAAATTAAAATTCATTTGAAGGATAACCTACACAGTACATCATTGTATTAGAGAGTAAGAACTAATGGCAGATCTGAATCTTTTCCAAGTTGTGCAAAATGCCACGAAAGCAGCCCAAGTTATGAGAAAAAGGACTTCAGATGTTAGTAATTAAGGAGGTTCTAAAATGCACTGAACTTCTTTTTTTGCATTTTACATGCTTTGATATGGAAAAACCGCATTCAACTTATAAATTAGTCAAGATAAAGCTAATAATAACATCACATAGTGGTCCTAATGCAGGAGGAATTCAGTGAGACATCATAAAATGCTTCAGCATCAGTTTCTAGTAGCAGCTGTGGCAGAGAAAGAAATCTAAAATATTTTGTGGATTTAATGTATTCATGAAAGAACTAATCACACAAGTAAACGTAGCTGCTCAAATTGCTCTCTTGGACAAAGGCAAACATCTTCCATTTTCTTTCATGTGGGATTGCTACCTTCTTCAAAGGAGAAGCTTTTACCTCAAATTGAGTGGGGGTTGGGAGATTGTTAAGCTCCAGTCTGTCTGATGTGCTCAGTTCTCATCTTGAAGCTCAATGACTCCTAAAAACCCAACACAGGATTTTACAAAGGAAGCTATTCATAATAGGTATTCAAACTTAATGACCAGCATCGAATTATCAAATTCTGGTTAACAGATTTTAAAAATTTTTTTGATTGCTGCCTAGACCTCTTCTCTTTTTTCTGGTCTTTTTTCCCCCCTCTATCCTCAGAGAAAGAAAAAAAAAAAAAATCAAAACGACCCAAACAAGTGACCAACGCAAGCCACGTTCCTTCCCCAGTACAAAATACCTAATTTTGTTTCGCTATGATTTGACTTCTAAATTCCAGCAGCCACATTCTCGGCTGCTCGAAGGGGCGTCTCATGGCTCACGAATCAACGCTGCTGGCAAACAAAGGGGCTCAGTTGCATCTCCGTGCATTAATAACCGGTGTCCCACTGCATCAGACTATGCGGATTGTTGTGGGGATTTTTTTTTTTTTTTTTTGCTTGCAAAATGGAGATCTTACAACTGAAAGAAGACCAAGGGGGAACGTGCCTACACAGTTTTGTTCTCAGGAACCAGAATTCATTTCCCCTTAACAATGAGACGCAGACCCAAAAATAAAAACAAGACCACGTTTATTCAATACAGACAGGTTAATTAAGACAGTAAGTCCTGTAAATCAGGAACACATTTCAAACGCTCCGGTACGAAGTGCATATATTTAAAATCAACAGCTGCATCTTGTACTTGAGCCATTGAGTTTGTCGGGGAAGGGTGGATTCAGGGTTTTTCTTTTTGGTAGAAAAAACTTGTTTCGGCTACCTTATGTGAACAATGCATCTCAGGCTCCATTCACTCATTTGTTATTAAGTCCAGCTGCCTTCCAGCTTTGATATTCACATTTTTTAAAACTGCTTCATACAGTCACAACGAGAAATAATAACAATAAACGTTAAAATAACAACAAATAAACCCCCAACAAAAAACCAAACCAGCCCGGGAGGGGAAGGGAAACACCTCCCGCCGGGGTCAGCGAGGATTATTGCAAATGGCTCCTGGGAGACGGAGGAGCTCCGCGGCAGCGGGGGACCGGCGGCGGGGGGGTCCGCGGCCCCGGCCGGGTTGCCCCGGCGGGGGGAGGAGAAGGAGGAGCTCCCGGGGAAGGCAGAGCAGGGCGGGGGGCACAACAACAGCTCGGGGCGGGCGGCGTGCGCGGCCTCGCCGGCCGGGGCTCCGCGGGGTCCGCGCCGCGGGTGACCTTGGGGCGGGGGTGCTCGGGCACCCTCCCGCCCCAACCGGCACCGGCCCGGGGGCCCCGCCGCCGGGACACACTTACAGCCTGGCGGAGCCCGCACCGCGCTCCCGCACCCGCCCGGCGGGGGCTCCGCCGCCAGCGGCCGCGCTCCTTCGCCCCGGTCACCGCCGCCGCTCGTCCCCGCCGGCTACTGCAGGGGCTGCACCGCCGCCGCCGCCGCCTCGCCGTCCGCGCCGCCGCTCCCCGCCGAGGCGCTGCCGCTGGAGGCCGCGGATGCCGCTGCTGCCGCCGCCGCCGCCGCCAGCTGCAGCCGCCGGACGGCTTCTTTGATGAGGTTGCCGGAAAGGATGAGCTGCTGCAGGAGCCGGTGCGGGTCCTCCTCCTCCGCCGGCCCGTCGCCCGGCCCCGGCGGAGGCTGCTTCCTCCGGCGGGCGGCGCTCCGCAGCCAGCCCCGTCCGCACAGCTGCTTGGTCACCCGCTGCTGCCCGCTCCGGTCCGGCCGCGGAGGCTCAACGTGTTGCGAGTGAGCTTGCGGCGGGGCCGGTCCCCGCGGCGCCAGCAGCCCGGCCCCGGCCCCGCTGCAGCACCGCGGCGAGTAGGGGGCGGCGCGGTCGCGGGCGCTGCCCGGCCCCAGGTGCTTGGGGGCGCGGGGCGGCGGCGGCGCCCGCTGGGCGCTCAGCTGCAGCACCTCGCCCAGCTTGGCCACCAGCGCGTCCACCTCCTTAGAGCCCGCCTGTCCCACGGCGACCGGGCGCTCCAGCAGCAGGAAGCGCTCGCCCGGGCGGCACGGCATCTCTGCCGGGTCCCCGCCGTGCCGCAGCCGCCGCAGCGGGACCGGGGCCGCCGCCCGCCCGCCGCCCCGCGCGCGCGCGAGCACACGCGGCTCCGGCGCTGCGGTCGCGGCTGGAGCTCGGCCCGCTGGCGTTGGTTTGTAAACAATGGGTGACGCGCGCGCCCGGGCGCCTCCCACTGCGCCGGCCGGGGGGGGGGGAGGGGGGCGGCCCTCCGGACCAACAGCTCGCCGGCCGCTCCCGGGGCCGGCGCCCCGCTCGGGGAGAGCTCGGCCAACAGCGCGGCGGCGGCTTGCGCCGCCGGCCGGGCGAGGCCGCCCCGCGACCACCGAGAGCGACGCTCCCCGTTCCGTCTCCTTTCCCCCCCACGTCTGCGCGCCGCGTGGACCGGCCCGCTTTCAAACCCCGCACCTCGGGTCTCGGGGGCGGGGCCGCTGTGATTGGCAGGAGGGGGAGGGTCCCGCGCCGCCCGTCGCCTCGCGGCGGTCGCTCGGAGGGGGCGCGAGGCGCAGCGGGGAGCGCGAGCGGCGTCCGGTGACCGTCCCCGGCCGTCCCGTGGCCGCCCGGCGGGCGCCCGCCCGCTGCCGCTCCCGCCCCGCCGCTAACGGCCCGCGGGCCGCCGGTCCGGGCGCGCGCCGGGGCCCCCGTGAGCGCCCGGCGGTTGCGCGCGTGCGGCGCTCCCGCGGCGCCGCGCGCCTGGAAGCGGAGCTGGCGCTTCCCAGCGGAGCGCGAGCGGCCCGCACCGGCCTCTCCGGGAGCGGCCGCGGCGGCGCGCGTCATCCCCGTTAGCCAGCGTGGTCTCCCGCAGGGGTCCGTGCCGGGGTCGCGGCGCGTTCGTTCCGCGGCGCCCGGCTCTGCGCGCTCGGCTCGCGACTTTGCCCTGATCGCTGCGCCCGCTGGGTGCCCGCAGCCGGCAGCGCGCTGCTTTGGGGTTGAGTTCCTCGGCACAGAAACGCCTCGGGAGCCTTACTGTGCATCGCCAGAAGTTGCGCACGCGAAGCAACTCTGTGCAGGTGTTCTGTCGGGATTTCTCTCAGCCTGCGGTTTACTGCATCACCTGCATCAAGGCTCTGCCCTGTCTCTTCATGTCCCAGTCCCATTCCTTCCCTTGCTTCTGACACTGCATCATTCAAGCAGGGGCTGAAATTTCTATGATGGGCCTTAAAAAGGGTTTTTTGGGTGTTGGAACTCTGGGGACATAGTCCAGAACACGCTTATTCACGTGATGGTGCATGCGGTCGGTTCCGCTGGGAACAGCTTGTAAAGCGTAAGTTGCTCATACACATACCTGCTCTCACCACTGTGCCCTTGATTAATCAGTAAGCGGTTGGCAAAGGAGAGGCCATGTCCTTTGGTCCGTTTGTCCTCATGTCCTCCTGAGCTACTTCCACTTGGTGTACAGAGCAGGAGACCCTGTGCATAAAGGCACGTGTTTGTGAGCATGCCTGCTGTCTGCACATGGCACTGCTCACGCCAGCCTAGGTGCCCAAGCCCATTACTATGTCCCCTACCTGGATTTGTATCAGCTGGGCATAAATCATGTTACCTAACTGCATATTATTTATTCATGTAATACTTTTTCGTGCATAATTAAGGTACTGAGACTTCCTTATTTTCAGCACCTTTTTGGTAACTGTCAATTAAAACTCAGATCACATTTTTCTACAGATGATGAAAAAGTGAGATTTTGTTGCCCCCTGCCCGCTCCCAAATATTTTTAAGAAAACACTTTCACCTTTATTCTTTATTTATGCGGTACCTATTCAAAAGCAATAGAAGCAGGCCTGCATAGATGCAATGGATGGATCTACCTCAGCTCCAAGGGAGATCTATATTCGGATCACTTCTGAGTAGGTAATCTGGTATTCTATACAAGCAAAACTGCAATAAACCAGTACAGTTTATTCCAGCCTTTTCTTCTCCCACAAAAGCAAAATAAGCTATACCAGCAAAAGCTCAGTGCTGCTTGTGATTACATCTACACCTGGGGCTTTCATGAGCCCGGGAATGATAATCACAGATCGTGCTTCATCGCATCCCTAACCACCGGCAGTGCTGGGAAAAGCTTGCAGGATCGTGCAGATTAGTGCCACAGATAGGGAGCTCGGAGCACGGTCATTAGCAGAATCCTGATGTCCTCAGATCTTTTTAAATGCAAAATTTTAGTGATGACTGGTTGGCAATGGACTGAGTATCTGCTGAGAGTTTTAGGACTAAACATACTGCAGATGTTTTCACTGAATGCTACTGATCAGGTTACCAGCTGAACAAAATGAGATTTGTGGACATTCGGGGGAAGGGTGTTTCAGATTGTCCTCCTAGAGGAAGTGGGAACCTCAGCCATTACTTAGGTACTATCTGCTCTTTTCACTGGATGATGAGAGAAAAGCAAAAATGCTGGAGAAGATAGTATATCCTATATCTGTGGTTCTCCCTCAAAGATTTGTTTATGTGGGAAAACTGTACCAAAGAGGGCTCAATATGAATTTACATCATAATCATGTCTGTGGAATGGATCTCAGTCTGTCAGCACCCAGAGACCTTTCTGGGACTAAACCCCAATCCATGCTAGGGGCAGATCTAAACTGTCTGCAGCCATTAGCGGGTGTTCTGGCAGAAACACTACAGCGCTTCATGAGCAGGTAGCTGGTTGCTAGTGCCTCTCCACAGAAATGAGAACAACTTCAACAAATAAAGGGGTGTCATGGGTGTCCTGGTGTGGAGTCTGTGAGCATAAGTGACAGGGTTGGCTGCCAGGTCAGCCCCAAAGAAGCTGAGGCCTCGTCAGTTGTAACTATCAGGTCATTTGGCCAAGTCCTGAGTAAGCTATTCCTTACTCACTGTGTTCTCTTTTTAATTAGGAGAATCACAGCCTGGTTATCCTACTTGGTCTTCTACCACTGGAGATGAGCTCTGCAGCACTGCTTTTACTTTAGCAGTTTACCCCAGTAATTGCGATTAAAAACATCCCCAAACCCCCAAAGCATAGAACACTAAGGATAGGGGGAGGTTCTTCTTAAAATAGAAGTATAAAAGGATTGCAAAACTGTTGACAAAATTTTTCTGACCCCTGACAGTATTTTTATGAGGAGAAATTTGATAATGACCATTGCTGCTGGGTGGTTTTTTTGGTTTTTTTTTTTTTGTTGTTGTTGTTTTTGTTGGGGTTTTTTGTTGTTTTTTTTTTGTTTGTTTGTTTTGTTTTGTTTTGGGGTTTTTTTTTGTTTTTTTTTCCACATGCATTTCTGTGTATGGTCTGCTGGAATTGCCAAAATTCTCATGGCAACTTGTTGTCTAAGTCATTCTATTAGCAAGACATTACAGTTGAGAACAGTCATTGGTCCCTTTTTATGATTATTGTTCACTTGCACTCTCACTTTATCTGTTGAAATGTTTAGAAAGCAGTCTTTAAGATACTTTTAGTAATACTTGTCTTTCCGATATTCCTAGCAGAGGACAAAATCTGAGTTTCATAAGCAAGTACTAATTATATTAATTATGTGTCCATCTATAAAAATTTGACATAATTTTATTGTGTTTTCTGAGGATACATTTTGATTCCAGAATATAATGGTCAATTTATGTATTTTATCTTTTGTACTGATCCTGACAACATAGACAACTGGATGTGAATTCAGAGCTTTAAACCTGTTAAAGACAAAGAAAGAAAACCCTTAAATCCTTTGAAGTCTGCATTCCAGTGTAATCTCAGTCCTTGGACTACATGTTCAGGATCATGCACATGTTCTAATCTCTTATGGAGACCCTGTAACCCCGTCAATGTGAAAATTATAAATAATAGTTCATTTATGCAGGTGTTTACATTTCTAACCCTTTTGCTGGAGCTGCATGGTCTGTGATCTCAGACTTTGGCATGTGTAGAAATGAATCAGGTTGATAAATTCATGATAGAGACTATGTAGTGTTGCATCACAGTGTTAAAGTATTTATAGTGTTGTTTACAAAACAGTAAGACAGCTTTGAACTGGGTGAACCCAGTGACTAGGAGGTCCTTTCCAGTCCTTTCTTTCTCCAGGCATTTCTCACATCCTTTACTTTCTACAGAAACTTCTCTAATATTTGTTAAATATGCAGAGCTTCTCTTCATAACAATAGTGTCAATGAAGGGTGCTTGTGCAAAGTAAATTATTTTCCTGTGCACAGTTCAAATGCAGAATGCAGAGAGGCCAGAACACCATCCAAATAAGACAAGTTTAGATTCCCCAGTAATTGTTTTGTAATCTGCATTTATAATAGATTTCCAGGAACAAAAGACATTCCTGTAGAAACAACTGAGGTTGCTAAGTGACACAAATGTATTTACTGTGTCATAACTTGCAAAAGCCAAGCACATTAAAACAAGAGCTTTAATAAGCAGCAGTGTCATGAATCTCACTTTGACTCCCAGAGTAAATATAAACCTGTTGGCCAACAGCTTTGCATGGTTTGGGATGCCCAGTCTGAGACCTTAATGGAAACAGGAAACATTAGTTGTTTTAGAAAATACAGACTTTCACTCATAAGGAATTGAAATATGCATACTTAGTCCCAATGAATATTTGGGATTCGTTTCTTTCGTGTATTGTTTCTGTTTGTCCTCTTTCAGTCACCTAAGAATTCACATGTAGGGATACTGCTTCCTAACAAGGCTGGAAACTACAGTCAGTAGTGAGACTGAGTTACTTCTTTTTGCTGAAGTTATCACTGTTTCTTATATCTTTTTGACACAAAAAACCCTCTCCAGTCTTTTGGGGACAGCAAAAAGCTGGCACCTTCTTTTGTCTTCTCACCTTCTTCTCGTGTGTGACGCAGCAAACTGCTGTATTTCAGCTTGTCCAAGCAGTCAGCACCAGGGCCCCTTTGGAGGGACCACAGTAACATTCCTTTGGCCTGATAAGCTGATGCTTCTCTTCCCCTAAGCTGCAAAACCTCCTTTTCCTCCTCTGATACACACAAGATGCACTCCCTGTGCCTGCAGCAGATGTGCAGAAATGGACAGTGCAGGAATTGCTTTGAGGAGTGCATCGAGCTACCTGTTCATTAGGAGCTGCCAGGTTGCCTTGCACAACAGCCTCTGCTAGTTTAGGAATGAGACAGGAGGCGTGGGAAAGGAGCCTACAGACGTCTCAGGGATGCACTAAACTACAGGGCAACCAAGTCTTTGTTTGTTTATTCAAATAATTGACTCACTTCCAGCTTTCCTAATAACTGGAATGTATTTTAATGGTAACCTGTATTATAAGTAATGAACTGGTGTAATCCATTGTGTGGGCTCTCATAGGTTTTCCATATAGGCAATATTCCTGAGAATAAGTTCCATTTGTTCAATCTTTACAAATATTGAAATATAGAAAGCAGAGATGAAAACAATGTATTGAACCACTCCTAAAATGTCATTAAATGGACTTTAGGAACATCCCTTAAAAAATACTGGATTCAAGAGAAAAGCCCTTTCATCTTTTGTCAAAATACCCCGCACATTTCTGTATATCCTGGCAAAATCCCTGTGCTTGTTTCTATACCTTCAATTGGTAATTGTTTGTTAAGCAGACATGTCTCTTGACAGTTCTGTTAAAACAAGCCTCTCTACAGTGAATACTGAAAAGCCACGATCAATAAACTAGTATATAATGATTACAAGTAATATGTCTCACTCAGCATGTAGGGCAAAAAAGAAAAAAAAAAAGACTCCTGTCTAATTATATTTGAAGTAGACTTGTCTAAAATTAAGGGAGCACTTGTCCCACAAGGACTGCAGCCAATTCCACTGAATCAATGGAACCTGGGCAGGACTGCCAGCTTTCTTCATTGAAATTCCTTCTTCAAGCATACTTTTGGCATTAAGCCATTAGAAAAAGATGACTGTTACTTAAAAAGAAAAATGAAGACCAGACACCACCTGGGATCTGACAGCTCCTTCTTGTTTTGAGTCTGAACTGTGCTGTTAGTGCGACTTTGGCCCTGGATTTGCTCCTCACAGAAGCATGATCAACCTTCAGGTAAGAAACCTCTTGGAGCAGCTACAGTGGTTATAGGTATGGTCACATTTCCTTCTTTTGCTCCCTGACCACAGCTCACTTTTTTTTTCTTCTTCTCTTTTTTTTTCTTTTTTCTTTTTTTTTTTTTTTTTTTTGGCAGTATTACTCATGTCATTGTGAATTCCTCAGTTTTCCTTCTTAATCTAATCCTGCAGAGCACTGTGATGTTCACTTGTGGCACTCAGTATGATTTTTAATCTCTGCCATTTTTCCCTGTGAGAGAGATTAGTAAAAGATTTTAAACCAACAAACTTCATTTTTCTCAAGACTTATTAGCCCTCTATAACAAGACAGATGGATCCAGCTTCTTGGGACACCTTTTCTTCTTCTCTTTAAAAATATTATGTCCATGACAGCCTGATTCCACTGCACATGCTCCTTTCTGTTTTACCTAAAAATCCTTTTGATCTGTTTACAGTCCTTTTTTTTCTTTTTTTTTTTCTTTCTCCAGTAACTTCTAAATATCCAAACACATTTCATAGAATCATGTGATGGTTTGGGTTGGAATAAACTTTAAAGATCATCTATTTCCAACCCCCCTACTGTGGGCAGGGGCACCTTCCACTAGACCTGGTTGCTCAGTTCCATGCAGCCTGGCCTTGAACACTTCCAGGGATGGGGCATCCACAGCTTCTCTGGGCAACCTGTGCCAGTGCCTCAGCACCCTCACAGTAAAGAATTTCTTCCTAATATCCAATCTAAACCTGCTCTCTTTCAGTTTAAAGCCATTCCCCCTTGTCCTGTCACTGTATACCCTGGTCAAATGTCCCTCTCCAGCCTTCTTTTAGCTCCCCCTGAGGTACTGGAAGGCAGCTCTCTCAGCCTGTCCTCACAGGAGAGGTACTCCAGCCCTCCAGCCGTGTTTATGACCTACCTCTGGACTTGCTTCAACAGGTCTACATCTTTCTTGTGTTGGGGGACCCAGAGCTGGATGCTGTACTCTAGGTGGGATCTCACAAGAGTGGAGTGGAGGGGCAGAATCACCTTCCTCAACCTGCTGGTCAAAGTGAGAGGAAGAGGCTTATTTTGAGGGGTTTGGGGACTTTTGTTCTGCTATCTGGGTATTTTATCTTCCAACCATCTATTAGGTTAGCCTGATTTTCCCTTTTTAAAATCAAGTCTATATACTTAGACAGAATTTCCCAGTAACAAAGTCAACAAACAACACCCATAAATTATTACACAGTAATAATTCCCATCACATTAACAACTGTGTTTTCCTGTATATTTTTTTAGGTCTAAATTCACCCTCAGTGGATGATGAAAAACAGCCCTTTATGTTGCAAACCTTTCAGCATATAAAGTTCATCACAATAGATTTCATGATTTCCTTGGGTGCTCTCATACATGCATAATTTAGAGTAAGCATCACAGGTCATGTCACTTACCTCCTTCTGGTGTAGGGTTCTCAAGACTTTTGTATAAAAAAAGTGTTTGGCTCACAACAAGAGACATGGAGAATGTTCTTGCCTCATTCAATTTTCCTCTCTCCAGGGTCCTGCTGAACCACCACAGTTCACAGCCAGGGGCAGGCACATAAACTGGCCATGATTTTAAATTGTAGAATCATAGAATACAGGTTGGAAAGAGCTGACCTCAAGGAATGTTTCATCCAACCTTTCTTGGTAAAAGCACAGTCTAGACAAGATGGCCCAGCACACTGGCAGCCAAATCTCAGGAGTGTACAGTGTTTGGGATCCACCACTTCCCTGGGGAGATTATTCCAATGGCTGATTGTTCTCATGGTGACAAGTTTTCATTGTGCGAGTAGCTGTAACTTCTCCAGGAGTAACTTGTACCCAATACCCCCTGTCTTTTTCAAGTGACTCCTTGTAAGAAGGGAGTCTCCATCTTCGTAGCCACCCATCAAATAGTGATCAAATATTGGAACATGGTGATAAGGTCTCCCCTAAGCCTTCTTTTCTCAAGGCTGAGCAAACTCAGTTCTCTCAGCCTTTGCCCCTGTCACAGGCTTCCCAGTCATTTGATCATCTTTGTGGCTCTTCTCTGGACTGTCTCCAGCCTGTTCACATCTTTTCTGCACAGCAGGGACCAAAACTGAGCACAGTATTCCAGTGTGGCCTGATGAGCTCTGAGCAGAGTGGGACAATGACTTCTGGATCTCTGCTGGTGATGCCCTTGTGGATGCGTCAGCCTGGATTTTTGGTCCCAAGGCCAGGGGCCCAGTAGTGCTGGTGCAGACAGAGGTGAAGGAAGTGTTGAGAACCTTTGCCTTTTCAGCATTGTCAGTGACAAATTCACCTCTCTTATCAGTGGGACAGTATTTTCTTTCTCTTCTGCTTGTTGTTTATGTATCTGAGGAACTGTTTCTTTTAGTTTTGAACAGACTCAGAAGCCCACAGTTAACCTGAATTTTAATATTCCTTTATAGCAAGACTTGGATTTGTGGCAGTTCTGTAGCTGCAGAGGAGCAGACTGAGTTGCCCATGAAGCAGGAAAACTGGGCAGTGCAGAAGTGGTGGGGAGAAGCTCTTTCAACCATCTCAGTGAGAGCTTTGCCTTCCCACTTGGGCTTGGAGGGCTGTGTTCTGATTGAGTGGAGACCTCTGGAATGAAGATTTACAGGTAAATCCTTAGGGGAGCCACTGCTTTTTTGCATTATCTGAATTGTCCTTGTTGGACTCCCACTGTTGCTTTAGATAAATATGCTCTTCTCCCTTTGAAAACATTTAACACTTCGGAATAATTCCCTCTCTTTCTTCTGTATAGCATCTTTTAAACTAAGAGCAGCAAACCAAAATTCCTGCCAACTATGAAGGAAGTTTTTCTATGCTTTAGAGCCAGATATCACTAACTTTCCTCTCTCACTCTGTGTTTCCTCTTCCCTACACTGCCTGCTACAAGACAACTATGATTGGACATTTTGATTCCTGTGTTACATTCTTTTTGGTCAAAGATATGACTGTATTTCAAAGGAGTGAGTCATGGGGATTAAAGTGGGTTTTCTGGTCAGGAAAATTACAACACCCCCCCCCCCCCCCGCCCCCAATACTCCCTGAGCACTGGCTGCATTTTTTGGGGGATTTAGAAGTGTTCTATATGCTCTTGCATGAGCTTCCTCGAGCCTCTTGCTAGTTTATGAGGGGGCATTTGCAGCCTCTGCCCCTGGAGCATGTCTTTATACCTTCCCTTGTGTCTCCTGCAGTTGTCACAGCTTCACAATGCCACATGTTTTGTGAAAATATTGTTTTATGCTTTCTGACCCTGCTTGCCCCCTGCCATGCCCCTGTTGCAGCCCTCATCGTTGTGCTGGAGAGGTGTGCTGTGCCACACTAGGAGCCACTGAGCTGGTCTTTAGAAATGTATCTTTTTCAGGACTCTAAAAATACTGGATCAGCAGAAACGAACAATGCAGGGGTAGAGGAGGGCAGGACTGAGGAATGATGTTGAAATGGGAACACTAAAAGCAGGTTCTACCCTTAAAAAACTTCACACCATGAACCCGTGCCCCAGGATTTCTGCCAGCCCTAAAGGTTCCTAGCAGTACCACAAGCTGGTGGTGCTATTCATTCTGAGGCAGGCATGAGCAGGAGGCCTTTGGCAATAAGGAAGGAGGAATGGAAAGGCATTGGAAGAGTAATATCATTCAAGTGGTAGAAAAATGTCCTCATAGTACAGAGTAGCTGACAAGACAGACTAGTATCAGCCTTTATCCTCCTGTTAAACTGGCTGCCTCAAATCAAAAGCAACCACAGGCTTGAGTTTCATGTTTTTTGTGTAGAAAGGATTCCAGTTATACCTGGAATAACTTACAACTCAGGTTAACTTTGCAGTGAAATTCAGTTCAAAGAGCTTATAAACAGAATTCTTGACAACAAAATTGATTTCAAACTGTATAAAGTAGTTCTGTTGGCTCTATGCTATTTTAGCAAGGACGACAGGACCCCTAAGGCAAACATTTCTAAGGCAATTTGTCCAAGAAAGAAACCTCTTTTCAGTAAATGAACCACTTTATAAAGAACTTAATATTGTTAGCTTTCACTGTAACTTTCCTATAAAATACATCTTCAGCTAGGAATCCATCTCTTAGATTATGTACCATTGGCATCGTGAGTTCATATATTTTAGAAGTTCCCTCCTTAACTGTTTTCGCAAATTTACCTTCATGATCCATTTCCAAATGGTCCCTGCCTAAAGTTTGTGTTTCTTACTGAATGTCAAGCTGCAATAAGAAAACTCCACCACATTTACCAAAATTCGTTGGTGTTGCAGCCTGGTGGCTTTTATTACTTTCCTTTAACGTTCATTTGAATAAGATAGTAAATTGGGCAAAGCAGTACTAAAACCAGAAGTTGCAACATGGTTTGTGAGGACACAAACTTATAAATGAGCAACAAGCCAGGAACCAGGGAAACTAGATATCATCTGTCTACATGCTTGAGTCTACCTTTCTTCTAGTTCAGAATCTGACTTGAAAGACACTCACCTGACTTGAAAGACACTCATGCAGCAATAGAAAAAAACATTAAAATATCAAAACAGTAAACAGCCATGGCAGTTCCAGCTAAGTGATTACTTTCTTCCTTATGGCTTTCCTGCTCTTCATCTTTATCAGCACTGGGCATTGCAGTCTGCTAGAGCAAATTGTGTTCCTACATCAGAGTAGGAATTGCACTGTAGAAAATAAAATGTTAATGATGATGATTAAAGTTTTCCTGGGATTCCCATGTGCACTCATTATCCCTGCTGCCATCATTCACTCTGTGCTGTGCTTATTGAAGGCTTTGCAACTGATGTAGGTAGGATATACTGAAACTGAAATAATTTCTTGATAACAATGTGAATCTAGATTCATCTTCCTTCACTAAATAATTCTGAAAGAACGGTGCAGTCCCGAAATCCCAAAAGAAAACCTCTTCTAAGATACCAAAAGAGGAAGTTGGTTGCATTGCTCAATAAGAAACCCCTTGAAAATGACAAGCAGAAGGGAGTGACCACATGAATATTTCCTGTGCTGAGGTATCCCAGCTTTTGCAGGGGTGTTGTAAGGTGACTTGTGTAACTTGTGGGTAGTCTGGATGGCACCTCATCGTGGAGATGGCATTTGATAATGACCAAACCTGACTAAGCCAATATAATGCCAAGTTGCCTTTGAAAGCCCTTCCCCACCTGCTTGCCTTTCTGGGTTTCTAACACATCCCTTGTGCTGTCTCTGGTGCTCTTTGGAGCCACAGGCAGTCAGAATAGAGGGTCCAGACAGCAGAAAACTAGGCCTACAAAAAAAGCATTGAGTTATAGATCAGTTTAGCTTTCTGCTCTGGATTATTATGGTTTGATGTACATCCCTAGCAAAGAGCTTGCAGAAAGCCTGGCTGGCAGGCAGGAGAGGGAATGGGACTTCTTTCAGCTACTAAGTCTGGTTTACCTGAATCATAAACCTGCAGGAGAAGTCTCCCCAGTACACTGACTTTGGGAGTGGAGCTCTTTCAAGCAGTGCCTGCCATACTCCAGGCCCAGCAGACCGCTTTGCTTTTGTGCTGAAATTCATCACCTCTCCAGATGGGTCTGTGAAATCAGTCTCTGTGGAGCTAGACTCTAAACTGGGCTGTGGCTCAAGGTACATAACTTCTGATGCAACAGCAGAGGTGATGAGCTGTGGTGTAACACCAGGAGTGAGTAGCTGGAGGTCACAGGCAGGAACTTTACCCACATGGTTGCTGGAGCCAGTCTCTCATGAAACTGCATTTGGAGTGGTCTCAATGGCTCATGTTCCTTGAACTCATCAACACCTACAATTCTGTACTTTTTAATTAAAGAAGATGCACTGTGTGGCAGCTACACTAGTGGATTCAGTGTTTTTCCCAGAAAACAATCTGCTGAGGGAACAAATTACTGCATAGCAATTGAAGCATTTCATTGTGGGTCTTGTATAGGACATGATGGTTATCCATAATTCAGAGTTGCAGCATAGACAGGCACGGCAGAGGGGACACTACTTCAACAGCAGTGCTGTTACTGGGGCTTACTGGTGTCACAGAGCTCCTTTGCAGCATGGAGCCATGCAGATCTGCTCAATATAGACTCATCAGCTGATGTTACAGATCTTCAAAATCCATTGCTTTTACCATGATTTAGGAATAAAAATAAATCAAATTTATTCAATGCTAGCAACAAACCATAGGTTACATTGGGGTTAAAAAACACCTGTAAGAGTGCCTATATTTAGCCTTGGTCCAAAGCGCCTGAAGGCATGGTCTTCATGGGCAATCTCACTGTTCCACTGGGAGTTTGCATGCAGTCAAGTTCCAAAAAAGTGTGATTCTATATGCAACCATATGAATTGCATAATTGGTGTCAGAGGCAAGGACCGGTGACAATAAACATCTATCTCTGTTGTGGCTGGTGTAAGGGATGAGTAAACTTTTTGAACTTCTCTGTCCGAGAAAACATTGCAAAATACTTATAATACATTTTCTTCTTGGACAGTGTGTCAGAGTTCAAACTGCTTGTCCACTATGAGTGGACTCTTTCTTTTGAGTGAACTCCTTGGCTCTTTGAATTGCCCAGCGCCCAATGGACGCCTTCTCTTATTACAGCCAAGACAAAATGTGTAATGGATTTTAGCAGATCCCTTCCCACCCCTGCCAATAGGTAAAGGAGGCTAATACTGCTTGTGAAAAATACTAATAATGCATATAGTTTCTCATTCTGATCACAAGGCAAAGCCAAGTATGATGGAAAGCATTTTCCCTCTGAATTGATTTGTTGTATATATATTACTGTTTGCAGCAACAAAGATGCCATTGTAATGTAAAAATGTCAGTCATCAGGTTGAATTTGTAGTTGCAGTTATCTGATTACATTAAAAAATGCTGAAGAACTGTAAAACTCTCAAATATTTATTCAGCAAAAAAAGCTGAATCCTGTAGACTCTTCCTTCACCATGCACATGTGCATGTTTCCTGTATACTATTTAGTGTGTACTGCTTTTTATAGCATAGTTTGTGAAATTTGTTAGTTTGATTTACTGTATTATTTCCTGAGTATGGAACAATCCTGAAGTAAGTGCCATTTTGTGGGTAGCAAAGTATTGGAGCGCAGCTCACCACCTCCAATGTGTCAGCTAGATCTATTGCACAACTATTAATGGCATGTTCAGAAGAACTTTTACACTAATATTGAAATTCTTTTAAGACCATATTTAGCTTTGGCAAATGTTTCCCACATGTCTTTGAGTGGCAGTCCATCTTTTGATGTTTATATTTGCCATCTGGATATGTCAGCTTTGTGCAACAGAAGTATGAAATGGTGTAAGTAAATCTCAAGAAGTGGAAAGAACATTTAAAAAGGTTTACAAACAAATGTACCCATAAATAGTATAGAAAAATGAATGCGTAATGGTGTGGACATGCTTTTTTGGCAAGTCACTCTACAGTCTGGCTTTTTTTTAAAATCTTATTGCTACAGATATCCCGAAAGGAATTTTAAGGAAGTTATATAAGAGAAAGAATATACATTGTAGCTTTTAGTTTGTAATTTTATGCATGTGATCATATGTTTGGTATGATCAAGCTCACATTTCTTCCAGTACTTCATATAAAAAGGAAGATTTCCTGATTTTCATGGATTTTTCCCCACAACTTCTGTGGAAAATATTTGAGCAAAGGATAGACTACATATAAAACATTAAAAAATCCTTGGTTCCTTGGATAGGCAAATGCAAGAGTTATGCATTATGCTCTTGCCATTACTCTTTGTACTTACAAGAACTGAATGCAGAATCTGTTTTTCCTTGTACTCAGCTACAACTCAGATAAGCATCAGGAGAGATTAAATATAACCGTGTAAAGGACGTAACCTCCTGTTACGCTGCAGTAGGTTTGTTTTGCCACCAGCTTCTGCAGGATAACATGAAATTCAGATCTTGGCAGGTAAAACACGTCTAGTTGTACTTCATAATTTCTGTAATGTGGAATATTTGAAGCCATAGCCATGTTAAGTATAATTAGATGCCAATGGTTGTATACCACAGAACAATTAGAACTCAATCCCTAGAAATGTGTTAAAGTTCTTTCCAGTTATTTATGCTGTTAAGATAGGCAGAGCCATATACAGCACTCAGAAGTGATATGCATTCATCTGTGTTTATATCACCAGGAAAGGCACTGCCATCTGCCCTTAGCAATTCTCTCTCTACTCTTTGCTCTTTGTAAGATGAGCCCAGCTTCAACGTCATGTTACAATTTATTGCTAGTGATCTGCTTCGAGTTGTTTTCTGGTCACCAGTAGTTTGTTTGGATTCCCTTTTTTCTTGTGTCATTGTCTGGTGTCACTGTGGGACTTGGGCTTGTCAGACTTATTTTATACATCATTAGCTCAGCAGTGCAGGGGATGATTATTTTCTCATAAAAAAGTAATTCTTTCTCAGAAGACATGTGTAAATCTTGGCTGTTGACACAGTGCTTTCTTGCAGATTTCCTTGAAAGTTGAAAACTCAGGATTTTATTCTTCATTGCCTCACACCTCTTGCTGCCATTTAAACTCCTGCCAAAGAACATCACTGAAGCAGCAGCTCTGCACTCTGCGTCTTCCAACCTTTGAGACTGCTGCTTTGTAATCTTGATGTCCTTGTACACAAGTCTTATTTACTTTTTTTTATGTCATCCCAAGTTCATTTCCTTTAATGATCAAAAGTCCATGGCACGGTTTAGCCTGAAAAGGACTGATACTACAGCCCTCGCTGCGTTGCTGAGTGTAACTAGGGCAGAGGCCAGCTGGGCAGCAGCCAGTGCCTGGCTCCGGCATTTGAGAGCTGGGAAGCTCTAAGGTGAAACATTATTGGACACACTTGAGAACTAGAGGCTGTAAATAGAATAAAGCAAATAAAAACATTCAGAAAAATGAGAGCCGTAAGAACTGTGCTCTTTCCAAACATTCTCCCTATTTTTTTTTTACAAAGTCTTCATTTCGTTTGTAGGGTAATACAAGTTCTAGATCTTTGTTCTGCCCTTTCCACAGCACAACATGTGCTCAATTCTTCTTCTGTCCTGTTTCTTCTTGTGATGTAGTTTGCTGAAAGACTCTGGTCCGTAGTTGTTAAAGTTCATGGCAATGAGGCTGGTGGGGTCAGGACACAGCAATTTTACAAGTGTATTTGGTGTGCCTCAGTGGTCATCTGCCATTTGTGCACCAGGGGACTCATTTTCATAACCTGAGAGCTGCTCTGTCATTGAAACTTGTAACAACTTGGAGCATTCACCGCTGCTCCATGTTTCTCCAAAGAGAAACAGTCAAAGTTTATTGTAGAATAATTTCTCCAAAGTCCTGTTCCGTTCCTGTTTTGCTGGTGGTCTACTACTACAGCAGTGTCTGCTGTAATGGGGAACTCAGGCTCACAGGGAAACAGGTGCATGGTGGCAGCAGCAAAGTTGTCAACCATCACTCCACAATCCAAACTTGTCAACAAGCTTGTATTAACCAAGCTGTCAGCCTAACTCAAAGCCTTTTCCATTCAATTTTTATGTCCTCTTAATTGCTCAACTTCATTTTTCCGCACTGAGCTCTGCCCATCATTATCAAGAGCAGCACTTCCTGGAGTAATCTGGAAGAAACTTTGTGATTCCTTTGCCTTCCATTTATAACATTTTATTTTAATAACAACTTGATTTTTTTTTCAATCTCCCTGCACTGTAGCAATATCATTGAAGGAATGTGTGTTCTACTCAGGTAGGGGAGAATTGTTCCTCCTATCATTTATTTGTGAAATTCCAATAGTGTTTGCTTTATTTAATTGCTGCACAAATTACCTCCCAGGGGAGACTGCAGATTTAATAAATCTTATGTCCCTCAGCCTAATTATCTTCTGTCTTGGTTTCTTGTTAGCCATTCGTCCTTGTGCAAGGTGTACATCCACTATTAGGAGGAGTATATATTTGGGATTCAGAAGCATTTTACCTTCATCCACAAAAACCTACAGTGACCCTAAAGTCATGCCAGCAATACTGCACTTCTGCACTTCTGGCCAAAGCTGTCTTTTGGTGTGACCCACTTGCAGGGGTGACTGGCATACCTGTAGTGTAGAACTACACAACCCTTCCAGATGTGCACCAGCCCTGCAGGAATAGACAAGTCATAATGGAGAATCAAAATCCTTACCAGTGGAGACCAAGCTGGAAAGACCTAGAGCAACACTTCCACAAGCACTTCAGAGAAGTTTACACCCTTAGGTCCCCATAAAGGACTTTTGTGGTTGAGATTTTGAAGGGGACAGAGAGTCCCTTGGTGGAATTGTGTGGGAGTGAGCATACATCATAGCCAGTGGGTTCCTACTGTGATTTTTCTGTGATGGAAACAGGTCTCAGACCACAACTCCTTGAAAGGAATCATCAAGGCACTGATAACTGCAGGTATTTGCATCTCTGACATTTATCTCAGCCCCTACCAGTGCTGCTGCAGGCTGGCCCCTTGGTCTACCAGCTTAAAAAAAGTAATTCTGGAGGTTAATAATGTGCTGACTTTTCAAAGCTGGACCAGTTTTTCAATCACTCCCACAAAGAGCTGGGTTGGCTTCCTGATGGAGTGTTGCGTTGTGATTTGGGGACTGGAGACTTGTGATCAAGAAGGATAGAGAAGGATAGAGAGGGGCTCTGCGGTTTTGCAACCCATCTTCTTGGTGGTTATGTTCCAGATATGGAAACGTATTCTTACTGAAGCAGATTTACCGGGGTGCTCAAGAGAGAATGACTGTTCTGCAGTCTGTGTGTAAGGGTGAGTTACCACATAACATGCACAGGAACTACAAAATGAAATATCCAAATGTATGACTGCCTCTGTTCATCCTTAAAAACACACTTTAAAATATTACTTCATGAGAGGCTGCAAGAAAGAAGCCAGAGCAAAAGGGAAAACTGGAATAATTCACAACTGTCAGTTAGAAAGTGATGCAGTATGTCAAAAAAGTAGAGACTTTATGAAAGCCAACTACGCACTGCAGTCATTTATGCTTAGTAAAGCTTGTAACTATTGCTATACGTAGAAGGATAGCAAATAATTAACATAAAATTGGTTAGTTATTACTTGGGCATGGAGCCAAAGCATGTTATGGCTGATTTACTGTAAAGGCTTATCTGCACTCGGGCTGTTCCCACCCTTGCTCTGGTACCAGCATGGCTTCACTTGTGGTAACAATTGCAGGAGCTCTTGTTCGACCAGGCAGGGGCACTTTTACTGCCATGTGGCCTAATCTGCTTGTGCAGTCATGTGTGCAGGGAGCAGCATACGGGTGTATGTTTTACAGCCTTTCCTTAGAAATGGCTTTAGTATGCACATCAACAGTCAGCACATAAAAATCATTTCCATCAAGTGATTTGGGGATATAGGAAAGACAGATTTCAAGGCTTATTATTATGCTACTGTGATGGGCTTTAAAAAGGAAACATTTTTCCTAGCATGTTATAAATATCTCATCATGCCATTACAGTCACAGACTAGGAAACCATCACGGCTATGCATGAGAAAGGCAACACTGCAGTAACATAAAATCTCTCACTCTCTTTTGTTTTCCTGGTGGATTGTTGCAAGAAGAAAAACTTGCTAATGTCCAGACATTTTCTTGCCCTTTTATAAAAATCAGAATTTTTTCTTGTTTACCTTAGAAACTGGGGCTTTGTTTATGGTCTGTTCTGTGCTGTGAAGCACATGGAAATACAGGCAGTCGCTGCTTGAGCAGGCTCCTTATTCACTGATCTACTCCAAGGCTACGTACCCACAGGGGACCTGGGCTTGGGTTTGGTGATTAACCCAACACATGTACGTGTCTCAGAGGACTCAGGCATTTGAGAACATAAGCTTAAGTTTCTAAAAGTAAGCAAGGAGTTAAACAATAAACCATATCAGGTAGCCTGTTTATTACCACATGGCCATTTCCACTGCTGTTCCCCATAAAGTTGTGCCAGCACTCTCATTTTAAACATTGTTTTTCGTTAGTTTATATAATACAGCTGTAAATATTTTTTCAGGCTCAAACTTGGAATTTAAAGGGAGAAACTAGGAAAAAAAACCCCACCCCTGACTACTCTGCTTTTGAATGATATAAAAGTGAAACTGCTGGGAGTAGGATGGGTATGTCCACGCCAATAAAAGCTTTGGATTAACAAGTGGAGGATGTAAAAAGCCATCCCTGCAGATGTCCTCTATGAGGCAGATGTCCTGGAAAAGGCCAGGGAATGAGCCTGTGTGTTGAATCTTGAACTAGAATGGAAGAGCTCAATAAACAAAATACCAATATAGTAATGCTGAAGGAGTATAATTAGTCACCACATTCTTGACTTGTGCTCTCTGGTATTTCCATTGTAAACATGGATTGTTTTCGTCAAGCATAAGAACAACCGTGGATACAACTGTGTGTCCTGGTGTAAGTGGCAAGAATCAAGGATCTGATCACTGAGGCTGACATCATACAAGACAACTAAACCATCTAACAGCCCAGTAGGAACCTAGCCTCTTTTTTACCCAGCCTGCCTAGTTTCTGCCAGGTTAGTGAGCTCAGTTACTCTGGTGAAGCCTCCAAATGCTGGAGCCAACACAAGTGAAATGGCTGAAGCAAAGACCCTCTTGACAGCACCTACTGATGTAAGTCAGTCTCTTTGCATCAGCAACCTGGGAGCATCTTCCAAGGGGGACATTTTGTTGGTAGCAGTGCTGATCAGCTGTTTCTCCTTCCTTGCCCTGCGCCCCGTGCCACCTGTCTGAGGGGCTGGCACAGCTGTTTGTGCAGCCAGGCAGTGAGCTGTGCCGGGGAACATCCCTGTGCTGGCTGTTTCCTAAGGCACTTTACTGCATGGCTACACAAACTGTCGGGCTGGTGCAACTCAGGAGGCTGCAGGGAGGCACAACTGATCAGCTGATGGGGACAGGGTAAACAGCAACTGCTAGAGCCAGTTCCAAAGCAGTAGTGAGACCAAAAGCCAAACCACGGGCTCAAGTTATTTACAGTCCTTTCCATTGGCTTCAGTGAACAACAGTTAGTCCCCCTGTTGCAACCCCAAATCCCAGTAAGACTGAAATCAGTGAACAATCCTTTTCCCCATGATTTAAATTGATCTGTATTTAGAGTAAAAAACTTACTGAAGTTTTGATGTTATCTATGAAGATCCCATCTGAGGGCATTTGGAGTGGGTACTAAAAGACCGTTTGGGTAACAACCCATAGATTTTTGTCCCACTTCCTGGCTCATTCACCATGGTCTCTGTTGTGACTAGGGATGATGTGAAATAATATGAAAGCAAGTTCCTTCGATCTGAACCACAGGGGAAATAAAAAACCATGGCTGACAGAGGCCCCTATGCATCCAGCTCAGCTGAGAACACAGGCTGGGAAAAAAAAGCACCTGATGTGCGGGACATGTCCACTGAAAGAGAGCATCCAGTCTTCTTCCTCATGCTAGACCACATAATCTGTGATGGTATTGTTTTAGCAGTTTTGCAGAGAAAGTCCCATGCTGGGTCCCTAAAAGTCATCATGGACTTGACCATCTGGGTAGATCAGTACATTAATAAAAAGCCTCTTGCTTCAAACTGAAATGAAGAGCAACTCTCCAAATCCATCAAAGGAAGTCCAACACGTGGGTGTTAATACAATAGGCCCTTTAGGTGCGTAGCTCTTGTCTACAGCAGGATTACTAAACCTCATTTATTTTTGACTTGTTTTGAATCTAGGTGCCCACTATCCAGTGCAAGTATCAAAGTTTTGGCCAGGAACGCCCTAGGCGTGGAGATACCAAATGATAATTCCTGCATGAACCTGTGAGGGCTTGGTTCTTTAGAAGGAGGTTTCAAACACCCCTAGGAAAAAAAATCATAGAAAACAACTTGATGTCTCTGGCAGGAAGACTTGTTTTGCAGTCCCTATATCTGAAAAATGCCTACAATTACACCTAACCTAACAGAAAAGCTCTGAGGCTTGATTAGTGTGTGCAAAGCCCAGTGTTTACACGGTGAAGTCTATAGCCCTGAGAAAGGAAGGAATGAGGTGGCCCAATAACTCTGCAGTGAGTCAGTAACATTACCTAATCTATAGTACAGCTGTGCCACATGGGATACTCTCTATAAACACACTGCCTTATCACCCGTTTGTTGGGAAGGGTGAGCTAAAATAAGAACAGGAATAAACCTGTGTGTAACTGCACTTCCATCTTACCTCCAGCGTTATGCTCCAGCGCTCCCTGTCCTGAGTGAAATGAACTCCCAGAGGTTTTTTTTCCCTTGAAGTATTAATTATTTCATTGAACAAAAGGAGGGAGGATGAAAATAACCCAAAGAAATGGGGTTTGTGCAGTGTTTCAGCCAAGGTTTCCAAGCTGATATACAGCAATAAATATCAGGGACCAGCTGCTTCCTTTCTTACATGAGTCCACATGGAGATGGCGATTCCCTCCAGATCTCCCCTGGGAAACACTGGATCAGAGCATGATTTAAAAATAAATAAAGGATGTCAGCAAACAGAGGTGGACTTCACATTATTCCTGTCTCGTTTTCTCCTTTACAGTCCACCAAGTTCCATGGCTGCATTCTTGGGGGCTCATGAAACCATCTGGCCCACGGAGGCTTTGCTTCCACTGGAGTTACGTCCTGCTTCCCACCACCCTGCGGAAAGAAGGACACCAAACATTGAAGCACAGCACAAGGGCTCAGCAGATGTTGGTTCTCAAGTCTGTAGGGACATGTTGTGTGTCCTGCGTCACATCACTGTTGCTCATGTGTGGTGTGAGGGTGAGAGCACCTTGTCACCTCTGGAGGGTCCTCCAGGCTCCTTGGAGCTGGGTAGGTGGACGATCACAGAGAGAGATGCTTAGGAAGTGCACGACTCCAGACATCTTATGACTGCAGGCAACGAGTGCTTTATGTACTTTTTTGATTATTGTATGGCATTTTTATATTGCAGGAGTGATCAGATGTGCTAGAAATTGTACAAACTGATGGGGTAATATGGTCTCTGTCACTAGGGAACATTTTTAAAAAATAAAAGATGAGATGAGTCTGGGGGAAGGTAATACTCTGTCTTACAAATACGTACCAGGGTAATGATGAGAGTTCTTGCACATGCTCATAGATCTCACCCAGAAAAATACACTTGTAGCAGAATTGTTAATCTTGGCTTTCCTGCTGGGTTGTGTTTTGTTTAGAAATCCAGTTTTTGAATCAGAAACAGCTCATCAGAATAGAAATGAGAAGGAGGAGAAGGGCTAAGCAGTAAGGGGATAAGAAAATAAGAAGATGGGAATAAAGAAGGAACAGAAAGAAAGAAGATGAGTGCAAGAGGAATAGAAAAGCTTATCATTTGAGAACATTAGCATAGGGAGATTACAGAGTACAGAGTTAGGAGAAGTGCAATGTAAAGCAGGGACAATTGCCATTGGTAGTTTAGGAAAAAAAATTAAAATAGCCAGAATTTTAAACATGTGTAAATAGTGGCTTCATGAGCCCTAGAGGCATCAGAAAAAAACTGGTGACCAATGGGACTAAACTGGTGACTCAGGGGGACTACCTGAGCAAGGACAGAAAAGGATGCTGCTACCCCCTCCCATCAGCAACACCCTTTTGTTAAGTCTATTCTTAGAGCAGTTGCTCATAAGACCACCTGTCTTGATCCAAGCAGTCTTGCATTCCAGTGCTGAGAAATGTGCAAAATACAGAGTAAATCCATTTGCAGTTGTCCTTCATTTCAGTGAAGTCCCAAACCAAATCTGGGTCTATGTTTGAGTTTTAAGAGGAACTGATGCTAGGGACAGGCGTTTCTTAGGTGTATTTTTCCTCACTTATTAAATAGCTCTCCAAAGTCATTTTTCCCTGAGCAGTGCAACAAAGCCAGGCCTGTCCTTCCATAAAACACCACTCCCAAATCTTAGTTTCTTCCTTACTTCCACTAGAAATGACACACCATCCCTTCCCTGATTTTTCTCCTTTCTTTGCATTTCCTTTGCACATGCACCCTTTGGTCTGTAATCAGTCCTAAAAAAGCTCTTTGTACTCAGTGGTGCCTCCTGCTTGGATCACTCTGCATCCCCACTGCCACTTCAGAGGTGTCATTGCCACCACTGTGGTGCCAACCATCAAGAAGGAATAGGAAACTGCTCCAGGTGTAAAGCAGTACTCTAAAACTGGGAGAGTGGGACAGGGGTAGGAGAAGCATGGGAGGAGAATCCATTTTAACCTGGTTTGATTCCCTTGCCCACTCCTTGCTGCAGCCTCACAGACACTTGGATCAGTGGAGCAGGCAATGGCAACAAACTGGTGGGTGGGGGATCTGTGCTGCTGAATGCTCCTTGCCAAAAAGACAAGGGTGGCGTATGGACGTGCTCTGCCCTGCTCAGCCCATCCCTGCTGGCCAGCGGCTGCTGTTACGCTTCTCCAAAATGAGCCTTTCCTTCCTCCTTCCACGTGGGGAGTTCACAGCAGCTGGAGTTGAAAGGTTTTAATTCCCACAGAAAGCCGGGGGTGTATAAGCTCAAGGTGACATTGTTTTAGCTGAGTTGTGTTGGCCCATCACACAGATGAGGGTGTGTTTGACTGTGCTGCCTGCTCTTACAGCTTTATCTTAAGTTTTGTGATATCAGGTGATGTTGGTAGGGAGCAGTTGTTGGAATCAGATGATCATATGTTAATCCCAGCTTTCTTTTTCCTTTCTTAAAGCAAGCTTGTGGCAGCAAAATAAGGGAAGCCTGACAGCATGGCACAAAGCCTGAAACATTTGAAGGCCCATAAAACACACTTCAAATGAACACATTTTGTAAAATCTCATTAGTTTTTGAGGCTTGATTCATGACAGCTGAATCCTCAGGACTGGCAATATTCATATAATGTAAAAGAGCTATAAACATTAAAGAAGTAAAAATGCACAAAGCTTCTACATCAGTCACCAGCTGCAGCCAAGCTATGGCTCATTGGAATTTATTGCAGCATCTTCAAGCGGAGCAAGTGGTGAAGTGGTGCTATTACTTCTGATTACAAATGGACTGGGTAAGAGCACTGGTGCTATAAACACCCCATTAGAGAATGGGCTGCACAGTACAACACCCACTATATTAATAACATTCAATGCTTCGGATTCAAAAATAGTGCTCTTAGGAAGAAAAGCAATTGCATTCTAGTCCGACACCTAAAAGGAAATGTGGGAAGGAAATAACTGTAACTGGCACAGCTAATAATGGATTATGATGTTACCCTCCTGGGAACTGGAGGGAATTGTCCTGCACTTTAGATTGGAACTAGCCTGCTTTCTCAAACATAAATCTGTGTTAATCCTTCTAAAAGCTAAAAAAAAACAACAAACAAACAAAAAAAATCCCAAAAAACCCAGGTGAGCTTCTGGTTCCCATGAAGCTCCCCTGTGCCATTTTGATGAAAGAA
Organism: Motacilla alba alba; assembly: GCF_015832195.1. NCBI lineage: Eukaryota > Metazoa > Chordata > Aves > Passeriformes > Motacillidae > Motacilla > Motacilla alba. The sequence goes on from NC_052017.1 coordinate 128,404,907, forward strand.
AAGGATCAGAAATCTGCCTCTATGGTTCATGTGAAAGCACCCCTCTGACAAGGGAACCAGAGACATCCCTGCTACCTACCCCACACACAGTGTCTCCACACCTGCTGACAACAAGAAGAAGCTGGAGCAACCTGCCCTTTGGTAGGCTTTACCGAACATAATGATCCCTCAAGGCCTTTGGCAAGTCAAAGATTAGAGGGCTCAGCTGAACACAGAAGCTGCACCAATTTAACTTATATCATGGCTTTGATTTGCATTCCCAGAGCCAGTTCAAGGTGTGGTTTCACAGGTTCCTAGGTCTCTGTTCCCATCCCCTTGCCAGAGGTCTGTCTCTCCCAGCAGAGCTGGTGGTCATTGCCCTGGGTGCTCATCTCAGCTGGTTTTGTGCAAAAAAAGCCACAAACCTTCCCACACACCTGCCTTCATCAGCCACCCGTGGGAGGACACTGGACTTTTGCCCTGGAGGAACTGGGGCACAGGGAGGCTTGTCTCTGTCAGCTCACAGCAGGATGATGACGACAGCACAAGCGCTGAGTAAACACCTGAGGAGGGGACTCCTCCAACATAGCAGCAAGGGTTGTCAGACTTTGTCAGTCAGCACAGCTGCTCCACAGCCCCAGGGAGTTCAAACCCTTCCTCTCCCACACCCCAGCATTATGCCCAAGCCACATGACTGTGGGATAGCAGGAGAGGAAGGGAACGCTCTCTGTCTCATCCCATGATTCTTTAACTTCAGGGAGGAGGAGCAAAGTGAGGCTTTAGGTATCACTTCCCACTGGTGGATCTCAAAGGGGTTTTGGAGGTAGATAGTTTTAAACCCATTGCATAGACACTGCACCAATAGCATTGAGTAGATGGCTTAGCAAGCCATCTAGCAAGCAAATTACAGCACTGGGAAAAAATGTTACCTTAGACCCTTTCCAGTAACCCACTTACTTGACAGTGCCTCCAGCTATGAACTCCTTTGGCAGAGACAGAGCATAGTTAAATGCGTGCATCTCCCTCCTATCCCCTATCCAGGCATCAGGTTTTAACCACACCTGTCCTATCCCTGCCTAGGCCCCCTCCCACCACCCAGATCATGCACAGGGGGCCTTACATGACTGCACTCACCTTCATACACCCTGGACAAGCAGGATGGGACACATTCATGCTTTTAGACACACCAGTTTATTCATCCCAGACCAACCTTGCATCTTTGGTTAAATGGATGAGATGTTACACATGGGCTACAACAAAGAACCCCATGACCTCTGAGAAATAAATGTGTTGAAGAGAGGCCTAAAGGTTTGTTTAAACCTTTGTCCTGTCATTTTTTCAGATTAAGTTGTACATGAGCACAGCTGAAGATCCAGCCTATTTTGTAGCAAGTGTAGATTTAATAAATCTGTCTCAACTCCAGTTGTACAACAAGAAGCTGTTATAATGGGAGGAAATCAGCTGAGCTCATATTCTTCCCCGAGACAAAAGTTCTGGGCACAGCTAGATGAGAAAATAGCTACAGCTTTTTCTAAAGAGCCAGTGAAATAAAATCACTGGAGGAAGTACTCCAAAACCCTTCAATACAGCAAACTATGTAGGCAAGCAGCACAAGAAAGATTACATCATTGCCAGAAACAACCAAATAGCCCCATCAAGGTAATTACCAAGTACGAGGCAAACAGCTGGATCAGGGTATGGGTAAATATTGCTAAACCAGAATACTGAACATGTTATCCTGGAGAACAGAATGGGAGCATTTCAAGGCATATGTTAATTCATCAGCTCTCACCATTATTCTTGATCAGAAGTGCTTGTGTTTCCATAGTGCCTTGGGAAGCTGTGAACATCAAAGCCCAGGCATACACACACACATCCAGGTCCACCAGCTCGACCAGGCAGGTATGAATCTCCAGCAAGCAGATGATAGCAAATAGCAGGAAGCCCATGAAAATACATCTTAAGCCAGCTCTGGGAACAAGAATCAAAGGCACAGTTTAAGCTACTTTGATTCAGCCCCTGTGTAGAGACTAGAAACTGAAAATCAAAGTGGGGCTTGGTACCTTTTTAAAGGAGCCAATTCACCACAGCCTAAATGAAAAGAGTTAGTAGCTCCCACAGAAGTGCAGGCACAATTCTCAGCTGAGATGTGAGAAGCTCTTTTCTCTTTTCAGAGCTGGTAACACAAAGAAGTTTACTTTGAAACATGTGGTGCCTCAGTGTAATTGCTTCACATAAACTAGTATGCAGGAGCAGCTTCCAAATGAACACACGGCTTCTTCCCGAGTCATTGTTTCTGCTTGGAGAAAAAGAGTGAGGATGCTTCAGCTGGACACCAGGGTACCTGGTGGAGTTGCCAGGCTGTGGGATAGCTCCAGTGGCACCCAGTGGGGCAGGTGACAGAGCATTGCCAGAAGTCACAAATTTCCCCCCAGATGTTCACTCCATCAAATCTCTGTGATTCACCTTTTGGGTGCTGCCATTGTTCAAGTTACCAACAAATCCCTATGAAGAAACCAGCTCTCCCCAGAGTAACTGGGGGTAGGTGGCCATCACCATGGGGACACTTGGCATACTAGTGCCAGACAGCTGCAAGGTTTCCTGACAGGCACAACTCTTCCCTGTAATTTTAGCTGCCATTTTCGCAGCTTCATCTTCCTCACCCAGTAGCAGTGCCACAAGTACAAGGATGCAGAGGAGAAGCAGGAGTTCTCCTCTGGTTCTCTTCTGGTAGAAGTACATTTCATATCTCTTCCCTCCTTGTCATGAGCTTGGGAGAGTGGAGAGGAGTATGCTGAGGGCCACCACTGGCCCACAGAGCATGCTTCAAGGTGTGAAAAGGCACTTTTCCACATGCAGTTACCTGAGAGATACTGCATCAGCCTGCCTACTCAAAAGGACACAGTCATCACCATCCAGAAAGGTGTTGTCCGGGCAGCATGTGGAAATCCCCAGGTCTTGGAGTGTTGTTACTGTCACCTATGAGGGTCCTTAATTTCACTGGCCTGGCACAGCCCTTGCTGTTCCTATGCCTGAGCCAAGGCTTGCACTTAACAAATACAGCCAGGTACAGGTAACTGGGTGCAGCCCTGGCCTCGATGGGGCAGACCACCCAAGAACAGAATCACTCCTGCTTAGCTGGACCAGCCCCATCTTGGGCTATGCCACTGATGGTACCTCAAGCCCCACATTTTCCCAGTACAACTTCACCTAGGAGTCATCTGCTCTGCTTCAGGCCTTCTGAAAACCTCAAAGAGATCTCTGCTTTACAGTGTATGCAATTCACCAGCTTGTCACCTGACTCCACTGCTGGGGAAAAAGAGGACTGACATTCCACTTAAGAGTGTCATTAGCACTGCCAGGGTTTCTTCTTTAGTTTCCAGAAGGTTCTGTGAGCACCTTCCATGTGTGGCTCCATAAGGTATTGGTGGGACATCTGGACCATAGAAAAACCCATTTGATGACTGCAGGAGCAGAGACAGGCCAGCAGCACAGTGCAGTTCCCCACCACCACAAGCTGTGCGGAGACACCAGCCAGGCTCCATGAGCTGAGGGCAATCACTCCCCTCATTGCACCAGAGAGAGAGGGACTAGCCCCAGCTGGAGACAGGCTTTAGATGTCATAAGGCTGGCTTAGCAGCCTGTATTTATCCACGAAAATGGCAGTTTCCAGAGCATGTGTCAGACAGCCCTCCTACACTGATGCTGAGAGCAACACCTTGGATGCAGGCCTGACATAATACTGGGTATATTTGTCATGATTTATGGTATGCAGTGTGACTAATACAGTGACATGACCTGATGAGCTGTGTGAGACCTCTCCGTTGCTATGATGTGCAACTTCTGCATGCTTGGCAAGCTTTTATTAATATTAAATAAAATGGGGGATGTCAATTAACTGTGGGAAATATGTCAGCCTTTGTTAATGCACTTTGTACTCCTTTATTAATTTTTCATACTGCCATGGATGCGAGTCTGCTTGGGGGAAATACCAGTCATACACAGTGCATTTCCCTGCAGAATCCTGTGTTGGGAGGAGGGAGTGGAGAAGAGGGGGAAGCTCTCTGTTATTGTTCAGTAAGATTTTCAAAGTGCCTGAGTACACTCATGAGTGTATAAAACTGTGCAACTTGTGCATAATCAGTTTAAGTGCCTGAGTGTTGGCCTGTGGGGCCTCTCTCCCTGCCTGCAGCATCATTCCAAAAGCTTAAGCTTTTTTCTAGGTCACGATCAATTTCATATATTGGATTATATGTTGGATAATGCTGGTGCATTACAAAAAAGGTAAAATTCAGCTTTAAAATTACAAATATTAGACAAAAGTTTTTTCTGCCCGGAAAGTGCAGTGCTTTAATGCTGTGCAAGCAGAGCAAAGGCAAGGGGCTTAATAAAGGACAAGGGAGATTCTAATATACAGAGCTGAGTGCTCCTGGCATGCTGTGGGGAGCCTTCCAGTGTGTGTGACCAGCTTTCCTTTCCAGGAATCTTGGGAACATGTGACATGGTGTGACGTGGCTCTGTGATTTGCTCACAACATCAAAGCAGGATCCACCTCCATGAACAGTTTTTGCACTGGTTCTTTGACAAGGGAGAGATCTGTCTTTCATTCCCTGGACTCTGCTCCTCCCAGAGCATCACACCCCTGTCCTGCACATTTCCACATTTCTTGGGGCTCAGATAAGGTCACCAAATGTTTCTTTCTTTGTTTTTCCCTTTCTTCACTCTCAGGTCCTCTCAGGCCCAGGTCTTGAGATCTGTGATCTCAAGGAGAGTGAGCCTGGAAAGAAGCAAAGTCAAAACCATGAATTTTGCAAGAGAGAACTTCCAGCTCTTTAAGGAGTTGGTGAATAAGATTCACTGGGAAACTGTCCTCAAGGACAGAGGTGATGACCAGTGCTGGCAGCTCTTGAAGGCCCCTTTTCTTAGAGTGCAAGAGTGCTCTTCCAGTGTGTAGGAAATCAAGCAAGGCAGGCCAGAAACTGACATGGGTTTGCTCCTCAGACTGAGCAGTAAGACAGAAATGGACTGCCAGTGGAAGCAGAGACAGGTGACCCGGGGAGAGTACAGGGACACAGTTCATATGTCCAGGAATGGGGTCAGGACAGCCAAGGCAAAGCTGGAACAGGACTTGGCAAGAGATGTAAAGAATTACAAGAAGGGATTCCATAAGGACATAGGTCAGAAAAGAAAAGGCCAAGGAGAGTGTAGCCCCTGTGATAAGCAAGAAGGGTGACACTGATACGGAGAAGGCTGAGGTACTCTGTGAGTTCTTTTTCTCAATCTTCACTGACAGTTGGGCTTCCCACTTCTCTGAAGTCCCTGATCCCCTGGGTGGGTGGGGGGGAGTGAAGCCCCTCCCTGTATAAGAGCAGTTCAGGATCACTTGATGAAGCTGAATAGCCACAAGTCTATGGGGCCTGAGGAGATGCATGCCAGGGTCCTGAAGGAACTGGTCAATGTTGTTGCTAAGCCACTCTCCATCATATTTGAAAAGTCATGGTGGTCAGGTGAAGTCCTTGGTGACCAGAAAACTGGAGACATCACTCCCATTTTTAAAAATGGGAAAAAGGAAGATCTAGGGAACTACAGACCAGCTGATTCTGGGAACACCATGATGCAGAACCTCCTAGAAGATCTACTAAAGCACATAAAAGACAGGAGATGTCAGCCAGCACATCTCTACTGAGAGCAAAACACGCCTGATCAGTCTGGTGGCCTGTGTTGGAGCGATGATGGCAAGAGTTGATAAGAGAAGACCAAAAGACATCAGTTATCCAGTCTTCTGTTAGGCCTTTGGTGTGGTCCAACATGATTTTTTAATCTCCAAATTGAAGAGACATGGATTTGATGGTTGGGCCATTGAGTGGATAAGGAATTGGCTGGATGAATGCAGCCAGAGAGTTGTGATCAATGGCTTTAGGTCTAGGTGGAGGCCAACAATGATTTGTGTCCCTCAGGGCCCTGTCTTGGGACCAGTGCTCTTCAACATCTTCATCAGTGACACAGACAGTGAGGTCAAGTGCACCTCCATCATGTTTGCAGATGACCTGAAGCTGAGCTGTACAGATGACACAAAAGAAGGACAGGGTCACTTCCATGGGGACCTGGACAGACTGGAGAAGTGGCCCATGAGAACTTCCTGAAATTCAACGAGTCCAAATGCAAAGTGCTGCACCTGGTTCAGAGCAATCCCAGATGTAAGCACAGATTGGAAGAAGTCATTGAGATCAGTCCTACAGCAAAGGACTTGGATATTCTCAGGGACAACAGCTGGGCATGAGCAGGACATGTGTGTGCTCACAGCCCAGAAAGCTGACAGCATCCTGGGCTGCCTCAAAGGAGGTGTGGCCAGCACATCAAGGGAGATGGTTCTCCCCCTCTACCCTGCCCCACCTGGAGTACAGCTGAGAAGAAAGATATAGACCTGTTACAGTGGGTCTAGAGAAGGGCCATGAATACGGTCAGAGGAATGGAGTACCTGTACAACAAAGACAGGCAGTTCTGCCTCAGCAAGTTGGAGATAGTAAAAAATTTGGGAACCCAGAGAAGGCACAGTGCTTTGGTCACCTGAAATGCTGCCTACCTCCCTTGCAGCTCTGCTCTGAGTCCAAATGGCCTTTAATGCTGCTTTTCAATGAATCTGAAGGCTCATGGAAGTAACCTTATCAAAGCCTTACCAACAGGACTCTGCGGGATATGTCCTTCTTGGACTCCCTACACTTCTTCTGAGAGAGAAATGTCACTTAAAAATTGTTAGCAATAGGTAAATGGCACGACGGGGCAGTGAGATGGCTCAGGAGGGTGAATGCCAGAGCGCAGGATTCTGCTTTCACTCAACATGGAGGTACGGGAGGAGGCCCCTCTCCCTGTGGAGGAGGCCCACAGGGAACCACCCGTTGCCACAGGGCAACTTATCCCAGAGGGTTATTCAGGGTTCTCTGAGATGTGCTCTGTAAGTACAGATACCCTCCTGGCCCCAAAGTAAATATGTATCTGTAAAAACACTGTGCATTTCATAGGTGGCATTGCTGTAAGGAGCCATGCCTTTCAGAGTTGTGCAGTGCTTGGATAGCCCAGAGAGCTGAGAGATGCTGCACAGCCTGCCCTGTGAGGGGCTTTGTGGCAAGATCTTTAAATGTCCTGGCCTCTCCACGCTGATATTTAAAGGTCAGTTGTATTCTGAAAAGTTACCTTGATAGGCACAGTGAAAATTTGTCTTTCTAATCATCAAATTTGCCTAGCTAACAACAGAATATGGTAATTTCCAGATGTGCCAGTTCAGGCTAAGTTCAGCAGAGAGAGCCAGAGCAGCTTTTTCTGTGTCCTCAGTAGCGAGGTCTGTGTAAAAAAGGCTTCCAATTCTGCAAATGTGACTGGAGTAGAAATGTGCTAACTTGGGTGAAGAAGCTCTGTAGCCTTAGCTGGCATAAAATGTTGCAAATCCTTATTTTAGTGAGTGAATTCCCCAGATGTGCCTGGGAGCAAGTCAACTGACGACAAAAGATCTATTTATCCACCATGACTATTTAGAGTAAAACTGCACTTTGAAGTTTGGTAGGCACTTTTGCAATAGAGGGGTTTGCCCTGATGTCCTTGGCCAAAAATAGTGGCTTATTTTTGTCCTTCTAACACATGCCAGCTGGCTGCCACCCTCCATTCCTGACGCAGCTGCATTTCAGTTCTGCTGTTTATGTAGAGTTTGTGCAGTGTGATTTAGGGTCCTTTGGGATGAAATGTACTATGTAAATATAAACTCTTATTTCCAATGTCTTTCTGTAGCCATTGAGGGCCTAATTCATCCCACCACGCAGGGGTTTGCACCAAGACTTGGCCAAACAGATGCAGATCCCAGCATTGTCTGGCACCTAGTGTGTTCAGTGTCTGGAGGAAGCTCCCGTGAGCAGCTTCTGGAAACACCACAGTGCTGCTCAGTGTCCCAGCACTCAGCCCCAGCTTGGCCCAGGATTTGGAACATCCAAGTGGAAGACTCTTTTGAAGACAAGGGTTTAGTTTGGCATTTTACTACATAAACTTGTTTGTTAACAGTTTGAAATCTAGATTTGGAGTTTTGCATATTCCTTCACACTAGGCTGTAGGATAGTTTGGATCCATCTGGTTAATTTACCAATACAGCTGAGCAAGTGATAAGGAATACGGTGTGCTACAGCTGCTCTTGCAAGGTCAGATATCCCCATAATTGGGAATAATGTGCAAATATATTGCTTTCACAAAGAAATAAGCCCTGCTGAGGAATTGGAAGAACTGTGAATCTGGTCCAGTTTGATTATATCTTGCCATCTCTTGACAAGTATGGGCCTATCCCAGGCTATATGCAACACATATCCATAATTCACACTGCACAATACCAAATGCAACATTTGCAACATTGCAAAGCAGATGATCTGCAAGATATAGCTGCCTATTTAAATAGTGTTCTGAATATTTACCCATAAGAATTTCCATGTCACTTCAGCTGTAGAGAGAGTGAAAAAATGTGGGAAAAAAAAAACCAAACCAAAAAACAAAAAACGTAAAGGCAAAGTTTGAAAGTCCAGAATGGAAAACTCAAGGGTCTAGGATCACATGCCCACCACAGCCTCCCAGCAGTTTAGTCAGGGATGTTCAGCATCTGACTGCAGCAGAAATGACATTGAATTACAAGAGATTTCCCATAAATTTTAGAAGCTACAAAACATGGAGCAGGCTTCATGTGCCTTAACAGCAAGTGAAGTTGAAATTTCACCTGTGCCCAGCCAGCACCAACTTCTGCCAGCCCAGGCAGAGCCTGTGACATGAAATCACATCCCCATATTTGTGAGTTGATGAGCAGAATAGTTTTTAGACTTTCAGCTGCACCTCCTGTAGATGATTCAATTCAAGTGAATGTCTCTGCCTCCAAGAGCAGCAGAGTGGGGCAAACCTGAAAGTGGGTCTCTTTCCCCATAAGTCTCTCTCCTTTGCAATTAGTTCAGTTTTCACATGTGCAATAGCAGCAGCACATACTCTCAGGCTAAGCCTTTCATGTGCACTTTGAATTGGCATTGCAGCCACACAAGGGGCAGGAAAGGAGAGCTGCCTCAGAATCTCCTTGTCAAAACTCAAAGACAAAAGGACACTTGTGGACTTCTGTCTCAGGCAAGAAAAATTCCAGTCAGAAGGAACTTGGTATGGCTGGTATGAAATGCTGAGAGTTGCTCATTGGAGCAGGGAGGTGAGGTCTGCTCTGCCAGTCCTCCTTGCTTCTGGGAACACCTTGGTCACCCATCCTTGTAAACATTGGGACACCATTTTGAAGATGACCAGACACCTTTCTCAGACAGGCTACTGGGACTTCAAAGTGGGTGGGAATACTGCTCCAAGAATTAAAACCTGGAGCTGCTGAATTTACAAAAACCAGAAATACTAACCTGAACATTGAAAAGGCAGAGTAAATATAATCCAGATCTCCAGGCCAGAGATGCCATCCTGCTGCATTTATGGGATGATGCAGACCCATTCCAGCAGAACCTGTCTCCCTCCTGGAGATGGACCCACTTGTCAGAAGGCAGAGGAGAAACCTCCCATCAAACCTGGATCAACCCCATCCCCAACTCCACCTGCTGTCAAGTCCCACCAAAGCCCATGTAATCACCTTTTGCAGTTTCCTTGAGCCTGACTGGATTCCCATTGGGCTCCCACAGTAGGTGCTGGAAGGTGAGATCTACTCACTGTGCTATTCTCAACCAGCAGGACACAGTGTCTCTTGTTTTCCCCTTGCAAATTCAGAGAAAGAGGAAAATGATTTCATTTCTTCAAAGGTGCCCAGGACTGCTTGAGGCTACCTGATCCCAGGGAAGAAGATGGAAGTGTTCTGTATTCTTTCCCATTTTCCTCAGTGTCTCCATGCCCATTACTGCTGCACCAATCTTAGAGCATATTAGCTAAAAAGGAATTGCAGAGGAATTTGCAGAGGAGCTTAGGAGACTATTTTGAGTGCAAATGAGCTCAGAACCAGTGAGGAGCAGAGACTGGCTGCAATGGTGATGCTCACAGACCTCCAGGACTGGGGTGACTATGACCTCCATGCTGGTCCTTTGGCTTTAATCCGGCACTGTGAAATGTCAACCGGTCCTTCACACAAAACAAAAAAAATTAAGTATTGCCAGAACCCTGTCATATCCAGAGAGATATGAAAGACTGTACTGCACATTACTTGTGCCTTGCTGCTACAGAGGTTGCTGCTTCACTCACGGTGAGCACATCACCATCACTGAAATTCAGGACTGGTGCCAACATGAGACAATTTTACCAGAAGTGCACAAAAGGGAATTATCTCTTAAAAAAAAAAAAAAAACCCTCTTCCTCTCCCAGGAGCAATCCTACCTCATTTTTGTCTTCAGGATTCCCTCTCCTCCTTACACTCACAATGTTTTTACCTTTTTTTTCTCCTGTTTGGCAAAGAAAAGTTGTTAATCCTCACGGGAGTTACAGGGCAGCAGAAGGTGTACCAGAGGCTGCCGAAGGGGCAGTGCTGTGTAGTTTGCCTGTCTCTGGTGTCAGCTGGGTTTGGGATGAGTCAGGAAGATAAGTTAGGTAACAAACAAGTGGGAGAGCTAATAGACCAGTTGGTAGCGTGGCAAGGGTGCGTCCGCTGCTGACTCAGAGACCTAATCAATGTCTTATCATTTCTCACAGCTTCCAGCTCCAGCATCAAACCTCCAAGGGTTCTCATCAGGGGATTAATTCCTCCTTCTCATCTTCATCAGGAGCATGTACTTGAGCCCTCTGCGTGGGAAGTAGACACATCTTCTCCATGAGGCAGAAACACCCAGCCATTGATGACGCCAATCAGCTAATGGATGGACACGTATCCCAGCCATTGTACCTAGGTACGGAATGCAGATTTGTTATCCCCAGCTGCAGGCACTATCAGGAGCCCAAGGAATTATTGGATATATTTTATAATGGAATAAAGAGATTGTAAGGGAAATGGAATCTCAAAGGAAGAAGTTCAGACATCCTGAAGACAACAAGCAGAGGTACTTAGGAGGATACATATTATGCTTAAACACAGTCCATCAGAGGCAGCTGAATCCCATGTCACAGGATAAGATCATCTCTTGGTGTCATTCTGTGAGACCTGTGAAGATTCACCTGAGGATCCATTGTGAAGGCTGGGAAGTCATGTTGTCAAAAGACTTGTCCTGAGAAGAAAGACACAGGATGAATTCTAGCCCAGTGCCGTGCACGTGAACCTTGCTATCTGGAAGGGAGCCATACTGCAAGACTCTCCAGCACCAGGCTCAAGTAGGGCCCTCCTTGGCTCCTTGGTGGCACACATGGGCACCTCCTAAGGCTCTTGTCTTGCCCTTGTCTTTTTCCTCACCTGCTCTCTGTGGCCCTTCACTCTGGGCAGGGTTATGGTGATTGCTGGTTACTGCTGGTCATTTCAGAGAGACTTTTTAGCTCCCTCAATGTTTCTGCCCCATCCTGGACACGGCTATGAATTATGTTCCTTCTTCAAGTCTTGCCCCAGCTTTTGCTCTATTTTCTCTCCCTCTCCCTCAGTCTCCAAAGTGCTTGGTATATGTCTTTCATCTACTTGGTGTGGGCTCCATGGGTATGCAATGGGCACAGAAGCTAATTAGTGACTGATGGGTTTTAAATTTAACCTCATGGTGCAGCCATGCCTTGAACGTAAATAAGGCACGTGCTTTTGGGTGAACATGTGGGGTCCTTTGACAGCACTTCAGAGGAGACCAACCTGCTGCTCAGGACAGGTGAGACCTCTGCAAAAAACCTCTGAAATACTCAGAAGACCTGATGTGTGCTACTCACACGCTGCTTTGAAAACTTCCCCAGCCCTCAGTGCTTAACTACTTGCAGCAGCAGAAGTGCACAAAAATGTGAAAAGTGCAAAATTTGCTATGAATCTTTAGAAAGGAATCTATGGGCAAATTTGGAAGAGTTGGTCAAGCTTTTAGATGACATCTATTTCTGACACCCCTCTGGCCCTATTTACTAAAAGAAATTGAGTTTGAATAAAGGGAGTAAAATCAAGGAAAAGATGCTTATAAGTGAAACTATTAACAATAAATAAAATGAGAAAACAAATCAGAATAAAGTAAGTGCATCAAGATGATCTCAATAATCTCAACACAAAACCAGTTAATCCTTATAAGCGTTAAGAGAGGCTCTTCAGGAAGCAGCTGTCCCTTTGGTTACAAACACACTAGAGTCAATTTAGCATGGAAACTGGAGCTGCTTAAATAGTTTACTTTTGAGACATTACTATCTAATGTTCACATCACAGAGCCAGTTGTAAAGCTCCCGTCTTAGATTTCCGTTCTCACATAGAAGGTAACCCTTTCCTCCCCTCTGCCGGCAGATTCCAACAGATGACAGATTTCAACAGAACAACTCTAATAAACAGAATTTTGACAGGTCATATTAGCCAGAAACTATCTGGGGCAATGGCAAGGGCTCTTTTAGCACAAAATATTTTTTTCTTTATGTGCCAACATTTAAATCTAAAATATTTTCTTCAGAGTACAGATTTTAGGGCAGACACAGCAATGCTTTTATGGCATAGAGGGAAGTCTAAGAAAGTCCAGAAATTTCCCAGACATCAAACACAAACAGCAAACATCGATAAAGATGCCACTTCCCAGAGGACTGAGCCTGGAGCTGCAGTCACGGACACAGCAGATGTCCTCTTGGCTCAATGCTTCTCCTGCACAGAAGTTGTTTGGGCGCTAGCTGGGAAGCAGGAGGCAGGGACAACAATCAGCAGAGTTTTGACAATGTCTCTTTAAAACAACTGTATTTGAGGGGACTGGAGAGCCAGTCTTCTCTCAACAGGCTCATTGACCGTAAAGGTGAGATTTCCCAGACTTGTCCTTCGGGTTCGTGAACTTTGCTTACATGGCCTTCCTCCCCCGGCTGCAAGGAAATCTGCTCCAAGGACTGATTTGGAGCTACCCCAGATTTGAATTTAGCAAGTGGCAGGTTTGGGAAAAGTCCCATTTATGTCCCCAGAATGAAAAGCATTTGGTGCCTTATAGAGCAGACACTGTATGTCTGCAAACGTTTTCCTAAGCCTTCGTTTCCCTCCCTCTCCCCTGTTTTGTAAGTAAAACAAATTAGCATGCAAGATGTTTCCTGAAGATTTTGGCATACTCTTATCTGGATAAAAGGTCTCATGATGACTCTGTTGCCAACTTATAGAAATTTCAACACAAAACTATTCTATAAAAATAGCTGCTTGCCAGGGTTTGTTTGTTTTCATCCCAACCGCTGCTTGACATTCCCTCATCTGCAAAAATAAACGTGTACAATTTATTACTTCTGTCATCATTCTTCTCCTAAAGAAGGCAACTTACAGTCAGCGTTCTATTTTGGAAATAAGCTAGAAGTCAAGCAGTTTGTCTCTTGTACGCTTTGAGAGTAGCAAAACTTGCTAGTTATTTCTTTGCTGACTTAGCCTCTGAGCAGTGCTGGGCCTGCTGCCTGAAGCTTCCACAGCTGATTCCAAACCTCTTGTACCTCACCAAGAACAGTACTTGCAGTAGCCCTTTGCAGAAGGAGTGGTCTTGGTGTTTCCAAGGGGCTGGGATCTTACCACCAGCCCCTGAGGAGACTGGCCTGGCTGAAGGGACAGGGAGCAGGGGCTGAGCCCTGAGAGCTTTGCCCGAGGGTGATGCTTCCTATTCTGGGCACAACCCTGCAGATGGGCAGGTGAGGCAGTGTCACCCTGTGCCCCATTCTGAGGGAAAAGCGGAGAGAGAGAACAGAGCCGTCATGTTTCCCCCTCCACAGCTGGCTGCCCTGCTTTCCCACATTTTGGAGAAGCCGTGATGATAGCACCACTCCAATGCTGTCATTATACTACAAAGTAATAAAAATGTTTATTCTGTGTTCTGGAATCCTACGTTCTTGGCCTTGCCCTGCAGGATAGAATCTTTGTTTCTCATCCAGGCATCTTGGAATCTGAGGGTGAACAATTCAGTGGGTGTGGGAGGACCCACTTTTCTATCCTCCATCACAGACTCTTTTTGTGACAAGGAAAAGATGTCCAGAGCTACAGAGAAGTGCCCAGTTGGCTCATTCTTTGAAAACCAGATCCTAAAGCTTCTGGCCCCGAGCTTTCCATCTCCAGTTAGTGAAAGAAACACTTCCCTGTGTCCTGTTTAGAAATGTATTCAAGACTGAGGAGCACTTGGTGGTGAGGACAGATGCTCCCTGTAACCTGGGGTTTACTGCCTTAGAGTGTCTGAGTGCTCTTGGTGGGTCAGGACCACCCACACTGGTGGGCACTGAGCCCCTGCTGCCACTCTGGCTTTGTGGGGCACGGGGAGCCGAGGGCTTTGGCTGGGTGAAGCAAGGGGCTGGAGGTGAGCTTCACCCAGGGCTCGTGGCAAGAACAGCTTCAGCAAGAGGAGGCAGGCCCACGGCTTCCTCACACCAAAGGGGAGGGAAAGAGAAGATTCAGACCCAGTCACCTGCTATAAACATTAAAGGGATTTTGCATGCTTATATTTTTTTCCTCAGAGAAAAATTATGCTGCTTTGGGTTGCCATGGTTTCTGGTTTCCCTGGTTACCTCTCAGTATGGAGTAGGGGATGAGAGATGAGGGGAGGGAAGAGGAGCTAAAAAGACAGGGGCCAATTACAAAGATCCTGAGCAAGGCAGATGATGTCAGCAGCCCTTTTTCCCGGGAAAAAGAACAAAAAGAATGGATGTTTCTTGGCCAGGATGGTGGCTGTGTTTTGTACCCTTTGAAGTGTATAATTCAAAAGGGGGAGAAGATCATACAACAAAATTAATCCCCAGTGAAAACCTACAGCCCAGTGTTTAGTACCTCCTTAAACTTAGAAGCAAGAGGATCATTGGTGAGAGAATCATGATGGAAAATAAGAAATAAGAGCAATGGGACCATGTGCAGACTGGGAGGCAAGGCCAGGCTGCTGGTAAGGGTTTTTGCAATGGACCATTGCAGCCAGGCAGGAGAAAAGTGTTGATTCAACTCCAGCTCCAGAGAGCTCCAGTACAGCACTCCTGGCCAGCCCCACCTGCAGAGCCTCATGCGGATTATCCCCTTCCAAAAATCAACAGGACAATGTATGCAAGAAAGGCTTCCTTACATGGCCAAGTCCCCAATCCTTAGTGAAAGTCCCATGCTGTTTTCAAGTGGTCAAGCTTTGAGTATGGACTAAACCAAGCCTGTGTGAACCCTCTTTATACAACCACATGTTTCAGTGGTTGGACAAGAAATCCAATCTGATCCCAGTGGCAGGGCGCCAATAATCCTCTCACCTTTCTCTTAATATCCTGTGACTCAGTGATATATGTCAGGCCATTTAAACCCCAGCAGCAGAGTTCAGGTGCTGTGCCAATTATATTGAGTGGATGGGGAGATATGCTAGTTGAACAAGAAATAGGTCAGAGAAACGATTTAGCTAATAAATTATACTAATGAAAAGTTCTTTTGGGAGTTGTTTGGTTTGTAGTTCTGTGGAGGAGAAGAGGGTCAGCAGGAGCAAAGAGAAAAATGGGAGGACCTGGCAGTAGACCTCAGTAGAGCAATGAACAGGCAACAGAGAAGATGGGAAATAGGATGAACTGAGCACGTCTGGTCCTTGTGGCACAGACCCTGCTATAATGGCACTGAACAGTCTCCACATGTCACAGAGGGGCTTGGGCTAGCTGCTGGGGGGCAAAACTGCTGCTTCTCGTAAGGGCTACTTAGCTGGGATTCAGTGTCTAACCAGCACGAGCAATATCAGCCTCCAGCCCAGGCTCACTTAGCACTGGGCATCTTTGTACAGTGCTTCACTCATCCCACAGAAACATCTACATCCCTGTCCACAGTCTGCTCATGTCAAGTCTTTCCAGTGCTGGGCTTTGAATCAAATCCAAGTGTGGTGTCTAGATATAGAGTTAGAAAAACTGAAGTCGCTGCCAGGAGCAGGTAGAATCCTTAGGTTGCCTTCATTACCAGCTCACTTTGAAATGATTCCTAAGGAGTATTTTGTTGTGTTCTAATTGATGGGGTTTGGAAGTGGAGGGAAGAGTTTCTCTGCAGAGTCCTGCAGCTGCGTGTGCTCCACCTGCAGATAAACCAAGACAAAACACACCTTCCAAAGGTACTAATGGCAATCTACTGAATGTCCTACAGGGAGCGCAGGACATTACTGCATGTTGGGCAAAAATTACAAAAATTAATAAACAAGGTATCTTTGGAGTTTTGTTTCTGTTTGTAATAACAGAGATAGCTTCAAAGTTATGTTGTCATCACTGCAAATGAAGGCATAGAGATTGGTGACATCTAATTTTAGGTGTTTTGAAGTTAGAGGACTGTTGCCAGCCAGAGGCATTGAGAGGAGGGCAGCTGGAGCTGCGCACCTTCAAGCTGTCTCTCCTGGGCACCTCTTGTAGGATGGGATAAAGCCTCTCCTGGTGGTGCCTGTTTCTTTCCACCATTTTCAGACAAAGCCCAGCAAACTGATTTTAGTCATCTGACTGCTGAGTGCACCATGTCAGATGTACAAGGTCCACCCGTACTTTCTGTGATGGCTGTTGACAAAATAGCATCCCCTGTCCCCAGAGCTCCTGCTGATTATGCCCAGACCTGAAACTCCTCCTGGCAGCCAACGGCAAAACTGATGCTGGCAGGAGATGAGCAAGGAAAGGAGCACCTCCCTACAGAGAAGACATTTTGGATTTCTGCTTTCTCTTTTCTCTCTGCCATACAGCATGCAGTACACAAAGTTTATTGCATATTGTTGGTGAATTTAATTTAGGGCTGATGCTGAGCGAACCACAGAAACAGAGCCTTCATCAGAGCACTTATTTTTGTAGTAAGATTTGAAGAAGTAGTTTGAAAAATAATCTCCAGCATTCATGAGCTGTTATAAATTGGTTCTTTTATGTATTAGAGACAGGGCAATAAATGCCAAAGGGGATTTACTGGTTATTGCTGCTCTGATAAAAGGGTCATTAAGAGTTGTAAAAGCCTAAACGATAATGGGGAGATGTTGTAAATGCTGTAAGTGAATAGAATGAAAGAACATGATATACCCATCAGCTGAGGTCACTTCCTAATAGTTTATAACCCTCTTCCAAACACTGAAGAGAAATCTGGGTTTGTCCAGCCAGGCAACTGAAAATTCCCATCAGTCACCTCAAGCTGAGCTCCTGGAGCTTCCTAAGCAGCAGCTGACTGACAAGCATGCTGAAAAAGCCCAAGCCTGCAGAGTAAGTCTCTACACCATGTGGGCACTGCTCTCTGAAAGGGCAAGTATGGGGCACAGGGCACAGGGCTGTGTCATATGTGGTACAGCACCAGGGGATGTTCTGAGAAGGGCCCTAAAATGGTCGTGAGGAACAACAACCTACATGCCCCAAATCTTCACCTCTGAAGCAGACAAGCCTCATCCTCCTCTTAACCAGCAGGTCTGCCGGCTATTTGCTTTATCTGCCCTGCACACAGCATCTAACCAATAAGTCCCATCAAAATTTAAATGTGAAAATCATTTTAAAATGAACACCATCAATTCCCACAGCTTATTATTAGCAGCGCTGCTGAAAGCATCTGTTATTAAGGCCTTCAGCACATCCCTGAGGAGCCTTGTTTTCTGTTGTTTATGATTTTGTCAAACTTGAACTGAAATTTTTCATTCTGAATCTCTGTTTCCTACTGAATTACTGTGGAACATTTCAGACAGAACAGTACAGCTGTGAGGCTAGAGGAAAACACATAATTTTTTCTGTGTTTCTGTATAAGACACTAGTGGCTTTTTCTTTGAGGAAGGCTAATTTCTCTGTACTCAGAAGTCTGTCATGATAGCGTGATTTCTTTTCAGTGATCTGCTTTTCTGCAATTTCACAGGTAAATCAGGGAAATCTGGTAAGTTATGTTATTTGTCAGTTAAAAAATCAGCAGTACATAACATTTGATTTTCTGGGTGTGCTCCAGCCCAAGGTGGCCATGACCTTACCTGCAGATACAGGAGAGAATGTCATTCCAGCAAGGGCTAGGTGTCAGATCTAAGGGGAGATTGTAATTTTAGGTCCCTAATACAAGCTGTGAATGTGACCATGAAGAAGAAGTTGGCCAGTATAAATGCAGAGCCGTGAGAGATGTAGGGCCTGATTTACAGAATATAGGTGGGATAACTTGTGGGAAAAGGGAGAGGAGGTTTACATCAGGGCAAGAAATTGTGGATGGACATGGAGATGGAGAGTCTATGCAGGAGGCTTTGAATTTGCTGGTGAGTTGGGTGGGCTTCTCTGCAGTAGCACCTGAGGGAACTGCCCTTGGTTTGCCCTCCCCACTCCCTTGTGTGGGTAAAACATCCCCTCTCCTGCCCCTTGGGAGAGTTATTGCAATTGTCAGGTCAAACATCTGCAGATGGGAAATGTTGAGGACTCCGCGCATCTTCTATTTTGCTTAGCTGTTCCAGCAATACACTCATATGAAAAATCCTGAGTAGGAATAAGTAGCTGTCTCCAAATCCTGAGTAGGAATAAGTAGCTGTCTCCAGGCTTTGAAGAGTGTACACTAACCAAGGGCTGGGCACAGTCAGCACAGAGTAAACAAACAGCTCATCCTGAGCACCAGGGCAGCAGAAAACACCAGTGGGTGATCATGTGGCTAGAGATAAATGTATCATAAATAATTTGCTACCAGGAAACAAATGTCAGTTGAGTAAGCATCCTAATTCTGGCATTTCTTAAATTTTCAGTGTTTGCCTTTGCAACCTAATCATGCTTTTGGCTTGTGTGATACATTTGATATCACTGCATATTGAGACACTGCAGACTGTCTCTGACCTAGTAAGTGAGGCACGTCAGATATATTCCCATAACAAGACTTGAGCAGGCACACTGCAGACCTGTTCTCTGCAGCAGATGAGCTAAGGAGCTTGGCATTTCACCTGGCCTTAACTCCCCCAGACCAGTCAAGGCTCCTTGTGACACCTGATGGAATGCAGAAACTCCTCGGAGCCCAGCTTGGTTAGTAATTTGTGTGCTCTGGGAGGTACTGTAAGTAGCTTGAAATATCGATTTCACTCACGTAAACTAATCTGAAGAGGATTAAAAGATTGGTCGGCATTTGAGCAAACAAGAAGGATAGTTTCTTTCCTAGGGGGATCGGGGTCTATGAGTTGTCTTTTATTTCACAAGACAGACAACTTTCAGATATTAAAATACATCTTGAAAATACTTCTAAACCCTTGACTTATTTTAATCCAAAGAGAACCATTGTTGACTATACCTGGTTTTAAATGTCAACCAATGTTGACTATACCTGGTTTTATACCTTTTCATGTTTTGGTCAGGAGCAAGTACAATGATGCATTTTACGGCTTCACTATAAAATATAAGGAATAAATAATTGCTGAATGTCACATGAAATGAGAAGTTATGCTTTGAATTATTTACAGAATACTCACAAATAAGGAATTTGTGTAGAGAAAATAGGGACAACTGTGCATACACAATAGGGAAGAAGTTTGTCAATAAAATAGTATGAACAACTATAAATTGTAAACAACATTTTAAAAACAAGTAACAGTATCAGAGGTTTCTCAGACAAATATCTTCAAGTAATTGACTAATTATGACATTAGTCATAAAAAAATGAGACTAGTCCCAGCCCAGCAAATTATCAGCATCCTCAGACAGGATAGCCTGATTTCCAGGGCACCACAGAGAACAGCCAAACAAGCTGGTTCTGTTTTACATTTAATTTTTGTTTTCTTGTTGTTATAAATTGTATGCTGTTGTTTTGGTTTTCAGTGCTTATGGTTACGTTACTTACAAGCAGCATGACTGTAACTTCATCCAAGAAAATGATTGTGGATTTATTTACAAGATATTCGTTTACACTTGTGTAATTGAGTAGAGAATTCTCCTCCAACCTGTATGTTCTCACCTGGCATTCTTCCTGTTTGCTTGCTTTTAATTACTTCTAATATGCATACTAATACTCTTAATAACTTGGCTCATGAAATCTACATCTGCAGTGGGCTTTTAATTTACAGCTTGAGTGGTATTGTTTTAATTTTCTTCTTTCGAATAACAAAGCAGCTACTGATGCTTCAGATGCAATCAGAGGATTTAAACATTCCTTGGGTGTGCAATGGGATGCTCGTTGCTATACCAGTACCTTCCCTGGAGTGAGGCTGGAACACGCACAGGACAACCCTGCACTTGTAGTGGTCAGCACTTCATCCACTGACAAGCCTTGAGTGCCCTTCTGCACAAAGGAACCTTGTTCCAAGCCCTGTTCTCTTGATAGTTCTGCTTCTTGACTCCCGTGTACCTTTCCTTTTCCACATTTAAAACAATCTCACAACCTTCACAGAAAGCCATCTGCCTGCCACCTCTATCCCAAAGCCTGCCTGTGACTGCTGTTTGTTCCTTTACTCAGGGGGCAGTGTGGCTTTCACAACTCCCAGCAGAGCAGGAGCCTCCCATGCACCATGAACTCATAATGGGGATACATTTGCTTTCCTGGTTTCAAGTCTTTCCAAGTTTCTATCTAATCATGACGGTTGGGAATTTGCTTGCATTTTTTTTTTTTTTTTTGTTTTTAAACAGAAGGCAAATCAGAAGTATAACTGAGATTATTCACCAGGCACGTGACTTCTGTGAGTTTAAAGCAAAACATAAAATGAATATCATGCTTTAGAAGCCAAGAGAAGCAGAACCGCTGCAAAGAATATTTTGTAGATTGCTTTTATTGTGTTACACAATAAATAATTAAGAAAAGTGAATAAATTCTGAGGTCACATAGCAAATAATGATTGTGACAGATAATCTACACTGCAAAGAGTTCTAGGTTTGGTCCAGATTTTTAAAAATAAACTAGTTTTTCTGAGAAAAAATGTTTTATATACATGGACTTTAAAAGCTCTTTAACTCTGCTGTACTATGTGGAGTAAATAAAAATCAAGCTCTGAATTTACATACACTGAATGTGCACAGTAATGTGTTTTGAGAGTTAATAATGCATGAAGGGTGCTCAGGGTAGAGGTGGAAGTTTGGCCTCTGGTTGCTGAAAACTTCTGAGATGCAAAGATGCAGATGCAGATGCAGATGCAGATTTAACTGTTACCTGAGAGCTTCTTCTGGGGTTTGCTGGTTTGTTGTTAAAATTCTTTTTTTCTAAAGTTTTATAGAAAGCAAAATGAAAGGTTTCAAGTGAAACAAATACCAGCTTAAAGAAAAATTATACCACAATTTAACAAATTTATATTTATTTAGCTTCTATATTAAATATATTGTAATGAAATAAAATAAATCTCTTAAAAATAACGGAGAAGATGTTCATAGAAGCTTTGTGAACTACTTCATCAATAACATACTAGACAATCCACACTGTATAATCTCCTTTGTCCCCTATGTTTTCCCTGTGTACCCTTGACCAGCAATCTGTGCTTGCTGGTGTTAAGTCTGTTTCTCTCTTTCTAAGCCCCGAAGTTGTGCTCCTCAGGCACAATTGATGTGGTTCCTCACACCTTTCCCAGCCAGCTCTCTCAGAACGGGGTGGATGGCCCCAGGAGACTCCTCTCTCTCTCCATTTGCTCAGCTGGAGCCGGGATGATGAGCTGGAGCAGCACACAGGCACTCATCTCAAGATAGGAGAGAGGAACCCTACCCCTCCTCCCAGTAACTCTCATTTCCTGGTTTTCCCAGGATTAAACAGTGCTGAACTGTTTGGCCCCAGAGGAAAAAGGAGGAAACAGAACAACAAAAGAGAAATCTGATTCCAATGGGAGCTGTTGATGAAAAGCATTTAGGCAGAGCTTTAAAAGGGAGGCAGAAATACTCACTTGTGTCTCACTTCAAGTGACACACATCAATAAAGCAGTGCGACAGCAAAGGGATCTGCTGACCTTCAGAGCAGAGCTTCCATGGGAAACACATTTCCTGATTTGGCTCAGGTATGTCAGGAGTCATTAAATCAGGAAATTATAAAACTGAAGGCCGGTGCTATGGGGAATCAGAAGGGAGCACAAAATCAGATGAATTCTGTAGTGATCAATTTCATAAAACAGTGGCAGTTTGAGAGCTGACAAGCAATCAAACAAGATCAAAGTTCTCCCACAATGGCTGGCATCAGATGGGGCATGGTGTTTGCTAGGTGGGAAAGGCTGCCCTGCCCTTCTCCACCGGGAACATGTTTGTGGACAAACATATTAATTCAAGGTCCCAAATGACTTCAGTATTTCAGGCCACTAGCCTGATCCTCAACTCCTATTGAAGCTTTGTTTATCAGTGCTAACAACCTGTTTCGCAAGGCCAGCCTTTATTTTGGCTGACATACTGTATTCCCAAAGGCTGATGTAACATGGGTCACAAATGTCTGGTGACAAATCTCTTCCATCCTCTCTAATTTCCATGTGAAATCAACTTGCATGTATCCCAGATTATATACAGCCAAGCAAGGAGACGGGGTCTCGGCACAAGCACGTTTAAATCCCCCAGGTGCAAGGAAGGAGAAACAAAGATTCATTACAGTAATAATGTTTCAGCCTTCTAGGGATGAGGTCAAATGAGAGCAGCAGAGCCCTGGCAAACAGGAGAGCAGATCTTATGTACACGGGAGCTGTCACTAAGCCTTCTGACACGTGTCTGTTGAGGGAAAATATCCACCTTATCACTGAACATTTCACAGGGCAAGAAATGTTTATTGGACAGTGTTGCATGAGTAGGATTTTTTTTTCTGTCTAAATTTGCTTTCTTAGCTTATTTACCTTTGAATCTGCTCAGCTAGTAGTGAGTTCTGTCAATCTGTATGTTTACTCCAACTGAAAAACGCTGTATTATTTTGGCACTTAGCAATTTTGTATTTTCTGAGAATCCTTTCTTTGTAATGCTGGAAATTCAGTGTTTAGGGTAGGAACTGTTCACTGGAGTCAAGCCTGGAAACTGCAAGGGTGCACACCAGAATGCTGCCCACTTCTTTAGAGTCAATGAAAATGTGCATTCTCCTTAATACACTACCACACATTAGTATGGTTTTTACAGACTAAAAGCTGCTGCTGAAAATTACAAAGCAAACTGAAAAGTGCCACTAATATCTAGGTTGCAACATGTTGCCAGAACATTCCTGAGAAACTGGAGCCTCCTGGGAGCAGTGTAGGTGGCATTTACTCACTTTGGAGTCCCAATGTTTATACCAAATTGCATTTCCCTGCCACTGCGCATGCCAGAGCCTGCCTTAATTTAGACTCTGCCCTCATAAGACCCTGAACTCCCTCCACTGCTCCCTATTGCAGGCACAAGCAGCAGCCAGAATCTCCCAGGACTGGTCTCAAAAGCCTCTTTTCCCTTCACTCAGCTCAGCAGAATTTCATGACGTACACATTAACTTGGATTTAATTTGGTCCTTCTCCAAATGCCAACTGTGAAAACAAGGCTGAGGAGGAGGAGGAAGGAAGAGAACTCCACAAGCTAGTGTGATACCTGCAGGCCAATAGTTCCATTAACCTTGTCAGGGAAAGGCAGGCACTCTTGTTTTCTAGCAGTCTATCCGTTTTCTCCCTATTTATATATGTACTCTTTGCCTAGGTCATAAAGTGTCTAAATGAAAATTAGCTGCAGGGACTGGCTATTGATTTGCAATCCTGCACATCTGGAAGACATGATCCTAAAAGAATGTCCATTCTTTGAACTAATGAAAATTTAAACTCTAGCATAAAATAAATGGCTTCAGGATAAAATTACCTGACATTTTGAATGAACACCATCAATGCTTGGGTTTGTTTTATAGGTAAATCTTCTTTACAAAATACACCAGAGAAGTTTCAGTGGTATTTGTAGGGCTGATTGAATTCAGTGAAGCCACACTGGAGGCTTACAGCAATAAATTACACCCTCCTAAGTATATTGCAGGGAATGGTTACATGACAGCTGCTTCAGGGGTCCCTGATGTCAGTGGGATGGATACTACAGTAGTCTCTCTTAAGATCCAGAATTTTTTCTGTGAATGAAACAAGCTAGTCCACGACCGAGCAATTCAAGTAAACTCTCCCTCTGGGAGAGAATCCAGGTTTCTCCCTCTGTCACTTTGTGTTTCATTCAGTCATATCTCTGCCAAAACCACAGAGTTCAAGGACTAAGCATAAATTTCCTGTCAATTCCTGTCCAAGTCGTTGCTGCTGACATCCTGACTCATTGAAGAGGAAGATATTATCTACCTTTGTCAACAAACATCATTCTTCTTGCAATTCCTAGGGCAGGATCAACTCTTCGCCTGTAAGGTCAGAGTTATATAAAGTTGGGAAGGATATTTAACAAATTAACATGATGTACACAGGAAAAAAACAGTGCAGCCAGCTAAGGCCAACCACAAAGCCTGCTTTCCTCAGATTGTCCCATCACAAGAACCTTACAAACATTTGGCACTTTCGCTAGCACTGTGCACCAACATGTTGACTCTTTGCTTATCTGAACTGCACATAATTTAATTTCGCCACGAGTTTCTTAATGATAGATCTTGTAGAAGCTCAAGAAGAAATATTCAACTACAAAAATGAGCCCAAGGCGAGTGGCATAAAGGGAAGGAGGGGGATATTTCACATGGAGGAGGAACAAAAGAGTCAAATCATGGCTTGTATGCTTAGATTTGTTACCCCAACTGATAAAAATGCATCTGTCAAGAAGAGGAAGAATCAGTCTGCAAACAAGCAAGTGATATTCTAATAACACTATGAGATTTGACAAGTGGAGTAAATCATTCCACTTCTTAAGACAACCCAGTTTTATCACTGGATCTATCTCTCATCTTCATTAATTACTATTGAAATTGCAAGCAGTAATCCATTTACCATAGAACAAGCAGGAAACTGAGTATTCAAAGTATGATGAATCAGTGCTTTAACTAGCCAAAACATGA
Source organism: Motacilla alba alba (assembly GCF_015832195.1). Classification (NCBI taxonomy): domain Eukaryota; kingdom Metazoa; phylum Chordata; class Aves; order Passeriformes; family Motacillidae; genus Motacilla; species Motacilla alba. Next base: position 128,429,775 of record NC_052017.1, read on the forward strand.
CAGGCAAAGCTTGCTGCCGTCACTGGTGATTCCCCAAGAAAAGCATTTATGTAACTGTACAGTTATACATAATTACACTGTGACAGGCATCCTGCTCACACACTAGGTCTGTTTGTTCTCTGCATTTTTCATTGTGCCCTGCGTCTCCTAAAAGCAGTTATACAGGCTGACACAGGTAAAATTAATAATTTCAAATGGAGCCATTCAACTCAGACAATTCCTGGCTTGGAAAGCATCAGCTCTGGAAATGAAGTCAAAGCCTGGCAATGCTGGCCGGGATTGAAGAAAAGTTCAGGAAACAGAACTGCCCTTCCTAGAGGAATCACACTTCTCTGTAACAAACGGCCTGGCTTATGTTTCCTCCTTGGAAAATTTTATCAGAACTGTTTCAGAGTCAAGAATCTGCATCCCAGATGGAAATTGCATCCTTCCATCCCTTGCCAAGTATAGTCCCATCCACTTCTTTTTCTGCTCCCTAGGAAATCCTAGCAGACAAGCAGTAGCTTGGTAATAGCTAATCTGCCTGGTTGGAGTGCGTTTTGCCTGTGCTGGAGTCGTCTCTACTCAAGCCAGTGAAAAGCAGCACCAGCTGCAGAGGGCTGCTTCAGCCCAAGCTGTTTTAATAACACTAGATGCAGCTTTTGAGAAGGGATCTCATGTCTGCTTAGTGTTTGGGCTATGACTTGTATTACTGATTTATAATCTTCAAGTATCAGGCCAAATTGCTTCCTGCTTGAAGTTGGAAACCCATCAAAAGCAGTGACATCGCCCTTTCTTCTGCCAGCTGTAACATGGTCAGACAAGAATGTGGGGCTAAGACTGCTGGTTGCTATGTTGGGATGGGAGATGTGCCTGACTAGTGTATTTAGTAAGACATTAAGACACATTAAAGATCATATTGCTCCACTTCTCTGAAAAATACTTATATAAAAAAGGCCAGCACAATATTCCAAGAGCAATTTCCTGGATGTAATCAGTCATTCCTGCTGATGTCAGTACCAGGGATGGGGTTTCAGTGACTCTTGTCATGCTAGGCCTGCCCTTCAGGGACAACACAACGCCTGAAAAGAGACCTGAATTCTGGTGCTTGCTTTGCACCAGTGTTTGCTAAGCCCTCATCATCAGCATCTGTGTGATGACACCAACTCTGCCATCACTCAAGGAGTGTTACCAGGGATTCCACTGGAAGCTGGGGAATGCACTGCTCCTGGTCAAGCAGCTGATGAACGGTGAGGATGCTGCACGGGGAGGCAAGGGATGAGGCTGCCTTGCCATGTTGGCAGGCCAGACTGTGTGGGGACCTGCACCTTCACCCTCAGAAATGCAGCCCAAACAGCTGGGCACCAGAGACAAAAGAGTCTCCAGACTCTGAAATCTGCAGGGGATTAAAAATCCAAATGGTATCAAACCCAGGAAGAGGGAGAAAGGGGAAATACAACTCTGACCAATCATACAGAAAACAAGCACAGCTCTGACCCAGCAGAAATGACAGTGAAATCAAAGATGTGGGCAGCAAGGGTTGTCGTCATTAGCAATAAAAAAAACCAAATTGCAGCTTAGTAAGAGCTGACCAATATACTAGGTAGCAAAGTGTGAGTCAAAGCAAGTGCATAGCTGTGAGTCATCCACCTCAAAGGGCTTTATCCTTGGATAAAAGTCAAAGAGACAGCTCAGGGAGAAAAAAGGAGCGTAGGAAAGGACAGAAACAATAGCAGAGGAGTGGGCCTCCTCACAGAGCAGAGGCCACGTGGAGGGCAAGGCAGCTATATGCTCCCTTACTGTTATTTCTGTATATGTTTCACAAATACAGGGCTCAGCCTCCTGCTCTGGGGAGCTGCAGCACAAACAAGAACTGGAGCAAGAGCAGAAAGAGGGAAGTGGTACAGAAAGCAATTCATATCACTAAGGGTGTGTGTTTGTGTGTGTGTGTGTGTGTATTTAAATGAACAAACGTTTATCAAGATTTTTCTCCTGCAGTCCATTTACCATGACTTTACTACTGATACAGTGTTCTGCAGGAGCAATACAGCAATTAGTCAGCTGACATGGCTTGGTCTTATAAAGTAAGATGAAAAGCAAGAAACTAAATTACAAGTCAGATGAAGGCAACTGTGATAAGGATCAATGCCGTTCAAGAGGGTGAAAACACAAAGAATGAACTCTTTCAGGTGGGATGGAGAGAGGAAAAAAAGGGGATGAAGAAGATGATGAGATGGTTAGAAGGACGTAGAAGAGAAAGCGTACAGGATGAGAGGCTGTCGAGCATCACACACATCTAAACACAGGGTGACATGAGTTACTTCTAGATTACAGGGAAGCACAAGGAGTGACAGGAAGAAGCAAAGAAAAGGCATATGCAGGATCTCATGCTGCTTCAAGGACAGTAAACACAAGAGGCAGGGTAGAAAGAACAGGAAGATGGTCATGGCAATCACATCTGTAGTGTCTTCTATCTGTGGAGGAACACTGTTTAAAGAAATTCCAAAGGCCTGAGGAGAAATCAAAGCACAGATTTACCACCAGAGGATTGAAGCTAAGAGAGAACTGAGCCAAAGCATGTTTCCATGTCCCCAACTCAGTTTCAGAGTGCACATCTAAATCAGTTCCCTTGATTTAATGTGCATTTTCCATGTTTTACAAAACAGCAGATGACCACAGAACCTGGCTCACTTATATCCTAGGCAAGGCAGGCATGAGCTAAAGCAATCAAAACCACTGGAAGCTGTGCTGAAATAAGATAGGAAAAAAAATTTAATAGGTGGGAAAAAATCCCAAAGGTTCTATATATCTTGTGTAACTTAATTTTCTTATGACTTCCTAGGTCCAGTTTTAAGTAATCCTTCTACATTATCATTATCCCTCAATATCCCCTCACTATTTCCTTGCAGTCCCCGTTATCAGGTAGGAGAGCACACCTTTCCAACTTTAAGCAAAAATTTGGTCCCACAAACACTTTTGTAGGCACCACACTTTGATAGAAGATATATAGCTTTGGGGAGAGAAGAATCTGAAATAATTAAAATAAGCAAAACCTCTGGATACTGACAATCCAGAACCATAAGTTAGCAGCCTGAAAACTAGCCCTACAAAAGGCTGAAATTAGGAGAATGGGTGAAATATCCACATCTGTGACCTGATTATTGAAACATTACAGATATCTTTAGGCATGGGATCTTTAACATACAAAAATATAACCTGGTTTGTTTACAAAATAAACAACTACATATTTTTTAAATTCTGTGTAATGACAAACATGCCCAGTATTAATGCACTATACTAAGGTCTGTGTCTGTCTCCTGTCAACAATCTCTAAAGGAGAGAAAGAATGATTGCTAAACTGGAAAGCATGAGTGAACTTGTAAATAAAAAGGAAAATTATGTCTGCAGGGCTTAGAAATAACATCTAAACAAAGAACAAATGCCACCATGCAGATACATGATGCATGTTTGTACAGAGAAAGCTTAGAAAAAGAACACAACATCCCTGTATTTATTCATTGTAATGTATTACAGCACAATGTTCAGGCCACATAATAAGCTGTCAAATGAAATAACTTTCATATAATATTAGCTGAAGAAAGCATTTTGGAAGATTGAAGTGCAACAGTAATAACATTTTCAACATTACCTTAACAATCATTTCAGCATGTTCATTCTGGGAGAAAGAAACTTGCATGAAAAATTATTTTTGGTTCTCCGACCTTCAAATGTTCAGTTTTTTTCCTTGGGAAAAAAAGGAAAATCGAGAGAGCAGACTGGATTTTTCGCTTCTCTGCTAACTATGCATGTAAATAACTTGATATGCATTTATAATTTTACTGAAATCAAGGTGTGGGATGATCCATATTGGAGTATCAGAAGAAAACTGAAGTTGCACAATAAATGCAACAAGGTACACTATAAAACAGCAGGTATAAAGAAGGCTTAAGAAAAAACATATAGAGCACAACTGAGCAATTGTTTATTTTATGTCTGTCCATATACTGATGGTCTGAGCACAAACATTTAAAACAATTACTGTTCTTTTCATTGCAATGACTATAGTTGCTTATTCCAGTAACTTTAGAAAACCCTACACTAACAAACAAACAGAAAACCCCAGCTCGAACACGATGCATTAGAAATGCAATGGATAATTTGTGGACCATTAAAAACTTAAGCAACTCCTTTCACTATCCAATAAATCAACAACTGCAGAAATATTTTAGATTTTATTAAAAAACGTAGGAAACTTATAAATCTCATTTTACACTCCAACAGGACACATATATTGGTTTAGTTTTTTCTTTCAGCTGCCAGACAAGCAATCAGTTTTCCAGCAGCTGCTCGGCCATTGGCCTGACTGCAGGTCAGGAGACATGCAGCCTCCAAGGGGCACTTCCCAGAAACCTCCAAGGGGCAATTCCCACAAACCTCTTCCACAGAAGAGTGACCGGTCCGGTAATCACAGAATCAATTAGGTTTGAAAAGGCCTCTGAGATCATCGAGACCAATCTCTGACCGAACACCACCATGTCAACTAGACCCTGGCACAAAGTGCCACGTCCAGTCTTTCCTGACACGCCTCCAGGGACAGTGACTCCACCACTTCCTGGGCAGCCCGTTCTAATGGCTAATCAGCCTTTCTGTGAAAATCTTCCTTCAGATGTCCAACCTAAACCTTCTCTGGCACAGCTCGAGGCCATGTCCTCTCGTTCTATCTCTGGCTGCCCGGGAAAAGACGCTCCCCTGGCTACAACCTCCTTTCAGGTAATCGTAGAGAGCCACAAGGTCACCCCCGAGCCTCCTCTTGTCCAAGCTCTCCGGGGAGGCCCGGTGCCTCTGGAGCAGGGCTGGCAGGTGCCGGGAGGTGCCGCCTCGGGGCTGCGCGGCGGGGCGGGCGACGGGGGCGCGGAGCTCCGGCAGGGCAGCCCTGAGGCCGCCCGGCAGCGCCGCGGAGCGCGCCTGCACGGTCGCTGTGCCCCGGTACGCCCCGTGCACCCCGTACACTCGCTGTGCCCCGGTACGTTCTCTGTGCCCCGTACACTCGCTGTGCTCCGGTACGCCCGGCGCGCCCGCTGTGCCCCCGTACGTTCGCTGTGCCCCCGTACATTCTCTGTGCCCCCGTACATTCGCTGTGCCCCCGTACATTCTCTGTGCCCCCGTACACTTGCTGTGCCCCGGTACGTTCGCTGTGCCCCGGTACGTTCGCTGTGCCCCGGTACGCCCGGCGCGCCTGCTGTGCCCCGGTGCGCCGCCGCTCGGCTCCGGCCGCCCCCCGCGCTCCGCAGCCGCAGTTCCGGCGGTGGGAGGAAGCGCGGGGCCGCTCCGCTCCGCTCCGCTCGCCGGGGGATGCGGGAGCACTCCCGCCCCCGCGGCCGGCGGGAGGCGGGCGGCGGCGCGGGCGGGGCGGACGCGTCGCCCCGCAGAGAGCGGCGGGGGGACCCAGCGGCGGACTGCGGGCACGGGCCGGCGATGGAGGAAGGTGAGGGGCGGCTGCTCAGGCCGCGGAGCCGGAGCCGGGCGGAGGCGGTCGGGGCCAGGCCGCGGGCTCAGGCCGGCGGTGTGGCCGCCCCTCGCGGTTTGCGCCAGGGCACGGACGGAGGTGAAACACTGGGCTGCAGGACACAGGCGGCCTCCCGGGCCCAGCCCGCCCCGGCGGCCCCTCGGGCCCCAGCCCAGCCCAAGGCAGCCCCAGGAGAGAGGCAGGGCCGGTCTCTAGGGGACGTGGGGTCTTTTTCTCTTCCCTCGCCTGGCGTTGTCTCTGGGCAGAGCGCCCGGGACAGCATCTGTGGGCTCCGTGGATGCCTCCGTGAGTGTACTTTCTCTTTGGCATCCTTCCGCATGTTTTAGTCAGTCTTCTTTCTCGTTTCGTTAAGTATTAGAGAGCATCCAGAAGAGGGCTACGAAGGTGGTGAAGGGCCTTCAGGGGAAGCTGTATGAGGAGTTCGTGAAGTCACTTGGTTTTTTCAGCCTGACGGAGACCTCCAGCTTGCTCAGGAGGGGAAGAGGAGGAGCAGATACTGATCTCTTCTCTGTAGTGACCAGTGGCAGGACCCGAGGGCCTGAAGCAGCGGATGGAGGGGTTTAGGTTGGTAATTAGGAAGAGGTTCTTTACCCAGAGGGTGGTTGGGCACTGGAACAGGCTCCCAAGGGAAGTGGATGCAGCACTAAGCCTGACCGAGTTCATGAAGCGCTTTGACAGTGCTCTCCGGCACATGGTGTGCTGTGGTGTCCTGTGCAGGGTTAAGAGCTGGACTTGGATCATCCTTGCAGGTACCTTCAACTCAGCGTATTCTATGATTCTGTTTCACTTTTAGCCCCTACACAAGCTTTTTTCTCCATGTCTTTTCAGTGCAAACCCCCTCTGTAGGGGGTATGACATGGCATTTAGTTTTTTTGGAGAAATTAGCAGAAACAAAACTGTTAATAGGTACCCAGAAAAATGTAGGAGCAAAACAAGCATATGCAAATCTGTCTCATGGCATATTCCAGCCTCCCAGCTGTTCTCAGCAGGGGTACTTACTGAGTTGCACATGCTTTCCAGATGTTTAGGAGTCTCCAGTTGCTTGTCCTCCACAACTGTGTCCATATTCTTATGAATCTGTGCAAGCTCTTGGTTTACGGAACATTCTTTGGGTAGGAGTGTTCTGCGTGAAGGTGATGTGCAATGAGCTGGTTCTTTTTAGCATGACTCATTAGGTTTGTTGGAGACCTTTTTGTATTAGAAAAGGTGAATCACTGTTCTCTATTCAGTGTGTTTGTGCACTTCACTAATAGTAGACGTCTGGCATGTTTCTCTTGGTCATCCTCTTTTCTAGACTGAGGCATCTTCAATTTGCTTCCTTGTTCCTTGTGTGGAAGCCGTTGCACAACTTAAATCACCCTCATGGCCCTTCTCTGAATGTTTCCCAGCTCTATCTTACCCTTCCTTAGATGAGAAGACAAAAATTACAGACGGGGCTCAATTAGTAGGTGATAAGTAGATGAGTATAGTGGCACAAAGTAGGAATGTTTTTCTGCAGTAGAAACACAAAAATAAGCGGAATGCATGTTTTCTGAACAAGAACTTGTTTGAACTGAGGACTTACAGGGAACTGAAAAGCAGATGAAAAATTATGTGCTGGATAGAGAGTTACTAGAGACTGTGTCATCAGTTCAAAATTCTAGATAATACTTAGTTGCTACCTTGTTTGACTTTCATATCACTTTGTTTGAAGGAGTCATTGAAGTGAAAAACAGCATTTTTCTTGTTTGTGGCAGCAGCAAGAAACAGAAGTAACACACATCTTTTTGTGTTATTGCTTTGGGGTGGAATATGTTGAGCAGTCTTCAAAACCGAGCTGAAGATCTTTTGCTGATTGAGATGTTGTTTCAGAAGTGGAATTTTAAGTAAGAGGGAAAGCTCCCTCTTACTTCTTAGGGAGCTTTCTCTTACTGCTGTAAATGCTGTACTTTATAAGTTGGTTACACTTCTGCTATGGTTCACTTCTCTGCCAAAGCAAAGGCCTTTTCCTCCAGTGCTCGCAGTGCTGTTGCTTTGGGCATAAATAGAATGACAGGGCACTCACTTGTCATTCCAAGCAGGTATCTGCCCAGTTTTGTGATCTAGGGTTTTCTTCCACTGTGCTTGATACAAATTTCTTCCACTTTATTTTGCATGGTACAAATGATTTCTTACTGTAGTGCACTTGGTGTTTGCGTTGCTGATAAACTTCTCATATACATGTCACGAAGAGATGCTGGTATACATTTCATTTTGGATTGACAAGATGATAAATGTGATACTCAACACACTAAACCTTGTGTTGTTTAGAATCTTTCCAGTTCTTGTCTTGTTTGAGAAGGTAGACATCTTCTGTTCATTCCATGGAAAATGTTACCATTGAGATCTTGGTTTGCTCAGAATGATTTATAATTTGCTCTGTTAACACACAGGTGTCCTGATACAGGCACACATTGCTTTAACCGTTTTATTTCTGTCTCTGGTTTCTAACTTTTAGATTTAATTGCCGGGAATTAAAAGTAGACTGAATTAGTATTGAAGTAATTAATATACAAACAGAGTACTTAAAAGCTTTGTTGTGTGATGTGAAGATTGACACTTCAAGTTCAAAGTTGAATGGGTTTATGAAGGAGCTGTTTTAAGTCCAGGGGAAAATAGGTGGCTGCAAAATTTCAAGCAAAGTTGGACAGTAGGTCAAACAGGAGAGCTAAAAATTTTGGAGCGTGTATTACAGTTAAACCTTTTCATTACACTTCCAGAACGACATAAATGTTGTGGAGTATATTTAATATAGGAATTATACAATACTTTTGCAATGAGTCTTTTTGTATTCACAGACCTGCAGTGTGTCAATTAGCCTTATCACCTTTCAGACTGTAAAATAAATGGACCAGGACTTCAAACTGCTGCTGCTCACAAAAAAGTGAACAGAAGCCCTTGGTCTTGTGGTGTGATCTATGTGGCTGAGCAAACTGGCTTTTAAATTATGTGTTAGACTAAATATTCATAAATCTGCTTAGTTCTAGTAGATCCAAAAGCAGAAAAAAGTGATATTACATTTACTTTATAAAAGCCTTTGCCATATAAATACTAGGCATCTGAATTTAAAAGTAATGGACTAGCCCAGTTTTTGTATTACACTGCAATAGCAGCATAAAACCAGGATGAGGAACTGGCACCAGTTTCTCCCAGTGTCTGCATCAACTTATCTAAACTACTGATTTCCTTCATTTGTGTTCACCAAATGGAATAAACCAGTTAGCTTCCAGTTTGGGTTCTGGCTAATCCCAGAGTATGGTCTCAAGAGAATACTGTTGTTTTTTCTAAGGAATAACATAAGAATTGATTTCTGTAGTGTTATATCATTATTTTAGTTGGGCATATGACATACTTTAATTGAGTCTTTGTCAAATATATCTTACATGGGGTTGAATCAGTAGCAGTAACTGGCTGCTACCTGCTGCTGTGTGGATTTCCCAATGTGATTTTATGTATTGTGTTGCAATAACTTGAAAAAAAATGTCTTCAGGGGCAGCAGACCTGCGACAGAGAAAGAAACAAAACTGCACAGCATCTGACAAAATGGCTCCAGAGGAGAGAAACAAAGAAAATTCAAAGCTGGGAAGGTCGCCAAAATGTAAGCTACAGAATTTTTAGCTGACTTTTGATTGTTTTTTTCATTATTCTCTTACATTTTATGGGAAGATATTTGTAGCACGGTAATTTATAACAGACTGACTTTGAATTAAGTTTTTGAATATTTCAAGGGAAAACAGGCATGCACATTGGAGTACTTTAATAATGACGTTTTATGTGTTGGAGAGTGAAGTGGTAGTCTTGGACCGTTTCAGGCTTGGGGAGGTAGAGGCAGGGGAGTTAAGAAATTTACTATTACTATTTGCATACAAATAAATATTTTTATTGCTCCTGGAATGATCTTCTAGTTGGAAACTCATGCCATGAAGTAATGGTACTGAAATAAGAACAAAGTGTCCTTACAGCTTTTCAAGAAACAGAGCTAAAACTAGGCATAATTTTAGGCAAGTGCTCACCAAGCTACCAACAGCTTTTATGTTCAAAGTACATACTAACTCAAGGGAGATACAGGTGAAGTAGACACCCTTTGAATGAGTTAGGTAAAATTCAGATTCGTTCGTTCTTACATTCAAAAGCAGAATGGAAAATAGAATGTCTCAGAAATTATGTTAGATGCAGTATGCCACCTCTGTCTGTTGATGTCTTTGAGACGTTTGGGTGTTTTGGGTAGAATCTAGAGTTTGCTCTATTTATCCGGAAGAGGAATTCATTCTTGGAATTCATTTGACAGCAAAGCTTGCTGGAGAAAACTTGCAGTGTAGTGTGTTGAACATTTTGTCTGAAGGTCCTATGAACCTATGATAACAACTGGGAAAGAAAACTACAGGACAGAAGTAACAAACCAGTTTTCAGTGTATCTGTGCTGCTGATGGTATGATAATTCTCATGCCAGTAAGTTCACTTGTTCAGAAATAAGAGTCATGTGTAGGATGTACTGTTTGTTTCCCAATCCTCTGGACTATTGTAGCTTTTCCACTGTTCATTTTCAGATATGTTAATCCAGCGTTTCGCAAAACTTTTCTTTGGCTGTCTGGCGGCAGTCACCAGCGGAATGATGTATGCTGTGTACCTCTCTACATATCATGAACGGAAATTCTGGTTTTCCAGCAGGCAGGTAAAGATAAACTACTGAAACAAAAGCCAGATTGTGTCCTTGAAATCAAATCTGATCCATGTCATGTTGAAACTACTTGCAGTCCTGTGTCCTTCTACTGAGGCCTCTGTCTTTGAAACAGCTTATTTTTTTTTTTGTCTTCTTTATTTTCTTTTTTTTTTCCTCCTGCTAACAGTTGTCATGGCTTGTCATGCTTTTGTATGTTTTTCCATGCCACCCTTTGTCCTTAAAATACCTTTCTAAAATATGAAAAAATAACTGAAGCATACTGGGGTTGCAGAAGCTACTCAACAGGAATATGTTGGGGTGGGCTTTTTGGGGTGGGTTTTTTTTTGTATTTGTTTTTGGATTTGGGGGGGGGACGGTTTGTGGTTTTTGGTTGTTTGGTTTTGTTTCCTTAAGAACTCCATTATTAAGTGAAGTGCAGAAAGTCGAATGAAATTCGGGTTTGTGAACATGAAAAGATCCTGTGGATTTTGGGCTGACTTACAACGTGGATTTGAGTTGCTCTGATTCCAAGCATGTTTGCTAAATTACAGAGAGCCCTATGTACCTGATGGAAATGCTGTGAAGATTAATGTTTTGTGGAATATTTTGAAGATGTACAATGAAGTCATAATCATGTACTGTGTTACAAAAACAGTCTGTCTGAAAATATATTGACTTCTCTGGAAAGAGATTAATTTTTTTTTTTTTTCTAGGAACTTGAACGAGAAATTACATTTCAGGGTGACAGTGCCATTTATTACTCATTCTATAAAGAACTGCTAAAGGCTCCTTCCTTTGAAAGAGGTACAAAACTCATTTGTTTTATTAGCTTTGAAAAGTCCTGTTCACTTTGAAGACAGTAAAAAGCTCCTGCAGACTGGGAAGACTAATTTTATTCTCTTATGTAGGTATATTGGTCAGATTAATTAAAAACCACACGCTGTCCTAACTTTTCAGTGCCTTTTCAAAAACAGTATTCAACTATCCCGTATTCCAGCAGATTGCCTTTAATCGATACTCTAGGTAGGGTTAATATTACTCTTATTATGCCCTGTATCAAAGTTATCATTGGGTTTGCCTGTGTCACAACAGTGGACTTTTCTGCCATGTAAATATAATTTATGTTGAATTTAGGAATGAGGGATGAAAATTACTGTTTTCCATCCTCTGTCAGAAGACAGAACAGTTTCTGTCACAAGCTGATCTGCTCCATCCTGTCCCTGCCAGAAGTTTTTAATCTTGTCAGCTGTGATGAATAGATGCTGATGAGCACTGAGTGGTGGGGACAGAAAGGCAGAGGAAGGAGAACAGACTGGGTGACAGTGATATCTCCTTCCTTTGTGCTCCTTCTCTTTACCCTGCACTGCCTCTGGAGCTGTCTGACCTTGGGTCCCTAAACCAAAAGGAAACTAAAGCAGTGAAAAGAAGAAGGAGCACTTCCATGCTTGTTCAGGGAGTTCAGAATGCACTGCATTAGCATGGGGCTGGAACTCAGGAGAGAAGAGGATGAACTGCCCTGTCTTGCAGTGGTCAGCCACTGAATTAGTTCAGTCCCTTTGTGAAACCTCACTGAAGCCAGTAAAACTAAATTTTGTGGTTAGTGTTTTATTGGTTGAGCAGTGTTCCAGCTGAAATGTAGCACATCAGCAATATCTGAGGTCTTTGGTACATTCAGTGCCTCGTGTCCTCTGGGGGTATTGCCCGTGCTGTGAGTGGATGGACTGCATGCCTCATTCAGGGATGCTGTCTCTGCAAACAGGTAGACTTGTGTCTACCAGATGTTACAAGGCATCCATTCCTTAAGAGGGTACTACAGCTGTGCTGAAGCCAGTTGTAAGTCCTGAAAGACCTGGTTTGGCCTACAGAGAACCAACTGCAGACCATACACCAGGATATGCTCAGAGCTGGAAACAGTTGTCTGGTGTGACTGTTGCATTGCTTTTGAGGCTTTTGTTCTCCCCCATATCTTGATTTGGGTTGTGTTTGCTCTTCCCTCTATTGTTCTAAGTATTGACAAGTCTTTTCTTTATTTATAACATTTTGGAATGATCTTGGAATGATCCTTCAAGTATGGCAGCTTCAATTCCATCTTAACCCCATAGAAAGGCACATTGTGTTTGGCGAAGGATTCTTAGAAATCTCAGAAACGCAGAGCTGAAAGGGGTGATGAGGCAGTCATACCTGACGTCCTTCTGGAGACAGGTTTAACACATCCTGCTCATCCCTGTTAGATCTGTCTCACTCCTTAAGATCTTCCTGTGAAGGTGATTTATAGGCATGTAGTTCCAGGACTGCATCACTGTGTTACTGAAAAGACTGTGCTTCAGATGATAAGTTTTGGGCCTTCTATTTAAAGACTAGATGAAAAAAGGGTAATAACTTTCTAGCTAGATCAGTAGGTGGAATGACATCTAACACAGAAGTTTCTCCTTCCTTTTAAACTACGTGTGGTGAATCAGTCAGTAGCTTTAATGATCACATCTTATTCTCCCTGCCTTTGAATACACTTTAGCCTCTTTTAGGAACAGCAGTAGCAAGTGATTCCAGGAATATTTTTTTTTTTTTTTTTTGTCTGTAGGTGTTTATGAATTGACACACAACAATAAGACAGTATCACTGAAGACCATAAATGCTGTCCAGCAAATGACTTTGTATCCGGAGTTGATTGCCAGTGTTTTATATCAAGCATCTGGTAGCGAAGTATGTGCATTTCTCCTACTTTCTGTACTTGCATTATGTTTGTGTCTCTGTGTGTGTGTATGAGACTTTCTGTGCTGTGTCCAACTAATACATACATTTCTTGTTGAATGAGTTGAGCTAAGGCTCTCACCAGGTCCAGATTCTCCTCAATTCTGATCAGTCTCTGGCATAGGATTTTGGGGGTTTAACACTAAGCAGTAACTTTTTCTGTTATTCTTTACTTCTACAGACTGCATAGAAATGTCAGCAGTATATGTGCTATCCATTAAAAACAGGAAAGTTAGTTAACTCCTTTGGAGTACAAATCTGTTATAGTGGTACCTGTCTGCCCATTCTCAGAGGGAGAAACACTTCTGTAGATTAACCTTTTTTCAGTTTCTGCTCTATTCAGGCTTTCTTCTGCTTATGCTGCGAGCTTGTATCCTCTCTCATTATCTTTTCTTTTTTGTTATTTACTTATTTTGGAACCATTTTTGCCACATCTTTACTTCTTCAAGTTCTTCCCTTTTATTGTAACTTCTTCTAGTAGTTACTTCTGAACTTTATATCCCACTGTAGCATAGATTTATTAAATCTGACACATAGAGTGTTCAACCTGAAGCAAATTCAAAAATCATGGCACTGGCAAGCTGAGTCCTGAAGTGTGCACTTAATTCACGCTGCTTTGTTCTTCCCCGTGTTTTATTTGAGCCCCAAATAAAAGCATGCCCACTACTTTTCTAAAATAGGAGGCATCTCTTACCTGTTTGTAAAGCACCTAGCACATTGTTAGCAGTAACAAATTGTAAATAGTAATAATTTCCAGCTTCAGCTCAGTTGCCACTATGTCTCTTCGTTTTTATTTGTAATTTCAGGAAGTTATTGAACCAGTGTATTTCTACATTGGTATAGTTTTTGGACTGCAGGGAATTTATGTGACTGCATTGTTTGTAACCAGTTGGGTTATGAGTGGGACTTGGCTGGCAGGAATGCTGACTGTAGCATGGTTCATTATTAACAGGTAAGAAAAACATCTTTATACAATCTAGTTTGTCAATAAGGAATTTTAAAATATTAGTGGATTGAAGTGATTTTAATTAGTGGATTGAAATGCTTTTATTAAGCTTTGTGTTCTCACTGTGAGAGCAAAATCTTACGGTGAATAGAAAACATTTCCAAGAGATTAATTGATTCTCATGATGATTTTTTTTAATGGAAAGGCCTCCAATGTTGTCCAAACCATCCACATTACCAGTTGAACTGACTTTATGTGTGTGTGTGAATACAAGAGTATTCACACACAATTTCATTTTTCAAAAATATTCCTCAGAAGGTTTGGTTTTGTGCTGATGAAGAATGAAGACAAATGTCCAAAACGTCTGTAAAACAGAGCTGCACTCTCTGGCCAGCTCTAAATGTTGTGACAGTTGTCCGGTAGCATAGAAAGAAATGATCAAGTGCATTTTTTTGGTAAAGAATATTTGATTTTTTTTTAATCTTCTTTTTGTAGTGGGTTTTTCTGCAAAGTGGAATTTTCTTAGATGATCTTAACATCAAGACTTTTTTATTTTAAAGCAGTTCACTTGGAATTCCCCTTCCCCTTATAAAGTGCCACAATAATAGGGAGCCTCATTTGAGCAGTGAAAACCTATGTTCGTGCTCTTGGTTTGTCACCATGGAGCTCTGGGGCTTTCTGTGAACTTGAGAGCACTTGAAATAAAAGAACTATGGAGCAAAATGTTAGAGATATACCTTTAAAGTTGAACTGTTGGGAAGCATCTTCTAGGAGTGTGAAGTCATCATGACAGAATCTGTGATTAGTAGCTGAAAATACTGTTCATCAAGCTGGTGTGAACAGTGGAAAGTAGGAAAAATGGTGGATAAATCTGTGATTTTTTTCCAGCAGTGAATAAGATAAAACAGTGTCAACAAAATGAACGGTTTAGTAGTTAAAAAAGCTCTGAATAAGCCTCTGTAAGAGGCTTCAGAGGAAAAAATGAAAGGTAATACTTTTAAATACCTAAATGATAAAGGAGCTTGAGGCTCCTTTTTAAAGGCATAGTAGACACAAAGCAGATTGTGTACCTCTGAGACTGATGCCTTTGATTACATTTGAAAGCGTGGCTTGTGCTTCTGAGTCACTTTAGCACTTTTAGAAACTTTCACCTACACCTCCAATTGTGTGGATACTGTCAAGTCATTCCATGAGAAAACCCTGCATGCTCCCCATCCGTCTTTAATCTCTTGTTTTGCTGGGCAGAATTTTTCCCTGTAGACAAAATATTTGCTGCTGCTGCTGTGTGGGAGCACCAGTTAGTATCCTGTGTTGTGCTCAACAGCCTAAATCACTTGTTTAAAACATATTGTATGAGAAATGAAAGGAATCTTTTCTCTCAGCTATGAGCTGATTTTCATTGCAGGTCAGAAAAGGCTCGAGGCAGATGCTTTTTGGCTTCAGTCCTATAAGTGCCAGCTAACACGGAAACCTGCTAAATGGATGCATAAAGATTGGGCCTTTCACACTGTTACTAAATTGGTGAACTGTATCAGCAGCAAAATTGTGTCAGTGTTACTTTGCACCAAAATCAGGAAAAGTTTGCTTGCAAGGCCACATTTACAGCTAGAAGTGGCATTTAGGCTTTCCTTGATATTTTTGTACAACAAATATTTTAATATATTTGTTTCTTTGTACTTTATTCTAGGACAGACACAACAAGAATTGATTATTCCATACCATCAAGAGAAAACTGGGCTTTGCCATATTTTGCATGTCAAGTAGCAGCTCTCACAGGCTATTTAAAAAAGAACCTAAACTGTTCTGCTGAGGTAAAGCAAAATTAGTTTCTTAATAAAAAGCTGTGGGTAAAACTGTACCCTAGGTTAGTTACTTCTGCTATTGTTGCCTTCTGCCTTTCTGGGCAGAAAACAGTAGAAGTTTTGTTTCTTCTTTTCAAAAGAGCCAGTTGGATTTCACCTAGGCATGTGCAGTTTTTGCTAAACAACTTATGCCCTACCTTGTTATGCCCCCAGGAGTGTTCAGAGACAGCAGTGTGGTAATGGGCTGTGTGCTGCTTGTTTTTGAATAAACTGAGGCAGAATTTTTCTCATGTAAACTGTTTTCTGAAGAAGGTGGTTATTACTTTGGTAATACCCTGGTCAGGTCTTACCCTGACTCTGTCTTAAAAATATTTCTTCTGATTGGCTTGAAATGTTTTTGAATGCTTCAGTAATTACTTTCTTTCATCTGAAAGTTAAGCACGTCTGAAGTCAGTATTTTAATTATTTCCCAAAACAATAATTAATTTCCGTAGTTTATGTTTCAATGACCTCTCAGTTACTTGGTCACACACATGCATGGGTACAAAATTAATGCTTTTTCTTTTCTTTTTTCCTTCTAGAAGTTTTGTTATCTTTTGGTGAACGCCTCAACATATACCTTCATGATGATGTGGGAATACAGTCATTATCTCCTGTTTGTCCAGGCTGTTTCTCTTTTCCTGCTAGACAGCTTTGCCCTAGCACAGACAGAGAAGGTATTGGAACTTTTCAGCCTCCTGTCAGTTGGGGACTTACAGGCAGCCTCTGAGGTGCCTGCCATTCATGCTGCTCAGGAGCTCCAGAGGGCATAAGGCTGAGTGATGAGTGTCTTGCAGCCTGGGCCCAGCTGAAGTGCATGTGATATCCATCAGAAGAATAAAATAACTTCAAACTGAGCCTCTTTTGGACTGCCGTGTTTGGGATAGAAACTACACAAAGCTTCTGAGACCTGAAACATCCTTGGAGAGCTAAAAGAGTGATGAATGATATTCCTTCGTTTTGGGCTAGCTGCCTCTTTTCTTTCTCCTATTCACAGCAGGGTGGGCAGACCAAAGAAGTGCTTTGCTGGCTCTGTGCAGTTAAAGGGCTCATTTTCACCCTCTGGCCTGTCCTGCACTCCTTTGCCAATAAATAGACTAGACAGATGTTGAAGGCAAATTGATTTTTGAGTACAAGAAAGTATTTAAATTTATTCTGCAAAATGATTCTTAGAAATATTGCAACAATAAGGTGTTTTTAGGCTGCCTGTTGCAGTTGTAAATATGCTTCTTTGTACATGCATGCCTTTTGGTTTTGTTTGATATCAAACTGCACGCAATTCTAACTCTTCACCTCTTCTTTCAGTTTCTTTTTATTCTGTTCCTTAGCAGTGGGAAGTGTTTGATCTATTGTAGTTCAAAGCAGAGTGTATAAGGAAGAAAATGGGTCTTTTGGTAAAAGTCTGAAGAATCAAGCATCAAGGTTTATAACATCTGCTTATCAAGTAGTAAATAACAGCAAGTATAGATAACAGTCTGAATATTCATTCCTCAGACAGGTTAATGAACAAGTTATTTTGAGGGCAAGGAAAACACCTGTTTACAGGTGAACTCTGTCACAAACTGTGTGTTCTTACTTGTGCCTTGTAGTTACTGCTTTGTACTGCATCACAGGGGGGTGTTACTGAATGGGAGACCTGGTAAAATACTTCTGTTTCTGGCATTTTTACAGAATTCTTGTGAAGTAATTGTCCTTTAGTTACTGAGCCTGACCAGGATCATTTTCATTTCAATGCTTTCCAGAGCCAAATGGTACCCTGCTAGATTCATAAGTTGAAGGATTGAGATCCATTAATCCCCTGATTAACAGAGGAAGTGAGCTATCTACTGATCTAAGAAACAGGATTTATATCCACTGTGGTTTTATTTTATTGTTCATTTTTTTCTTCAACAGGTGCACGAGGTATACAGAATCTACCTGTTTTCTGTCATCGTGGGGTACCTTCTGCAGTTTGAAAATTCAGCCTTACTAGTGTCACCATTACTGAGTCTTGTGGTAGCTTTAATGCTCTCCAAATCCCTTCAGGTAAGTAGACTTTCTTCTAACCCTGAGTGTAGTTTTAAAATTTAAACTGAACTCCAAAATTATACAGCATTCTTTAAATATTTTGCAGATGAATATGAAAAAAAGCACATTTGTGTCAAGATTGCTGAAAATAATGTATGTTTATTTGGTACTTACAGTAGCGGTGACACTAAACTTCTTATTAAAGGTAAGATTCCTCTGAAAGAGTGATTTTAATTTCAGAATCTAAATGGAAAGTTGCAGATGCATCTTGAAAAATGTTTTGAAATGTTGCTTATCTTATTGATATGACAGTTCATAGCTTAATTCATAGTTAATATGAGTACAAAAAATTGAGTAATTTGTAGCAACTCAAACAGCTTTGTCTTGTTGGGGTTTTGGTCTTCTGGGTTGAAACCATATAGAAATACTCTTTAAAAGACATTTTATCTGTTTTATAAATACGGAGTTTGTTATAACTTGAAGGGCCTTTACAAACTAGTCTGAATAGTAAAACAGTATTCTTGTGCATGGTGACACAATAGCCAGGAGCAAGTGTGAGTGGTCTTAGGATAGATATTAATTTTCAATTACATTTCAAGTAGAACATGGTAACAGAGGCTTTCACTTTGTGTAGGGGTCAGTTAGGAGTTGAGATTACACAGTGGGATTTTAGCCTGGTCTTGTATTTTGATTAGCAATTCCCTCTTGCTGGCCTTTTACACATATTACTGTGCTTTTCTTCTATGTCTCCAACTCACCATGGTTGTCTTAATTAACAGTATTAACTTAAAAGTAAAGAAACTACTGAACCCTAGAAGGCTTGAAAGAATGCTCACATGTAATTGTTTTCCTGTGCCATTCAGAATGACTAGCCTTGCTGTATCTCCAGGAAAATAAAATCCAACCTTGAAAAATATATGTTAAATTACAGTTACGAGTAAGTTACAGAACTTTAGGCAGCTCAGAGAGTCTGTGTGAAGATTACAAATGCTCATGACTTCTGCTCAGCTGCAGTCCTATTTTCTAAGGACTCAGCTGCAGTCCTGTTTTCCAAGGGCAGCACTCTTAGGCTTGCTTGGGAGTAAGTCTGGGTCTGTTTTTCATGATCCTTTTTACACTGCTCAGTAGTCTTTTGACAGCTTATTGGCAGCTTTTCACTTGCCCTCCTGGTGTGGTATGGTAGTGGAATGACGGGAATAATATTGTCAAGGAAACCCTAAATGTAGATTTATTGAAGATCTACAATGCAATAGCAGTACCTTAATTAGTGCACTTAATCCATTTTGTTAGTTTTAATAAATCTTAAGTAGTTGATAGTTACCTGACGTTTTGTAGTCTGAATGACTACAGTGAAAACTGCTTCCAGCATTTTGTGTGATTTTTCTCTGCTAAATTAATTTTCAGATGTTCATTCCTCATAAAGAAAATGAGCATTTGCTGAAGTTCATTGAAGTAAAACTTGGCTTAAACACAACTAAGTAAGTTTATTTAAACTTTTACACCTCCCAAGATATCCAAACTTCTGAGACTGCTCTGAGAAGTGTAACATTTCAGTGGCTTGTGAGAGTTTTATAGATGAGCTAGGGAAATAGTTTAGGTATTTGTTGTCTGGTTTTAAGATTGAAGTAAAAAAAATAATGCACATACAGAATTTACTTAGGCCATTGAGATTTCTGAGGCACTTCAGTATTTTTCATGCCTTAGGGTGAAAGCATTTAATGGATTTTTGTTCTCTTGTGATGTTGAAGAGTGAAAACTTTCTGTATCCTGTCTAGTGTTTCTAATAAGACTTGAAAGCAAAGATAATAGGGTAAAGGTGGCAGTATGAGCTTTTTATAGCCTGGAAAAAAGGCTCTGGAAAGAGTCTTGAACTATTGATACTATCTCAAAAGAGGCTTGGGTTGTGGGTACTCCCAGTATTCCCTGTATATTTTGGAATAAATTAGGACAAGGGACATCTTAAAAGTCAGAGGGAATTGTAATTCTAAGAAAAAACATTAGTATCTGTAAAAGAGTTGGATGTTGGACTGCAAGAAGATGTCATGGCAACAGATTTTCTGGAAAACTTCCAATGGAGTGTTAGTAAGGACTGACACACTCCTGGACCCGAGCCAAGACTTGCAATTCTGTGCAGCAATTGGAGCTCTCTCTGAAGAACTGCATCTCTCTTACAAAAAACTACTTCACAGCCTTTCAGGGGAACAAGTGGAAAATGACATCACGCCCAACTGAAACTGTTGGGGAACTTTTGGAAGACAAGATGTAGTGATGTTGACTACGATGCAGTGTTTATCACACACACATACCCATTCCTAAGTGTTTTGCAAGAAAAGAAGGGACTCTTGGTCAGGATTGCAGTTTATTCAGCTCCCAGGTATTAATGGATTTCCCTCTTTTTCCCCCTGGGGCCTTGCTAAATATCACTTTTCAGACTGTCAGACTCTGCAATGAAGCCTGAAATTGAGACAAACTGGGTGCCTTTACGCCTGGAACACTGTGTAACCATGTATTGGAATTATGATTTGCAGCACAAGAGCTTCAAGATCTGTCTTTTAAGGCCAGCTGGGACATGTCCAGCTGTTAATCTTTAAACCGATTCTGTCTAATTGAAAGTGGTTCTGTCCTCTAGTCTTCCCTTGGGAGAAAATGAAAGAGGGAGGGAAGCAAAACAAAGACAAGAATGCATTCACAGCACCACATGCTGCACCAGCTCCAGTTGAGAATACACACTGACAGTGCTTCTGAGCAGAGTGTATTATCTTCCTGCTTGCTAACTGAGAAAGAAGAATGATTAAGTGGCTTCAGCTACAGAACTAGAATTTTAACATTAAGGATTTTATTCCTGGCAGTGTCTCAGGTTTCTTTATGATCTCAGATGACCGCTTTCCTTTCTTCATCTCCTTGTTTGGAATGAGGACAAACATACCTTCTTGCATCAGTATCTCTAAAATCTTAATCCACCGTGACAAGAAGATTCTTTTGGTCCCCATAATGGAGTTATGTAGGAGGTTGGGCTTTTGTGATAGAAAGGATTTGTAGTCTGGTCTCTTCAGATCACAGATACTTTTTGAGAAGATAGACTTTTGACAGTTACTTTAAAGAGTATTTGCAAAGCAGTTTCAAATTATAAAAAGATAATGTCAAAGATGAATTTCAAGTAGTTTCCCATGACATGAATAGGTTAAACTGCAATTGCTTTGTGCTGGGTTGTTGGGTTTTTTCCTAATCTTTGGGGTATTGTTATTGTTTTTAATGGAATGTTTTTGCCTTACTAGGAATTTTACAATGAATTGGCTCCTTTGTCAAGAATCTCTTCAGGCACCGTCCCAAGACTTTTTTTTGCGACTAACGCAGTCATCACTGTTGCCTTTTTATATTTTAGTATTAATTATCTGCTTTTTTTCTGTAACTCAGGTCATTTTTAGGAGAATTTGGTAAGTAACTTGTTTATGTAAAAAATAAGTTAAAAATAAGAGGCTTCGGGATGCCTTAGGGAATAGTCATCATGTTTGTTGCTCCAAAGTTTGTTTTACCATTGAGCTTATCAGGGTGTGAGCGCCAGTGGGAAGGCCCACAAGAGCCTCTTAAAGAAAAGTCCTTTAGTAAGGAGGTTCTTGAGCATCCCTCCTGTCAGGACAGGGAGTTGTCATTGGTTTGTTTTCCTGCAGGTGCAATTCCTGCTGAGCTCTGGCTAATGTTTGCTGATGTGTTTGTCTCTTCCCACTGACAGAGAAAGATGTTATATCTGTAATTCTCCTTCCAACAGCAAAATTATCTAATTGTTGCTAGAATTTGTTTTCCTGTTTTGGATTTGGGATTATGGTTTTTTTTCAAGTTTACATGTTGAAGAAGATGAGATGGGTGGAGCTGAGAGGGCTTTGGATTTCTAATGCTTCACTGTTGGTTTTTAAAAACATTTGTTTACTGTGATAAAGTCCACTAGCCTTTGCTGCTTGGAACAGAACTGAAAACTGACTCAATTAGTTTTCGTTTCACAGTGATTCACAGTTCCCTTGAGAGAAGGGGTAGTGGAACTGTCTTTGTAAAAAAACTAAGAATACCAACCCTGTAGATCCTAGCATAACTTGTCTTGGAAACTCAGTGGTTAGGAAATTATCTCTTCCTGGTAAAAGTTGAATGGTGTAACTTCTCAGATACTAAAACGAATTTCTCACTTGTCTGCAGCAAAAATCAATAGGTTTATTTCAAGGATGAAGGCTTCTAACACATAAAGGTTATGCTGCTGTAAATGAAAATGTTTGTCAGGTTGGATGTGTGATAGGATATTCAGAACAATGGAGCAAACTTCTTATTGTTTGCTAGTGGTTGAAATAACTATTTATTACTTTGTTATGAACAGTGACTACATTATGTCCAACACCTTTTTAAAGAAAATCTTAAAATAAACCTTTTCCTCTCTCTTCTTTTTAAATTTTTTTAATCAGTTAATAATCTCAAAATATTTCTTCTAATTTTCATAAGGAAGCTTATTATAAAAATGTAAACAGAAATCACATAATGGTAGAAGGAAGTGTTATTTATTCTGTTCCTTGCTATCTTGTTAGTAGAAGACCTTTCACTGCAAGATTTTGGCTATGATTTTTATTTGTTATATATAATTAGAATTTATAATAATGTGACTAAAAGCTACTTGTGTTGTCTTTGTTGTACAAACATTCCATATACAATTATCATCCTACAGATTCCATTATTTTTTACCATGCTAATGATATGAAGGAACTTAAAATGCGTGTTCAGCATGATTTGTCTAAATGTTTGTAGAATGTACAAGCTCTTAAATTAGACTGTCTCTTGGTGCTGGATTACCTTAAAGTAAGATTTGTGATCATAAGAGTGGTCCCGTTGTATCAATGGACAGCCATTGCTCCAGAGAGGTTGCAGTCTAAATCAAGGGACAGTGGGTACTGATAGGTCATAGATCAAGTACAAAAAGCTAGTAAACAGTGCAACAATATCATATGCTATGAAATGGAATGATCTCGGTGCACTGCTGACTTAAAAGTATTTTTATTGGCACCTTTTCCTGGGATAATGTCTGAATTAAGTGATGTCTCATTTTCTCCAACTGCAGTGGTGAACCACTGAAAGAGACAGTTAAACTTGAGGATGGTCGAATTGGAGAGAGGCCAGAAATAGTTTATCATGTAATTCACACAATTTTGCTTGGTTGTCTAGCGATGTGTTTGGAAGGGTAAGTCTGATTTTGATGTATCTCTTTTGAAATCAACAGAGTTCCTTACTGGACGTGATGCACTGTTTATCCCTTTGAAATCACCCTTTTTCAGAAATAATTTTGTCATATAGTGATACCACTTAGGGGTAGTCAAAGACAATTTTGATTATAAATTGGATATGCTATATGTACACTTGTGCTTGGTCTCTTTAGCATGTTTTCCAAACTTTAATGCACCCAAGATCCAAGACATCAATTGAATCACATTTTAATCACTTTCTTATGGTATTTTAGTGTAGAACTGTGCTGTAATTATTTTTAGCAAGAACTTGTGTAATGTTCTGATGAACAGAATAGTGCTGCAATATTGGGACATGGAAGATTTCTTATCCGTCTTCTCGTGTGTAGGCTACCACAAAGTGTACCTTTGCTTGACATGTTGAAGCAGTAGGAGAACTAATTTCAAAAGTATTGTGTTAGCTAGAGAAGCTGATGTTTGGAAGACGTCGTTATTCTAATCTTGTTTCTCAGCTTAATCAGCTTGTAGATGTTAGGCTTGTGTTTTTATTAGCCTCCTCATCCTAAAATCTAAATATTCACAAATATTGCTTAAAGTGAGCAGAATGTTGTGTTGTCCTGTAGTTTTTCTAAGTTAACTAGTCTATGCTTAAGAGTTAATTAAATATTTTTCTTTCCTTTCTTCAGAAAGTCCCTTAAAGTACATTGTCTGTACAGCTTTGCCAAATAGCTGCTTTTTATCCCTTTTTGGCTGGAAAACCAGCCAAGTGACTCTGCCATTCTCTTTGTTTTTCTTTCATCCTCCCCTGAACTCTATGAAGGATTTTGTCATCTTTTACCTTGGATCTTGCTCCTCCATCTCACAGCAGATAATCAGGTGCCAGCTCTTCTGCTAGAGATTTCCTTGGTTTACCCTCCAGTACCATCAAAGTTAACCTCAGATTGTTTGAACATCCAGACTGTGTCTGACATAAGAAAAAAATCTGAATGTTTTTATCATAGTTTGAGTACAGAGGCATACACAGGGTCCCAACTAAGTTATTGCAGTGTTTTTCAGAATGAAATATCTATGGACACCTTATGTTTGTATGCTTGCTGCATTTGGTGTGTGTTCTCCTGAACTTTGGATGACGCTTTTCAAGTGGCTTCGACTGAAAGCTGTGCACCCAATACTGCTGGTGAGTTGCTGTTGCCAAAGTCTTGGAAAATACAGCTAGCAAGTATATAGCTTTGCAAACAAGAGGTACCTAAGACCCATGAAAGAACCCATGAAAACAACAGATTGTTCTGTGAGCAGTGGATTGCATATGGTCTGCTTTTTCTGTCTTTTCTTCTTCGAATCATTTGTTCTCTGTTACCTGGTGGTAAAGTTGCATTCACACTACAACCTTTCCTCATAAAAAGCAGAGCTGTCTTCATCTCCCTTTCACTCTTATCAATTTCTTTTAACAAATATTTGAGACCTCTGTCTCTCTGTCATATCTAGTTGGGATTGGTCAAGAAGGTCATGCACTTTTTAGGAGGAATGCAGGAGAAAAAGTACTGGTGCACAGGGAAGGCATAAGCTTTGTTTCACTGAGAAATGGGTCTTAAAATGGTGTAGTAAGGTGAATTTAACTGCTGAGAGTAAAACTGCTTCATAAGAAATGGTAAGTTGAATTACTTTGTATAAGATTTGTTCATGTATGGCCATTGTAGAGAAGTGTTGTGACTAAAGATAAGCTTGTGTTACAGAGCAAACAACTCCCCTGCTTCCAACCCTAGCTTTATTCTCAATATGACAAGAGTTGCTTTGTGTGATTTTTAGCAGCTTTGTGCATTGGTTTTATTAATAAAATAGGGATAGGATATTGCTTACCCTAAATTCAAGAGGCTTATAGGAATAAATATATTATGCTTAGATGTTCATTATGTCTCCCATGAAAATACCATACACTGCTATATCAGAAACATTGACTGTGTTCTTTCAGTCAAGGAGTAACAATATGTTCAGCTACATGGTAAGCACATTCTTTTATGTACTTCATGTTTTCTGTGATGTAGATCTGCTTTTTTACTATTAACACAGTAGATGTGTTAGTAGCTTAATATCAAAGGAATGCCTTGTGTGCATTCCTTACCAAATGTTTTCTGTACCATAGAAGGTATTTTCTCCTTCTTGCAAAGCAAAAATTGTATCAGCTGGAATGATGGTATGGTGAGAGATGGGTTTCTTAGTCTTGCATATCAATAATGCTATTCTGAACGAGATTAGAGGTTTGAAAAGCTTGATTTTTTTCCTTTCTCCTAGCATTTGAATGTGAAGTATTTACCGTCTTCTGTTCCCTACATCATGTGCACATGGAATCATTGTTACTTTAGTAGTAATTAACTGTCCCTAAAATTGGTGGTAAAGTTTTTGTGAGTCAAATGAAGCCTTTCATGTTAAATTAGGCAAATTCTTGTTTGAGGAAAGTTTTTTTGCCAGGTAGAAAACCACAAAGATTCACCTACTGTCACTCTAAGGTTTCAGGCATAAATATTGCTCACTGTATGAGCAGAATCAACAGACACCTCAGAGCTGGAGAATGGTGCATAATCCATTTTCTCTAACATATACTTTCTAGGCTCTTATTCTGAGTATGGCAGTTCCCACTATAATTGGATTCAGCTTGTGGAAGGAGGTAAGAAAAGTACCTTTGTGGAGTTTTCTTTGTATGTAGGCACAGTATGAGTCAAAATGATGAGCAAATATAACGAAATGTACTCAGTGAAGTTAAATATATGTAATGAAATTGAAGCTGTCATTCATTGAAAATATGTTTAGTTTTTAAAAAAAGCCTTTACTTTTTTCGGTATAAGATATTTGACAATTTAATTTTTTAACAGTCGCTTATTGTAATTACATTTAAATGAAGTCTTTATTATATTCAGCTGTTAAGCTTTGGATGCATAAACTGACTCAACAAAGGAAATAATGCCAAATGAAAACTCAGGATATTGAAAACTATGTTGCCTCAATGTTAGTTTTAGTGAAAAGGAGTAAAGTTAGAATGAAGTGAAATTACAGGAGGCCATTTGCAAATAAACTGTTTGAAAAGCTCCCATCAAATTATAATGGAGTTAAATTCTTTGTGCAGACCATTGTGTCGAGGTCTGTACCTACTACAATACAGGGAGGAAAAGACACAGATGTTTCCATGTTTACAATGAATACTTAGTTCTTTATTGCAAGTCAGACTGGGGGTAGAGTATTTGGAAATTATTTTTTAAGTTCCTGTGAGTGCAAAAAATATGTGAAACGTCTCATGAAGTGTAATCCTCTGCTGTACTGGCACAGCTTTAAAATAGTTTGGCTAGTCTGAGAATTCAAATATAGAAGCCATTCTTGCTCAACAGTATTTTAACAGATTTTGTAACATCTATCTTAGACTACAACTGAATTTTCTATTGTAGCCTGACTTTTTACATGTTTTTGATGGAGCAATATATACTGTCTGTAAAAAAAGCTGGAGTTGCTCAAAAGAGTTATGAAATCTATTACAATAGAGGAAACTAGTTTAGTTACTCAAGTAATTCCTTTTCAGATTGTTTTAATGAAAGCAGTGTGGGGTTTTGGACTCTAGAGGGCTTCATCCATTGCTGATCCAGCTTCTACTTTTAAGCAGTGGTGAACAGTTTGCTCTCCAGGTTCATAACTCATCCCTGAGGTTGGGAATGTTGATTAGAAGTAACAGAGCAGCAAAAATGCCTTGAGACTCCTAATCTGTTACCGTGGCTATAAAAGGCTGACTGCATAGCTCAGTTTCTTTTTGCTTGGCTACCTTCTGACTGTGTCTGGCATAGTCCCTCCTCTAACTAGGTTTTTCCAGGTGCTGTGATGGATGAGTGAAGCAGGTTCTCCTTGGGGTGGCAGTAGCAGTTCCTCTTTCCATCCCTCTGTTCTGGGAGTAGTTCCAGTGTATGTGTAACAGCAGTGCTGTTTGTCCCTGTCACAAGCCTATGGCAGCTTTTCTTATGCTGTTTCTAGACTGCTGTCACTTGACAGCTGAGTTGCCCAGGTAGTGGGGGTGGAAAGTCCTCAGTTAAAAGCAGGCTCCCACTTCTAACTGTCTGTCTACTGTGGCTGTCCCAAATTAAGTTGTCTCTTTAATCTGGCAGAACCTATAAACGTCATTCTTTTCCAAAAGAGCTGATATCCAGTAACTTAGCATTTACAACAGCATGTACATGTACCTGTTTCAGCCTCTCAAGGCTGGCCAGTTTCCAGTCATGGCTTTTTCAGATAAATGCACCAAATGGCTCAAGGACTTAAAAAATTTCCTTCTTAGTAAAGAAGGACCTCAAACATGACAGGGTAGGGAAACCATGATGCAGGGTTGCAAGCTGGCATGCTTTGAAGAAGGTGACATTCTATCTCACAGAATCCCTCCTTTTCCCAAAATGGCTTTCAAAAGCATGACCTGAGATACCTCACTTCACACAATGTAATGTGCTCTTCTTCACTGCATTGATTGAAGTCAGAAGCAAGTCTGGGCACATAACCAGGGCTCTTCTAGGAAATTTCTTCTCTCCTGTCTTACCTTTCCATCAAGTCACAACAGTCCAATCCCTCCTGCTCAAGCAGGTTTACCATGAGAGATTTATCATCTTCTTGGTTCAGTGCCCTTATTTGTAGACATTTGTATATCACCACCTGAACTATGGTTTTGATGCATTTAAGGCCGCTTGATGTTGATGAATGTTGTTGCTGCTACTTATTTATTTATCTTTAATTAAAAGTATCCTAATGAAATAGAGAGAGATGAGAACTTCTGTTTAACATAGTTATTTTGGAGAGGGTCTCCTGCTGTCAGGTAAGTAAATGTAAGCTGAGTTTTGCAAAATATTCAAGCAAAAATACCAGTCAGGGGGCAAAACTGTTGAAACCCATTTCTGTTGTGTCACTTAAGGCCTTAATGTAATGAGATGCTCTGTAGATAATTTTTTAAACTGTAAGTAACCAAAAACATTTCCATCAGTTTTTCCCTAGAATAATGACAGAGCTTACGGAACTGCAAGAATTCTATGATCCTGATACAGTAGAACTTATGACATGGATAAAGTAAGCATGAAGTCCAACATTTGTATTTTACTGCTTTTTGCAAGGGTATTTTTATCTCAGCAGTTTGTGGAGCTACCTCTGTCAAGCTGGGTTTTCCCTTGGTATTCAATGATGCATGGAGGAAGCAGTTTTATATTTTGAGTTTGGTATTGTTCCCATAAAAGAAACAGGAGTTTATCATGGATTACAAGAGAAGATCCTGGAACACACGAGCAAGTCGTGTTTAATGTCATTGCAGACGTAGTTTCCAAATAGAAGTGGAGATTTTAGCAGCATCTTAGATCTTGCTAACATTTCATTAGATTACAGGATTTGTGTTGATTGTAATGCCAGCAGTGGACAAAACCCCTGAAATGTTATGTGCTTGAGCCAATAAAATTAAATGCCTGAATGTGAGGATTTAGGGACTTTGGTCAGGATACATGTGTTATTCACCCTTCCCCTTTGACCACAGCGCATATGGAGCTATGTTATACAGCTCATACTGAGCATATACACAGCTAATACCACATCAAGTTATTTTCACAGATTTGTTTTTCTTACCACCAAAGGTTTCAGAATGGCATTTTGCCTCATTCAATTTAACTTCAAACTATGTCATTAGGAACTGTGCTTTTCTGAAAATTAGATCCCTTGTGTTCAGATAACTTAGCTTTAACTATTTTTTTAGAATATTGCTTTCTGTATTTATGTAGTCTTTAATGTCAACCTGTCCATCTTCACAAAAGGCAGGCCTGGTAATTAGTGTTCCAGTTATTACTTCTTGTAGTAGTGTATGTTGTTTGTCACTGCTGTAGCTCTTCAAGGCAGCAAGTGGAATAATGCCAAGTACCTAATGGCTTTTATGTTAGTCTGCATATACTTCAAGTACATAATTAATCATGGTGAATTTCATTGAGTTTCACTCAGCTACAAGCAATTTGACTACCCTTATCTTCAGCAGCTGTTCTTATTTTTAAAGAAAATAAAGGGGGTTTTTTTTCTTATGGATATACTTAGCTATCCACATTGAAATTTTAATTCAATGTCATTATTACAGTATATTTTCTCAAAGTGTTCTCTCTTAAAATACAAATTTAATTTGAATTTTCTCTACAAAAGTTGCCAAAGTCTGTAATAAAGTGACAATGACTGTTTTCTTTCACTAATACAGAAATACAAATAGTCAAAAAATTATCCCAAACCCAGAAACATGATTACTATAGACATTATTCTGTACGCTGACATTATTTTCTCATAGATGATGAAATACTTGATCAGAGCTTACATATGAAATACATAATAGAGATCAAGTTATGACAATCCCAAATCATTCCCTTACAAGTTAACGTCATGTTGTTTCTCCTACTTACCCTCCTTCCCCAGCTTGTTTTGTCACAAGTTGGCAGCCATTCAGAAAAGCAGAACTTGGATCCATTCCAGGACCACTCTGAATGGTGCTGGGTGGATTGCAAGGAGGGGAGAACAACCATCAGCCCTTGCCCCAGCAGGGACCCCTCCTTTCAAACTCTGTATTGCTGCAGTCTGGACTTTCCCTGGCAAGGACAGTACTGCCACAGCAACACCATCACCAATTGTCATGAGAGCCCCAACGATACCTTCACCTACTCCAGTCCATTCTGCAGCACCCTAACAGATCCC
The DNA here is from genome assembly GCF_015832195.1 of Motacilla alba alba. NCBI lineage: Eukaryota > Metazoa > Chordata > Aves > Passeriformes > Motacillidae > Motacilla > Motacilla alba. The sequence continues at coordinate 128,459,437 of NC_052017.1, forward strand.
ACAGTTTATAAAGTTGTTCTGATCAGTGCATGCAGTACTCAGAGTGTGTGTTGGTGTTGCTTTTGCAGACGCCAGGCTCCTGTGGCTGCTGTGTTTGCAGGCAGCCCACAGCTCATGGGTGTGATTAAGCTCTGTACGGGATGGATGGTGTCAAGTCTGCCTTTGTATAATGATGATGATCTTCTGAAAAGAAATGAGAATGTGAGTATCCAGTTCCCTAAATGTGGCATCTCACAGGAACTGTCTTCCTCTTCACCCAAATGTAATGCAAAAAAATCAATTGTATTAGAAGGGGGGAGGACATAGGAGTCTGGTGAACATGGAAGGGATTATCAAGTATATTATCAGTGCTTCACTCTGCACAGAAACAAATATCAAAATATTATTTCTGAAGACTTTTCAGGCCACTTGGAGTATGTAAGATGAGAACTTGCCATCATCAGAGACAAATACTTCCCATTCAGCTGGCCATTGCCTCACTGTTTTGGAGATTTCAAAGCCAAACTTCATAGCTTGATGTGTATATATAGTTTGTCATTGCAGATAGGTCATTGTTGGGGGGTGTGTGTGTCCCAGTGTTTATGGTATCACTGATTTTTGCATTGCATGATCATGTTTTCTTAATTTATAGATTTATCAGATCTATTCAAAGAGGTCAGCAGAAGATATTTATAAGATACTCACATCTTACAAAGCCAACTTTCTGGTTATTGAAGATTCAATTTGCAATGAAGTGGGACCTGTAAGAGGATGTAGAGTTAAAGATCTGTTGGATATTGCTAATGGTCATGTAAGTATCGGTGAGAAAAAATAAATGTTTGAATGCATAAATAATTACATTGAAAATAAGTCTTACAATGCTGGTCTTATTTTTCTTATTGTAATTGACATGTAGACAAAGACTCAGGTTTTAAAAGTGATCGGTTAAGTTTTGGATTGTCTGTTTCTTAAACTTGTAATCTTACCTAATACTATTAACTGCCCTAATTCCTCCTAACACATGAGTATCTAGCTGTGCTGCTTTTCTGACAATCATTAAATACCATTTTACTATATATAAATGTTCAAGATTGACACCTGAACAGGTTATTACAAAAGCAGTGGAGTCCTGCCACAGAAGGCATTCTTTACTAGCTTTGAAGATGAAATTCTAAAATGGATAAACTCAGTTCTTCTAAAACTCTGGCTGGGATGAGGACCAGCCTGCCATTTAGTTCAGTACAGACTGTTTGGTTCTGATGAGGGTGCAAGTCTCTTCAGTTCAGCCTTGCAGATAGGTTAGCACACCAACAGATAGTTTGAACCAAACCACATCTGCTAGAAAGATTGGTTGAATGAACTGCGCCATGAATGCTGCTTCAGTCATTGACCTGTTCTGTCTCTTTGGATGTTGGTAGTGCTGCTCTTGCTGCTTAAACAGGGAGTAAGATGGAGTTTGTAAGGTGATCTCACTGCCACTTGTTCATTGGCTTCCTGGAAATCCAGCAAAAATGCTGGTTTTATAAAGGCAGGGGGTGGCCTTAAACTTGCTTAGAGTTTCATTGCTTTTTCTCAGATGAACAAGAAAGAGGGAGTCTCCAGTTACCTCTAAGCAATATAGGAGTGGGATGTTAATAGGGAATTACTCCATATTTCCCCAGGAATCTACAGATGGTGTCAGTTTCACTTCTAGGTTTCCTAACTACTTTATCTATGAAGGATATTGTCCCCATTTTTCTATTAACTTCCTTACCATTGCTGAAATCTGTTATTTCTTTCCTAGTCTTGCTGCTAAAATCATGTATGCTGTGATTATTCCAGGATATATCCAATATACTGTACCATAACTAAGTGTGCGTGTCTGAATAACCTCCATGATTGTTAGTCTGCACATTACCTCTCAGTTTCTTCTCAGATCTGTGTTTGCATGAGTAAGTTCCTGTTTCCTCTTCACACTTAGGATCTCCACTGGAGCAATTAACCACAGTCTCAGGATTCCATGCCCTCATACCCCTGCATCTCTCATCTACGTGCTTCCTGCATGCTTCTCTCTCGCACATAAGCCTGATAATCCTTCTTGTGTTTTTTGTTGTGGTTTTTGTTGTTGTGGTTGCTTTGGGTATATTTGGGTCTTTTTCAGAAAACTGACATCATTTGTTCTGTAAAGTTAATAAAGTGTATTGTCTCAGGAAGCTTTAAACAAATCTCTCAGTTTGCTTGCTAACAAAATTTGTTTAAGTCGTATTGGAAGATTATCAAGATACTCCAAAGTACTGGAAGCTAGTGAATACCTATTTGGAGACTGCAATACAGCATTTACTTACTCCCAAAGTAGGTGAGGCAGTGGACAGACAGTGTGTTGACAGGCCTGTGGATGTGTTTTGAATTGCTGTGTTTAAGAAGATAAGTACTACTTCATAGCTTGTCATACATCCTGTAGTCCTAGTCCAATACCTTGTTTCTGACCCTGGCTGAGAGCATAGGTTTACTGATAGGGAAAGACAAATGTTTTCCAGCAGTTTGTTGCTGAAGGACTGTAGCTCAGGGCAATTATCTTTGTGTTTGGAAGCCGCTGGTGGATTTTTCTTCATGAGTTTGTTCTACCACGTTTTTTTAAAACCATGTAAATTTGTGGCATCAGAAGGAATAATGAAGGGATTTCTCCAGGGATATCAGACAGTAGATGCTAGAACGCAGTTTGCTTCCAAGTCACTTGGTTGGAATTTGTAGGGAGATGTGTGTGTGTCTTTGGTCTTTATTAGGTATGTCAAACTTACTTGGCCTGGGAAAGGTAATTGAGATTTTGGTTTCCTTCATACTGGTATGCCCTGTGCAGGTCAGGTTTGAACTATTGTGCAAACAGGGCATGTGCATAATTTCCACTGCTGTTGTTCTTTATAATATGAACCAAGTACACTGACAAAGGGGTTAATTCACAAAGTCTTTTTTAGGTGGTTCAACAAATTACAGGGGAATATGTTTTCAGTTTATTGGAACTATACAATGTGGAAATTAAATGTCTATCATAAATGAAATTTACAGAATACAAAAGTTAATTAAATGTAAAGAATTACACTCTGTAACCACTTATCTTCAGTACTGTAATTAGGTCTTTTTCTTTCTGACAGGTGGTTTGCGAGGAAGGTGACAACTATGCCTACTCAAAATATGGACGATTTTGTCATGAAATCAAAATGAACTATTCTCCATATGTGAATTATTTCACTCGAGTATACTGGAATAGATCCTACTTTGTATATAGAATCAACACTGTGATATCCTTCCAGTCCTGAAAAAGCATGCAAGCTTCTTTCTGAGGATTGATTGTGAATGAATTTCAGTTGGAAAAGTTCCTTTTGAGCAAGGAAGTCTATTTTTGCAGATGGATGTGCACACATGCAGTGTACTGACAACTTTACCAAACTGAAATTCTTTGATCCACAGATCAGCTGACACATATACCATCCTTGAAGGAAACGGGAACATTTATCAGTTTTACAGTCTCTACAATGTGCTACAGTCTTCCATGTTTTTACATTTTTCTTCCCATTAGAAATCATCCTAATCTTCATGTAAATGAGATTTCAAACTTTAGTGTTAGAGAGTTGATATGCGTAGACTTCAGTAAATACAGAAAAATTATTTAAAGAGCTTGTTTAAGTCATATAGCTTTTAATTTTTAGCAAGAAAGCAATCACTATCCCAAGTCTTTTCAAGTGTTTGGATTTTTAGTTTGGGGTTTCTTTTTGTTTTGTTTTAATTCTTCCTGTCTTTCATGGTAAACATTTCTGTGTTTCTCAAACACACATTTATACATTTATACATCTTATGTGTAGCTATATAGTTTTTATAAATCAGATAAGGAAGATTTTACTTAAACAACACTTCCATGGATTAAGGCACTGATCTCTTTATTGTTGTCTCTGTTGTATACAGAGGCGTGTTGGTGGAAATGCTAGGAATTAGACCTAGCAGTGGGAGCCCACAAGCTCAGATCTTCAGTTTGGAAAGAACTTGTCTTCAGCATTTCTCCACACTTAGGTGTTTATGTGTGTATGCATAAGTGTGTCTTTCTTAGCAGCCACCAGAATGGGCCAGTATACCACAGTATGCCACACTTGTTTTGAGGCAAGTGTAGCAGGACAACCAGGTTTGCTACTGAGACTTCTGCACTTCAGTTTCACCCCCCGTGTATGTGCAGGTGTGTGTGTGTGTGTGTGTGTATGGATGGGTGATACTCATTTCACTCAACTTATTATGCAATAGCTATATTAAGATAGTGCCATAACTGTCATTTAAAACACTATAATCACCACCATTAATAAATAATGGTACAGGTGTTCATAGCTATTTTTATATCAATTATGCAAATACACAGATCTTTGAAAATTTGGCAAAGTACTCTGCAGTTTTGCTTCCCTCTAAAATTTGTTATATGCCCCTCTTTGCCTCTACAACTCCTTTTCTTAACAAATGATCTGTCCATCCTGTTTGTTGATGGCTGATAGACTTTCAGGAAAATGAATGGTGTTTTAATTACAATTCTGGGCCTAAACCTAGTGTTGAGAATGGAAACTCCAATAAATGGTAACAGTAGCTTTGCTTAATGTAGATGTAACTGGACAAAAAGCCAGGACTAAGTTTTGGAAGAAGTTGCTCACCCCTTAGGAGTTACCTGCAGTTACAAATTAATGTAACACCTGCCCCAGAGACCAGTCTATCAGGCATGTGGGAATGATTCTTTGGAGCCCATGTGCCTTTAATGAAGGATCTGGCAAAATAGGATGAACCCTCAGCTGAAAAATCTGCAAACCATTCTGCAAGTGGAAGCTGCAAAACAATCCTTACTGCAAATTGGAGATTTTAACTCTGAAATTATTAGAAACTGCAGCATGTTGTTGTATGTGCATGATTTTTCTCTGCTCTATGCAGATACACTTGCTTATTTTACACTAACACATAGTGCTGAGATTTTTTAAAACTTGTTATCACTTTTGGAGTGATTTAAAAGAAAAAAGCTTTATTGTTGCAAGAGCCAACATGTCTGTAATCTGTTTTTTACTTTCAGTTATATTTTTAGGCCTATGAGTCTTGACAAAATGTTCAATTATGCATTTTATTTGAAAAAATAGATAAATCCATCGAATATATGGGATGTTGTCACTGAGAGAAACGCCTATCCATACAACTGAGTTACAAGTTATAAGTACATATCCTTTCTGGGCATACAGGCATCATGTTGGGGATAGTGTGTACCTGTGTGTCTGCTGGAGTGCAGGCTGCATGTATTTGCTTGTGCACAAGTGCATGTTTTACTGCACTGGGCTGCTTCAGACTGCTCAATTACCGTATACCAACAGAAGCTTGTGTATTAACTTCAGCTGTGGCAGGCCTGCAGGAATCCCCTCTGTATGGGTGGATACAGATGTAATATTTGGAAGTAAGTTTACAGTTCCTTTCCAATTGAGGTTTGTTTGAATCACTATCAAGGAGTTACATGTCTGTGTGTTGGTCATGTAATCTCTTGAAGTTGGTAATTCATGAATATCGCTTCATATCAGCAATAAGGCATTCCAGGTGCAAACTTCAGGGTTACAACTGTACTTGGGTAGATGAAGTTGGAGAACTTCTGGCTTCATGCCTTAGACTGCCATGCTGAGATGTAACATTCAACTGTCCTTGGCTGCCTGTTGTGTTTCACTGCAGCGTTGTGTGTGTTACCATGTAGAACATAGTTTGAACACATACATGTAGAGCACACATATTAAGAAAACCACAAATAAGGCCACCCACACATCTCAACAAAACTGTCTGGTAGCATGTTGGCCTTTATACATGTTTAAATGAATGAGTTGAACTTTATTTGAACTGTGACATAGTTACTGTTATAATTTTAAGATGTATTCTTGATACTTCAATTGATTCTGCTTTAGGAGAATCATTTAAGATTTTTACCTTGCTTTTTATATTAGAGAAAATTATATTGCAGCACCATTGGCACAGCAGCCTTAAGTAACAGAATGAGCCTTTTATTTGGGAGAACATTGTGGTTGTTCCTGTAAAAAGGCATAATTAAAACGAGTGACTGAAAGAATCATATCTTACAAAGAAAGTGAATTAATTTCTTATCCAGCCATGGACTAGCAAAAATACTGTCTAATCTCCAGCTTCTGTGAAAAATAATAAGTTCCAGTGGTATCCCTCAGTGGGACAACAATAGGGCGTAATTACACCAGACTTGTGCAGACAACCCTGGCTTGGTTTCCAACCAGATCACAGGTTTAACTCCCTGAAAGGGTTGTGGGAACGTTTTACAAATTTTGATCTGCTTTGCTGTAGATGTTGCAATTCAGTTGAAACATGTGCCTTGCAATCTTTTATTAAACAAACAAAAACCTCAATTTATGTTTCTTTTTGTGAAGATTTTTTTTTTTAATTCCTGTCCCTCTGATTTCTAGAGTTTCTGTTGTGTCTTAATATGCCAGCCTCCGAGGATGCCCAAGTGGTGCAGCTGGGATGTGTTCCAGCCATCTAACAGCTGTTCACTGGGAAGAATGAGAATTTGAGTAGCAATTTGTGTGACTATTCTGCTGGCTTATTTCCTCCTTCACATTTCCACTTTCTGATATACTTGATCTTAGTAAATGCAAAAAAAAATACCTTGAAAAAATAAATTAGTATAGTATTTTCAGGCACCCACCTATTATCCTTAGACATATGAATCAAAGTTTGACCAACCCACAGCTAAACCAACATACACAGTTTTGTCTTAATCTTAAAAAAATGCTCTTTCACTTCCCGAATTACCCCATACTTGAACTCAGATTTGACAGGAGATGCTTGAGACTAAGGAAAGGTATTTCTGAGCATAAACTTCTATCCATATTGTTTAAAAAACCATTGATTTCATGTCTTCCAAAGTAAATGGAAATACAGTTTAATACAACACAATCTTAAATGCATTTTCTGTGGGGGTGGAGAATAAGGAGAAGAAACACAAATGTGGAAGAAAGAGGGCTAAAAGATTTCACAGGCGTTGAAAATTCTTCCAACTATTTGCTCTGGTGGGATTACTATGTACTGAAAGGTAGAGGCTAGGGACCAAGTCTTGTTCTTACCACCTTATTTTCACTAAGTCATCTTCAAGTGTCCAGACCTTGTGACCTTCCATCAACTTTTCCATGCAATTCACATCAAAAGGAGCTGCAAGATGAGGTTGTAGGGATTCTAAGGTACCCTTGAAATACTTCTTAAAACTTCATATAACCTGTCCTTCAACCAAAACTCCTACAGGAGAAGGTGTAGGCTGTGCTTGTGAATGCCTGGGTGTGTGCACACATGGTGTGTTTGCATTTATAGGTGTCTGTTTTACTGTTGTGTTTTGGAGATGGGATGAGGAACTTTTATCACTAATGGTGATTGAATCTGTAAGTGTGGTAAATATTGATAGGCAGGTGGACTCTGGAGTACTGTGGTATTGCAGATGAAAGAGAAGCAGAACTTTATTCCAACACAAGCAATATTTCATGTGAAATAATACCTCAACATAAAACTGCATAATCATGCTTTAATACTCTTTTTAAAACCTAACTTTGGAGGGGAAAAAAGTGGGAATTCTAAGACATGCCTTGTGTTATCTTAATCTTTTCTACTTCATCAATACAGCTGAAAACAAACACCATTATGTTGCTGCACACTATGCCAAATGCAGAGCTAGTGAAGCCTAAAGGTCTTCTGAATTGTTTTGTACCTCAACAATGTGTTTAAATGTAATTAATCTGGCAATGGTTTTGGTTTCAGCACAGTTAAATGTATGTATTTCTGCCTTTCAAGTGATGTTTAAGGTTACCTGTTTATTGGTGGGACAGAAGATTTAATGCCTTTCAAAGATTCAAACTTGTTTACTTCAGTAATGCAGTGGAATTATTGGTGGTGCTTTACTTGTTAACAGTGATGTGCAGCAGTAACATATGTGGCATATGGACTTATCTATGTGCAGCTATTTAATAACAAGTCTAAGGAATACAATTCCTTTTATCCTGTTTGTTGTCTTGGACAGCTTTTTATCAAAATAATGTATACATAGTAAATATTTTTCTCTTGTAACAATTTTTTTTCTGTAGAAAAAAAAATTAATAAAAGCCAAGTCCAGAAAGTATGGATTGTTTGGAACACAAACCATTTTATCCTTTGAGAAGTCAAGGGAAGACTGTGCAGCATGGCTCAAAAGTCTGTCTTGACAGGCAGCATAAACAGTCTTGCAGCTCTTGAGGACAAGCAGCCTGCTCGGACTGGATCCATATGTTGTGCTGACTGTGGCTGCCTGTTGAGACATACTTGTGTGAGGATGAACAGCAAAATGTGAGCTGCTTCATATGGAATTATTGAACTCTGTGACTTTCTCCCTAAAGATCTTCCTACAGCAAGCACATCACCTGGAAATAAAGTGCTATGCAACATCAAATGCTTACTGATTTCATTTTTTTTAATCTACCAATGAATTATCTGCCTTGAATTTTTACAGATCATTATTACATATTTTGGAGCCCTCTTGTTTTATACAATAGTATTAGTAGGAATCTTTGAATAAAGATTAGTTTGTGATAATTTAACATGTAATGATACAAAATCTTGATTTTTTTTAGTTCAATTCTGAAGACAGTACAAATACCCTACAGAGCACTTCTGCAAAACCAGATCATTTAGCACCTGAAAAAAAATACATACTTACATCTTGAATTTATAATGACTCTGAGCATTTATCAGACTGCTTTGTTTTAGGCTAGTCAGGAAACGAGCTGATGTTGAAGTAGATGTCCAAGTTCAGCCATTCAAGCAACCAGGCTTTGTGGTTGCTTAGCTCAAAGGGGAATGGAGCCTCCTGGCAGCAGGAAATTCACGTTGGTATCTGTGTACTCTTCTGTGCCTTTATGCAAAACTGAGACTGTGGTCTCTGGCTGTGAAACAGAGAACATTCTATTACATATAATACAATTTGTATTGGTATATGTCTATAAATAGGTGTTTTATGTGAGCCAGTCTCTGTACAAAATGCATATTCTGTTTATAATCAGTGATTCAGAGGTGTTAGGTGAAAGTACTGTTGGTTTGGATTATTTTCCACCTAAACAGTGGTTCTGGAATCTGTTTGTAGGACCTAGTTTCCTAGATTTTCCCATTTTTGCAGTGACCCAGCCTATCATACTTCAACCCCTGTATGCTTTCAGGTTGCTTAGGTAATAGATGTCATGGACGTTTTTAATGGTGATGAGATGCATCTTGTTATGGATTAAACTGCATATATAGAATATACCAACATTAAGCAATCCTGAAAATTACAGAGCTATTCAGTAGGATGTAACACACCATCGGTACATTTACTTTCAGAGCCTTGAACAGCTTTACAATGCCTTGGAATTTCTTCTGTTTCACAGTTACACTGTACTGTCTGCTGTCAAGCCATGACTCCTGCTGGTGCTGTACTGACTGGCAATGGAAGGACCCAAAACATGTTAAGACTGACTTTATTTTTAAACTGCAATAAATACCAGAGTATTCTGTAAGGTGAGGGTGAATGTAAAGTGATGCCTTAAGCTGCTCTCCCCTCTGAAGCAAGTTGAAAAAGGACAGGTAAGAATGCAGCTTCATTCTTCACTGGCTCATGTTACACTCTCCGTGAGACTCCGAGTACAGGGCTGTGGTCTCCCTGGAGTAACTGCTGGGTGCACCTGTGGTTTCTGTGGCTGAGCTGACTTTAGTTCTGGGCAGTAAGACAAAATCACTGCAGCAGAAGTGACTAAACCATTTGTGCAATTTTGGAAAGGTACATGAAAATGAACCCCGTTTTTAATTTCATCATGAAAACCTCTCTCTGAAAAACATACAGTTCTGAAGCAGTAATGGTCATTTTCGTCTATTTCAGCATTGTTAACACATGGATAAATGATGCTCCTTTCTTTTTTCCTTTCCTTTTTTTTCTTTTTCTCTCCTTCCAAGTTGGCCCATTTTATGACAATCTGAGCTGTAGTCCAAACTGCTGGCTGTATTCCAGGGGCTTGTCCCAGCTGTGAGGGAGGGACAGAGAAAAGCTTTTGGGCTCGCTGATGTTTTGGCCTCAGAAAGGCAGTACTTAGATTTAGTGATTGCAGTTCACAGTACTCAGTTCACTAGATCAGCTTTGCTTAAGAAGAACCCTAAAACTAAATTTCACGATGATTGGCAAGAGAAGCTGACACTGTCCTGAAGATATCTGTGTTGGTTTAGACAATATCTAAAGAGCTTATTTATTTGTATTTATTTCTTGTCTGTGTTGTTTCCTATTGAAGCCAAGAGCCATCTCCACTATCTTTATTGAGAAGTCCTTTTGGATTAACACTGGATCAGTCTCTGTGGATTCTGCTTGTTTTGCAGGAGGAGACAAGTCCCTTTAGAAAACACGGCTGCACTCAAGTGTGTTTGCATCTCTTTAAATGGTAGGGTAGGATCTGTGGCCACAAATATCTGTACATTTGTTTTGTTGTCACACAGGTTTTGTGTAATTGGGTGTCGAAAAAACCACAGTTGTGCTAGTGAGTGTCCACAAGGTGAGCTTGGCTCTGGTTATGCTCTGTGAGGTGTGCCTGAATTCTGGCAATGGGAGTGACATGCAGGAGAAGCCTGAGTTTCTATTGCCAAAATGCTGTGTTAATGTATTAGAAATTCATTGAGTTCATAGGGTGGGAGGGAATACTGTGAATAAAATGTAGTTTATATCTTCACAGGCTGTAGGGGAAACTACATGTTTCTAAGTGCTTGAATAGAAAAGAATAGAAAAGATAGTGTGTCCTGTAATGTAGGCTAAAAATGAGAACTTGATTTTGAGAGGATTTAATTTACTTGTTGAAAGTTGTGTAAAGATGAAACACACTTAAGAAGAAGTGTGCTGTGCTGTGTCTCCATACAGAGCTAAGCTTGTCCTAAACTGAACACTTGTTTGCATGGTCATTAAGTGTTTTAAACTAATAAGCCTTCTAGTGCCTTTGTGAAAGAAGGAATTAGGGCACAAAGAGCAACCATAGCATACTCAAAGCTTGCTACAACACATTACACAGGTATGGCTCCCTGGATGGTCACTCTCATGTCGTTACTGGTAAACCATTCTGTAAAACTGTTTGGTTTTACTTTCTGCCTTCCCAGTCTGAAATCTTGCATTGTGCCACATTTTAAAAGCTATCGTCCTTGAGGGGGTAAAAAATAAAGGTTGGCAGCTTGTAATAACAGGATGTGATCTCCCAGCAATTATCTCTCCTTAAAACTGGTAGTTCCCCAGGTGGCGCAGGTGCAGGTCTAGCGGTTGGTTGTCACCTTTGACTGTTGCCTGTAATATTTGACTAAAGACAAGTGAAGTGGATTCTGGCTTTCTTGAGCAGATCTTCACCTCCAGCCTAGGTATGTCACCTCTGAAGTTACAGCACAGCTGGCAATAAAAATCCCTGCCTTCCTAACATCCTTCTGGTAAAACTAGCAAGCCTGTTCGAAGCAGGAGGAGGGAGCATTTCTGATGGAACAATGCCTAACACAGTTTGACCAGCTGGATGTGGAGATTCCACAAAAGGATGTTCCTGAGCTGTTACCATCACTGTGTGAAGGAAGATACTCTTGTTCTTGTTTATTAACAGGAAGATGCTGCTGCTTGGAGCAATGAGAAAATGAGTACTGTTTGGTTTGATGAGCAGTGGTTGACACTGGAGTGGTCTGGCTTGAATTCACACTTCCATTGATCACAGACTAACCACAGCGATGAGTTCCACGCCCGGAACATTCTTTTATGCATTTTTAGTGGGACTGATGTGTTTGCTCGGTACATTCAGAAGGACCATTTCAGTTGTGCTCTCAACAGCAGCACACACTGTTCTTGTCCCAAAAATACTGCATCTTTCCTGAAGGAGCAGCAACCTGAATGTGCACTTCCGAGAGGCTGTGCCTCCAAGACAAAGCCAGCTTATGACAGAGAAGTATGTCTGCTGGGTGACAACTACTCTTATGATTCAAGTGTCCCAAGGTCCTCTCTTCTTTATGTAATAGTGTTTTTTTTTCCTCTGTTTCTTTTATGGTGGTTCTTGTAGCTTGGCTGAGTGGATTTTTTCATACAGACTCGGGAGAGGGAGGAAGATTACCCATTTTCCCCCAGGTCACCTCCCCAGGAAGTGTAGTTCATCCTGTGTCTGCTCAGCTTGCAGAAGACCTGGAGGGAGCAGCTGGATGCATATGGTGGTTTGACCTCGGTTGAATGCCAGGTGTAGGAATGTGCCCCCTATGGACAGAGTGACAGAACCTTCCTCTGGCCCCCAAAAAGGAAAGAGCCAGAACTTTCTCCCAGTGATCAGGTAGGAAAATCACTGATAGGACCTTGGGGGCTTCACCTCAAGTTTGGGGACAGCTAATTGGCCATAAGCCAAAAGGTCCCGCCTGGGCCATTTAGTAGAAAACGACAGAACAAAGAAGCCAAATCGCTTTTGTGAGGTGCCTTTTACCAGGAGCACAAGTCTGTGGCACCTGGATCGGTTTGAGTTTGTTATTTTGCCTTTTATTAAACCTTTTTTGTTCCTGACGCTGTCACATCAGCCTCCTGCTCCTTTTATGCCTTCCAACGGATGCTGAGTGATTCTGGGGTGTAACGTTGGGGTGTTGAGAGCTTATCAGATCAGCTCGAAACCCCCGGGCAAAACGTTATAGCCAGGCACCCACCAAAGCTGCTCTGTCACTCCCCTCTGCAACTGGACAGAGGAGAGAAAATACAACAAAAAGTTCACGAGTCGAAACAGGGACAGGGAGAGATCATTCACAGATGACCCTCACGGGCAATGTGAAATGGGGGAAGATGAGGAATTTGCCAAGCAACACTGTGCGCTTTGCCACAGAGTAGGAGAAGGTGAGGAATTTGCGCCTCAGGGATGTGCGCTTTGCCACGGGCGGGCTCCCCGCCCGACCACGCGGGGCGGGCTCGGTCCGTCCCCGCCCACGGCCGTGAGTGGCCGCGGGACGGGCCGGGGCCGCCGGTGCCGAGTGTGCCCGCGGCGGGAGCGGTGCAGAGCCGGGCTGCGCTCCGCTCGGCGGGATGGGCAGGGCGCGGCGGAGCGGCTGCGGGCTGCTCCCGCTCCTGCTGCTGCTGCCGCTGCTCGGCGGGACGGCGGGGCCGGGATGCGGCGGCTCCCCACGCCTGCTGCGCTTCTCCGGGCAGGTGCCCGAGAACAGCCCTGCGGGGACGCGGGTGCGGGGTTTGCGGGTGCCGCTGCGGAGGCTGCTGGGCCCCGGGGAGCCGGCCGGGGAGTGGGCGCTGGAAGGCGACGGCGCCTCCCGCTTCTCCCTGGAGCGGCGGCCGGGCGGCGGCGGGGGGCTGCTGCTTCTCCGCACGGCCGAGCCCCTGGACCGGGAGGCGCGGCCCGAGTACGGGCTCCGGCTGCGGCGGCGGGCGGGACGGTCCCCCCGGGAGGCGCTGCTGCGGGTCCGGGTCCTGGACCGCAACGATCACCGGCCGCGGCTGCCGCCGGCGCGGCCGCTGGAGGTGGACGAGCTGGTCCCGCTGGGCACGGAGGTGGCCCGGCTCCGCGCCTCGGACGGCGACGAGGGCGCCAACGCGCGCCTCACCTACCGGCCCTGGCCGCCGGGCACCGGCAGCCGCCTGCTCTTCGTGGTGCCCCGCAGCGGGCAGGTGCTGACCGTGGGCTCGCTGCTGGGGCTGCGCCGGCTCCGCCTCTGCGTGGCGGCTCTGGACCACGGGCGGCCGCGGCCGCTGCGCAGCCCCGCGCGGTGCCTGCGCCTGGCCGTGCGCGGGCGGGCGGCGGCGGGCGGCGCGGGGCGGCGAAGGGAGCCGCGCTCGCTGCAGCCGCCGGGGCCCGGTGCCCGGCGCTACACCGCCCGCCTGCCCCCCGGGGCGCGGGTGGGCGACACCGTCTTCACCGTCCCGAGGAGCCGAGACCGGGCGGCGGGCGTCTGGTTCGAGCTGGCCTCTCCCGGTGCCACCCCCGTGGGGGTCGACAGGACGTCGGGGCGGCTCTACCTGCGGCGGGAGCTGCGAGCGGGAGGCCGGGCGGAGGTGCTGGTCAAGGTGCACCGCGGCGGCGGAGGAGGTAGCGGTCCAGGAGGGGACGGGGAGGGTGGCCGGGATGGGGTGGGTTTTTCCCAGCGGCGCTGCCGCGAGTGGGTCGGGATGGTCGCGGAAGGAACGGATGGGCATGAAGGGCTGCCCCGAAGGAGGGGGATGCTGACCAGGAACGGCCGTGCCGGGCATTTGCCATTCGAGGAGATGGAGCCGCGGTGACGCTGCCCTCCGTGGGGCGCGCAGAGCCTCAGGCGGCTGCGGGAGCTCGGCGGGTGGCGTGGGAATGCGCCGGCTCTTCCCCGGTACCGCCCTCAGAGCTTCTGCCTCTTGCAAGGAATTGCTGTCATAGTAGGTTCACTTTTGTGGGACCAGAGGCGTCTGCTCAGGGATTAACAAGCAATTAGGGCCCGGTAAAGAAGGGGCTACTCCACAACAGACAGCTGGTTTCATAGTGGGGGCAGTTAGCAGGGAGCCTCTCCTGCCGCTCTGGTTCTGCTGGCAGGAGCTGGGAAGGAGGAGGTGACGCTGTCCTGGGTGTAGGCACTTACTTACAGACACTTACAGACACTTACAGACACTTACAGACACTTACAGACGTGCAGCTGCAGCCCACCCTGCACCGCACCGAATGATGCGGGGGGTCAGCCACAGCACTGGCAGAGCAGCGCACGGCGAGGGAAAGGACTCGTTACAAAATAGATGTCAACGAGCCTAGGACAAGAAAAAAATTGAAAAGTCTGAATCAGGAATCCTAGGAGTTGGCATAGAGAACTAAATGGAGATGCTGTAGTTATACCCATATGTCAACAGTTCATATAGTGTTGTGTACGGTTTTCCTAATAGGATAGCAAAGAGAACGGCTAGACTTGATAAACTTCTTAAACCACATTAAGCCTGAGGTGTGTTATGGTTGCAAGACCCGTCCTTTCCATGTGTTACTTTCATCTTAGAGTAAGATTTAGAGTGCGTTTGTAAGGTCGCTAATAACGTAACTCGTTATCATTTGCTTGGGTTTGTTTTGTATCGTTCGCTTTTCTTTCTTCCATGCTTGCAACTAAAAGAGGTAATATTTACCAACTTACATCAATGAATTTTACAGTCTAGTGCTCAGGAAATGTGAAACATAGAGCTGGGAGGAAAACAAATGTGTTGAAGCATGCCGGGGGCTGTGATCTTCACCAGACTGCTGAGAGCACTCTGTGAGTCCAGAGCTGCCTGCCTGAGAGACTTACTCTTGCAGGAATGGGATGTGTTGTGCAAGTGACAAACATTTAACATTAGAAAAACTCTGCACAGTATTTCCAGCTAGTAACTTTAAACAAATCACCTGATGTTTAAAGTAGAACTTCTCATTCAAGCTAAAGATGGAGCTGGAAAGGGGACACACAGCTTGACTGTCTTGCTAATTTATAATGAAAGCAAATAACCTTGTGAACAGTGTTCAACATATGATTGTGTTGTCCTCTCCAATCTGGTGGTGCACATCATGTTTTTACCACTGTCTGTGTGCTAATAATGTATTGACAACAGATGAGCCTCGGGGAAAAAGGAATTCAATGATCAAGTGGGACAAGGTCATTTAGGCACTCCTTTAAGCTACTTTGAAAATCAAAACTCTCTCATAACTTTGTACAGCAACAAACTTGGGATAGTTTTCTGTCGGCTTATTTTACAAAAGTATGGTGAAATGGTAAAAGGATTTGAGCATCCTTTTTTTTATTCTGAAGAGACCTGCTGAACTGTCAAAAGTCAAACAGAATTGACTTTGGTCTGCTCCTCATTTCTCCTCATGTCTCTTACTAAATGTAATTAAAAATCACTCACAAAGCAATCAATATTGTGGAACATGTGCCAAACTTTTAATAACCTCTTTAATTGAAAAACAAAGCTATCAGACCTTTATTAATTGCCATATCTTATGTAAAAAACATGAATGGACTTTGGCATTTCACAGGTGCTGCTTCTCCAGGGAAGTGTGTGTCTTGGGGTTTTGGATGCATTTGCCTTTTTTTTTTTCAAGAAAAGAACAGCTTATTAAAAAATAAGCTTTTTAAAAATTAAACAGTAGGTCAGATAGTAACTTAGAACCCTGTTTCCTGCAACAGCAGTCCTAGGAAGACAAGGTATTTCTGTGTGCAGTTGAAATACTGAAATAAACTGAGAGCAGAGTACAATAACCTTCTGAATCTCCCCAGTTGCTCAGTAGCACACACAGCAGTGACAGGGAGGGGGCTGCCATCTGTTTTGTGGGGATCCTGTAGCAGGCACTGTGGAAACACAGCTGTTCTCCCATTGAATGTACACGTGGTACGTGGACTGCGCATTGTAAAGATGTTGGCACAACTTCTGTGGCTTGTCTTATTTACTTCCACAGAGCAGTCTGCATCTTCTTTAGGAATCTGGCCGCTCCATCTGTCTGTCAAAGCCTTGCTGTTCTGGGCTCTGTGCATGGATAGTTAGGGATTGGACCTGAAGTTTAAACAAGTCCCATCCTCCTGGATTGCTTGCTTCAATTCACTGGTTTTTACACTTTTTGGGCCCGAAGCTGCAATGGTGTCCTTGGTTCTCAGGCTGGAAAAGGACTGTTTTGTCTAACTAAACTGTGAGGAGAGCTTGTTAACACTATATGAAGTTCACAGTTACACATTAAAGCAGTACAGAATCTGAAAAATATGAAAGCTAAATCTGAAGGTATCAATACAAAGGTATGAGTTGCAGACCCAACATTTCTCACCCAGATTTTCTTTTGGGACATTTCACATCCTGGAAACACTGACTGCGTTATCAGAACAGTGTGTGGCCGGAGCATGGAAAGGCTGAGGGTGGTGAGGAAGAGTCAAAGCTCCCTTTCTCTTTCATGTCTGCCTCTGTTCATGCACGCCTACAAGTACCTACACAGGTTTTCATCCTTCTCATACCAACTTACACAGGGTGGGATGTGCAGACGCTGTTTCCTTTTCTGCCCCCTCAGCTGCCCTCTCTGATGCTGGCAATAGGCACTGGTGCACACTGTGTAGAAGCTGAGGTTTAGGACTTTGTCTATCATGCTTTAAAAAGCAATTTCTTACCCCTGTTCTCCAACTCTCAAAGACTTTTAGCTCTCTCTTTCGTTTGGTTTGGGGGCTTTTCTTGTGGTTTTTTTTTTTTCTTTGTTTTTGTTTTGGTTTTTGTTTGTTTTGGTTTTTGTTTGGTTGGTTTGGTTTTTTGTTTCTTTAAACTTAAGAGCCTGTCACAAAGGGGCTTACAGAGTGCACACTGCCTTGGCTTGGAATAGTGAGACCCAGTGGGAGATGTCCATGTTCCTGCACACACTCACTGCAGATACACTCCACATGCTATCTAACTGAAAACAGCTGTGTAAGGAGTCACTCCATTATCTACAGAGGGTAATTTTGTTTGGCAACGGTAGGAACCCATAAAAAGCATGGCAAGACAAATCTCTTCCCCTCCCATGTGTCTGCAGTGCACTGAAGGGTTAAAGGGTCGGTGTTAGCAGCCCTTTAACTCTGGGATGCCTCAAGACATCACAGAGGGGTGGACACCAGCAGGGAGTTTTAGACTGAATTGAGTAAAACAGTAGCAAGGCTGTTCAGTGTTTTCCTGGTTTTGGAGGTGAGATGGATGTCTCATTCCCTGCCCTCTTTCAGGTGGGATAACAACTGTTTACTACTGTAAGTGAATTCTGAGCAGATGGATCTTGAATCTGACTGAGGAGGCTGTAGCATAGTGCAGTTCCTTCTGTGCAGTGTTTTATGGTGGAATATGATCAGGGCTGAACTCTTATGACTCACTGGAAGCAAACTGTATTTTAAGGAGACATCTGTCAGATCTTGACATTCCTATAAATACTGCACACGGAAAGAATATGTGGTTTGAGTCCCTTCTACTTTCTTAAGAAACTTCCATCAGGATGCCTGCTGGGAACAGAAACCTTTCAATCCCTCTAATACAGCTTTGGTAAAAGCTGACAAATAATTAATGTATGTTGCAGGCTGTGATTTCAAAACAAGACATAGCTTAGGTTTGGGGCTTTCTTTTTTCTTTTTTCTTTTTTCTTTTTTTCTTTTTTCTTTTTTTTTCTTTTTTTTTTCTTTTTTTCTTTTTTTCTTTTTTTTTTCTTTTTCTTTTTCTTAACAGAGCCAGAAATGTCCCAATGCTTCATGGCACCTCCTGGCATTTTTAGAAAATACGTCTCACTCCAGAAACAGAAACTTGACTTGATCAGGTATTGAGGTCACATTATATGCTGGTTTTTCGTTTGGGGTTTTTTTGTTTGTTTTTTGTTGGTTTCTTTGTTTTGTTTTGGTTTGGTTTTGGTTTTGGTTTTTTTTGGCCTGGGGTTGAGGGGGGTGTTTCCTCCTGGTATCAGACTGATTAAAACCATCTGTGGATGCCATTAGTGTGCCTCCAAATTCAGGTACCAACAGAAAAAGCTTGCTTCACTTCACCCATGAAACCACTTTAATGGCCAGGGCTCACTGGATGAAAGAGCAGGCTCTGGGATGAAGGTTATTACTTTACCATGTCTGCAAATATCTTTGGGAAAACCTTGCTGTAAAAAAAAAAAAAAAAAAAAGTAAACATACATAATGATCCAGAGGCTATAAATTAGTCTTAAGAATGTCTGACAAAGTAATTCATTTTGAGAAGCCTACAAAACTTAAAACTGGAGAGGTAAATGTAAAGCTTATGTTACAAGTATTCTTGGTAAGTTACACAAGCTATTTAAAGGATGAGAAAACCTCTATCATAACAAGTTTGAGAGAAAAGCAGTGGGAAACCTTAAAAATAGAACATTCAGCTCTTTACTCTTAAGATTAGCATCTTGAAACCTTTTATACAGACTATGATTTAATATTTCTGAGTTTTCATTACATTTCGACAGCGGGAAGGCATTTAAAAATCTGGTTTTAGACCCAGATCAAAGCTGCACCTTGCCAGAAACAACCCTGCATGCTCCTGGTGCTGTCTCACACTCCAGGAGCACTGTGCAGTGCCCAGCAGTGTTTGATCTTCATTTTCTGGCAGGAACCAGCTGACCTGGGGCTGCCTTTACACACCTGCCTTACACACGGCAGGCCCAAAATTCACACATACCACGTTTGCAAAAGCAGGGTATTCATGTTATTCATGTTATTCATATTATTAATATTATTAATATTATTAATATTCTGCCCCATTGCAGATGGGCACAAAGCCTTCTCTTTTGGGACTATGACTGGAGTGGAATTGAGCTTGCCCCTGCTCGTGCATCTCTGATGGGCTTGGGAAGCTCTGTCCTCCCCAGAGAGCAGTGGCCTCTCAGCTGGTGTTTTGGGGAGGCATGAGGGGTTCCTTGCTGCAGCAGTCAGACCTTGGCTGGTG
The DNA here is from genome assembly GCF_015832195.1 of Motacilla alba alba. NCBI lineage: Eukaryota > Metazoa > Chordata > Aves > Passeriformes > Motacillidae > Motacilla > Motacilla alba. The sequence goes on from NC_052017.1 coordinate 128,478,860, forward strand.
CAGCACTGCAGTTTGAGCACTGAGGTTGGCTTGCTGGTGGAAACTGCCCAAAATTGAAGAAAATGTTAAAGCAGAAAGTTTAAGAAAAGCCTTTAAAAACCTGACCTGACGAAACAGGCTGATGGAAAGGATTGGAATTCTGCTTCTGCCGTGAATGTTGCTGATGGAATGGCCTAAAAGCAGCACTTGATGACCACAAAGTAGGGAGCCACTGGTTCCTATGGGTGGCTGAGCTTTTGCCTGGGTAAGCAAACCCTGTGTGTGGCACAGACACTGATCTGCGAGAGAGAAGCAGCAAAGTGTCAAGGGCCATGCCAGTGGAAGAGGATCTGCTTAGAAATCTAGTGTATAAGGAGAATTGGAAGGCAATCTAGCAACTTTACCTTTTCACTTCTTAGGGCACAGCAGAGCGGGCAGCAGACAGCTCCTTTGGAGGCTGCTGCACAAGCACCCCTCTCAGTGCTGCTGCCCAAAGGGGCACCTGCTGCTGCATCTGAGCTGCTTCTCACAACTGCTTCCAGGGGTGTTGGAGTGGTAAAGCTAATATTGCTACAATGCTTTTTGGCATCTTTTTGTACATATCAAGCACATTTGCTGTCCTGAAATGATTGTGTTTTGCTGGTGACATTAACTTTTTAAGTGTTTGGAAATAAGTTAATGGACTCTAAGTATGGTCATAGGAACAGCTCTTACTGCATGAAGCCTCAGCAAGCAACTTCTTATTTTAAAAATGTTTGAGCAACCTCAGGGAGAAGAGACTTAACTCTGTTAAAGGACAACTGATAAATGCCTGTCGTTTTCCACAGGAAGACTGAACATCAAAGCAAAGTGATTCCTAGCCACTGAAGCAATCAGACTCTGCTACAGCCTTTCAGGAACAAATTATTTTTTATGTCCCACACAAACTACTTTAAACATAATAAGTGCCTCTTCAATGAGGAAGAGCAAGTGCCTGTGCTGGGTAGGATGATATGAAGACATTATTGTAGCTGTGTCTTACTGCACTTTCCTTCTTTAAAAGCCATAAGAAATCCCCTAATGCCCTCTGTGCTGTTGACTTCTCAGCTACTCTTACTACGTTGGTGTGATCTGACTTCCTCATCAACTGAGGAACTCATCAACTCATGTGCCTGCAAATAATGATTTTTTGTATAGAATTTAAAAACATTTTTACTGAGGATTAGTCAGCTGTTAACATGGCAAACTGTAATAAGAACTTGTTTTATGTGGAATTCTGCTGTATGGAAGCTTTTGAGATCCTGTAAATTGTTGTACCTCCTACCTTCTCTGTGGTGCTGTGTTTCTAATTCTCCTGATTGTGTGGTAAGGAGCAGCTGTTGGCAGATACAGCAGATTTAAGGGTTGGGGCAGAAATGCTACTTCTATAATCACAGCTTTGAGAGTGCTTCAGAGCTTTCCTCTGGAAACAAACAACAAAATTAAAACAGATTTGAAAAACTAGAGGAGGACACTCCAGGCAAGATGATGTGATAGCAGTAAAAATACAATGGATTTTGAAGGCCTGTTCCTATAACTGCCTGCAGCTTTCCCTGGGCTGTACAGTCATCTGCCTGAGGAAATTATCTTTGCTGCCTAACAAATGCTGTGGTTCTCAGACCCGCCATGTGATGGAGGTACCCACTGTGGCTGTGCATTCACACAGAAAGTGGAAAATTGGCTGAAGATTTTCCTTTGCTGTCCATGTGTGCAGGGGCACCTGCAGCTGCCTTGATGGTCCCACGGGGTGAGTCCAGAGGTAGTACTGGGAAAAGCAAGACCTTGCCTCCTAAGGTGGGTGAGGATGTGTGTACATAGAAAATGAGTCCCAGGGCTGGTGTCTATTGAGAAATATGTAATAGATATAATGCAAAATGATCTCTGCGGGCTGCTTTTTCAAGCTCGCTGGTTGTGGTTGAAGAGAGAAAATGCAAAGCTTTATCTGAGGCAGCTGGTACAGTCCCATTGCCCAGGTGTACTGTGGCTGTGGGCTCTTTATCCCAAGCTGCTGGAGTGTTTTGTGGACTCCCAAGGGAATAAAGAGGCCTGTTTCCATAACTGATGGTGAGGGTATCACCTTGCCTTCAGGGCACAGTACTCACTGCTTGGTCCAACGGGAGTCCAGCCAGTGCCCTAGTGTGTTGCAAAGGAATATGTTACTCCTGGGCATTGTACCCAAACCTTAGGAGTGCTTGTGAGACACCAAATCTGTTAATTATTGAAAGCATCACACTCAGGAATCTCTCATCAATGTTTGACGTGGAGCTGACCCATCATGTTCATGACAGCAGACTAGTTGGACTAAAGGTGCTCCCGTGCAACTTTTCTTAAAGGAGTTGGGGAAAAGAAATTCATAAAAGTAAGCCTTCATTTTTGAAGGGGAGATCTGTGTTGTGAAGGCTGTCCCCGCTGTAAGAGCTTCTTGATGCCCCTGCACTTCTCCCAGTGGGGCTGACAGCAAGGCTGTAGCTGGGGCAGAGGCACGAGCATCGTAGGTGTTGCTGACTGGATGAGTCCTCAAGACCAAGTTAAAGCTGCTTTCTCTTCTCCTTTACCTCAGTGAATACCTTCACTTGGGGTGCCCATCTTCTGCCCAGCTGCTGATGTTCAAGCTTGTAGGAATAATTTACCACCAGATGCAAAATCCACTTGGGCAGGAGAGAGTGGCACAGTGGACAGCATGACTGTGTAAATATCACTCATGGGGTCATTAAAATGAAAAAAAAAAAAAAAAAAAGCATTTTTTGAAAGTGATGATGAAAGATCTGGTTAAAGATCAAGTACTGCCACAAGAAATTTTGGTTTAAGTTTAAATATTCCCAAGTAGATTATGCCTATGGTCCTGAAGATGACAAGGGGGTTTTAGCATTTAACCATTTCCCAGGTATAGATTTCCTGGCTGTGGTTCAATAATGAGCCAAAGCCTCTGATATCTTGCCCTGCACAGGACTAGTGGTGTGGCCTGACAGCACAATGAGGGGCTTTCTAGGCATCCCACCTCGGTGTTCTGTTTCAGGCTGGGGACTGCAGACACTTCTTCACATACCACAGTCTCTCTTTTCAATTCAAATGATTCTTTTTGCCTGAGGGGATAGAAACAAAACATAAACTACCATTATTTATGCACATTTTTTAGTTTTTAATTTTCCAGCATTAGTCCCCTCCAACCCACATCAGCCAGTGCAGCTCTAATTCTTATCTTAGGAAAAGAGGTTCTATTCTCTTTTGTTTCTTCTTCTGGTGAGGGAGGAAACTAAATGATCAAAGGAGTGAAATGGACACAGGCTTGCAAGAATGGCCACTTGCAGTTTCAAAACCCTTTCCAGTTCTTTGTTTGCTTTCATATTATTGTCCAAGGAAGGTGTGGGTGTATGAGCTCTGATCTGCTGAAGAATGTTAAGCCTTCCAAGACACAAACTTAGCATCTCTTCATTCCCCCCACTCTTGCAGTTGATATATCCTAACAATTTTACCTAACACGCTCCTAACTGATTGACATCCCTTTTGTTTCCATGTCTTTTTTAGATGTAAGCAGGAGGTAAAGCTGAGGCCTTGGGGATGCACCAGTATCTCCAGGAAAATCAGCACTCCTTAACGTTCTTTTCCAGACTGATCTTACCAAGACTCTTTCCAATGTGTGGTGCAGAGGCCAGACTGTCCTGTTGATAGTCTGGTTTCCTGATTATTTCCTTCCTTGCAGTGGGTAATTCATATTGACAAAATTGGGTGAACTGCAACATCGCTGGGTGATGTTGCATTCTGATTTAATAGGATGCTGTGGCTGTGTCAGGAACAAAATAAACCACTATTGATTTCATAGGCTTGATCTGTTAATGCCTTTGCAGCTATGACAGTTGAAAACCTAAAGCATTTCTGGGGGAAAATCCTACTTTGTCAAGGCTGGTTTTGTTTCACTGACTTGTTTCAAGGCAGTGTGATAATTTTACACAGTATCTGATTGCCATGTGTCTGTAACACCTTAATATCCTTGAGTTTCTCACACCTGGTGTGTGTGCAAAGGGGAGTGACCAGAACAGAAATGTCCCTCCTCGTAGTGCTTCTGAACAGCTCTTTCTGGATGATAGGGGAAATTAGTGCTGTTTGACTGACCTCCTGTTAGTCTCCAGACCATGTTCAATGCTGCTTTTTTAGGGTTTTGGACTTGAATTGCTAAAATCTGCTCTTTGTAACTATCTTTTCTTCCCTTTATGCCTTGCTAGAATCAGAGCTCTGATCTATATAGATATAACCTGGACTGTTTTGTCAGCATGCTTGCAGGTTGCTTCAATTTAAATTTTGTTTACTAGCATGGAGAAAACAGCTTTAAGTCAGAAAATCTGAAATAAATGCTGAGGGCCTGAAGCAGTGAGCCAGGTCTCAGCTGCAGAATGATACTCCACCCTATAGCTGAAGCTTATTACCCCTGCTGCTGTACTACAGCCCTCCAGGTTTGGCTTCATCCCATGTTTTTCCTTTCATGCGTGGTGCTGGATGTTTCTAGACTGCCATTCACTCCTTTTCTCACTTCTTACCCTTAAGCAAATAGCAAAGATAAAACACAAAGTCCAAAGAATGTTTATGTTAGAAGTTCCTTGAAGCTGCAGGGAAATGAGTGACATGTGGACATATCAAAAATCAATGAGATGCAAAAGCTGAAGGGCAGGGAGATTAATGTGTGATGGATAGGATTTAACAGTCTTGCTGGTTCCGTGCCCCTGCCTAGAAGCAGGTTTTGTCACAACAAAGTGATTGCCCCCAGATATTTGTCTAGTCAGGTCTTAAAGATCTCTTTGTTGGAGGAATGCTGTCTCACCTCTCTGGCCACTATCAAGGGCTCCATTGTCCTTATAATTAAAAACATGCTGGGGGATTTCATGCCCAACATGTAATGCCAGTCTTTTCCTTTGGAATGAGAGTTAGTTATTTTTTGGTTTGCAGGTTATGGAACAGCTGACTGACTTCATACCTTAGTCCTTAAGCCTCCTATATCACTGTTTGCATGTCTTGCAGTCTCCTGAAAATCTCCAGGTCTTTTCACCTCTCTTGAAGGGCATTCTTTCTGGTTATGCTCTTGACTTTTCTCTGGACATTTGCCAGCTGGTCCATGTCTTTCTTGAAATCCAGCCCCTAGAACTAATGTTCACTGGGTTGCCCAGGGAGGTTTTGGAGTCTTCTTCCTTGGAGATGTTCAAAAGCCTTGTGGACATTTTTCTGAGCAGCCAACTGTAGGTAGCCCAGCTTGAGCTGAGTGGTTGGACCAGATGATCTCTAGAGGTCCTGCCACCCTCACCCATCTCATGAGTCTGTGATCTGAGGCTTTGCTAGGCGTCACTGTTCTACCAATGTTCAGTGAGGGCTGAGCATGAGCCAGTGGCATCCTGGCCTGTATCAGCAGTAGCGTGGCCAGCAGGAGCAGGGCAGGGATCCTCGCCCTGCACTCAGCAGTGGTGGCACTCCTCAAGTGCTGTGTCCAGTTCTGGGCCCCTCACTACAACAAAGACATTGAGGGGCTGGAGCGTGTCCAGAGAAGGGCAACAGAGCTGGTGAAGGGTCTGGAGCACAAGTCCTGTGAGGAATGGCTGAGGGAGCTGGGGGTGTTTGGCCTGGAGAAAAGGAGGCTCGGGGGGGATTTTATTGCTCTCTGCAACTGCCTGAAAGGAGGGTGTAGCCAGGAGTGGCTTGGTCTCCTCTCCAAAGTAACAAGTGATAGCACAAGAGGAAATGGCCCCCAGTTGTGTCAGGGGAGGGCTAGATTCCATATTAGGGAAAAAATTTCTCACAGAAATGGTTGCCAAGCATTAGAACAGGCTGTCCAGGGAAGTGGTTGAGTCACCATCCCTGGAGGTATTTGAAAGACATGTGAATGTGGCATTTAGGGACATGGTTTTATGGAATTGTAGAATTCTTAAGGTCCAAAAAGACCTTTAAAATTATCAAGTCTGACTGTCAGCCTAACACTAGCACCATGTTCACCATTAAATCATGTCCTCAAGTGCCATATGCACATGCTTTTACAACATTTCCAGGAATGGTGAATCCCAGGTCTAGTTGTTAAGTTGGCAGTACCAGGTTAATGGTCGGACTTGATGATCTTAGAGACTTTTTCAACCTAAATAATTCTATGTTTCTATTTAAATACACCTTTCATAGAGAGGGAAGGTGAAGTGTTTGTAAAATTCCAGAAAATAATGGTTAATTTGCACTACACAAATATTTTCCCCAACATGCTGTCCTGAACTCAGTGAAATTTGTTCCCTTGTCTGTCTTTTTTAAAACATAAATCTCTGTTTTACTGCTGACTTTTGGTGGGTTTTACAATACCTACAGCGGGATTAGGACCTCATTATTGATTGGTACTTTACAATTGGATCACCTACATGGAGCAATATTAAGAATAATCTGTATAATTACAATTTTTTGAATCATTCTCCAAGTTTCACCGTATGGGAAAAATACTTGACTAGATATTCAGTCTCTGCAGAAATTAGAACTATCTGAATTAGACCAATAAATGAACAAAAATATCTTTAAATGCTCATGCCTACAAGTTTTCATCCCTTTACTAGCAAAATAACACTGTCTATAATGGGCTGAATTATGACATGCATTGGTCAGCCCTCCTTTTTGGCTATAGATAAAATAGTGACTGCTCCAGCTGCTCTTATGAGCTACTACCTCATGCTGTGGGTTGTGCCTTGTCCTACGCAGCAATACAGAGGGGGGAAAAAAGTGAACCAATGTTCTCCCGTATGCAGTGGTGGTACGTGAGAAAACCAGAAGCCATGTAATCTAAGAAAACCAAGGAAATCATATCTTAAATGATTTTAAATACTACAAAGCCCCACAAAAGTTCAGTTAGGTTTTTTCCTTCCTGGGAGTGATTATCTCTGGGAAATTTGTCTAGCATGTATTGTTACTGTGGGGTAAGGTTGCTTGTAAGTACAGGTCTGGTGTGTCAGGGAATGACTAGCTGTGGGTAGCCTTTTATTTAGTATCACATCCCTGAGACACACCCCTAAAATTGTTTAGAATTTCTTGCTTACTTCTTGCTTTTGGTGCTGGTTTTGTCCACATGCTCCTGTCTTCGTCCATCCTGTGGGAAATGGCTTTCTTGAAGGCAGGGTTGAAGGGTTTCCTGTATGAGACATACACACACCTGTGTGCACGTTTAACTTTGTAGTGGTGTAGCCCTTAACAGACCTGCAACCTCAGTGCAGTTTGTTGAAGTACGTGATCATATTTTAACAGGCAGAAAACGTGCATTTCTCCTATGTACCTTTCTACATACCCCCTTTCCACATTTAGTTTCTCTTTTTATTCGGCTTTATTCTCTGCACTCCATAATGCATTTGTTTTAGTTTGAAGTCAAATCTTAAGGCCACTTTTAGAATACAACTATGCTTAGAAAAATTTCTTCAAGAAGAAGAAATATAACTTATCTGTTAGTGACTTGCTGTGAATTAAAATGGCTTGAACATAGGTTTCCCTAGAGGTAAAAAATACTGTGATTAAACTCTACATGTCCTTTGCAGTGGAAGCTTCCTTCTTAGTTTGTTTACAGGTACTAATGGATAAGATCTTAACATTAAGTTGGTGACCAAGCTGTCTAGAAATCCGTGTGTCTTTTGCAGATGATGACTGGTACCTCTGCCACGTGACTCTCCTTGCCCCAGAAGAGGAGCTTCTGTCCTGGGCCATGTACCCGTACCCGTACCTGGCGCGCGTCAACCCCGATGCGCGCAAAGGCACTCTCATCTACCAGCTCACTGCCCACTGCAGCAGCCCTGAGAACGCCACCGCTGCCATAACGTACACGCTCATTGCAGGTAGGGCCAGTCTGAAAACAAAAGGTGAAATTCTGTTTAGTTGCAGATGTTTCTTACCGAGTTCCCGTTTTATAATTTCATGGGTAGATTTTCGCTTGGGGAATCCTTAAAGATACAGCAAGTACAGCAAGTAGAAGCTGGAAGTGCTGTAAGTAAAAGTTACGTGGATGGGAATCTTTCTTGTCGCCATTTTCTTTGCTTACTCTGAAATTGATGGCAGCTTTACTGTTAGCTTAAGGCTCCATTTCTTACTTGTCCTCGTCTCTTTTACACTGCTAGTCAACAAAACAGTGTGAGTGAAAGATAAGGTGAACAACTGGAAAGGCTAAAAGAAGAGCATACAAGCACAGAGGTGGATGAGTTGAGGATGGCTTACTTTAAATGGTGAAGGTGCAAATTTTCTTGCTGTGGGGAACGTCTCAGACCAGCTTTATGCATGTGTTCTTAGGTGGTGAAGAGCGATTCCGAGTGGATAAGGACACTGGCATGATCATGACGACTGGGCTGCCTTTGACGTGGAACAAGGAGTATGTGGTCACTGTGGAAGCCTCTGATGAGCAGGGCAACAAAAGCCCCTACGCCTCCGTGTCCATCCTGGCCGGCTCCCGACCTCCGCAGTTCACTAACATGTCCTACAGCGTGTTTGTCCCTGAAAACACTCCAGCAGGAGAAAAGTGAGTTGTATTTGGTTAGGTAACTCCCTCCCTGCAGTCTGAGAGGAGCTTCACAGAGCACAACAGGGTGAAACTGTTGTGATTTTGCTTCCTAGGGCCATGCATATGCATTTGTCCATCACACTTTAAAAATAATGTTGTGTTTTCTAAAAGAAATTATGGCTCTTTTTATGTTTCTCCAGTGTGATATGAGTCTCCATGTGTCACATGTAGTCTGGAATGCTGGAATTATTTTAATTCTTTTGGAGTTTTAGTGCATTGTGAATTAGAGCAACCAAACTACTGGCTATGCATTTCCTGGTGATTTAAACAAATGCTTGAAAAATAGTCTTTTAATTAACTAGATCTGGAGTTGTTTGTGTCCTGTTTGACTTGTATTTAAATTTCTAGAAAGACAAGTCATTGCCAGACTCTTGAGATAACAGCACCAGTGTGAAGTACAAATAGATAAAGCTCAGTCTCCAAGGGGGCTGCTGTTGCATGAAGAGTGGCTGAGCCAAGCCACAGTGGGGAGATGCTCTCAAGCTGGCTCTGGATTTATTGTCGCTGTTCAGCTACTTGGGAGCAGAATGGGCTTTAAGGCCTCTAAGGAGCAGGTGGAACAGTGCCATTAGGCCTCTAAGGAGCAGAAAACCTCAAAATAAACTGATGACCCAGGAAAAATTGCTGGAGATGTGCCACTAATCCTTAAGAGAAACTGAATGAGAAGGAGGAGGGAAACTTCTCTACTTCACAGGAGCTTTCAGTGAGATGAGCTAAAAGTGTATTATGCTGGTGAAAGACTGGTGTGAGAGATGGAGCTTCAAAACATAAGTCACAGTAGGGAGGCAAATATTCCTTTGATATCCTGACAAGGTGGACGACAGGATCTGGAAAGCCCTGTACTCCATGGGCTTCCCATCCATGTCTAAACCTGTTTCTTTTCTAAATATACAACTACAGAGAAACTCAGAAGTATAGTAGGTCACTTATTTGTGAAAATAACTGAGAAACTGGGGGTAAAACAATAATTGCTTCAAGTATTTAAAAGGCTACAATAGGGAAGAAAAAAATGTTTTAATGCTAGTGGGGGTTGAAATGGGTTTTTATTTCAGCACTACTACATCAGTGAATAAGTTTGGTGAGAGAAGAGAAGGCAGATGGGCTCCCTGTAGCAAAAGGGGTTTCCAGTCTGGATACAAAACTGAGCCAAGCATTGACAGAGAGTGAGCAAGACACCTTTCCTCATCCTATCCTCATCTAGGTGCTGAGGAGACAGCTTTTGTTGTTATTGTTTTGAAGCAAAGGGTTGTTCTCTCGTTCTTTGCAGAGTAGCAGTGGTTGAGGCTGTTTCTTTCCAGAGCCAGCCTCTTTCCTACACTCTCCTGACAAACCCCTCTGGGCTCTTCCGGGTGAGGCAAGAGAGTGGAGAGCTCAGCCTGACCCACCCCGTGGACTACGAGAGCGAGCACCACCTCTACCACCTCCTTCTGAAAGCCATGGAAGTTGAGAGCACTCTCAGCAGTGTGACTGAGGTACAGGAATCTCTTCATGTCCTACCCATGGTCTGCAACCCCTTGCTCCAGGACCAGTTACACAGATGGATAGCCCAGGACACTCGTGAGGATGCTGGGCAGGGAGGAGCCTTGTAGTACAGGCAGAAATCTGGGCTCTGACCTGGGTTCACATCTGGGCTCTGCAAATATCTCTTGTTACTAGTTTTTGGCTTTTAGTCCCATCTTGGGAGTGGAGGAGAAAATACTTCTCTGTGTTTCCAGAGTAGTGTGAGAAGAATAGCATCAGAGGTGTAAGGATGGGACAGCAGCAAAAGCACTGACTGCCACTGCAGTGTCCAGAAAGAGGTGCTCTTTTAGCAGTGTAGAAGCTAAAATCCACTCTCAGTGTGTCCTTTTTCCTCAGGTCATGGTCCATATCACCGATGAAAATGACTGTTCTCCTGAGTTCCAGCGCTCCATTTACAGCAGAGACAACGTTCCCGAAACCATTCCCGTTGGCACATCTCTTCTGCAAGGTGGGGACCATCCTGTCACCTCTCATTTCAGTCTTGCCACAGACCTGCTAGTTTGTTACCTTTTCATGTTGTGGCCATGAGGAAGTGCTCTCTTCCACTGGAACTGCCTTGGTAAGGTGTGGACGGCAGCTTTCCTGACGGTCTGGGGATGACTTTTAGGTATCCTGGAAGTAGAGCTGTGAGTGTCTTCAGGTGAGGATCACTGTACTGTGCCCAAGGAGAGATCCTGTGATATCCAAGGGCAGTTAAAGCAGCTGATAGGAAGTGGCTTCATTTCTTTTAAATGTTGTGGCTGTCTTTTAACTCATCTTGGTCATCTTTTTGTGTCCCAGAAGCAGCTGTAATTAGTTTTTCTTTTCCTAATGTGTTAAGGAAAAAAAAAAGCCTTTTTTTAATGGACAGCTAATTTTGACAGATAGGCATTAACGCTGTATAACTGACTTGCAAAGTGTTAAAGGAAAAATATTTGGAAAGCCTGTGAACTTATATTTATGGTTGTGGCTTTCCAGTCATCATCCCATGTTTGTTTTTAACATGGCCATGTGTCATTTGCATATAAACCCTGAGTGGACAGGTGACATTTTTAGAGGCTAAAATAGTATTCTGATACAAGACTTCAGGGGTATGAACTCTGAGAAATGAGTAAGTGCCAAAGCACGACTTAGCAAAAAGATGAAAATGTAAATTTCCCAAAGCTGGAGCTGAACTCTGCAGGTTGCAGAGGTGATAAGAAGTTCAGCTTTCCTTGTGTACGGGGGCTGCAGGGCCTGCTTTCTCTAAACATTTGCAAAGAGAGTTCAGAGCTTGTCATACTTAATTTTTAGATTTAATTGCTCTTGGGAAGAAAGAAATTGATCAGAATAACCAAATCCTAAAACTCCTAAGCATGTGATTTTCCTTAAAGAGATGAATATTCTTCTGTCCAGAGGACTTGTAAAGCTCATCAAAATTCCACTGGTGGGGGAAAAAACGTATGCCCCATGTCCAAAGCAAGCAGAATGTCAAAGCTGGGCTATTGCATCCCATGTTGTTGTCTTGCCACACGATGTACATTTCAAGAATAAGAGCCATCTTAGAAGAGAAAATGTGAGGTGGAAGTGTAGTGCCAGTCAGTGGAAATGGGTGTGTGCAGACTCACTTGCTGTGGAAGGGCTGAGCAGGGCTGTTAGTGGCTGCAAGGGAGCTGTACCTCGTGCAGGATGAGACCTGTGCCACTAACTCTGACTGCCAAGTATCTCAGGGAAAAAAGACAAAAGAGCTCTTACCCTCACTGCACCTCCTTGAGGGATGGGATGTTGCAGTCTCAGAATGACCCACAGAAATAAATGCAAATATGAGAGAGCTTTTGCCATTCTGGGCATGCCCGTAGCTGTTGGTGGCAGTGAAAAAGGTAGTGTGATAAATGCTTTCCTTAAAACTGTGGATGATGGGAATGTAGGTTTCACTTTCCAGCTGCTTTTATTTTAGCACACTCAAAGTCTGGAGCACAGAGTGTGCTCTCAGAAGGACCCTCAGCCTTCAGCTGCATCGCTGTGCCAGCAGAAAAAGTCTTGGAGCTGTAGCTAGCAGCTCAGTCAGCTTTTGAGCCAGAGTTAGCTTGCACTAAGCTAGTTCAGAACACGTGCAAAACCAGCTCAGGGCTGCTTGTGGCTGGCCTATGATCCTAAAAAAAAAATATCCTTTGCAATGCACACCAGATGGAATGAAATGGAAGGGAATAGGATTCCCAGGTGCTATTGGGAAGTAAGGCATGTTTCTGTCATGTACAAGTAAGTGCCACATTCCCTATTTGCCAGAAAACATCTGGGTGAAAAGAAACATGTCATTAAGCACATAGAATGTATTTCTGTGAATGGTTAAATGGCTCACTAATGACTGTAGATTAAATCTGAATTTTTCAAATCAAAAAAGTTTTTCACTTTCTGCATGCCTTTCTAAAAACAGTACTTAACCACTGTATTTGACAGATTTAAATCACTGTCATTTTAGTCTTTGAGTTTTTGTCTGTCAGTGCAGCAAGAGAGTGATTAACACTGAAGCCCTTGATTTTGTAGTCTGTAACACAAACATTCATTCACAGCAGGATTTGGAGAGATTTTAAACAAAATGTTACAACTACTCTAAATATCCTTGTAAACAATGAGTAACTTTCCACAGGCAGATGCAGTTGAAATTTTTTGCAACTAAGTAGAACAGTTCTTTGGTGTACTTTTGAAATCATTCTCCGCTCCTTTCCTATTTTGAGTTGGTATTCTGATAGAGACAGGCTGTTTCTGCCACCCCTCAGTGGATGGTGCTGCAGCTGTTTGCTGGGGTGTCCATGCACTGCAATCACTGTTCTGCTTCCACAAGGCTGTGTGCTACCACGGTGGCTGCATCTGGATCCTATTGGTAGAATAAGGAGTTTCTTTATTACCAGTGTGGGTATGATGTGAAGCCTCATTGTTAGGCTAGAAAAATTGCAAGGCAATGGGAGAGGTGAGCTTCCACTCTTATCAATCACTTTTGATGCTTTGTTGTGCTGGTTTGCTGCTCCTGAGCAGATGGGACACTCAGTGTACTAAATAAACACTTACTGGGGAGGAATGTTTAATCACTCTTTGTACCTTGAAGCACCAGGTAATTAAAAAGTACATAACTAGCTGGGAGCTAATTAAATTTGAACATAGCATTCCTGGAAAGAGTGAGGAACCAGTTTATGACTGATAATGTAAACCAATGTGCATACTGATTGTGTGCTAATTGCCAGTGTTGACTGCTGTTTGTACAAAGCATTTTGTGCAGTGCTGGGATCACAGCTCTCTTGCTGAGATCACTCGGGCTGGGTTGGAGCAGAGGGAAGAATTGTTTTGATTTTTCACTCCCAGCCTCCTGCTAAGTTCCCAGACACTAACCACAAACAACAACAACAACAACAATACAAAAACAAAACAACAACCAAAAAAACCACTTTAATGGATGAAACAGATGTAGGTGATGCCTGTTCTCAAAAACTAACAAAAAACCAGAGCTGGCTTGGTGGCAAACAGCATAACCAAACCTCCTTTGCAGTATGACTGTTCTGTTAAATGTGTTCTCTAATAGTGCTTGCAACAGACTGCGACTCTGGCTCCAACTCTGAGATCTCTTACTTCATCCAGAGCACTGATTTTTCCATCACACGTCACGGGGTCATCAATTCTAACCAGAGGCTGAACTTTGAGCGAGCCAACCACATGTACGAGTTTGTGGTGATCGCTGTGGATAAAGGACATCCCCCTCGGACGGGGACGGCGTCCGTGCGCATCCGAATGGCCAACGTGAACGACGAGGCTCCCGTCTTCTCCCAGGCCGTGTAAGGCACCTTCAACACCTGCGTTGCTTTTGAGAGACACTGTTCTGACATGTAACCTTAATAGCACTTGGCTAAATGGTCACTTGTTGTTTTGTGTGACTGTAAGTACCGGTGAAATTGGAGGAAAATTTTATATAGAAAAACTTTAGGAGTTGGACTTTCATTTCTAGATTGTATATAAAAAATACATCATTTGTGATACCAGTATATTGACTTTATACAGAGAGAACTGAATGAGTCAAAGACCATACAGGGAATGATTTTGACTGTGTTGACTCCTAGGTCTCAAAGTGATTATCCATGTATAAATAGGTGACAAATAAATACGGTAGTTAGCAAACCACTACTAAAATTTAATTTTAGGATCAAAAGATTGTACTGTAAGCTAATTTCATAAGCCCCTGCTTGTTTGAGACTCCTTTTTCTTTCCTGTCCTCAATCAAGACAATTTCTGTTATTTGCACAATTTCAATGTCTGAACATATTTTAAATACAAAACATACTTTTTTTTTTTTTTACAAAATCAAATACTTTTTTACATTCATCTCTGTAGTATCTGATGCTTTCCATTAATATATAGGGGCATAAGAAACACTGCATGGCAGATACTAGTCCTTTTTCTCAACTTTAGTAGATACATGATCCAATCTTACAGTACAACATATTATGGTGCATATTGTTATCCTCCAAAGGATCCTTCAAAATTATGTATACCAAAAGTCCAGGATTACAATCCTAAAATAAGTACCAAATGTTGAACAGAGAAGACATAAGTAATATCTTGAACCAGTTTAAGATTCCATGGTTGCATGCCCAAAGCTTTTAAAAACCATTTGTAAAGATTTCATAATCTTGCTGATGGTTAACACGGCGATGGTTGTTCTGACACTCTGTGTGCTGCCATTGCTCCCTTGTGTCCATCAGTTACAGGACTTTCCTTTCGGAAGACGCTGGTCCCGGCACCTTGGTGGCTGCTGTTCGGGCAGAGGACCCGGATGGAGACGGGCTGCTTTATCTGATTACAGGAGGCAATGAGGAGGGCAACTTTGAGCTGGATAGCCAGAAAGGTAAGGAAAGAGGGTCTAGAACTCAGTTATTTACTGTCTAATCTCTGTTGACTCTGTCCTACCCGTATGTCAAGAACCATAAGAAAGCTCCATATTTATCTAATCTGCAAATGGGGATGCTTTGTATCAGTGGGGATTAGTTCTTTGAAATGATGGTTATTCTTCAACAATCAGCCAAAACTTGGGATCCTGGTCCAAGCCTGTGCAGACTGAGATGATAAATTCCTGTGCTTCGCAACCAAAATACAAACTGAGCCAGAAATACAGTGATGGAGAAATGTGATGCTCACTTGATTTTGTGTGTTTACAGAGTAAATTAACATGACACTTTATGCTTCCACATTCAGGTATCATTAAACTCCGCAGAAACCCACCCCCCAGTCTGAAAGGGCCACAGTACACCCTGAATGTCACTGCGATAGATGACAACGCCTCGGGGGGACCCACTCCTCTCAGCAGTTTTGCTGAGGTTATTGTAGGAGTTAATGACGTTAATAACAACAAGCCTGTCTTTAGAGAGGTAAGATGTCTTTCTGCAGATATTCTTTTCCCATCTGAGCTATAACTGGGGTAATAGAGTCTCCATAGCTAGTGGGGGCTGCTGGTGGGCTGAAGGGTCTGTGTGTGCAGAGCAGAATGAACTTGTAAGTGACCAGAAGACAGCTTTATTCCGAGAAGAAGTGTAAAGTCTTCATCCTCCTTTTTCCTTCCTCTCCCTTAGAGATTGATTTCTTTGTGTGCATAAGTAATAGTAGCGATTTCCTTCCAAGTTTTCCCCAGACCTGCTGGAAAAAATATTGACACTGTGCAATAGATTCATGTGACTCTGTGTAATATTTAGGGTCAGATGTTTGGGTGTATTTTTAGTGCGCTTACTACAGTGACAGCACCTGGGTTCTGGAGAACCAGCCTCCAGGCACGCGTGTGCTGCAGGTGGAAGCCTATGATGCAGACCTTGGCATCAATGGAGAGGTGAAGTATGGGCTCATGCATCGAGATGGAGCTTCCCTTGGCTTCAGCATTGACCCAGACACAGGTCAGTAGCTTCAGGTTACTGAGAAAAAATGAAAATTGTATGTTGTATTGTAATGAAAATGCCACTGTATCAGTATGTTCATGTGGGCTCATGTTTAACCATGTAACTGCAGGGCTAGCTGTGACAGTTTATAGGAGAAACACTGGAAAATGCTCAGGGTATGTAAATACTCACACCTTAGATTAGATTAGATTAGATTAGATTAGATTAGATTAGATTAGATTAGATTTAATGAAGGTTGTAGTGATTCAAATCATAGTAGCATAGGATGGTTTGGGTTGGAAAAGACCTAAAATATTATTTATTTCCAACACCACTGCTGTGGGCAGGGACACCTTCCACTAGACCAGGTTGCCCAATGCCCCATTCAACCTGACCTTGAACACTTCCAGGGAGGGGGCTTCCACAGCTTCCCTGGGCAACCTGTGTTGGGCAGAGTCTCACCACCCTCACAGTAAAGAATTTCTTCCTAATCTAAACCTGCTCTCCCTCAGTTTAAAGCCATTGTCCCTTGTCATATCACTACATGCCCACAGATTCTGTCCAGCTCTTTAGGTACTGGAAGGTGCTGTAAGGTCTCCCTGGAACCTTCTCTTCTCCAGGCTGAAAAATCCCAGCACAGTTTGTCTTCACAGGAGAGGTTTCCAACCCTCTGATCATGTCCCTCTTCTGGATTCACTCCAACAGATCCACATCCTTCTTATATCAGGGGTCCCAAATGCAAATTAAATAGGGAAACCAATCCTAGTTGAATAAGAAGATAAAAATGTGTTCTGTATCACTTACCCTCCTATTTGAATCAAGGGTAGCTATAAAAATGCAGAGCAGAAAGTGTGATTTTTACAAGTTAAGTTTATTCTTCCCTATGATGTGGCCACAGTTTATTTCCCATCTCATGCACAAATAGGAGATCCAGTGCACTGCAGGCAAAACCATCATACCAGAACAGGGCAACAATGTCTTTATATACGATTTATTTCAAATGAAAATGTTATGTAGTTGTTGATGTTTCTATAGTCAAAATAGGAAAATGGGATATTGTTATGTCCAGGACTGTGCGGGAGATTGGAAAGGACTACAACAGAGCTGAAGAACTCCAAGCATAGGAGAGAAATAGATCTAGAAGTGGCCTTAAGAAGGCCAGTTTGAAATCTGATAAGCAGAAGAAAATAGCTGAGGTAGGGAGAGACTTGGTTAGTAGGGAGGGAAACCTGAAGATTTGGAGAAAATTGTTTGATTTATCCACTATGATTTTACCCAATTTTAATCTGTTCAATGAGACAGTCTCCAACTCCTGTAGCAGAGGTTACTTTGGTCATATCACTTGTGTCTTCTGTGGTGTGACTCTTCCTCAAAGTAATAATGAGCTGATTCAGTTACTCGGACGACCACTGGAGTAAACCCAGAGAGGCCCTTCAATGAGAAGGAGAAAGTCCTTCTGTGCTCCATGAGCCATGAGATAACAAGATACTCTGAGCTTTTTATCAGGGCAGCAGGAAAAAGGTGGCGTGTGAGGAGAGGAGAGACAACTGGAGTTGGTATAGTCCAAGACATGCGTTGCAGGGTTGGTGAGGATTGAGCTTTACGGCTGTGTTGCATGCAGTCAGAGCTTCCTTTTGCGCAGGAGATGTGCAGGTTGCTCTCTGCAAATTCAGTCCTGAGGCTGTGGTCAGGCAGCTCAGGAGGTGTCTGTGTTTGCAGGAGTCATCACCACCACACAGAGTTTCGACCGGGAGAAGCAGAGGGAGTACACTCTGTCTGTCACCGCCACCGACCAGGCGCAGGAGCCGCTGATCGGCGTGTGCCAGGTCACCGTCCTCATCGCTGACGTCAACGACAATGATCCCAAGTTTGAGAACAGTCGCTATCAGTGTGAGTGTTACTTGACTGCTTCTCCCAGTACTGCCACATGAATCTTGTTAGAAGGTTATTCCTTGTAACAGTGGTCAGTCTGTTAGGTGACCGATCTTCCTTTGTTGCCCACTAAGCCAGTTACTGTTTAACCCATCATCAGTGGAAATGTGCAGAATTAACCAGTGCTCTTTAGTCATTGCTGTTCTCTTAAAAACATTTACATACTTCACTCCTGCAGATGAGGCAGATCTATTCCCTTCTCTTTGCAGCTTTTCTCTGCCCAGCTTTTTTCCGCACTGAATTTTTATTTGATGTCCCAAAACAAAACATGACATCCTAGCTGGGAAATCATCAACCCTGACCAGAAGTACAATTGTCATTGGTGTCTCTATAGCACAGAATCTCTGTTTGAATAGACTAAAGTGGCATTTATGTCTTGTCAAACAGCACAGAATCCTTGGTTTCTAGGCTGCCTTTGGCTGGGAGCCAATGCCTGCTGTGTCTGTCCTTCTGAACTAGCTTTTCCCATTTGACCTGCTGACATTCCCTTTTTCATCCCCACATGATATGCTTTACATCAGTCTTTTGTTTCATTTGACTTGATGCTTCTCCAGTAGAATCCTGCATTTCGTTACACTTGGACTCTCTACATTTAATGTCATCCACATATCATGAGTATAACCCCTAGTTGTTGGACTGGAACAGGTCCAACAACTTGCATAATTGCTTGAAAATGGGAAAAAAAAGTTGTTGCTGATGCATCTGCCAGCAACTTCATTTTGGAATTTTTTTGTCACTTGTGTGGAAAAATCATGGAGGGCAAAGCAGTGACCAATGCCTTATTAAAATGAAGATGGCTTGTAAGAAAATTGTGTTTAACCTCACAGTTGCCAGCATTTTAGAAGGTTTCAAAAATAAGTTGGATGTTTATATTTTAGGACTTTAACAAGAAATTACACTAATGTGCTAAATATACATCCACACTTCAGAGTTATGTACAAGGACAGAAGGAAAATTGTGTTTCACCTTTTAAAGTATCTTGTAGTGACTAATTCTAAGTGCCAAATTCATTAAAATGTGTAGATTTGGAATAGCCATTTATACAGTCTTACCAGTGTCTTCTGCAAACCTGGCCAAAGCAGCACTGAGAAGTTGAGTAGGAATAATCTTTCTGGAGAGAAATAGTTCTGAGCAGAGCAGACAATCCCTGAGGTAAAGGTAATGTTTGTGCAAAGGTGAACCTTTCTATTCTACCATCACATGTGTCCTTCAGGTGAAACTGCCCAGGATTCTTCTTTCTCAAAAGCTGTGAAGCTGAGAGGTTGCATTTGTAATTATGGTGGCTTCAGCCCTTTGAGGAACAGGCAGATTTTATTTATTTTTTTCATGAACAGAGGGTACTGGCAAAGGTTCTGAAGCAAAGGCAGCTTTTTGAGATGGCAAACCTGCAGATAGTGAGGTCACGTTATGCCTAGCACTTTCCCAGTGTCTCTACATAAGTAATCAATGCTTCAACGTCACAGAATTAAAAATAGCTTCTTCCCTAACAAGATCAAAGGCCATTAGTCATAGGTTTCTATTCATCCTGGAAACTGCTGGTTCTTTACTCTCAGCACTAGGATGTTGGTTAAATTCCTGATTTAGCCATGCGTCTTATCATCTGTCTGCAAAACAGACATTAAAGAAATGCTAAACTGTAGAAGGGATGGTACAGTAAACGTTAAAGTCGTGTCAGAAGCAAGCAAAGCACATGAAATGAGAGACTACCACCCTTCCTAGTAACTTTGTCCTTTTTATTACAATGCCATTTAACAGAATTTGGCTGTTAAAGACAGCCACACACACACACACACAAGCATAAACACAAAAAGGGAGAATTTTACAGTGATTTATGGCAGTTAATTCAATTTTCATTAATCTATCTTAGTGCTGGTAAATCTCATGTGAGATTAGCTTTGTCTGTTACTGACATACCAAAGACAAGAATCCCAGTACAATTAAATGACACAGGGACAAGTGAAGCCAATTAAATCTCAAATTACTGCTCATGGAACAAGTGGTTGCTGCTGTTTAAAGTTGTACTGCTCCACTACTACACACTGTAGACATTAAAGGAGAAGACCAAAACAGAAAACATGACTGCTCCATAAGTAGTGTGCAGTTCTGATTATCCCACATCAAAAGTGCTAAAAGGACACACATATAAGGGAGATGGAAGATACAAAACAGTTTCTGAACAAGACACGAGTTAAAAGAATGACTGGGTTGCCTAAACCCAACCACAACAGCCTTCCCACTGTCAGTTTTAATAAACTGAGCTGGTGGAGCCTTAGTACAAGGAAACAGCTCAAAAACACAATCAGGCAAGCACACATAGCTACTTGAAGGAGGAATTGTGACTGGATGGCCGAGGATAGAGGGAAGAGCTGGACCAAAAATCAGTGTAATGTAAAGACGAGTGTAGAAGAAAGACAGCCGGCAGGATAGTTTAATATGAAACTGTGCGTCACAGAGTGGAGGGGAGCAGGAGATGACTGCTCATGATTTCCCATAATTTTGTTGGTGTCCCTTCCAGAAATCAGGCTTTAGGAAGACAAAATTAATTATTCTTCTGTGCAGTGGGCTCTTCAAAAGTGTGACTTTGCCACCAGATTTTTAGATGACAATTACATGAGCAAGTTCAAAGAAGGATTGGTTTCTCTAGAACTATGGGCAGAAAGACATGAACTCTGACACAGGTGGATTTCTGGGAACAGGGAGTGAAACCTAAGGAAAGAGACATACATAAAATGATCATTGCCCCTGCCCTGGGCAGCTTTTCCAAAACACTGGGGGGTTGGAGGCATCTTTGCTGTGATCTGAGTCTTTGTGCTTTGCAATTACCTAGTGCCTCCCACTGGCAGTGCTGCTGGCACCACTCATATTCAAGATTAATTCAATTCACGTGGAATTCCCTTTGATACCAACCTGCTTTTACCATTAGCTGTGCCCAGCAGGCTGGGCTGTGATCCAAAGCAGGGGGCATGCAAGCTGCTGTGGGGCTTGCCAGCGCCGCCACGGAGTGGCACCAGTGCTGGCAGCAGCAGTGTCAGTAAATCTGCACCACCAGCAGCTCACTTAACAACCCAGTGTGGCAGGGGAGAGGGAAGGGGAAGCTAAAAGAGGACTATAGACACTGCTGGTGACAATACTTTACAACCTGCTTCAGTACAGAAACATTTAATCTCCCATGAAGAGAACAATGATGTTTTACAGGGGTATTTCTTTACAAATACAGCTTGCTAATCCACAGCAGACCTGCTGACAGTATCTTTGTCTTTTCAAAGACTTCCTTAGTGAAGACACTCCAGTGGGAACGAGTTTCCTCCGAGTTGCAGCTCACGACAGTGACCAGGGTGTGAATGCTGCGGTCACATACTCAATGTTAGAGCATCAGCTGGAATACTTCCAGATCAACCCCAGCACAGGCTGGGTGTATGTGAATTGCCCACTACCCCAGGTAATGTGAGTCTCCAACCCCTCAAATCCATTGCAGAGGGTTAATTGCAAGCTCTTGGTTTGTACAAAACAGTTTTCAAGTGTTCTCTGCCTTTGTTTCCTAGACAATGCGCATTAGCCGCTATATTGTAGCGACAGACGGGGGGAACAGAAGCAGCACCGTGGAGCTGATGGTGACTGTCACCAGTGCACTGAGCCAGCCACCCCGGTGGGAGCAGAGCACATACTGGGTAACCATCCCCGAAAACACCATTCGTGACACCAAGATTGTGGTATGTTAAAAGCGTGATTACTTCCCTCCCTCTTCATTTCTGCTTCTTCCTCTGTTATGCTCTAAGTCAGAAGTACACAGATGCTCGCTCTGCAGCCTTACTGCATTGCACTATGCCCTTATGAGCCTTCACTGCTGTGTACCTGTTAAAGTTTGTCAGGTGTACCTGTCACAGAATAGGATGGCATTTCAGCTGGCAGCAGTTTTACCAGTGAATTCTTGCAGTAATGGTCCTTGAGGTGTGCTTCCACAGGAGCAAGCCTTGTGCGCTGCCAGAGAAGGAAATTCTTGTGTGTTCCCTCCAAGAGCCAGCTCCTCACTCCTCCATCCTCAGTGGGCTGTGCTATCTGCTTGTGTCTTTCTTCAGGCTTTTCTCAGTTAAGCACAAGAGCGTGGAGTGACATAGTTTACTTTGGACTCTTCTAACTCAATTCCTTTTTAACCCATAGAGACTTAGTCTTTAAGAGCAGAAGACTTAGTCTTCTATATATTGCCACATAATTCCTGCTTTCCTCCTCCTGCATGTAATATTGAAGCACTTGGAAACAATTTAGGGTTTGAGTTTTCCTTCTGTAACTTGCTGAGTAAAATGTACAACTCAGTGGAGAAATGGTCTCCTTATGGATCAGTTTTGCTTTGGAAGGAGGAGAGAGGAGGGATTTTATACCTGTGCTGCAGTTCTGGCTTGGCACAGGCAGATAAATTTCCTGTTGATTAAACACCTGCACTAAACCTAGATATTGTAAAATAAAACTCAGCTCTCTAAATGTTTCTGTTTTGTCTGTTACCCGAGTCATACAGGGGGGTATGTTCTTGGAGAAGATACACGTGTGCATGTTTCTGCCATCAAACTCAATACGTAACACTTGCAACCCCGTGCTTCATGAATGTATGTGGTGGCTCTTTTCTTCTTCAGACCATCAAAGCCACATCCCCTCTTGGTGATCCCAGGGTTACCTATAACCTGGAGGAGGGTCAAGTTCCAGAGACTAACATGCCAGTTCGTTTCTATCTGAAGCCAAACAGAGCTGATGGATCTGCTTCTCTTCTAGTCGCTGAACCACTTGACTTTGAGACTACTAAGTTTTTCACCCTGACAGTCCGGGCACAAAATGTAGCAATGACTCCTTTAGCTTCCTTTGCCACTGTTTGTGTGAATATAACAGGTAAGCTTTGCTGCTGTTCAGAAAAATATTCTTCTTATTTTTAGTATAATGCCATGAATTAAGGTAACATCCATGAAACACCAAGCCCCCTCAGAATGCTTTGTACATTTCTGTACTGTAAATAGTTCTGCAGTCATTAAAGAGGTCTGTCTGAGGCAACTCCTAAGTACAACCATCAAATGTGGAGATGTGATAGTGCAAAAATGGGCTGTTTGAATGTTTAGGCAGCACTGTGCCTGGTTCTATAAAGGCACTTAGAAAGATTTTATTTCAAAAGGAGGAAAAATCTCGTACTTGTTCCCAAGCTATTGAAAGGAGATGAGTATTACTGGAAATACTCTGTGCTATAGAAAGAGAAACAGCTCAGATAGGATGGATTTGTGTTGGATATCTGTTTAGCGGTTTTTGTTACATTCAGTCTTTTCCATTGCATACTGAGATTACAAGTACAGAAACGAAATTGCAAGGATCCTTATGATAAATGCAATTTTCAAAAATTTTATTCAAACCTCCTTATAGAAGGATCTTTTTGTAAGGCTCTGTTCCGGTAAATCCACATAAAACTATAAATCTGATATTAATCCCTGCTTTTTGCAGGATTAGTGGAGCTACTTATGTTAGGCAGACATTCAGATGAAAATATGAGTAAATGAAGTCTCCAGCAAAAACATTTGTCTTGCCCACCACCATGGAACTGAGAATGGGGCAGTAATTTGAAAGGGAATCCAACTTTACTGCTTCACTTTATCCTGGCATTGTCCTGTCTTTCACAATCCACCAATGCAAAACCCCTCCTGGCTGTAGAGCAGGGTCTGAGCTACACTGTAGGTTATGGACCCTGTCTCAAAAGGTTTTTCCTGCAGAGCAGTTATTGGTGCTAGAATTTGGCAGAAACTTTATTCTGCTCACAAGAAAAAAATCCTTTTTCAGTAATTTAGCTGTGGATGAAAGCCCTCCTGGTTCTGTCATTCAGAGACTTAGTGTATCTCTGGTGAAGTCATTAGCCACTATCTCAGCTGGGATTAGGCCACTGTTTCCCAGAAACTGCCCAGTGTCTATAAAATGTCTCCTGACTGCTACCATGAAAATGGGAAAACTCAGAGCAGGACTGCTGATTACTGTAATCAATGTAAGTTCTTCCTCCAAGCAAAATACAACTGAGGGGGAAATACCAAAATAACCACAGTAAACAATAAGGTTTTCAAATATTTTCTTACCATGATCCTCATCGCCTCCTTTTTCAGATGTCAATGACAATGTTCCATTCTTCATGTCTTCTAACTACGAGGTGTCTGTGCCAGAAGGAGCTGATGTTGGCACGTCCGTGGTTCAGGTGTTAGCTATGGACTTGGATTCTGGCCTACATGGAGAGGTTTGACTTTAATCCAGTTCTTTTCCTCACCATACTCAAGTTGTGGTACAGTAATTAGTGAGAATGTGCAGTCAGCTGATGGCAGGGTAATGAGCCACCAGCACTTCTTACAGCACTTGTCAAGTATTTGTCTATCTCATGGCTGGTGTGCGTCTCACGGGATGCAGGCAGAGAAGATGCGGTTCATGATCTCAGGGTCCTGCAGCGTGGCAGCTCATCCTGATCCAGCAACCACGACAAAGCACTGCTGCGTGATTCTCAGGGTTGCTCCCATGACAAGACAAGTGGATGTGGCTGCAGGACATGTTTTCAAACTCTTGCCTCTTTAGCTCATTTTTTAATTGACCATCAGTGATTATTGTCAGTTATTCACAGCCTTTTAAATATGGTTGATTAAATACCATCATAGTAACAATGAACCAAACCTAGGAAAAAGCAGAATTCTGAAGGGAATTACACATTATCTTTGCATTTTCTTGAGCCATTTCTAAAAATCCTACTAGTTCTTCTGTGAAGAAACTCTAGCTAATGGAGACTCTGGGAACTCTGCTGTTCTGGAACTGTCATTTTCTGTCTGGAACTGTCATGTAGATTCTGAAGGGCAACCTGTGTGGTAGAACAGTCTGGTGCTGCTCTGGTCATGACTTGAGAGTGGGGATGGAACTGCTGTTTTTTCAGAGAACGACCTTTATTAAAGGGAAAAATGTGAATAGCTTTCATTGGGGGAGGTTTTAATTTATTCAGTCTTGTTGAACAGGACCCAAATTATTAGGGATTTTTGGGGTTTTTTTTGGTTTTTTGGGGGTTTTTTTTGAGATCAGAAGCACAGTGGATTACTAGAAACTGAGGAGACACTGGAAAAAATGCCAGTCCCAACATTCTCTCTCCTTCTGTTATTCATGATCTTAACTGCTCCTACTGGCCACTGTTGGAGATTAGATACTGGGCTTGATGGGCCTTGATATCACTGGTACAGATGTTCTTCTGTTTAAAAATTCTGCACTTTTTATCAAAATAAGCAAAAGACTTAGAAAAAATACGTTCAGATGATCTGTCTTTCCTCAGAGTGTTGCTACTTTGCAAACAGAACCAGGAGGCTACTGAGGAAAGCGGAGGTCACAGCACTTGGACATACAAATGAAAATTGAAAATGTAACCTCTTTTAACTATTTCCTTTTTAGGTTCATTACTTAATATTAAAAGATGCTAATGAGGATTATCAGTTCTTCACCATTGAACCTGAGACAGGAATTATTTCCACCCAGGCATCTTTTGACAGAGAGAGAAGAGCCTCTTACTTGATTGAAGTTCAGTCTCAGGACTTATCAGAATCTGCCAGACCTGGTGTTCATGGGCAGCCCAACACAGGTAAAAACTAAGAAGGGATTCTATATTGGGCTTTTTACTTTCATAGGCTTGGCAGGTATGTGAGCTGTTTGGAATAATGCAAGGTATTCCACCTCTGCCATTTCTACTCTGCATGTTCCTCTCGCATCTCCTTCTTAGACACAGCCTACGTGAGGATTTTTGTCAGCGATGTGAACGACAATGCCCCGGCATTTCCTCAGTCAGTGTATGAGGTCAGCATAGATGAGGACAAGGATGTGGGAAGTCCTGTTGTGACAGCAACAGCAGATGACAAAGATGAGGGTGAGTGCACCCTGCATGTCTTTTTAAGTCCTTTTCATGTTAATGTGTGTTTGTGTGCAGGGCTACTTCCTACATGGACAAACAGCTCTCTGCACTCAGGAGACAAGTCCACATTTCAAACATTTGGAAAAGTGGGGAGAGAAGTTCTGGGTGCATATGAGTGCTTTCTTTAATTAGGTGCTCAGGTTTGTAGTGCAAAGGTTGAGTTAGCTGGCAATGTCTTTGGGGCAGAATTAAATCAGCCCGAATCACAACACTGCTGTAACTTTGTACTCACTCTTTCCAGAGCACATGCTTGCTTTTTGCTGACTCCTGTACTTCCAAGATCTCCCTAGGAGTCAGTTCTATTCACTACTATTGTAAAAAAATTAAATATGTGCTTTTTGATGAGTTAGGGGGTTAAATATGCTTTATTTATGGAAGGGAGGATCTGACAAACAGTAAAAAATCTGGGATGGCATGGCCAGAAATGAAATCAGGAAGAAAGGGAAAGTCAGACCTTCCATTTGGGCTCACACTGACACCAGCTCTGATGGTGTGAAGCTGCCCCTACTGTGTGGTGAGACCAGATGGGCAGAGCCAGTCCAACAGCATGTACCACTAGTCAGTCCCTATCTTAGCATTTTGGTTACTTTTGTGAGCTGATCCAGCTCAACTTGCTGAAGAGAAACAAATCTATTGGTTAAAAGAAGGCAAGCCGGTGATAGAGCCCAAATGAGAGCCAGAGGGACGTGTTGCTGGGAGCAGGTGAGAGCTGGCCCTTCCTTTCAGAGACAGTGCTGCAATGCCTGTGCCTCTTGCTGCCCATGGGGGAGGTGTAAAGAGGCCTTTGAAACCAGCTGCTGCACTTGGGAGAATTTGACAAAAGCTGCTAGCAAGTGATGCTCAAGCTTTTGCTGAAAAGACAGCCAAATCCTTCCAAGCACTAATGCTGAGCACAGCCTTTTCACTTTCTAACCATCCATATTGCTCTAGTCTTGTCATCCACAGCTGACTCACAACTTAAAAAGCTGAATGTTCTTTTTGCTCCTAGCAGTTCAACTATTTAATTTAGGAAATGACTTTGTATACTGGAATGCAATGTGTTTTTTACCTTTCCAAGTAAGTAAACAGGAAGCACTAAACTACTTGTTGTTGTTCCTAAAGGTTTTGCAGCAGTCAAACAACTGCTGTTGCACAGGTGGAATGTTCTATGATGAATTCTTGCTCAAAAATGGAGGGCTTCTGTTATATTTTAGCACCACCCAGTGGTTTAAAAAAGTTAAGGAATACTGGCATTTGAAGTAAGAGGCTTAGGAAACATTGATAAAAATAGGTTCTTGTATTTTCATAGTATGTTACTTTTTTATTATTGGCAAATGAATGCACAGTAATTCAGAGGCACATAATTTCTCCATTATCAATCAACAAGTGCTTATCTGTGTCTGTAAATTAGACTTGTAAATATAAATGCAGACCAAGCCTCTCATCTACCACATACAAAACCTTCAAATTACAAGCACAGATCATTCTGTGTATGTTTTTATGTTTTACTTCACACACACACACCACAACAGTCTTGGAAAATAAGGTTTTTCTTGGATACATGTCCATTGTGCAGAGCTGCATTGAGCACTCATAGAGTGAATAGGGGGCAATTGCTTCTTTCTCTTATAGGTGCAAATGCCAAACTAAGGTATCAGATCACTTCAGGAAATGTGAAAGGGGTTTTTGATGTGGAACCTGAGATTGGAACTGTCTTCATTGCTCAGCCTCTGGATTATGAACAAGAACAACATTATGAGCTCCGACTTGTAGCTTCTGATGGAAAATGGGAAAACCACACTCTTATCATCATCAATGTTGTCAATAAGAATGATGAAGCACCAGTCTTCACTCAGAATGAATACCAGGGCAGTGTCTTGGAGGAGCTCACTGATCTGCCCGTACTTGTCCTAAAGGTAAAGCAGTTCCCACAAAGGAGGGCAAAATCTGGGTTTGTGTTCAGCTCAATCCCATGCATTCACACAAATCCAAAAAGATAGTACATTTACAGTGGGTGAGGCCTGGTATTAGGGCTTAGCTAGCAACTTTCTGTAAAGAATAGAATAGAGTAAACCTGGTAATTTTTCATGATGGACTTGCTCTCTTCACCTACATAAATAGTGGTTGGTTTTGATCTTAAGGTCTTTTTCAAATTGATTTCTAATTATTGAAAAATGTGATAATTTCCTTTACAAAGACAATTTGGCACATTTTGAGTGACTGTATAAGCACAGAATGGTTGGCATGCGTACTTCATTCATGTAATGGTTAAATTTATGCTACCAAATAAACACTACCAGGGATTGTTCTTTGACTCCAGCTCAATCATCTTCATTGTTTTGTTGTTAGAGCAGCTCTTGGTAGGTCCAACTAGCAATCTCCTAAACAATCCCTGGATGCAAATCAGGAGCTGGGAGTTCTCTCTGGCTTGTGCTGATCAATCAGCTTGGATTATGGTCTGTTTTCACAGCAGTCTGTAAACTCAGAGAGAACCAGCCTCTGCTTGCCTTTGTATTCCAGCTCTAAAAATTTCACAGGAAATATTTGCTCAGCAGAACTGTTATTATTTTCGCTTGGTTCTTCCTACAGTTTTTTCTCTTTCCAAAATATATGGGGAAGTAGAATGTCTAGAAATGTCCTAGTTTTGTTTCTGTCTGTGGAAATGTCCTGGTTTTGTTTCTCTAGGCTATTTATTGAAAGAGTACTTGAATGACTCAAACCAAGAGATGCTTGCTGTTAAAATTCACACTGTTCATTTAGCCTGCACTGTAGCAGCTGCTGTCAAAAAGAGAAGTGTGATTTCCTTTTTTTTCACATAAACACTTGCCTGCTGTGGTTTGTTCCAGGTTTCTGCAATGGATCCTGACCAAGCAGCAGATCAAAATGCCATTAGCTACTCCCTGCACGGACAGGGAGCCAGCAGCGAATTCAGCATCAATGAGAACACAGGTGAGATCAGCGCACACAAAAGGTTAGACCGGGAGAAGCGATCGATGTGGCGCTTTCTTGTTCTTGCAACGGATGAGGGTGGAGAGGGCCTGACTGGCTTTGCAGATGTGATCATAGAAGTGAGGGACGTGAATGACAATGCACCCCTTTTCCTCTGTGTATCGGATGGCTGTTTCACGGGCCACATCCCTGAGGACTCTCCAGCTGACACTCCTATCATGGAAATGACAGCAGTGGACCTCGATGACCCCAAGGCTGGTATAAATGCTGTGCTAACATACAGTATCATTCAGAACGTCAAAAACGAAATTAATTTGAACTTGTTCTCAATTGATTCAGTTAGTGGCACCATCTCTACAGTGCTTGGGTCCCTGGACCGTGAGAAAGAAGACAAATACCTAGTGGTGGTTGAGGCCAGAGATGGAGGAGGGCTCACTGGGACAGGCACCGCCACTATTTTGGTGACTGACGTGAATGATCATGCTCCAGTCTTCCAGCAAAGGATTTATACAGCATTTGTCTCCGAGAATGCAAGTATTAACACTGAGGTGGTAGTGGTGTCTGCTGTGGACAGAGATGAGGGAGAAAATGCCATGGTGACATTCAGCATCGTTGATGGGGACAATGACCGCAAGTTCTCCATAGAGACAGATGAAGTCAAAAACTGTGGGTTCATCCGACTGCGCAAACAGGTTGACTTTGAGAAGCCGCATGAGAGGGTATTCAATTTGACCGTGAAAGCAGAGGACATGGATTTCTTCAGCATTGCTCACTGTGTGATCTATGTGGAGGACTCGAATGATCATGCTCCTGTCTTCTATCCCCAGTTCTATGAAGTGGCTGCACTTGGGGAAGATGTACCAGTTGGCACCAAAATTATTCAGGTTTCTGCTGTTGACTTGGATTCTGGCCTGAATGGGAGGTTTTCTTTCCACCTGCTAAACAAGTCTGATCCAGGTGGCCAGTTCTCTTTGGCTAGTGATGGGTGGCTGATGGTTGCAGGATTGCTGGATTATGAGACAGTGGCTCAGTACCAACTCATTGTGATTGCCACTGATATGGGACAACCCCCTCTGACTGGCAGTGCCACTGTTATAGTGACTCTGCAGGACGTAAATGACAATGGGCCAGAGTTCGAGGCACATTATAACCCAGTGGTCTGGGAGAACACAGCTTCTCCACAGGTTGTCCAAATGAATGAGACCTCCACACTGCTGTATGCCAAGGACCGGGACACTGCTGCGAACGGAGCCCCTTTCTCCTTTCGCCTTCTCAGCGATTTCGATAGCCTGACCAGCTTCAGCCTGCAGGACTTCCACAACGGCAGTGCCATGCTCACCGCCCTGCGCTCCTTTGACAGGGAGGTGCACAAGGCATTCTACCTGCCCATCCTGATCACAGACAGCGGGATCCCACCCATGAGCTCCACCAACACACTGACCGTGAACATCGGGGACCAAAATGACCACCCGCATTCTGCTGGCTACATGGAGTGTCTCATTTACAGCTATGATGGTAAATCACTCCCTGATGTTTGCTTCCAAGTGTGGCATAAGGCCAAAAGAGGCAGCTTTAAGTTCTACAGGAGGACTCTGTCCTGTTCCACATAAGCTGTTAGTAAAGGTGCTACTGAAGTTTGCTTAAACCCCAACAGAGAGCAGTAGGTATGTGGGGCACAGGTCTCTGGGCCACTTGATTTGTTGAAAAAAGTGAGTCAGCCTTGAAGAAGGAGCATAACTGGCTGCTTTTCTTGGCACCTTTCTGTCAAACTTGAGTAATGGTCTCTTGGTTTCAGATACAGTTTTTCAGCAGCATTAACATATCAGGGGACAAAAAATTACCAAAGTTCTAATGTTGCTGAGAAATTATGAGTCTGAATGCTGAGAACCATTTTTTTCCTCCTTAAACATTTTTCCTTCTCCAGATTGCATTGAATTTTAGTGAATACACCTTAACTGAACTCATATGTAAACTGCTGAAACATTGATCTAAGTCTTCAGCT
Organism: Motacilla alba alba; assembly: GCF_015832195.1. Taxonomy (NCBI): domain Eukaryota; kingdom Metazoa; phylum Chordata; class Aves; order Passeriformes; family Motacillidae; genus Motacilla; species Motacilla alba. The sequence continues at coordinate 128,509,591 of NC_052017.1, forward strand.
GAAAGATGCTGTTATGGGGGAATTTTCTGTGAATGCTGGCTGCAGTGTGAGAGAAGCCTTCTTTACCTTCTTGCTTTGGCAATTAGGCAGCAGTATTCTTGTGATCTGATGCCCCCTGTAATAAGCCCATCAGGAAAATAAAATGCACAGGTAAAAATATTTTGGGATTAAATATATTTTGCTTGCATCCATGTTGGCTCAGGGCATTCCTTCCTCTTCTACTCTGCTCTGGGTCCTATGGTTTGATAGCACATTAAACAAATTGTCTATTGTGGCATATTAGGAACTACTTCTGAGTAGATGCTGTTCACATTTATTTGTACTGAAACCTTGTACTGCCTGTTGCATGATTACTCCAGTTCAGCTTATTGTTAAATTGAAACCAAGTCTGTTTCTATTTACTGAGAAACTCCACCTGTAGCTTAAATACCAAACATTTCCATTAAGCCTGAATTCCATTTTAGTTGTTTCTTTCATCAGTACATCAGTTAATTTCTGGGAGGGACTATTCAAGACCTCAGATCTTTGATTAATTAAAATATAAAGAAGAGACAGAATCAAAAGGCTACTGTCACATTGTATGTTACACTCATATCCTGTGGGAGTCAAACACCAGGGCATCCTGTATACTGTGTCCTGCAAAATATCCAGTGAATGTTACCACAGTTGCCAGAGAGGTACAGTTTTCTCTCCTTGCATTCAGTTCCTCGTTTGTCAGGGTTTGTGCTGCTCCTTGTCATACAATGAAGTCCCACATTCATCCTTTTTGTGTATCCTTGATTCTTTACTCAGTAGGTTTATGAATTCAGACAACTACTTCCTTCAGAAGTAAGGAGGAACCTTTTCTTCAGAAGTAAGTTTTGTAAATCCAGAAAATAATAATTTGTCAGTTTTGCTGAGAGGATGTAAAACAAGCAGAATACATGCTGCTTTCCATCTCACACCAGTCTCACCATTTACTCAAAAGAAGCCTGGCCACTGTATTTTGAGCATCCTCTCTATCTTGCTGTAATTTCTATCTTGCTGTAATTGCTACTGTTTTTGCCCTTTATAACCCAGTCTGCATTTTGGTTGTTCGTCCTGCCAAACACCAATCCCTGTCTAAACCACTTTGTATCCACCATTTGGTTGGATAATGCAGATAAAATAGGGAAAATTCTCAGAGGTTGCTTTTCTTTTTTCATTCCCATTGCTTTTCATTGCAGTCACCTGTAGAATTTTTGTAGTCGTACAACAAACATGTGACAAGCAGGGCACCATGTGGCATTTGCAAACCAGTGCATGTCTCTCAAGAACTACCACAGCTATTTTTGTAGAGGCCTCAGGCTTCTGACACGTGCTTGGATCAGTACATGTTTGTGTACATGTGAGAGGTCTGACTGTGCCACTTGTGTGCTATGTTGTTCCAGGTATTCTCCCCACGACTGTACTGGGCCAGGTCAGTGCCCCTGATGCTGATGACTGGGATCGCAAAATCTACCAATTTGAAGGGAAAACATCAAGGTATTTGGAGAGAAAGATGGGAGTTGCGAAAATTTTATGGCAAAATTGAGCACACACAAAATCACAGCAAGTATTTACATTGACTTTTTTTTGAAAACATGAGTACAAAAGCATTTTGTTGGTTAGACACTTCTGTGTGCAGATCTCCAAAAGCCCTTCTGAGTGTGAGGCTGCAGTAAATAACACTGCATGCCAGACCAGTCTGCTGCCCATTGCCGCATGGGCCAGAATTCTAAAGTCCTGTTCACAGTCATACTCACAATCTATATTAGTGAGCCGCTACAGGAAACACACCTACTAACTTCTAAATCCCTTCATCCAAGCTCCCGGTGTTTCCATGTCACCATTGGTTACAAGACCTTTTTTATACTGGATGTATAGACTTGGGAGTGTCTGGATTGGGACTGGGGCTGACATGTACATGTGCCACTCGAGGTTTTGACGGAGGTGTCACTGTCAGTGAATGTATCTACATTAGGAGTTAGCACTATTTCCAAAGTTATGGCGGTTGCAGCTTTAGTCTTCCTACGGAGTTAATACATCATAGCAGCAGGACAAAAGCTTCATGATACACTGGTGAAGAGCCATTAGGAGCCAACAGGAGACAATGTAAAAAAGTTCTGCTCTGCTCTGTCCCTTCATGAGGGAACACATCTGCTTTCTATGATAAATAGAAAGTGGTTCAGAAAAACCACCAGTGATGATAATTAGTACTTAGTTTTTGAACTTCTCATAGCTTGTTCCTTGGCTTAAATCTTATTACAGGTACTTTATCCTTAATGATAACTCAGGTTTGCTGACTATTAAAGAAGGAACCCCAGCAGGAACATACAACATAAGAGTTAGAGTCATTGATGGAGTCTGGCCAGATGTTATCTCCACTGTAAAGGTTATAGTGAAGGAAATCAAAGATGACGCCCTCCGTAATGCTGGTTCTGTACGAATAAAAGGTAAGCAATGTGCTCAAATACGGTCTATGTCTGCAATGTTACTGCTGTGATACCTAGAATTCTGCTTAGAATGCTCTTAGACATGGGATGAGAATTAATAGTTTTCTAGGTAAGGGTTTGAAAATGCATCTTTGCATGGTCCTCTGATGCTGCATGTGAAGAAACACCTATGAAGAAAACAGACAGCAAGGAAAAGTTGTCTGATTTCTATACCAACTTTTTAAAAACCCAGTAACTTATATTTCAGAAGAAAAACTTTATTTGAACAAGTGTCTGGCTGAAAATCACCAAATTCTTTCAAACTTTGTGGAAAAGTAAAATCTTCTTAAACATGTTTCTGATTCTAAAAAATAATTTAAAAAATAAAAATTGAAAATTAATAAAAGTCTAAACAGTTTCAGAACACACAGGTTTAGCAGAAGCAAGCACAGAAACTTTCAGAGCCTAAAAATGAAAATACTCCTGAATTTGCAGTTGAGTCCATTTTATGCAACCTTACAATTTATTTTGTGATGCTCCTCTCTTCTATTGCTACAACAGTTGCAAGAAACATGTGTCAAATTTTCAACTGCTGTTACAGGTATCTCACCAGAGGAGTTCATATCCCAGTCCCCTGAAAAACAAAGTAAATACTACCAGATGAAGAAGCTGCTTTCAGAAATTATCTCAGTTCAACAGGAAAATGTTCACATTTTCAGTGTACTGAACAGCCCAAGTCCAATCCGAGGGGTTGATGTTTGGTTTGCAGTTTACGGTCCACCTTATTATAAAGCAGAAAAACTTAATGGCAATGTAGCAGCTTCCAGAGCCTGGGTAAGTATCCATCCTGTGTATGAAACCACAGCATCTTCTCATTGTGTCTATTCAGGTAATGTCTATTGCCTAGTGAATGTGGACAATTAGAATGATTGACGGAGTAATGTGTAATAGTTTTAAACAGATAGTTTAAATCAGCAAAATCAAACAAAATCCTTTTGCACTTACACTAAAAGTTTCAAATACTAATGTTCTGAAAGCCAGACTCTTAAATACATATTAAGTGACCTAGACACAATTACGCTGTTAGGACTGTAAACACATTCTTCCTATTGAAAAACCGTAAAACACTGTATAAAGAATGTGTTTGGCTGTTGCCTTTCCACATGATGCCTTAATGTTTCAATTTTTAGTTCTCTAGTTGAAACTCCCAAACCAGTCAAACATTTCAAGGTTCTAGACTTAAAAGACCAAAGTAGTAAAAGAGCCACTCTCCAGTACAAAACCAAGATGGAAATATGTGTTTAAAAACTAGTAAATTTCCTTTCCCTCTAGGAAAAACAAACAAACAAACAAAAAACCAACAAAACAAAAAACCCAAACCCCCCCCCCAAAAAAAAACCACCAAAAAACCCCAAACCACCACTGAAAAGAGTTAAATCATTTGCTCTGTTGGAAACATGAGCTGTACCAACTCATTCTTACCAGGAAAGATATTTCTTCAGTATCCAGTGCCAATTCCCAGTATCTTTAAGTCAGAAGTTCAGATTAAAAATATAGTTTCGATGCTGTGTAAATAATGCATCAGAACCATTAGTGATAAAAAATTATCCGCTCAGTCTCTAATTAATATTGAGAGTATTTTTGCCTTTGAAATGCTTATTCATGCTGTAATTGACTTACACCAAGACTCTGGCCTTAACAGGTGCCAGACTGAGCTGCCTTTGGCTGTATAGGGTGAGGTAGACATTGGAAGGAATTGGCACAGCAACCACTTTTGTAAATAAATGAGACTAGGGCTTTTCATTGCTGTCATTGGTGAACTTAGTGGAAAAGTCAGATGAATGCAACTAATTATTCTTCTTCAGCTGGAAAGCATTCTGGACATAAATATCACCCAGACTGGCATTGATGAATGTGTGACTGCAGACTGCACTCACAGCAGTGGATGCATCAGTAAGCATGAACAGAATCATGTACCAACCATAACCACAGCTGGAAGTGTTTCACTGGTGTCTGTGACAGTCCTGAGTCATGCTGTGTGTGGCTGTGCTGCTCGGGAGAATCCTCATCTGTCCTGCTCCTCATATCAGACAAACCCTTGTCTCAATGGTGGCACATGTGTGGATACTGATTTGGGCTACAGGTTGGTAAAGCTTCATAAAGTGTACAAACACAATGCATGTAGCGCAGACTGTAAGGAGGATGAGTTGAAGCTTCAGAAACCATCACTGCATGTCTTCCCACTGTGGCAAATCTAAGTTTTGTTATGCTTCACACACAGGTCTTGCAAAAGAACCTCTGTTCTCAGGTACATGTATTTTATGTTCAACATAGTGTCCAGGAAAACCTTGGGAACATTCCAGGCTGCACCAGTTCCATTAATGCCACCCTGCAAAATGCTCTTAGTTTGTGCAGTCTGCCTTAAGCATTTTAATGCTGTTAAATGTTTTAATCACATCTCTTACGTCACTTAATAACCTCTTCCCCACACTTTTTGCCTTATTTGTTTCTCCAAAAATGAGATCTCATAGATAACAAAGTATAAAGAGGAAAAAAACAATAGGACTGTACTAGCTCAGAATTAGCCTGATCCCATTCCAGAATGTGGCTTCCAGCATGTTTTCTCAAAAATAATCATCCAAACAAGGAAAGCAGAAACACTGGCCAGCGTCTTCATAGCACCCTTGGTAGGGGTGACAGGACTCGGACTGAAGCTGCAGAAGCTCTTGTCATGCTAAAGTTCTTATTGCTACTCAGATATAATCAGACAGGGAAATTTTGCTGCCCAGAAACTCTGGGTAGGCTCTGTCACCTATAATTTGTTCAGCTCTGAGGTTGTTTTGCTCCTGCTCCATTTCCAGTAGTTTTGTGTGTCATCTTTTCCTGCATCCTACCCCCATCATTCTGCTCTCAAAGGTACTAGCAATCTACAGGAAACAGAGACTCAGAAATAGGAGCCCAGCTGATCTCCTTTCCTGTCCCTCTGCCCATTTCTGTTGTTCCTTTGGTTTCCCACTTACAGGTTCTGTTACTGTCATGCTGTGGCTACTCTTTTCTATAGGTTATTAAGGAAAGAACTTCAAGTGTCTCTTGTTTGATAGTATAAAAGAAATAAACTAGCAAGTATCTTGCAATAAACACAAAGAGGTCAAGATTTATGACGGCCACACCCCACTTTTTCTGGGTGATATTTCCTTCCCACACCCTTCCTGTGGAGGCTCTGATTAGACACAAGAAGAATTTTTTTTCCCAATGAGATTAATGCACCATTGTATTAATCTCCCCACGGAGGTGGTGGTTTACCCAACAATGGACACTACCAGGATGCTAGGCCATCTTGTCTAGATCATTCTTTTGCCAAGAAAAGTTGGACCAAATTATACTTGAGGCCCATTCCACCTGGCATTCTGTGGTTCTGTGATTCCTTTGCTTTTCCTGTCAGCATTACAAAGTCTTCAGACAAGCTGATAACTAAGCCTAGTGAAAAGCATGTTTTTCTTTTTTTATGCTGAAGATGTAAGATGTTTTCATGGGCTTTATATATCACAACAGGTCCATCATTTACTCACAGAATATCTTTGCATAGACATATTATAATTTAGACTAAATTTATATTGTGTTCATACAAACAAGACAAAACTTTTTTTGACAGAAGTTTTGCTAGTGCTTTACCTGTACTGTGGCCTAGGGAACATGGAGTCCTGTGTTTAAAGTGGAGAGTCCTGCTCTCAGCAGAGACCTTTGCATTTTGTGTTTGCATGGTGGATATTTACTTTTAATTTTTTATTAAATAGATGCAAATGTGCTGCAAATTTTCATGGACCAGACTGTCAGCAGACAAAACACAGCTTCAGAGGTCACGGTTATGCCTGGTTCCCTCCTCTTCAGCCTTGCTTTGAGAGCCGCATCTCCTTAGAGTTTATCACTGAAGTTGTTGATGGCCTTCTGTTGTACCATGGACCAGCGGCACGAGGGCAGCCTGGAGAACAGGAAAACTTCCTTGCTTTAGGTTAGCACCTTATGAAGTACTTGTGTTTATGTGAAGGTGAGAGTCTACTTAGTCCATAGGTTTGGGGTTTTATTTTTAAAAAGGCTCAGAAAGTTACTTCTGGAGAATAAGAAGAATGCACAATAGTTTGCCAGTATGTCTAATTCATATCTTTGTGTCACTGTTAGAAGCTGGACTTTTTTAAAGCTGTCTAAAGATCTTCTCCAACTAAGATCTAACTGCAACAGTCACTTCAACTTCATTTGAATGGGAACATGGTTACTGCATATCCAATGAGAGTCTTTCCTTTGCAGAACTCTCTGGTGGTGTCCCGTCGCTGACCGTGAGCCACAGCTCTGGTGAGCTTTTCCTGCAGCTGTCACAAAAAGTTAATGTTGCCGATCGCCGCTGGCACAATATTAAAATTATAAATGATGGAAAGGCAAGTGTAAATATGGCACAGGCAGTCCTGTGTAAGCATTAATTCATGTACCTAGTTATTCCTTCCAAATCCTTCCTCCCTTCTGTAGAACTCAATCAATCAATTTTCCATCATCTCTGAAATGGCAGGGGTAGAAGTTTGTCAGTTCGGGCATCCTCTTAGTGTTGAAGCAGTGAAGCAAAACAAGGCCTAGAGAAGTCTGATCCAGTTATGAAACTGGCCATGCTGTTTCCTTTCTTTAGTTATCCTGCCTGCTGCTTAGACAACAGAGTTGTGATAATCCAGGGGCTAGATGCTTCCTGATGTGATTGGGTGAAATATTTGTACTTTATCTGAATGAGAAGCCCTGCTCCAGCAAGCGACTTTAGATGTGTAGCACAAAGGAGGTAGATGCACTTTTGTGTACAGGGAATATCTTGCTGATAAAACACTGCTGAAGTCATCTGCTAGGCTGCCCCTTCTCTCCCGCATAAGACAAGCTGAGGGGCAGGTCAGGATCTGGGATACAGCCTGACAGACTTTCTGCTCTGTTAGGTTATCTCTCTGTGTTGTGATCTTGCAGAAAACTCCAAGAATGTCCTATGCTCCCCCTACTATGCCAATGACTTGGCATGGTCATGGCAGAGTCAGATCTTTCTTTTGTGTAGCTCGTTCGTTACATGCCATGTGCAATAACTTTCCAGATTAGTATGTGGAGTATTTTATTATTTTAACAAAGTTTCCTGCACTGTAATTGCTAGCTACTATTCTATCTTCTGCTAAGTGAAAGAAAATATGTAATTAAAATATATGCATGTCTCTGGATATAATTGTTTTAAATAATGCCTTTTTCTAGGAAGTGAAGCTGATTCTTGACAACTGTATGAATGTCTCAGTTAGAGACAATGGCAGTGTCACTAAGAAGATTTCCCAAATGGATCTGTCTGCCTGTGAAGCCTCTGGAGAGATTGTGGGATCTCAAAGGTAAACAAAAAACAAAAAAAAAACCCCAAAAAACCCCCAAAAAACCAAAACCCACAAAAAACCACAAAAAAACCAAAAAACAAAACAAAAAAAAACCCACAAAAAACCCCAAACCAACCAACTAACCAACCAAAAAAACCAACCAAACAAAAAAAACCAACAAAAAAAAAAAAAAAACAGCAAAAAAAAATTGAAACACAACTACTCAAAAGAGCTACAGAAAAAGGTGGGGGTGGGGTGGTGAAATCAGCCAAGCTGCTGTATTTTGCATGCCACTAATTCTTTCTTTCCCTCCCTCCTCTTCAGCATGGGAAAGCTCTTCAGTGGCCATCAGCCCCTGCAGCTGGGTGGAGTTAAGACCTTGCCTTACCGTGACTCCCAAAGGCACTTCAGAGGGTTTGTGGGCTGCATACGCAACGTCATCGTTGACAGTAAGGTAGGGCCACAAAGATCACTTTTGGGTTTACTGCTGATAATTGTAAGCACCTGCTGTGATGGTTTTCTTTGACCTTTTCCAGGTCTATGATTTAGAGCACCCTGCAGAGTCCCTGAACAGTGCTCCTGGCTGTGTCCTTATGGATGAGATGTGTCAGAGTGGTGGGATGGCCTCCTGTGGCACCCATGGCAAGTGTGTTGGTGGCTGGGATTACTTCCACTGTGACTGTTCCCCAGGATATGCTGGATTAGCTTGTGAAAAAGGTACTGCAAGTTCTATGGAGAAATTTGTGGTGAGGATCTGTGGAAGCGGCATCAGACACTCTGTTCCAGTGTTCAAAGTCATACTGCCGTGACTTCAAACTGAATAGAATAACAACACTATGCTGTACTCTGGGAATGATTTAGATCTTCAAAGATGTAAAGATCCTACTAACTCTTGTTAGATAATGTCACAGATGAGGGTTATGTTTAGAGCTGCTTTATTTTGCAAGGTAGGGAAATGGTCACACAGGTTGTTTTGTCATTTTTATCACCAACTTATTTTTCAGTGGTGAAAGGGGAAATATTCTGCATTGTGCCTTTTTCCTCTGCTCAGGCTGATCATAAAATGAGGTTTAATGAACATGTGAAACCTATGGGTTAAACCCTCTTGTTATCTTCAGACCCCATTTCCCATTTGTGAAATGGTGATAATTGCATCTGCATCTGTCATTAGAATGGATTGCAGGTTGAGCAATGCCCCTAGACCATAGCAGTGGGTGTATGTGGGAGCATAAAATTAGACTGCCTGCAACAAATGTGTTATCCTGCACAAAGCCAGCATGAAATATGTATCAGAGAACAAAAGTTTCCCGTAGTGGATAATGAAAACCTCAGCAATGTTGAAAGAAATTGGAAAATTTTTGCACAATTCAAAAACTTAGGAAATAAATTATTTAACTCCTAGTAGCCCACACCCATGTTCAGGGTACAGGGGATATACACTTGAAGTTGCCTTTGTCCCCTCTATCTTAAAACCTTCATCAGCCAAGCAGGAATCAGAAGTGAATGACAGATGTTTACTGGAATTTCACCTGCCTCTGGGTACAAGGTACAAATAACGTGGTTGATCATAACAGTTTGTAAAGAGCACCAGTTCCTCATAACTCAGGGGGCTTTTGTTGGAAGATAATTGTCCCCCCTCAGTCCTGTGGTTTGAGTGAGCTACACGTGAGGATGAGCAGAAGACAGCAGCTGGAAAGGAGTGCTTGCAAGCTAGTGTTGGATCAACATGTTGGAATTAATGAACAGGACAATAGTGCATTAGATATATTCTTTCAGCTCAATGCACTTAATTTTCCTTCTTGTATACAGAACAATAATACCCTATGCAGGCAGCCAGACCCTCTCTTCTTTCTCCATCTGCCACACAAGACTTAAAAAGTGTAACAGTAAATTACTCAGTGGAAGCCCTGTCTGTTCAATGAGGGGGAGGACTGGAATTATAATTGTCATGGTCTAGGCCTGGAGCATTCACTGTTTTAGGTGTTCAAAATGAACAAAAAATTGGTTAATATAGTTAAGCTATTTGTATTACAGCCAGATATACTGGTTTATAAACATCTGCCTGGATTCAAATCCCACTCTGTTTTGCATCATTTTTAAATGTTGCCTCATAAGCCCAGCTGCTGTATTGGTTCTATCCTAATTACTGTGGGACACACCAAGGACTCAGAAAACAACTGTTCAAAAGCTGTAAGTCATATCCGGATGTAACAGAAAAACTTTGATTGGCACCAGCTTCTTCTAATATATTGGGCTGCAAAATGCTGGTGTGCAGCTGGTACTTTATGAATGACTGTGACATGCTCACAGCAAGGAGCAGACAGCTGAGGACAGGAGTCACTGGAGCATCCCAGGAAAACCCATGCCTGCTCATCAGCTAGAACCTGTAGCTGCAGAGACAGCAAACAAGAAAGAAATGGGTTAAGAAAGATAATGGGGGGGGGGGATCCTAGAGGAGAAAACATGCTTCAAGAAAGGAAAGAGAGAAGACAAACAGTGAAAGGAAAAGAGAGTGCAAAAATTAAGTCTCTTGATCATTTGATATTTCATGTCCTGGGAACCAAACTAAATGCCCCAGGATGAGCTGGGTACTCTTTGGATTTCTACTTGCATAACACTGATGTCTGAGGAGCTGTTGGTGACACAGTGTCTGTCCTGTCTATTAACTAACTTGAAGTATCTCTTTTTTGGTGAAAAGAAATTTCTTATTTTCAACTAAGCTTGGCCCAAAACAGATCTAGAATTGCTGTCAAGTAATGAGACTGAAATAGATGCCTTCTCTGCAAGAGCATCAGGGCCTGGGTAGTTTAGTGGTGTTTGATTTCCACAGAAGTGTGCAGTGCAACTTCATCAAACTCTGTGCTGGACCCTGGGTTCCTCAGAGGGATAGGGAAACAAATCATTTCAGTGCATTTTCCCTAGTTAAAATAGCTAGCTTAATCTCCCTTTGTAGTTCAAAATGTCCTGTGCCTTCCCTGAGGCTTTCTCTTGTGCCAACTAAAATGGGAAGTAAAGTGCATATTTTCTAATAGTGGGGGTTTTAACCACGGGACTAAACTACTGAAGGAAATGTTTGATTCTTTTCTTTGGTTGGTTTTTTTTGGGAGTTGTTTTTCTATTTTTCAGATCAACACAAGCTACTTCAGTGGAAAATATGCTTCAGATTTGGGTACAGTGTAGGAGTGATTGGGTAGAACATATAGCTTGTAACAGGCAGATTGCAAGAGACAGTATCCAATTGTCCCTTTCCTGCCTAAATTCTGAATCCTCGATTTGTTGGTTTTCTCTTAATTCCCTTTGAAGTGGGACCGAGGTTGCTTTCCACGATGCTTCATTGTATTGCCAAAGTACCTTAAGATCTAAAACTCTGGCATTCAGCGCTAGTAAATTCTCAAAGAGCAGAAATCTGAAGGAGCAGCCATTTCTGAGGCTTTCACTTTGATTTTGTGTGCTGTGCTCAGTTCTTCCAGAATGGGCTTTCGGAAGGGACAGCTGGATCCATTATGAGCCAAGGAGCATCCTCAGCACTCGAAGCACGCGGATCCAGCTGCTGGTGCGCACCCGGATCTCCCACAGCACCCTTGTCAGCTTGGCCTCTGCGGATGGGAACGGATACATCCGACTGGAGGTGAGCAGAGCTGCTCTGCTTGAGCGCTCTCACTTTGTCATGGAGTACCACAGTGAGAGTTCCTGATTAGACACTTGTTCTGTCATGTAATAAAGAGCGAGAATTTTCCATATGAGGGTAACTACTCTCATTTGCATTGTCCTTCTCAGTATTACTCTTTCATGGCATAAATTCTAGTTTGCACTGCCTGTAAAATGTCCATGTGATGTATGTGAATGAAGAAGATTGTTCTGCCTGTCCTGCTTGCTTTTTCCCTTGGCTTCTCTCTCTCCCTGTCTGTAAAACTTGCCTCTACATTTTTGTTGCTGTTAAAAAAAGCTGTCTGGACTATACTAGCCAGAGAGAGGCTAATTATTCTAATTGAAACCAGAGGGTCAGCTGGGAAGACTTAGAGGTAGATATCAGTAGGGAGAAGACTGATCAAAGAGTCCATGTGAGTTAGAAGAGTGGCCTGTAAAAAGAGTTGATAATTCCTGCACCTGCAGTTTTCTTGTGGTAACATTTATCTGGGAATAAAACACTTAAAAATAAGAGTGCCATTTCCATTTTAAAAACTCACATCCATTTCTTGGGGCAGGACTGTGTAATAAACTTTAGAAGTGCATTTCTGTTTTCAAAGGTCTTTATCATCTCCTTCTAGGTGGTTGAGGGTTTCTTTAGTGTTAACTTCAGTTTGGGGGACAAAAATCACTCATTGAGAATGAGAACATTACGTATAAACAATGGCCAGTGGGTTCTTCTGACCATGGAGCGCTACAACAATGAATTTACCCTGCGTGTTAACAGTGGTGGAGGGAATCAAGAAGTCACCTCTGTCTTGGGTGTGGATAGATGGTTTGAAATGGATTGGGCAAGCATCGTGCTAGGAAACCGCCTTCCCAGTCATTCAGAGAGTGATTTCCAAGGTAAGTGATATAATGGATTCCTAACAGGGGGGAATTAAAGCCTGAAAGTGGCATCTTTGAGTGTATTGGATAGTCTAAAATCCAGGTAACAATTCCCATGTGGACTACTATGCCCTTCCTTCACTGAGGAATTCAGTGTTCAACCCTATGTGCCATTGTATCTGGTTCTAGTGAAGACATGAGATTCCCTGTAAATATTTTAAAAAATAGCACTTCAATTTTTTGTTTCATAGAATCATAGAATGGGTTGGAAGAGGTCCTAAAGATTATCTCCTTCCAAACCTTCTGGCAGGGGCACTTCTCCTGGATCAGGGTTTCTCATGCCTCAAGCAGTGTACTTATGGTGTGATCTTCACTCCTGTTTTTGTCTTGGAAGGATTTAAGGAACAGGCAACACAACTTTTGGCAGGAGGAGAAAGAATTACAAAGCAATTTGTGCTCTCCTGATTTCTTGGGGTTGAGTGCTGACACTTTGAGATTGTCATTCAACAAAAAGACAGTTTTTCCGATTCTGTTGCTTTTTATTCAGCCTCACTTTTAAGATTATATCTTAAATCTAAATTGATTTACTGGAGTAGTTCTGATTCATAGCACCGTTCTGCTGAACTGTGGTATTGGTATAGTGCAGCTCTCCTGGAGAAGTATTGTCAATCTGTAGATTGACCAGAGCACAAGAGACATATTTTCAGTAGCTCACCTAAAATAAACCTGAGGAGTATAAGGATATTTTTAAACAATGTTTTAAGTATTCTTCAATGCTCCAAGTTCCCACTTATGTGCTGGGGGCAAGGCCTGAGGTGGGGAAGCAGCTAACTGAACATGCTCCTGTGCATGCTCCTCTGCTTTGTTGCAGGCTGCATGCGTGATGTCCAGCTGGATGGCCAGCCGCTCCTCATGGAGGGCAGGAGCACAGAGTTCGGATTAATTTTGAGGCGGCAAGGGGTCACCATGGGATGTCATTCCAGTGCCTGCAGCAGCCAGCCCTGTTACAGCCCCTTCCTTTGTGTAGACCTTTGGAGAAAATACGAGTGCCGGTACATGAAGCTTTTGTTTTCATCCAGGGATGGCTGGGAAGCTCTTTCTTTCCACCTCTGACCAGGCAACTTGCTTCTAACAGTGAAATTCCCTGTGGCTGCTGTCCAGAGAGAGCCATTCTGAGGACAAATCCTTCTTTCCATCTCATCTCCTGTCATGGACTAGACTTGCCTTTCTCTGCAAGTCTGATGTGCAGAAAAATTACTAATTACTCCACCTTTTTTTTCCCATGGTGAAAAGATCACCAGAAGACCAGTAAGAAAATTAAATCTCCTTTTATAAAAGGTGGATTGCAAAAGCTTTGGTCTGTCCTCTGTATGAAAATACTAATACAGTGTATATATACACTTATAGTGTATATAGACAGTGTGTGTCTCTATATACTCATTGATATATACATATATGTATATAAAAATATATATATTTTTATAAATATGTGTATATTGCAAATACAATACATATTTGCATATATTTCCTGTAAAGAAGTTGAAACGAAATTAATCATAATTTTTTTTCAAATTAATCATAATTTTTATGACTGAATGAGACTTTCAAAATCAGATTGTCACAAAACCTGATTCAAGAATTGGCTTCCCAGGGCCAGGGCCAAAGCCCAACAGCTGTTATCCTACACAGTTAATTTCTGGGAGAAGATCCGCTATTTAAAGAAAAATTTCAAAATATTTATTAAAATATGCAAATCAAAATACAGGCATTTCTGTTTAAAAAACCCAAACATAAATACACACAGGACTGAGAGGAGGAGTCACTTGAATTCTTGGAATTCAGACAAAACTTGTGAAGTCTGGTGATTCTTTGCTAGAAGAGGCTGTTAGATGGTTTTAAGTGTACTTGGGGACACTCCATTCTTCAGACTGCTTCTGAAAGAACAATATGAAGTCTCTGCCATTTTTTCAGTAGAATTTTTTCTTTGGATTGCAGAAAGAAATCTCTGACCTCACACTATACATCCAAGGCCTCTCCAATTACACGCAAGAAGAAATCAATCCTAAAAGACAAGACAAGTCATTCTGAAGAGGTCAATCACATTTCTCCCCAGGGTCCAAAGGAACATTACTAAACTTATACCACATGCTCACTAGCTCTTTTCCTACTGATCTCAGCTGTCCGTTTTCTTTCAGGGGCTTTGATTAGAACATGGATTGAGAAAAAGTGTTAGTCAGAAAGTCATGGCTCCCTCTTTTAAGGAAACAGTGAAGCTGTTCTGCATATCTTCTGGATCTCGAAACCAGAACATGTGTTCATGTTTTCATAAGTCTACTAGCTCACTAAGTTAGACTTTCCATGTATTTCAAACTTTCAATGTGGATTTGTGGTTTGCTTGAGAATAATTAAACTTTACTTTAAGAAACAGTAACCAACTTTGCACAAAACAACATACAGTTCCAGATGCTTTGCTTGCCTATAAGATATCATCTGCTTTGGTTGTTCAGGTGCCCAGCTGGGAAAGTAGAAGTGACTGACACCCTTACAGGGCTCAGACACTGTACCTCATCCCCTTGTGGACACTGGACCTGTAGGAATGGGGGTACCTGTGTGGCTCAATCCCAAGACAAGACTATCTGCCAGTGCCCCGAAGGTTACAAGGGAAGATGGTGTGAAATTAGCCAGGTGAAGGCTGGAAGACCTGTTGGACTAAGCTCTGGCTCTATTCTGGCAATCAGCATGTGCCTCCTTGTCTTCCTAGGTAGGAGACCATGTACCCTTTTTCCTTATTTTTAATCTTGTACCTTGTTCCACTGAATTAAGTCTGCTTTACCTTTGAGTGTTGTGATCAGTATTTCTCCTTTTCTGGAGATCACTATTTGAGGAAGCTAAGGTACAGACATCAGCACATCGTTACAGTTTACTTGCTTTGAAGACAGTTCTAGCAATGTTAGGACTTTTCCAGAGTCACTTACTTTCAATTCTTCTTAAGTAAGAGCTTTCCAACTTTCTGTGCAGCTCTGTGTGCAGCCACATCCATTTGAAACTCCCACCTGCCCTGAGCCCTTACATTTATAGTAGGTAGGACATACAGCCACATATGCTCTTCACATATTAGGAAGGAAGAGATGTACAAAGTTCATGGTCTTAAAAGGCAAGCCTCATTAAAAGTGCAGGCAGAGAGAGATATTCACAGTGTGTCCTTTTTCAGCTGCACTTTGGCTGAAAAATTAATAACACTACAAATTAATAAGACCATAAAACTATGTTCATGTTGATAA
This sequence comes from Motacilla alba alba, assembly GCF_015832195.1. Taxonomy (NCBI): domain Eukaryota; kingdom Metazoa; phylum Chordata; class Aves; order Passeriformes; family Motacillidae; genus Motacilla; species Motacilla alba. The sequence goes on from NC_052017.1 coordinate 128,525,194, forward strand.
ACTGCACACACATCTCATAATAGCAATGACTCCATGATTATATTACACTTGTAACCTTCATTAAAACAGTGGTTTACTTACTTTGGGTATCTTATTTACTCAGGATTGGTGAAAGGCCAGAGATTGGCCAAAATGCCTTCTATTTAAATGGATTCCTTTAGGTAAGTAAAATACCCTTTTAATGAAGTTTATGATGTAATATACATTGATTATTCTTTACATTCATGAATTTTAGTTGTTTATATAGTAATAATACTCATTACTGACCTGCAAATTTAGTTGTCAAATTAAGAGTTGATTTAATATCTCAGGAATCATATAACTACTTGTTTATCATGCACTATACCTTTTCATACGTCATATAACAAATATGTGTCTTTATTTCTTCCAGCACTCTTGGTTTCCTACACAGTGTGGAGTCAGTGGGGAAGTTCAGGGTTTCGGAAAGGAGGAATTTACCACATTCCTGAAGAGCGTGAAAGCTGGGAAGATGTTAGAGAAAATGTCTTCAATTATAATGAAGAAGGAGGTGGAGAACGTGACCAGGTATGATGCAGCTTCAATCCAGCTTTGCAAATCCAACATCTCCTCACTTTCCTTTCCCAGACCTTTTAAGGTTAATAAGTTAACTTATCAAACTGGCTTTTTTTCTTCTTTTTTTTATTAACCTGAAGTCCTCTGAAGTGGCAGGCTTCTATTTCAGCCCCGTCTGTACCTTTAATGATGCTGGTCATGTGTGCCCACTTTCAAGGGAGCTGCTTTGGACACATTATTGCTGATTCAACTGAAAATTATTATTACACAAAGGGATTTGGTATGATCTGAACTTAGTCCTCTGAACTAGGCACTCTCTTCTTCAGCTTGTAGAAAACTCACAGAATTGTCTTGTGTTGCCTTGTGTTGTAAAACATTTTTTGAATCAGTTCCCCTTTGAGTTGTTTCTCTCTGATATTTGCATTCTCTTTGTTTCCAGAATGCTTACGATATAGATGAACTGAAGAAACCTCTCCATAAAATTCCCCGCTCCTCCTTGCGAGCAGCTGCTCCACACTCCAGGACACCAACTGGCCCAAAAAGAGACTCACTCCCAAAGCATGCACATCAAAAGCAATCAATATCAGCTGTTACCAGCATCCCAGACTTCAGGGAATATGTTTCTCAAATCATACGGGATGCAGACAATGATCTAAAGAGTCTTCCAGCTGACACTATTCATCTTTACTGCTTGGAAGGGCAATGCTCTCTGGCAGGGAGCCTTAGCTCATTAGATTCCATCAGTGGGGATGAAGATCTAAATTATGATTGCCTCCAAGAGTGGGGGTCAAAGTTTGAGAAGCTTAAAGAACTCTATGCAGTCTCAAATGAAAATTTATAACCAGAGCTAAAGGAACTTGACACATTGTCATGACATATGGACACTACTTTTAAAAAAATGCCCTTTTTTTATATATAAGTTACATCAAGTAACTTACATGACTCAAGTTTTTAGATAAAATAGCATCATATACTCTCTTTTCCCAGGAGTGATAATCTGAATAATCTTTTTATATGCACTGTACAAAGTTATTTCATTATATAAGTACAAAGATTTTTAAAGCATGAATTTTCTTGAAAACTTTGGAATGTAGGATAGCTATAGAATAGTATTATAATATCCCTTTTTATTTGTGTAGACCACAGTGACTTACTAGAATTATCCTGGATGCAAGAACTTGAATTGTTTTCTCCCTAGTATTAATGTGAAACCTATCAGGCGGGTAACAATGCATAGGGCATTCTTTTTTAAAACTGAATTAATTTTAGACTGTAAAATACTTGTGACCAATGTTAAATATAAAACATTTACAATTTCTGGTTTCTTGTCAGCTTTTATTGTATCCTCCTAAACTCTACCCTTCTGTGACATGACACACACCACCTCACTCACAGGCTGCCCAACTCTGTGGGACTTTTTCTGTCTGACTCTTTTTCTAACTGCCTGTACCAAGAGGAAAAGAGTAGCAAGATCCCATGCATGAACATGACTTTGTGACAATTTTACACTCTTAAAGGCAGTTGTGAGACCTAGAAAAAGTTTCTGTTCAGTAAACTTTTATGTCCAACTTTGATTTTCACATGGAACCCTTCTTCAAAGTGTGCAGCTGGAAAACAGAAGAGCTGCTAGCAGGTGTGAAGACAAGCAAGAAGGGCACCCAGGCAAAAGTTGGAACTGAATTCTTTCAATCAGGACAGTCATTGTAAAAATTGGGATCCTCAAAACAGAAAGCATGGGAAACCTAGCCTCTACTCCTTTGCCTCCTCCTGCTCTCCAAAAACCAACTGGGTTTAGTATGGAAAAAAGGGAATCAGAAGCCTCTGAAATCTGACGTTGACTTGAACACCCACCTCTGTGATCATGGGCAAATCACCTTGTTCTTTCCCTTTCTCTCTTAACTCTCTGAAGCTGGGGCTCCCCTCTTGGGCAGCTCCCAATGCATGGGGTGATGTCTGAATGTTAATAGGTGCTTACAAAGTGCTTGTAAGCTCTGAAGCACCAAGGGGGTTTTAACTGTTTTCAGTTCAGTGGGATTTTTAAATTACCATGATACTCAACATTTGTTTTTTTTATCAAAGTCTTGACACTTGCTTTGATTTATTATTAATGTTTTAAAATTAGATTTTTCATCACTCTTCATCATTTTACTTGGCATAAAGAATGCAAATGTAAATTAGTTTTGTACCTAGAGGCAAGATTTGAATACTATTAGAACAAACAGTTTAGGACTGAACAAAAGTAACATGTGAACTGAATGAAACAATTTGCATTCATTTAATAAAATTATTTGTATCAATTACACTAAATTAGTAATATTTTTTAGAAAGATTTGGAGAAGGAGTCACCACGAGCCACTCCTTCATGCCCTAACCTCACATGGCTGGGCACTAGTTGTTCTTACAAAGTCATAAAAAATAAATATGGTGGATATATTAGCATATAGCCACATCTTGTTTAATGTAAATTTTTCCTCCTTTATAAAGATATATGTGTAGTGTAGTAAGAAACAACAACATTTCTCATATGTGATTGCTGCAAATGAAAACTGCTGAGCCACAGAACTTCAGAAAGGTGATTCTTCCAAGTGTTGAATTCTTACAACATTTTCATAAAGTGGATATACATTTTCATTGCTCTTTATTAAGTTGCCTCTTCTGAACTTGGTATCAGGTAAAGCTTAGCATTATTATTGGTAAACTGTCTCTTCCAAAAGAGACTAATTTGAACCATGTGCTGCAAATCATGCTAACAGACCATGATCTCCCTGAGGGTTATTTTGTAATTCATATTCTGCAACTGAGCATTTTATATTTGGATGCATTAAATAACTCAGGAAAACTGAAGCAGTAGTTAATTTTTTCCCTCAAATAACTGAACACACAAAGTAACATGCACGACAGAAGATAAATTGCATTGAACTCAGTCATTGAACATGTAATGGACTTCTCTCCTCATGGAAGGTGAGAAAGAAGAACTTTCCTCTATCTTCTTGGGTCACTTATAGCAAGGTGCAGAATGCTTATAGCTGAGAGCTGCACTTGACAGCCCCAAGAGTCACATCACTTGCCTGAAAGCATGGTCCAAACACTTCTTGAACTGCCAGGCTTGGTGCTGAAACCACTTCCCTGGGTAGCCCATTCCATTGCCCAACCACCCTCTGGGTGAAAAACTTTTCTAGTACTGTAATATTATTGTATGTAATCCTATATCTACCTTGCAAACCTCCTGTGCAGCCTTTGTGAACTCTTCTCTTGGTAAAATATTAAAGAAACTCAACCAAATTACTGAAATAGATAAAAGCTTCTGCTAGTCATCCTGCTTCTTCTCAGGACATACATGCTCTAAGAAACAGGGATACCTGAAAAGCTTCAGAACCAGACCCTGGCTAGTTGCAGATGAGAGAGTGGCACAGTCCGATGTGGCCTGCCATGCAAATACGGACACCTTAATAACACTGGAAGCTGTAACTGCTAAGAGGGACATGGAACAAGTCCAGAGGAGGGCCATGAGGTTGATAAGAGGACAGGAGCATCCCCACTATGAAGACAGGCTGAGAAAGTTGGAGCTGTTCAGCCTGGAGAAGAGAGGGTTGTGTGGAGACCTCATAGCAGCCTTTCAATACCTGAAGTGAGCCTACAGGAAAGCTGGAGAGGGATTCTTTGTCAGGAACTGTAGTGATAGCACAAGGAGGAGTTAATACAAATAGAAAGAGGCAAAATTTAGGTTAAATATTAGGAAAAAATTCTTAACTGTGTGCATAAAAGCCATGCTATGAAAAGCCAATGCTCATAAAGGAGGCAGAGGAGCCCTGCAATTTTATTCTAATAAAGGAGAGAGAGTCCACTAGGCCAATCCCCCATGGGGTCTCTCTTGAGGTTTTGGAGGACACAGCCTCCTTTTATCGTGAACTCCCAACCACATGTTGCCCTCTTTGTTTTCCCATTAGCTGAGCTACTAGGAAGGTATAGCCTTTCCAAACCACCTACCACATATTCCCCCATAAACATGTATGGTCATTTTCCCCTGAAGTTCAGGAGTTCAGACTGCCTGAGTTCTTCGGATCCACCAAAAGTTCAGACCATCTGGGCTCTGCAATAGACTTTGCACAGATGCATTTCTCCTAAAACCCTAAAGTTCAGGAATTCAAAATGTCTGGTTCTGTCACAAACCCATGCAACTTGATGTTCCTAGAGACACATTTCAAAGACTGTAACACCCACTTCTCCTAAATCTCCTAAACCATCTTCTCATAGATTAATTTGTAAAGACATCAGCACCCACCTTTCCTATCAACTGTGAGGATGGTGAAACACTGGAATAGGTTGCCCGGCGAAGTTGAGGGCGTCCCAGCCTTGGAAGTGCTCAAGGCCAGGCTGGACGGGGCTCCGAGCAACCTGGTCGGGTGGGAGGTGTCTGTCCATGGCAGGAGTGGTTGGGTCTCGATGATCCTTAAGGTCCGTTCCAACCCCTTAACGTTCTAGGGTTCCATGATTTAAATCTGCCTCCATGGATCAAAGTCCTAATTTCTTTACTCTTTCATGAGGCATTAGGATGTACATGGGCAGGAGCACGGAGGGTGAGCCATTTATCGGCCTCAGGGCTCACAGCCCTGCGGGGACAGTACCGCGGTGGACGCAAAGGCAGAGGGACGGCTGCGGGGAGCCGCAAGGGACATGCACCGAACTAGTGACTCCGGAAAGAAAGCCACCGATCCCGCCAGTGAGCCGGGCTGCTCTGCCGGCAGGCCCGCCCAGCGCGGCCGCTCCGCAGGGCCGCCCCACGGGCCGCCTCCGAGGGGGCGCGGCCGGCGGCCATCTTGTGCAGCCGTCGGTGGCTGCGGCGCTGAGGGGCTCGTGTGGGGTCCCTGCCGAGCGGCCGGCATGAGCGCGGAGGCGGCGGACCGGGAAGCCGCCACCTCCAGCCGGCCATGCACGCCGCCGCAGACGTCGTGGTTCGAGTTCGTGCTGGAGGAGGCGCTGCTGGAGCAGCACCTGCAGAAGCCCTCTCCCGGTGCGTGCTCTGCTGGCCGCCGCCTCCCCGCGGCCTCGGGTTCGGCCCGGCCCCTCCTGGGGCAGGGTCGTTGCGGGGGCTGTGAGGCGTCAGTGCGGGGCTCTGCTGCGCTGCTGGGAGCGGGGCAGAGGGAGCCGGGCGCTGCCCGCGGCCGTGCGGCGGCTTTTACCGCCGGCAGTAACGCGGTTTTTCTCATTTCACTTTATCTTTCCTATTTAATAACTTCATTTCTGTGTCTTTCTTGTCTGGTAGATGGCTTTTCCTTTCGCGTGTGTGAATGTTGTGTGCGGAAGCGTTGTAGTTTGTTTGTTCGCTGGGAAGCGCTTCTCGTGCGCATCATTGCAGTTGGCAGCTGGTTTTCTGCCATTGGAGTCCTGATCGTGGCAGGAGCTGAAGCCCTCCGAAGGGTTCAGTGCTGAAATTGCTCTCTGGACCGGGAATAAATAGAAATCTCGTCTGATGTATTATAAGAAAGCGGCCATATTTAAAATTACCTGATCTTTTGATAGTCCTAAGTGGTGGCCATCTTTTTCAGCACCGAATTCTGCGAGGAGGTGGAGGAAACAGGAAAACCTGTGCCAGTGTTGCCTCTACACAACGTCAATTTAAGCAGAATCTATCTTAGATCTTATGCTTAGATCTGCACTTAGATTTTATGCTCTGTATTGTAATGAATTAAGTAATTTGATAATGCTTTATGTTTCACGAAGTTCAGTGAGAGTGTAATAGCTACAGTTTGGACTCTTTTTTCAAAAGAGCTGAAAGGTATTGGCTGTCTTATTGTAAGGGAGAGACTGGGTGCTTTTTTTGATGCTTTTTTTAACCAATCTGAAAGTATTTTCTGAATGTATTCAGAAGTACTAGCAATTGCTTGTAAATATACTTTATGCAGAGGATAATTACAAATAGATATATAGTTTTTATATCTTGTCATTTCATTAGGCAGCATTTATTTTCAGTAGATGCAAGTATCAAAACATAATTAATACAAAATAGTGAAAATAAATAGAAGTGTGATAGTGTGGTTACCGTGGTCAAGTGAACTTTAAGCAAAGATACGTTGATAGTTTGATTTCAGTCAGCACATGCAGGACACCATTTGGGATTAGAATCTACCAGGTAACAATGTCAGCACTATAAACGCCAAGGATAAATCAACAATGTTCATAGATGGGGGAAAAAAAAGTAATTTCTGGGCTTACAAAGAATTTGAGGAGTGGCTGTGTTTTTCTGCAGACCCGCCACCTGTGCAGCTGATTGTTCAGTTCTTGGAACAAGCTTCAAAACCATCAGTGAATGAGCAGAACCAAGTCCAGCCACCACCTGATAACAAAAGGAACCGCATTCTAAAACTTCTTGCTCTCAAAGTTGCTGCTCATCTGAAGTGGGATTTGGATGTATTAGAAAAAAGGTATAGTCTGTACATCTTCATGCTAAGTTTAGTAAATTTAAGTGGCTTGAGGTATTTATTTTAAAAAATGCTTGCTTCCTTTTGAGTGTGATAATTGAAATCTAGTTTTATTTTAGCTATAAGTTAGAAAACGGTTTTGATAAAGGCAAAGTGTGTCTGAACAAATCAACAGTGTTTAGAGATGAAAAACAGCATGTCTTAGACATTAAGATATGTACAGGTAAGCTTCATAAAGATGGATTGGAGGTTTTGTTTTCTTCAGTGACAAAACTAGCATGAGTCTCCTCATTCTGACATGCTTGAAATTGGAGGTCTTGCTCCAGTGTTGCTGATGTGAATAGCTCCATGTATCTGTGAAGTAGGTCATTGAAATGACTGTGGTTGAAATAGACAAACCCCAGCTTTGCATCTTTCCTTTGGAAATTTCAGCTGAAAAATGGTCTGATGAGCTAGAACAGCTGAGAGCTACTTCACTTTGGCAGTGATGTGCCCTATAGGGAGTTGCACTTCACAGAATCACAGGATGGGTATGGTTGGAAGGAACCACAGTGGATCATCTGATCCAGCCTCCCTGCTCCACCAGGGTCATCCCAAAACACATGGCACAGGATTGTGCCGGGTGATTCTTGTTTACACTTGGCTTCCTGTTTCCGCTTAGGTAATGGCAAAGGTTTCTTATTCATTCACACAGGTCTCTTGCCCCCTTTATCTGTAATTTCATGTAAAATCTTAAGGGGACAATAATTGCCCTGATTCTAACTTTCATGGATTTGTAGAATCATACAGGCTGGAAAGGAGCTTTAAGATCATTGAGGCAAACTGTTAATTTGACCCTGCCAAGCCTGCCACTAAGCCATGTCCCTAAGTGCCACATCTGCATATAATTTCAATACCTTCAGGGTATGATGGTGACTCAACCACTTCCCTGGACAGCCTGTTCCAATGGCTGACCACTCATTTGTTGAAAAACTTTTCATAAAATTCAGTCTAAACCTCCCCTGGCACAACTTGAGGCCATTTCCTCTCGTCCTGTCGCTTGCCTGGGAGAAGAGACTGACCACCCACTTGCTACAACCTCCTCTTGGGGAATTGTAGACAATGATAAGCTGCCCTCTGAGCCTTCTTCTGGCTAAACACCCCCAGTTGCCTCAGCCACTGCTTGTAGAACACTTGTGATAGAACACAAGACCTAAAATTTGTTCAACAGAAATCCTGGCTTTAGCTGCTGAAAGTGCAGTTTCACTGGTTGTTTTCAATACTTGTTGCAAAGCATGCAAATTTTTCACAAGATCAAAGGTACTTTGGCAGCAGCTGATCTAATTTCAAATAAGGTGTAAATTAATAATAGTATTTTAGTTGTGTTAAATTATACCATAAAAGCTGGGAGCAGTGCAGTCCAGCCTGCATGTCTTCTCATTTTATTAAAGAGAGTTCTGTCCCGCCTAATGTACGTTGTACTTACCGCTATTCAAAAAGTTCCTAGTCTTAACTTCACTTTATGTGAGTGAAATTTCATTTGTGATTGGAATGGGGTTGCGTACCTTCAGGGAGTGTCATCTGGGGCTGCTTTTATAGAAGTTCTTATTAGCTGGGTCGTGCCATTACGGGTGACTGGGTTATTCTGGTATGGTGCCTGTGTGGGTAATGTGGTGGTGCAGAGTGGCAGTTCAGCTGTCAGGGCAGCTGAACTACTGCTTGGGCCCATCCTCTTGGGCTGAATTTATGCAGCTGATCCTGGTAACTACTTTACATACCTGATCTCAAATGCTGAATAAACATCCATGTGATGTTAAGTACTGAGTAGTCCTTAACAATATTCAGTAACCAGTACTGAATAATAGTGTACATTGTTAAACGTTCCCGAAGTAGATTTACTCTATGAAGTGTCTGATTCTGTCTTTTATTTTTAATAGCTTGTCTGTTCCTGTATTGAACATGCTATTGAATGAACTTCTGTGTATCAGCAAAGTTCCCCCAGGAACTAAACATGTGGATGTGGATCTGTCCAGCTTACCCCCAACCACTGCAATGGCAATACTACTCTACAACAGATGGTAAACTACAACATGGCAATAATATAAAATCATTATGGAACAAAGCAGTGCTTCCTTCTATCTGTATAATTGTATGTAGAAGAAGAAAGAGTCCTAAAGTACTAATAAGTGTTGTAATCTTTTGCTAGGTTGTGGTCAAGGAGCTGAGTCTGAAAAACTATTCTAGAGCTGTTTTTATTCTCTTAAAAAATAGTCAAGATAGTGGTTTGAACTCTCTTCTTATAAAAATCTTCATCTTTCAGCTTTTTTATAGACATAAGAGCATTTCTTAGCTGCTAGATGTGCTCTGGAGTAAAGGATGTATTCTAATGGTATAATGTTTCTGAAATGGTACACTGCTATTATCAAGAGGCCTGTAATCTGCTTATTACTCTTCTGAGGCTAATACCATTCTCTGCTTAATTTTTTCCCCCATGCAGGGCCATAAGGACCATCGTTCAAAGTAGTTTTCCTGTAAAACAAGTGAAACCTGGTCCACCTCAGTTAAATGTGTAAGTTATAGATATAATTAGTTTGGATGTCATAGGCATTTTATGATCAGAAATGTAGTTTCTAAGTGGATTAAATCATGTTAATAACATACAGTTTCTTAAAATGTCTAGTTGTTACATGGAAAACTTGGATTTATTTCAAGTATATTCTCACTTTCCTGCCATATACAGGAAGTTTCCATATACGTTACACATATGTATCATACTTGTCTGTTGTTCCACTCTGCCAATGTTGTAATCTCTGTGACTTTGTCATAGCATGAAAATTCCTGAGAGGAAGAGAGATGACAGTTTGCCTTGGCAGAATGCTTATGCTCTAGTTTAGGTGGGGTACATTTCTTGTATTCTTTTGCATCCCTTAACTTTCAGTAGCTTGTGTAATATGGTTGTTTTATTACACCAGTTGGAAGCATTGTGTCTGATAACCTTAGAAATAGAGAAGAATTTGCTTCATTGGGCAATAATTTGTAATTTAAAATCAGTTTTGCATTTTGCCTTCTAGAAGCTGTGAGGCTTTAGTAACAACTTGTCTGTGACTTTTATGTCACAAAAGTTTGAAGTGTCTAAGTGGTGCTTTTCATATGTTTTATGTTCATTTTACACTTAAGTGTTAGACCATACTTGTTTGACAGAGTCTGTCAAATATGTTGATTAAACATACTCCTCTTCCTCCTCCTTATTTTGCTATAGATCCTATATTGTCCTGTATGTATCAGGGTCTGATCCTGAATAATAATTAAAAAATCTGTGTGGGAAAATAATTGAAAAATACTTTTAATTTTTACATAAACATGTGAACATGCTTCTGCCCCTGACATGTTTGAGAAGATTTAAATGTTGAAGCTTCACGAGACTTGAGGCTGTGGAAGCTTTGTTCATTATTGTTTTGCAATTGAACTGGTATTAGCAATCTGATCTTAAAAAAGGCAATGATAACTTTGCAACTTTTTGTTTTATTGAACCATATTCTCATACAAAACTATCTTTTCATTATAAAGTTCTGTTTTTCAGATATAGATAGATAAGAGCAGTCAGTGGTCCTGCATTATGATGTTCAAAATATAATTAAGCAAAACCAAGCATGAATGAATTATTGTGATCTAGAACATGAAATAATGTGCAGAGCTGCCTTAAAACTGAACTCTTGACCTCTTGTATCTAACTTGCAGTATGAATCATATTCAGCAAGAAAAGGAACTAACCGAAAATATTTTGAAAGTGGTGAGACTCTTTTCCCTTCGTATTTTTGCTCAAATTTACATGTATATATGAATTTCTTTATTGTACAAGAAAGCCAGTTCTTTATTGTACAAAAGCCAGTTCTACATTGTGTAGAATTTTTTAAGGACTTTTTTTAAAACTATCTTTTTACTGAGCTGTTAAAAATGTAGCATTAACTTAAACCTAGAGTTAAACTCAAGACCAAGAGGTTAATTCTTTTAATGTATTTGAACTATTACAGTTGAAGGAGCAGGCTGCTGATTCCATCCTGGTCCTGGAAGGAGCACTTAAATTAAACAAAGATCTTTATGTCCATACTATAAGAACTTTGGATTTATTGGCCGTGGAACCTGGTATGGTGAATGGAGAAACAGAGAGTTCCACAGCTGGACTGAAAATCAGTGCCGAGGAGATACAGTGCCAGGTAGCTCACAGTTTCTTTAGAAAAAGTGTTAAATAATAATTTTTAGGTAAATCACAGGTTTTTTTCTATGAATGTTGCTGTGTTGTTTTGGGGTGGGTTTTTTTTGTTTTGTTTTGTCTTTTTGTTTTTGGGGGTTTTTTTTGTCAGTTTCTTTTGTAGTGCAATGAAATAATACTGGCTTCATTTTTACATTAATAGAACTTTAAAAAATCATTTTAACTATTGTTACTTCCCACTAACCTCTCACTTTTGCCCTCTCAATCCCCTGAAATAACCCATTATATGACAAGGACAGCTTATTGCATTGTTTTCTATGATTTTGGGGAAATCATTCTTTAATTTTGTCTTGCTTGTAATGCAGAATTTCTCAGACTGAGATTGCAGTTAAAGGGGAAGCAATTGAAGTAGGTGGGGTAAGGTGTGCAGGGTATGTTGGTAAATTAGATAAAAGTAGGAATAGTTTAATGTGCATGCAACATTTGAGCTGAAATACTTAATTTTGACTCTGAACCTGATGTCCAAGACTGTGTGTTTGATATGGGTGCTGTTTGCAGGTTTGCTATGATTTGGGTGCAATCTATTTCCAACAAGGATCTACAAATGCAGCTGTTCACGAAAAGGCTAAGGAAAAGTTTTTCAAAACAAAGGAGTTGATTGCAAAGGTAAGAAGCGTTCTTTTAGCATGTGTCTTCAACTCTTTTGTAAAAAAAAACCCTTGTCTAAATTATTGCTTCCTTCTTTAGCAGTTTATTAACTCTTAATGGTACACAGACTTTTTAAAGAAACTTCCTGAAGTTTTGAGAGTAATTTTTTTCATGTTGTGCCTAGTTTGAAATTATATTAATTGGTTGCAGTATATTGCTGCTTTGTTCTACATTTTCTAATGAATAGTCTTTTACACAAATTATATTGATGCAGAAATAACCTCTCCAGTGCTAATAGTAACTTGACTGTACAGTACATCCTGTGTCCGTGGTGATGATGTGTTTTTGAGGAAGGTAACCATACAGCACTTCCTATAATTTTTTTAATCTAACTTTCCCTTGGAAATCAGATTGTCTGTGTTCTAATATTTTTTTTAAAAATACACGTTTTTTATTTTGCTTCATATTCATATTTCCAAAACTTCAGAATTCCAGTTTTTATTTAAATGAAGTGTGTATATGTAGAGTCTTTTGATTTTTTGCTGTTGTTTGGGGAAATTGTGAGTCTCTGTTTCCGAATTAAGCGTATATTTCATAATACTTCAGCTACTGAGATCTGCTGTAACTCTTCCTTTTCAGAATGGCTCATCATCACTTCATTTTACCATAGATGAAGAACGGTTAGCTGGGTATTGTCAAGCTTGTGAAGTTCTTACCTCATCTTCTGATGATGCATCTCAACAGGCAACTCCATATAGTCAAATCCACAGCTGTATGAAATCTGGCAAATACCAGGTACAATGCCTAAACAAACCCATGTATATATGAGGGGGGGTTTATCATTCTTTGTGGAGGATTCCATTTGAACTGTATGGATTTTAAGAAATGTTAAATGGCAATTTAACCATTTACAGACTGTTTTAAATCCTATGTGTTTAGAAATATAACATAATCTGGTGCATATTAGATTGAAATATCTTGGGTTCCATACAGTGGTAAATAGTTCCTGCCAGCTGAGATAAGGGCTTTTCAAGTAATTCTTTGGGTATTACTCTTTCAGCTATTTCTCAGGTTGTAATTCCTTGAGTTTCAGAGACTGTTGCTACTTAGATGTGCAAGTTTATTTTGGGGGAGTTTTTTGTTTGTTTTTTCTTTGATTTTTCTGATGATAAAGAACTTCTTTTGTTACTTGACTCCTTTTTGATTGTTCGATACATTTTACTATTAAATATGGGTATGAGATGCTTCTCTTAGTTTCCTCATTTTTACCAGATAAAATAATTTTCTGTCTGGTTCTTTTGCATTGTGCATTGACTATTCCAACTGTTTTTGTTGCAGGACTTAGTGAAGATATTCCTTGAAGATAACCTAACCCTCAGTTTACCTGAACAGTTCAGACAATCAGTGCTGAGAGAACTCTTCCAAAAAGCTCAGCAAGGGTGAGACATGAAATTATAATCAATGTTCAGTTGTGATGAAGAGTAATTTTCATTGGTTGTCTTTTTTGTGGAAAGTATGTAAAATCTTTTAACAACAAACTACTTACATCCAAGAAACTTGAGCCTTTGTTAGCAGTAGTCCAAGCTACATTTTACATCACACTACAGCTCCTTGGCTGTATCTCCCTATGGCCATATATGGAAAAAATGTAATGAACATTAACAGTTGATTTTATCACTTGACTGATTTTTTAAAAAAAAATTTTCTGCCTGCTGTGATACCACTGTTAATTTGTCAGAGCTATCCTGTGATCTTCAGTTTTGTGTTCACGCAGGAATGACGCTCTGGATGAAGTCTGTTTCAAAGTCTGCGTCTGCAACACAGTGTGCGATGTGTTACAAGGTCGAATAATTGATATTCAGTTTTGTCAACTGTTCCTGAAACCCAGCAAAGAGAAAATAGACTTCCTTCTTGAGGTAAAACATTAATCTAAAATTGCAAGAGAAAATGGTATTTAGTGAGAGATTTCTTTCCCTGCATAACTATTATTATTGCAAGTGGTGCTCTGCTTTCTGAAGCAGAGAAAGGTAATTTCCAAACATTATTCAACTTGTTTGCAGTTAGTACAGCTCCACTCAGTGATCAGTTGTGCGTCTGTTGTTCTTAGCTCTGTTTCCATCTGTCAGGGAGGATCCAGTGGAGAGCTGTTGCTTCAGGTTGTATTTGAAATCACTGCTATTCCTGACATTGTTAGATTATATGGAGATATTGCTGAATATTGGTTCTAGTGGAACAAAGAATCAAATTCTCCAAGACAGAGAGAAGGAGTAGAAAAAGTACCTGTGGAAGAGGACCACTTTTCCCTTATCAGCTGTGTTGTAGAAATTAGCATGTGGTAAAGTGATGCTGAGTTACTGTTAGGCGTGAGACCTACACTGTTACCCTTAGTGAAGCTTTTTATGAAACTGATGATATGGCTTAAACTAAACTTAATCCTTTTATTGCTTTGCCGTTATTTGAACGTCTTTTATTAATTTGAGGCTAATTCTTTTGCTTGTCTCTTCAAGCACGTGGCAGAAATTAACTGATGGTGCTCTCTACTGCAGAGCTAGTAAAAGCTTACATCAACTGCTCATATTGGGACTGAAACAGACTTCTAAAAAAATTATTGCAAGCTGACAAATTCAACTATCTAGTTATTTTTTAACTGCTGGTTTAAAAAAAAAAAAAAAATCCAAGTCCTAGTGAATCTTATAATTTTGCACTTAGAAATACTTCATTTTTAAACTCATGTGCTAAATGATCTTGTGTGGCACTCAGTGTCAGTGCTTCTGTATACCAGAGGAGTAGGAAAAAGGATTTTGGATAATGTCTGACAGAAGATGACAGTTGTCTGAAACATCCTATCTTGTGTACAGGTTGAAGAAAACTGATCCATATGTGATGGCAGTAGCTTATATCAGGTTTACTTCTGAAGACAGTCTTATTTCACACAGTTGTACTGAGATTTCCTAATCAAGCTTTGTCAGTCAAATCTTATCTTTCTTTCTTTGGCTTACAAGAAACCCTTGAGAGCTGGTCTCATCTCTACAATTAGAGTAACCGAGTCATGACAGGGTTACACAGGGCAAAACACAAATATTGGTTCGAGTCTAGATTAATTAGGGTAACCACCCAGCAGTGCTGCACTTGGTTCCCATCCAACAGCACTTGAGCAGATTCAGAAATTGCTCTGCAAAGTAAAAACAACAGACAGGCCAAAGGAGTTGGAATTGTTCAGTGTGGAGAAGCAAAGGCTCCAAGGGGATCTTGTAGCACCTTCAGGTTCCCAAAGGGGACTAGAAGAAAGCTGTTTTGCATTTTGTTGTGGGACAGGACAAGGGTAATAGGTTCAAACTCAAAATGCCAGATTAAATATTAGGAAGAAATCCTTTACAGTGAGGGTGGTGAGGCACTAGAACAGATTGCCCAGAGAAGCTGTGGATGCTCCATCCCTGGAAGTGTTCAAGGCCAGGCTGCATGGGGCTTTGAGCAACCTGGTCTAGTGAAAGGTGTCCCTGCCCATGGCAGAGCTTTTAGAACTGGGTGATCTTTATGGTCTGTTCCAACCAAAACCATTCCATGATTCTATAAATTTGTTGCCTCACCTGAGATCGAGATTTCCTGGCTGTTACTGCTTGTGAGACAGTAACATTGTCTGTAGTAACACTTGGTCGGTAACACTGGCTGTAACTAAATATTACAAATGTGCAAGGGGGCTGCTTAGTTATTTTCTGCTTTCTTTTCCAGGTTTGTTCAGGGTCTATAAACTTGGAAAGTGCTTCAGAAGAATTGAAGAGAAGAATGGCAGCTTTTCTCAAGTATGTACCCATATTAGGATAACATGAATTTGCACTTTGTAAGCAATGTAATACAACACAATAAATATTTCAAGAACTTGTAACTGGAAAAATAAGCACTTTTTTCCTGCTTACGTACTAACATTTTTATTTGTTTAGAAACTTATGTTTGGGCATGGAAGATCTTCAGTTTGTCTTCATGATTTCATCTCATGAGCTTTTCATAAAACTGCTGAAAGATGATGAACGGAAGCTGCTCATTGACCAAATGCGGAAGAGATCTCCTCGAATCAATCTGTGCACAAAACCTGTGACTTCTTTTTATGATATCCCAGGTAATTTTCACAGCATTTTCATTAACTTGTGAGCAGACAGTGCCCTTTTTCCATTATGAGAACCTTGAGGTTACAAAGTACAGGTCTGTTCTCAAAAAAGTTTAGAATGTTTTTAGAGAGAGTATTTCCTGTTGTTAGTTGGTGCATGTCCTGCTTGTTGAAGAAGGTGGCTGCGGCTTGCTTGTGGCTCAAGTGAGTGTAATAGATAAGCTCAAATGAATGTGTCCTAGGTGACAGAGACTATGGCATTGGTTTGAGCAAAATGTGGCTGTGGCAGCTGTTCCTGGAAAGGGAACCCTGCCTCTGGACTTACATATATTAATGATGACGTGACTGTGTGGTAAGCTGGACCAGGAGTGCCATCTGAACGAAATTTTTAACCTACCAAAGTAAACCAGAGATCTTTTCAACCAGTTAAATTCCCTGATACAGCTGGCTGGCTGGGCAGCTGCACAAGTCAAAGCTAACAAGAGGTGCCAGGTTGTGCTGCAGCTGGAAAGGCCTTGCCTTTTCAGCTCTAATGCAGCCCTGCAGTACTTAAGCCTGTTAAGGCAATGTGTATTTTCACTAGAGCAGTATAGTAACACCCTTTTAATGAAGATCTTGAATCTATTGCTTTGCTATAGCAAGAGTGCTCAGAGCTGCTGGAGTGAGGAACGGGACTTGCAAGCAGCCCTTTAGGTCAGGGTGAAGGTAGCACCAGGTGTTTGTCAGAGGGCACAAAAGGATGGCTGGACCTATGGAAGCATGATAGATCTGCTGTTCTGATTGAAGTGTTATATACTAAAGACTTGAAAGTATCTACACTGAGAAGAAATGTGCTGAAGACCTGGTTGCTTTTCTTCTAGCTTCAGCAAGTGTCAATATTGGCCAGCTTGAGCATCAGCTCATACTGTCAGTGGACCCTTGGAGGATTCGCCAGATCTTAATCGAGTTGCATGGTATGACCTCAGAGCGCCAATTCTGGACAATTTCTAGTAAGGTAACTTAGCTCATGTGGTCACAAGAGACTGTAATTCAAGGACTGGTTAGATATCATACTGCAGTGAACAACAAACATTTTCTCATAGGTCCTCAGGGTGACTTACCTTTTCCTTCTCTGCGTAGGGGTGGTTTAATAAGAATGATGATACATATCTTAACTCACATTCTATGTGAAGAGTGTTACCAAAAACCTGTAACCTTTATCTTAAGGAATTACTGGCTGTATCACAAGCTTTCCTTATGAGAAAAGATGGTTTTGTAGCTTTTGCTTTTAGTGTTCTGACTAGATAGTAATATTGTTTTAGCGTAAATTTCTGTCATCAGAAGGTGGGAGCAGGAGAGAGGAGGACTTTGTTTAAGTAAAGATTTCTTGTCTTTTTTTTTTGTTCCTCCCCTTAATTATTGCATATTCAGAGTGTGAGCAAAGGGTAATCGGGCGTTTTTATCTTATTTCTAAGTGACCCACACATTACTTGTGATTAAAGACTGGAATTGGGAGAAATTTTCAATATTTGGGGTTTGTTTATGTTGTTTTAAACAGTGATGTGAATTCTAAAACTTGTTTCTGTGCAAATATCCTATGCATTTCTCTCCCAGTGGGAAGTACCAAATGTTTACGGCAGTGTTATTTTAGGAATCAAAGACAGTCTGACTAGGGATTTGGTCTACATCCTGATGGCGAAGGGATTGCACTGCTGTGCTATTAAGGTAAGCAAGCCAACTGAGCTTACTGGTTGGTTTGGAAAATTGAATCCTAATGAAATGGAAAATTTGGAAGGCCCTTTTTTAGAAAAAGAAGGGAAAAATTGGGCGATGAGGGAGGTGTTGTAACAAGCTCCATGTGTTGTGTAATGGATAAGTATTTCTGTCTCTCAAAGTTTCATCAGCAGAGCAAAGATAATGACTTTCCAGTGAGTTGGGCCTGGAGGTAATTTCATTCATATGAAATTTTGATTATGTTGTTCCAGATCATATGGTGTCTACATCCAGTGGTGATTTATTTACTGATACGAATTGCTGTTCTTTTGAATAAGTGTTTTACATAAGGAATTTATTGGAATGCTGTTCTGTTTTCCTTGTAATTGACAAATTTGCTAAACTGCAGCTAAAACAAAATTGTACAAAGCATACCAGTAGTTGGTTCTAGCATGTTTTTGCTTAAACTCCTTGTTTTGTTTTCAAAAGATCTGGAACTCCTAAGCTGAATAGCAAGTCCAAAGGACTCATAAGTAGACATTGTGAGAGAACAGTGCTGATGCTTGAGCAGTGCTGCTGCTAATGGATGCTGAGGCTGGTTCAGCCAAGATAGAGTTGAATGCACTTTAGCTTGTAGTATTTCCCCTTATGAATTTGTTAGGAATCATTAATGCATATAATTTTTATTGCAGGATTTTGTCCATGCAAAACAGCTTTTTGCTGCTTGCTTGGAGCTTGTGACAGAGTTTTCTCCAAAGCTCCGTCAGGTCATGCTGAATGAAATGCTGCTTTTGGACATTTACACTCACGAGGCTGGAGCTGGTGCTTCTGGAGAGCGTCCTCCTTCTGATCTTATAAGCAGAGTCCGAGGATATTTGGAAATGAGAGTACCTGGTAAGTACATGACTGTCTTTCTGAGGCTGCAGTTAAGCACAAACCTTGAGAGAAGGGAAAAAAATCCAGCAAAATAAAACAACTTTGTATTGCAGATTAACCACATAGGTGTGCAAGTGGAAAAACAGCAGTGACTTTGATGCTGTTTTTAGTAAGTCTTCAAAAGTTTCATTAGTTTTTGGAAGCTGGAAATGAGCATGATGCCTATCTATTGCTAAACACTGGCAGTTTCTGTTCAGTGCCACTTAAAGGACTTGAACAGGATAAACATCTCTGCACTTCTGCCTGAAGGGTTTTGCCAGCTGTTAAAGCTTGCTCCTGGTTTCACAGTGAGACAGTAGCATCGTACTGTTGTGGTTAGATGAAACCCTGTTGCTCCTGATTTCCAGAGGTGAGGTCTCTCGTAGGGCTAAGCATCATATTTTTCTGTGTTAGCTGTGGAACAAAACCAGATGGTTAGAGGGAAGGGGATATGCTTATTTTCATACAACACCATTTTACAACACTGTTTTCTCAAAAATAACAAGTTAAACAAAGAATCCCTTTCCTTTTAGATATTCCTCTTCGGCAAGTTATAGCTGAAGAATGTGTTGCCTTCCTCTTAAACTGGTGTGAGAACGAGTATTTGACCATGCAAGTTCCATTACCTCTGGTTCAAACTAATCCTTATGTGAAGGTAACAAGTGCTCAATCTCAAGGCTTTCTCAGACTGTAAATGACTTTTTTACTGAAGTATTTTGTACTTTTCAAAGCAAGTACCCTTCTGCTCAAGAGTGTGGGGTTTTGTGGCTGTAATGAATTAAGTATGGGGTAGAACATAGTAGGGCTAAGCAACAAGCACATTTAGCACTTGACAAAAAACATGGAAGCTGTGCTACAGTAACACAGGAAATCTTGGTCCTTGTTGGCTGCCAGCTAAAGTTGGTTCCATCAGGTGTGTGTGGTTATGATTCGTGATTGAAGTGCTGTAGCATTTCCTAAAGGACTCTCCTCTCAGCTGGAATTCAGCCTGGGTTTATGTAGGAGGTATGAGAAGTGTGCAGATTTCTGTTTTCATATCTGGCTCCTTTTCTGTTCCTAAGATACTTGTGTTCCAAATGCACTGTAAGAGTTCCATTCTTTTACCAACACCAGTGTTGAATTTTTGGAGAAATTCAAGCCCTGCCTTCTTTGAAACTTTGTTTTCACAATTGTTTTACAGCAGTGTTTCTCCTTCACAGTTAGGCCATGGAGCAGAAGGCAGGTTGTATTACAGGACAGGTTCATTTTTACCCTGCTGTGCTTACCTATAACACTTCCTAATTTCTGTTTTGAGGTTCAGCTCTTTTGTATAACATTGTGCCAGTTTCAGTTAAGATCAATTACTATATGGAAGTGAGTTCTAAAGAGCCAGTCTTTGTAAAATGGTATTTTATGGGGTTTAGGTTTTATGTAAATTTGTTTTCTGGAGCTTGTAATAGTGAAGTATTTCACTATTACACTTTCACCAAGGAAGCTAATAAAGGGAAAAATGTTCTGTTTAATTCCTGTTTTCCAGCTTCTTCATCGGTGTTCTCTGCTGCAAAATTTAGTCACATTCCTTTGTAGTTCATAATTTAAAATCACTTGCTTAGCCATTTTAAAGGCCAGTAATTCTTTTGCTGTAGATGTCATGCAGAGAAGCCTTAGTTCCTGTATTTTTTCTGTTGCATTGCATAGCTGGGCCAGTTGCTGGCTGCTACGTGCAAGGAACTGCCAGGCCCCAAAGAAAGTAGACGCACAGCTAAAGATCTCTGGGAAGTTGTTGTACAAATCTGCAGTGTATCCAACCAGCACAAACGTGGCAATGATGGAAGAGTGAGTTTGATAAAACACAGGGAGTCTACATTGGGTATTATGTACAGGTATGTTTTCTAAAATTATTTTTTAAGATGGCTTGAATGGTTTGTTTGATCCCATTTTCTTGTCAGAAATTGTCTGGATTCCACTGTCAGAGGGATGGCAGCAGCTAAAGATCTGAGTAAAAATCCTGTCCACTCTGGGAGTTGGGTATTAGCAGGGATGTGCTGACTTCCATTTTCAGAGGCAGAAGAGGAGTGTGTGGGAGGCAGCTCTCCGTGTAGAAACTGAAGCATATATTGCTGTGCTCCTGTTATGACCAGTGCAGGTCTTCCAGTAAAGTCAATGGCATCTAGAGTGCAGTAGAGCTGAGGGGCTGGAGCTGTCTGCTTTGCGGCAAATAGAATTATTGTGTATCAGTTTTATACTTTTATAGCTGTATCAAGCACATAGCTCACAGCATGGGTATCTATGCTTAGCTTTGTTTCTGAGTCTAAAGCTAAATGATACTCAGTCTTGAAATGAAATTCTAATTCAGCTAAACTCTGCAAAGAGTAAGAAAATCAAATTACTCTGGTCAAGAGTCTTCTTTGTCAGACACCTTGACAGCCTTAGGCTCAAATGACTGATTCAGAACCCTGATTTGTCCAGTGTTCTTGGCCTGTTCTGAAGTCTAAGCCTAACTGTAAGTTGTCTGATATGGTACAGTTTGGCATGTGTGATTGTATTGAACAGCTTTCCACATTAAAGCCTTGGGAAAGGTGCCTCTGTGAAACCTCTGCCTGTGTCTTTGCCTTCCTTGAGCTAATCAGCTTAACGTGTGCTAAAGGCCAGCTGCGTTTGCTTACGCTGCTGTGGGGCAGGTGTAAGGGGGTACCGACGTGCTGGAGCTTCCATTTGTGTACTCTGGCAAGGAAAAGGAGCACAGGTGTACTCCAGGTTACTGAACCTTTCCTGATCCCTCTGATTCAAACAAAAAGGGCAAGTAAAGGGCAGTGACCTTGTTGTTATTATGGAAAAGAAGTAGTGAAAACTTTTCCAAAGGTTGTCCTTGTCTGGATTGTCTTATGGTGACAATTTCTGATGTTCATTACAAGGAAACTGAAGTACGTTATGAGTGATCATTGTGTACCCTCATCTGTAAGTGTGCAGGTCATTGTTGCAAACCTAGCTTGGGGAATTGCAGTGCAGTTCCCTTGGTTTCCTCTTTAGAGTCAGTGGTTCACTTCCGTGATTGTCATGCCTTTTATAGCTTGATAGAGGAACATACCTCTTACTTAACCTGTTTTTAGTGTAAAATTTGCTAGTAACTGTTGAGCATTTTCATTTACATGCTCTACATTTGTAAACTTAGAGGTGAAGGGGTATTTTAGCAGGTGAAGAATTTACTGACTCATGTTTTAAGTGTGCATGCATATATTCTTTATTGTGGATGACTACTTACATGGGTATTTGTGTCCCTAATTTAGGAGTGAATTGTTGTCCTTCATCAAAAAGCTTCGGGTAAGTAACAGTGGTGTTGAAAATATGTTTGCAACCAAAACATCCTTTTGGTGTAGTATTTTTCTGGACTTTTTATATTAAATTCCAGAAAATCTAACAGTTATATGGGTGTTTTGTATGGCTGAAAAACATCTGAGTTTGTTATTCCTGGCATACAGCAGTGTGGAATAGCTTGTAAAAAAATTACCCTGAATTCTGATGGAGATCTGTTTACATTGGGAGTGTATTTTATTGCAGCTGTCACGAAGCAAAGCATTCCTTTTGGAGGGAGACAGAAGCTGCTACATGCATCATACTAAGCAGCAGAAGTAAGAAGGAGGGAAATTGTTTATAGCTTCTGGGTTTGTAAATGCATAGAAAGTTGTAGTAAACCTAGCCTAAGTTTAAGGTTAGGTAGTAATCACAGAAACAACATAAGGATGCATAAAACAAAAGTAAAGTTTATATCCAAGGAGTTATTCAGGAAAATCTGAAGTAATTGAAAACTTAATACAGAAACATTCCTGCAGTATCCTTGTGTTGCAGATCTCTTAACAAAATATTGTCCTATTTCAATAGGAAACTATAATGATTGCGTAACTTCTTACGTAGTTTTAAAGCTTAGGGAAGAAAGTGGAGTTTCATGAGTTCATGGGAATATTTTTTTTCCCCCTACAGGAACCATTGGTTCTAACTACAATATTGTCCCTGTTTGTCAAACTTCATAATGTTCGGGTTAGTATATATCATCAAAGTCTTTTTTGGTTTTCTTCAAATGTTTCTTGTTGTGATTTCTCATACCCTCTTTCTTCTCTTAGGAAGATATTGTGAATGATATTGCAGCAGAACATATTTCTATCTGGCCCTCATCCATCCCCAAGTAAGATGATGATAAAAACCACTTTTTTTTTCAAAATACTGTACGTGATGGGTTTGGTCCCAGTTACTGTTAGTGTGATTTCTCCATGTAAAGGCATCACTGCCCCCATTCTGTCTCTGGGAAGGTTGGTTTGAGGACACGGAGAGTTTTATTCCTAGTTTGATGGTCCTGATGGAGATACGGGAAAGAAGAAAGAGGAGAAAATAAAAATGTAGCTTTTTAATCTATGTGCTTTATTAAACTGTATGTTCTCTGTATCTGAACTATATGATACTTTAGTATGAAATCACTAATACTTTTGAGGTGTGTTTGAATAATAGCCAAAATAGGAAGTAGCAAGTGGTATGTGTTGATTTATTCTGACTGGATTGAGCTGCATTTCTCCACTGAAATTTAGAGGCTCTGTGGAGTGGGATCTCAGAATCTGGTTTAGTTCTGGCTTTTTGTTCAAGCCCGTGAAGGCTGTATTTGTTCAGTCAGATTTACTGTATTGTAACAACAGTAGTCTTAGTCAACACGAAATCCTTTCTGGAGCTAGTTATGCTTCACACTTAAGGTGTTTTGGACTTCAACTGGATGGGAAATCAAGTTGGTTAAAAACCAAAGCAGTAAGTCAGGAATTATTTTTCTTTCTTTTTTCTTTAGTCTTCAATCAGTGGACTTTGAAGCTGTAGCTATTACAGTAAAAGAGCTGGTCAGCTATGCCTTGACTATCAATGCAAACAACCACTTCTGGTTAATTATTCAGGCAGATATTTATTTTGGTAAGTGAAACCAATGTCTGTGTTTAACGTGTGTAGAGGAACCTTGCTGCTCTGAGCTGTGTTTGACATAACCCTCCTTGTATTTCCTTTTATGAAAAGCATTTTAAGTGATATATAAAGTTAAAATCTTCAGATGCAGTGGTGTAGGTGGATTTGTCTGGGAAGTTATCTAAGCCCACAGATAGCCCGAGCTTCTGACAGGTCATACAGACTTGCTGTTAGGGTAAGGGAAACTTTGACAGTTCCCTTAACTTCACTCTTCTAGTGCAGTTGGTCCTTGATGGTGTCATTGTGCCAAACCATGGCACTTCAGTGTTTTATAAATGAAGAACAGTGGTTGCTTTTAAACGTGGAGATCAGCTTCAGTGGAGCACAAGATGAGCAGAGTGGAGAGGATCTGTATTTTATATAGGGATGTATCAAGGGTTTGTAAATGAGGAAGCATGGGAAGGGTTTGTAAATGAGGAATAGCTACAGCTTTATAGCCCTTGGGGTAAGAGGAGGAGTCTTAATCCAGTGTTCAGTGCTGTCATGTTACATGTGGGAGAGTGATTCCGGGTTATAAACCTGTTTTCCAGTGTTTATTGCCTGTACAAAGTGCAGCAGCATCCCAGAAGGAGGACATTGATGTAGGGAGCCTCAAAGCTGGAGTGTGAAAGAGCAGTGGTTGGAGCAGTGGCAGTGGTCTGTATTTCAGCAGCCATGGGTGGGCAGGCTGCTCCTGCCGCAGAGCCCCGGGAGGCTGCTGCTTTCTCTGCAGCTCAGGGAGCAGTGCTGAGCCACGAGAGTGGTGTTCTCTCACTCACACCAACCAAACTCCTTCACTGCCCCGTGTGTGCTAAGCTCACTGAAGACAAACTTCCACTCTAAGGTTGATGGATTCAAGATCAACTACCTGAAAAAATAAAAAGCAAACCCCAAAAGGCAGACATTTTTCTGTGGTGCTAGTTTCCCTGATTGTGTAGTTTTTCCATCTACCACTGTGTAACCATTTTGTGTGTCCGTGCTTTTTAAACAATGAAACACAAGTCACTGTCCCAGTAGAATTCAGCTATGAGATACACATCTGAATAATTCTATAAACAACTGATCTGAGTATTAAATACCTGCTGTATTTACTTTTGAGACCTTATTTTGCTTTTTTCCTTTGGCAGCAACTAATCAGTATTCAGCAGCCCTTCACTATTACCTACAGGCAGGAGCTGTATGCTCGGACTTCTTTAATAAGATGGTGCCACCAGATGTGTACACAGACCAGGTGAGCTGAAGTGGGATTTGCAAAAATCTCTTTGGATTCATTCAGCATCCTGATTCTATGTAGAGACAAAACTGTCCAGTATACACAATCTGAGACTTGTTCTTTGCTGAGTCACAGAAGGCTTCTGTTAGTTCATAGAGCCTGCAGAGTGTGTGCTGGGGACAGCACTGTGGGACAGCACTGGAGGGGAGAGCAAATGGTGAAGCCCAATCCCTGTGTGGTGTGACCATCCCCAGCTCATCCCTGCAGAGCCGCACCGTGCTGGGCAGGGCTGGGGCCAGAGCTGCTCAGGACAGTGCTGCAGTGCTCACCTGAGCTCCAGCTGCTGAAAACATCTGGCTCCTACTGTGCTGGAAATACCTATAGTGATGAAGGCTCAGCTCATCAGTGCATGTGCTAAAGCCTGGGAGTTTCTAGGGGCTAGAAGAATGTAGGTAGCTATTTAGGTGGTCCCTTGAATTAACAAAGAAAACAATAATAAAAATTGCAGTTTGTGTTCCAAAACAGTCATTTCAGAATGTGTTTTGTTTTTAACCTTTCTGTAGGTGATAAAAAGAATGATCAAGTGTTGCTCTTTACTCAATTGTCACACGCAGGTAAGAGGTGAAACATGGCATTAACCAAAACATTTGCTTATAAATATTGATATAGGGGATAAATTAAAAAAAGACTGAATTCAACTTCCCTTGCAAATGCAATCTGCAGTAGAGTAGGCTTTGTTACCTTTGCTTCCAGGACAGTTACAGGACTAAAATTAATGAGTAAATAAACACATACTTGAGAATGTAAAGAGTAGAGGTAGTCTGGGGATGTTTTGTCCTGCTTTTCTCTGATAATATAGACCTTTTTTTTTTTTTTTTTTTTTTTGAAAGAGAGAAGGTAGCTGTGGGGTGGTGTTGAGAACTTGGCCTTGCTTTTCATAACTGCAGGTGCTATTGCTGATCCATGGGGTCAGTCATTCTCCAAGTAACAAAGCTTGTACTAGGCTCCGCTTTAAAAGCTCTTAAATGCATTTGGAACCCTGGAAGCCAAGTCACTCCCTTCTGAGCTGAGTCAATCCCCTTGTAGCTGTTGCTACTGCTATGTCAGAATGATGTGTTCAGGTGCTCAGAACGTGCTTGCCCTGGAAACAAGGTCTAGAAAAGGAGTGGAATGAATAAGGCATTGTGTGGAGGGTTTGTTTGTGGGGAATTGAGGCTGTCAGAATCACGGAATCTTTCCTTACAGGTTGCTATTTTGTGCCAGTTCCTCAGAGAAGTAGACTATAAAACTGCTTTTAAGGCGCTGCAGGAACAGAACAGGTAAATGTTACAAAGTTTGTAGATGCCTAAACGCAGTATGTGACTCTGTCAGTGAACCTGCCTTGTCTTTCCAGTCACGATGCCATGGATTCTTATTATGAATACATCTGGGATGTCACCATCTTGGAGTACTTGACATGTATCCTTTTGCTGGAATACCACACATAGTGCATGTTGACAGCTGAGAAAAAGTCCATTACCTACCTATGTGACTTTTCTTGACTCGTCCTCAGATCTCCACCACAAAAGAGGCGAGACAGACAAGCGGCAGATAGCAGTAAGTTAACCCAGTGTGCTGGGATTTCTTTAGAGTCTCTCCCTCCCTGAAATCACCACTGAAAAGGTGGTTTCAGTTCCAGTTTTAATGTCATCACACCATTCTTTTAGAAGCTGGGTGCTTAGATAAAGTTGTGGCTGAAGGGGTGGGGTGATGGGGCATACAGGAAATAAATACAGAAATAAATCACCCATGGACCTAGTGCTGAAAGTGCCTTGAAATGAAACAGCTCTACTGGAAGGCCTCATGCTGGTTGTGTCTCCTTTTTTTCCAGATAAAAGCTATTGGCCAGACAGAGCTGAATGCCAGCAATCCCGAGGAAGTCCTACAGCTTGCTGCTCAGAGAAGGAAAAAGAAGTTTCTTCAAGCAATGGCAAAACTTTACTTTTAGGCTAATGCTGGAAGACTATTACAAAATGTGTAAAAGTGAAAAAAATCTTTCAAGACTTTATTATTTTTAAAAATTCATTTAAATTTTTGTACAACATTTACAGTCTAGTATCTTTCTTCTTAGAAATAATTGAAATCTTAAAATAAACCCCTTATTTTTACAAACTGTACAGAAGGCTGGAAGCAACTGCAGCTAGTTCCACAATGGCTTGTTTGAGAAGACATGAATTCAAGTTTGCAAAGTTGTTGTGAGTGTAATGTGGATGGGGGTGGCACTTGATGCTCTAGTGCAGCTTCGTGGGCTGCTCAGTGTAATGTAACACTTGTCCCTGGGTGTGCAGCACAGATTGGAGCATCATGAAAGAGGGAAGAGCAATGATACCCTTCTTTCCCAGTACTGCCCTTCATCACAGAAGTGACTCAGAGGTAGTGAATATTGCGAGGAAAACACAGTAGTTAATGCTGTTTATAAACACTGCTAACATACAGCTCCACCGTTCAAAATACTGTTCCTGTGTGAGTGGTTGTAGAGTACCTGCGGCTCCCTTCATTCCATACCTTCTCCAGTTCTCATGCTTTTCTTTCTTGTTGCGAGGGGTGGCTGGGACTGTACTTCTTCCAGTTAGGGCTACTGCAGCAGCAGGTTCTTTGCTGGTACTCTTACCTGAGGTCAGTGACACGCTAAAACTGAAGTCTATGGCCGGCCTAAAGGGCCTTAAATACATCAGCCTCCTGTGGAGCTGGCATGTGACACAAGGCTGGCTGCAGTGTCCTACACACACAGAGTGGTTTCAGAGATGTGAACTGCTTACCCACGGGCCTCTGTAATACTGCACCTGAGCTGGGGGGACTGACTGACACCAGTGAGCTCTGACCTTACCAGGAAAAGAAAAAGGGTCAAGAAGAGGTAATACGTACAAGCTGTCGATATTCTCCTGCTCATCTAACCCAAATTGAAGCAAGTCTGCCGTGTAAGCTGAGTGGACAAGTCTTGCCACCCAGCCCTATTTAAAAATGTTCTTGAAAGTCATAAGTTAAGAATTCAGTTCTCACCATTAAGTCATGTCAGAATGGACCAAAGTGGTCCAGGCTCTTGCGATAGCAGGGTGCAATGCTCAGCTGAGCTCTTTTTGTCAAGTCTGTAGGAGGATGCTGGTCTCAGTTTCCATCTGCTGTATCCTTTACTGCCCAAATCTTAATAGCAGTTAAGATCATGAGTCACCTTTAGTGTGGTCTTGTTCTGAAGCACCAAGTCCTGTTTCTGAATCTGTTCATGACAATTGACTGCATTTCATTTCTTCTCTGTGCTTTTGGGAGGGGTTATTATTCCTCCTGTTGACACAGGTGATAACTGCCCTGGGGCAGTAGACAGTACTGCACTGTTCACTTCTTCCTGTGTATTGGGGAAAGAAGACAGCAGTTAATACCTGTGACAAGGTCTCCTTTTTTGTGGCAGGAGGAGGCAGCAGTGCTTCCTCACACCACTCACACCATTCGAGCACTCTAGAGTCAGGATACTGAGAAAACCAAAGTGACATTGCAAAACAAAGTCACTAACAGCTCTCCAGTACTGGTAATGCAGTGTTTGCTTATGGCCTGGGAGTGTTGGGGTAAAGCATGTGTTGTTTACAGCATCACTGGTGGCTGGGCACTCACTCACTGAGGTGAGCCAGGCCAGGTGTGAGCAGGGAGGTGCTTTGGCCACTCAAAGTTGCCTCAGGACAAAGGATGTGTAATGAACTGCCCAAACTGCACATCCACAAACCACTTACCAGCATGTCCAGATAATTTGTGTGGGTCTGGATATTGTGTCGATCTTCCGCTGCAACCTTCTTGAAGTTCTTCAGCTTCACGGGGACCTTTTTTGCCACGTTCACAAAAGGAACCATCCACTGTACACACTCTGAAATGCTGTCCCAATCTAAGCCTGAAGGGTAGAACACCAGAATATATTTAGAAATCATGAGGGAGTTGCACAGTGTTCCAATATGGCCATGAGTTGAAAAACACAATAAATAATACTGCAGATAAAAATTCAGAAACATCCTTGCAGAAACAGCCAACATTTCCTAATGCTTGTTACTTTAAAGGGTGGTGGCTGGAGGGTGAGTGGAGGTCACAAGGGTTGCTGCTTTCCAGGGGAGGCTGAAGTGACTTGTGGCTGGACACAAGATTGTGGGTTATGCTATAAAAACACGCTGCGTGTTGCTGACAGACATGCACGACTGCTTGAGAACTACATTTCAGGATAAAAAAGTGGCCAAAAATATAGCTAATGATCCCCCAAACACCTGGCAGCCCTAGAGCAAATATTAGTCCAAAAGCAAGAACAATAAATGTTGCAATTCCTTAAGCAGAAGCTGCACTGCTGGTGTTTCCTTCTTCCGAGTCTTTGTAACATCTGAAGTAGTGGTAGGAAGTGAAATTAGAAGGAAAAGAAGCACACAGAACAAATACTAGTGTCCACATAGGTTTTGGTCTTTGCAGCTTGGTAAAGCAATACCATCTTAAGCAAATTTTTGTCTGTGACAGCTCCCAGAATTCCCTGCCCAACAAGGTCAAGCTTTGCAGAGGCATCTTACCTGAGGCTTTCTTAACTATTTCGATTGAGGTATAGTGGCAGAGCGCTGCAGCAGCTAGTGTTCTGTACTGGAAGTCCAAAGAATTCACATCCAGAATACACAGGTCTAAAAGCTGAGGGTGTGAAAAGTAACAAATTTTAACAAGCTGATACTTCAGCATGATCCTTTCTCAGAGAGGGCTATGCACACAGCAGTCCTCCCACAGCCTGTGCCCCAGAACAGGGCTGAGCTCCAGGAAGGTATTGTCTTAAATTTAAATACTACCTAGTGCAGTATTTACACCACTGAGCCACCCAGCTTCACTAAGCCTCTCTGAGGCTGGGCACAACACATGCCCATACAAACAGAACCACAGCTCTTCCAAAATAGTCAGAACACTCCCCAGGCTGCCTTCGTGGCAATTACACAGAAACACTGCTAAGGGCAACACAGGTAAAAACAGCCTGGAGTCCAAAATTATCCACCTTCCTCTCAGAGCTGTCACTACTGTTTACAGAATGCTGGAGTGATTAAAGGAATAAAATGGATTTTTAATTTTTCCAGCACACAGAAAAGTCTAGAAGTATGTGAAAGCAAGGAGATGAGAAACACAGGGGTAATTGTCCTCAAAACCGAATTTCTTTGGTGGAGTCAAACTTGCACATTCCTTAACAAATTAACAGGTGAGGGGGAAACACAGGAACACTTAGGACAAAGTGACTTTCAGGGTGTAATGTTCAGTAGCACTTGTCACTGCCTCAAAAACCATTTTCCAACATTTTACTACCTACCTGGGCTATTTGAATGAATTTTTCCTGAGAATATTGAGGTAGCAGTACTTTTGGAACATCCTTCAGAGCATCCACTTGAAGATAGAGGTTCAGCCAAGAGACAATTGTCACCGGACAGAGTTCCCATTTTAAAGCCTGCAAATATTTAACAAACAGTTAAGTGCCTTAAACCACTCAAGGATAGTTTTGTGCTCTGATTTCTTCCTATACCTCTCCTGAGATTACTGCACATATCCTTAAAAGACACTAAAAGTTATTTACAGCTTCAAGTACAAATATTCTTTTTAGATTGCATTCTCGCTGCTTTTTGAAAAGGCTGTACTAGGATCAGCACAAATCTGTATCCTTTCACCTGTGCAGTTGGATTTTATATGTCTTCTCCATTCAGAAGCTGGGAAATTAATATTTTATTTCCTCAAGCTTTTGGGCTAGCTGCATGCTGCAGCTATATCTATTAAGGAAGAATAAATGCATAGTCCTGTGCTGGTAAAGATAGATCCTTTCCAACACGAGGAGCACCAAGCAGTGTGAAGTTTTTGCCTGTCTCTCCAGAAGCCCCTGTTCCTAGACAGCAGGAGATGCTGGCAAGTGCAGTGCATTACAGTGACAGCCTTCCAGCCTGCCTGTGTCTGGCTGCACTGTTGAGAGCTTTTACATTCACACAAGCAGGAGAAACCTGCCCTTTTCTGCCAGTCAGGGATTGCATCCCAGCTAGGGTGTCAGAGGTCACGCACACACAACAAAGGCTCCACCACTGTGCAGAAACAGGGACACGTTCCTTTTCCTAAGCAAGTAAGTGACATTAAAACAGAAGGCTCAGCTGGAGGGTCCTTCACCCAGCACTTACAAACACAGCAAATGATTACCTTTAACATAATAAGTTCCATTCTTACAATATCTTCTTCACTGCAAGCACCATCAGTGACGTAAGCAAATTCCTGTATTTTAGGAGCATAGATTTCCTGTAAAGAGAGGGAAAATGAAGATCAGTGTATCTTACAGCTCTAAGAATGATTGAGAAGATACTGGGAAATATTTCCTGTCCATATTGACATGTTAACATTTCTTATGCTACAACAGTGGTTTTTTCAGTATATGAACTGACATGAAACTTACAGGATAAGGAGATGACACATAACCTACTTGGGTTTTAGTATCTGTGGTACAATGCAATGGACTTATTGCAACTCTTTAAGCTTCTGGGGAAATAAATGCTGACCAAGCAATCAGGACACCCTTTCATTTATAGATCTTTCTACTCAGCCGTTCCAGTGCTGTAAAAACACACATCATCCCAATTCTCCTACAGACGGCTGACTGGTACAGCTTATGTGCACTGTCAGTGCTGATGTAATTGCATAAATTAAAAAAAAAAAACCACAAAGAGAAAAGCTAAAAAAATGAGAGAAAATCCCACAACCAGCCACTGCAACTGTCAAAATCCATGGTGCAGAGATGGTCAAGGACATTTGCTAAGAAGCCAGCCATGCCAGCTGGGGCCAAGCATAGTTTGGTGTGTAAGTAAAAGAGAGCTTGCCAGCAAAACCGCATCCCTACCAGCTGGCTCTGTGACCACCATGGCCCCACGTGCGTCCTTAGGACATGTGACTGCTCGCAGTGTACAACCTTGCTTTGCGAACCACAGGGAGATCTGGGGGTTCCAAGATAACAACTTAAACCCAAGTTCTCCTGTCAGTCTAGCCCACTATGCATTATCCCATTATCCAAAAGTATGCTCTTGGCCTATGGATGTAGCACGCAATGTAAGGCACCACCATCACTGCACTCGGGACTCACACTCCACTAAATGGAGGATATTGTGAGGTATCAGCCTGATGTACAGGCAGTTTGAGACTTAGGCTTGGTTTTGTGCAAGTCCCACACCCATTCCTGAGATTGCTTGCCAACTGCTGTATATTTGGAAAAAGACAAGACAAAACAAAACTACTTCTTGCACATTTGCATGCCTTTTAAGTTTATGTGGTCTCCTTCCCTGCTGCTGGAGAAAGGGAGGACAAAAACCACTCCCTGAGAGACTGACAAATGCACAACTGAAGGAAGAGAAAAAAATTTCCCCTTCTGACCTTCAGTGTTGTACGTACAACCCCAAGTTCAAAAGATCCAGACATGAAACAATTGTTTTAACTGTCTTTTAGTCACTCCATATTCAGTATCCTCCTCCCTGTAACAGAGCTTCTTACCTCAAGTTTGGAGGCAATAAATAATGAGGTAATTCCTATGAGCTGCAGCATGCTCTTGTTAATGTTCTTTTGTGTCAACATGAATCTATCGAAGAAGTCTTGAGCTAGGTAGAAGGTTTCCCGGTGGAGTGCATACACCTCGCACACCTACAACAGGGGAAAAAAACCAAAGGTTTTCTCTTATAAAACTCTGTGTACACACACTGGAGTATTCCAGCTTTAACAGCAAAATGCAGGTTCATCTTTTGCACACACAAAGCTTCACACACCAAGGTATAGTATGATGCAGTGGTTAGCACGGGATTGGAAAAGGTATTTCCCATGCTCCCACCTAAATGTGAATTGCCTGTGATATACTCACAGACTTTCAAGAAATACTTTTTCCAAATGAAAATCCCCAACAAAACAGCAACACCTACACATACACACACTAATTACCTTGATTAAGAATACTCTCAAGCCTCAAGCTGAAGTGAAATCCCCGCTGAATTCCCAGTAGGTCTGTCCCAGGGCAGAGCCACTAAAAAATCAACATCTTGGGCTCTACAGCAAAGAAGCCTGGAAGCTCCCGCTGCAGTGGGCTCTGCTGGCGGGCCAGGAGCACTGCCTGCAGCCCCTCAGGCACACCAACAGCCTCACTAAGCAGGAACAAAACTGCAGGAGCCGCCAACTGCTCCAACCCATTGCTGGTTTCCCTGGCAGGGAGAACTTTTAGTACTCGCATTCTATCAAAGTGTTTCAAATGCCAGTTCAACAAAAAAAGAAAAGGAGAGTGCCCAGACCTGGAGATCTTAGGGAGAGCCCTACTTTTTAATCTAATCTCTAATTGAACTGGGAGGGCTACCACATACCCAGCTCATCTGCAACTCCGTATCCCTTTCACAACTAGAAAGCAGTTAGCTATATATTAATTACTTATAACCTACACACAGTAAAGAACAAGAACAGAAAGGAGTATCCAAGAAATAGATCCCAGCCACTTCATTATTTTACTTGGATACAAAGTCAGAATATAATCTCGCTACTACAAGCTATTTCCCAAGATAAAGTTGGAAGCTCATTTGCAAATTAAAGCCCTTCCTGACCACCAAAAATGCAACTCATTGGCAGAAATAGCACAGCCCCACTCTTTTAAACCTGTCAAATTTGCCTGATAATTGATGGGTTACTCTGATATTATTAACGACTGCTCCAAAGAAGATTCAGAACTAATACTGCATACACCAGGCCCACCCATAAATAAGTAGCAGAGTTTCTATAGAAGTGTATTTCCCAAACATAACAGCACTTGGTCATGTTGAGCAGTATCTGTTATAATGTTACAGAAGACTGTTGGGAACTACTGAAGAGGTCTCAAAGTTGCTGGGATTTAAATCCACTGTGGCATATAGAACCACTGAGCTGAGCAAAAGCAATGCCCTCATTGATATTTTTGTTTGGCAGTTGGATTATTTCCCAATTCAAGATTAAAAAAAAAAATAATTTATTGGTGACATGCAAATTCCACATTAGAGGAACTAGTGAAGCACACAATTGGAATAGTTTTTTTATTCAGAGTGTATTAAAAAAACCCCTCTTTTTTCTTGACATTCCTTGCTAATATAATTTATTTGTAACCATTTCACATAAGAAGCTGTCTGTGTCAAGACCCTTTACCTGTCAGCCATTGATATATCCTGCTCTCTTCCTATGATAAAACTGAAAATTCGCAATGAAATTAAAAAATAGCATCACGGGCTGACACTCAAGAGCCCTTGACATGGTAAGGGTCATAAATCCTCCACAGATGCAGTTTTCTCATGGCTTAGATACAGTCTACCCCGTAGGTTAGAGATCCATAATTTCAATACAAGTGTCTCAAAACCAGATTTCTCTCCTTTGCAGGATGTAGGGTGCCATGAGCAAAAGTTAAACACTGCTGCTTACTGTCCTGGGGGAAGTTCAGTGCCTCCTGCCCGGGAAGGCCCGGATGCAGCTCACCAAGAGGATCAAAAGCAGTCACTTGTCCTGTTGCAAAATGGTTTTGCCCTTTTTTATAACTGTTCGTGTTACTATGAGATCTTTATGTAAAAGCTGTGTTTTACCCGCCCACTTCACCAGCATAACACAGGATAAAGTAAATAAAGATACACACCTCTAAGAGCCAGTCTAGCAGTATCGATCGCATGTGAGGTTGCAAACTAGAATGTAGTGATGTGAAGTGTTTGCAGTGAGCATATCTGTTTTCCTTTGTCAGGATGTTGAGCCAGACATCTTTGGAATTTCCCCAGCTATGGAATAAAGTTAAACAAAGCATTGGTAAGCACTATTCACAAAACAAAACAAAACAAAACCACATTATTTATCATTTAGAGACATTCAAAAACAAAAAGAAAAATCCCATACCATAAGATCCTTATGGTTAAATGGAAAACTGCA
The DNA here is from genome assembly GCF_015832195.1 of Motacilla alba alba. Taxonomy (NCBI): domain Eukaryota; kingdom Metazoa; phylum Chordata; class Aves; order Passeriformes; family Motacillidae; genus Motacilla; species Motacilla alba. The sequence continues at coordinate 128,559,813 of NC_052017.1, forward strand.
GGAATATTTGTAACATTTTACCTCACCACAACAGCAGCTTGCCAAGATCACCAACAAGTCCAGTTCTACAGAACAGGCAGTAACAGCAAACACATGCCTCTCAAAGCTGCACTTGCAGCTAGAGTTCCCTATTTTGCCTAGTTTGGTGGCTTTTCAGAGAGCAAGATAAAACCAAACCCTCCCCCTAAAAAAGAACAATTTATCCTCCTCAGGAAACAAAGCATACATACATGGTCCAGCTTAGCTTGAGAAAAACTAGAGATAGTGTTTAAAGTCACTCATCCATCCCTTTATTTCCTAGCTTACTTCAAGGCTCAGAAGCAAGCTATTTAGAGAAAAAAAAAAAAAACATGTTCTTCTTTATTGCTAACTTGTAATTTATTAGTGCTCCAGTCTGTTTGGGAAGATGATGCCCACATCATCAATATGGCTTTATTTGTAATTGTCACTATCAATCCATATGGGCTTTTTCTTAGATGCACTTCTCATCCCGCAGGTACTAAGAGGAAAAGCATGCTAACCAATGAAATTATGATTTCCTACTGAAATTTCTGGAGTTATGTATTTACCTTTCCCAAAGCAGAAAGGGAGAGACAGAGCTGATCACTGGTATTGCCTACAAATTTTAACCCAGGTCAGTTTCATTCTGTTGCCCCTCATATGTTAAAAGCTGGGGAGATATTTGCTTGTTTAATACACAACTCTCTCCATTTAAGCAGACAGGCATTGAGAAATGAATTCTGATCTTCTTACAGCAGTAAGGGAAGGATGGAGAAGGCAGGAGAAGTAAATTATCCTCTTATTCAGCTAATCAGAAAGGATGGAGTTCAGCTTTACCAGATGCCTGTCAACAACAGGATTAAGCACCTTGCACGAAACTCTGTATCTGAACAGGTCTTTGAGGTAAAGCATTCACCTGGCAGCATCTTGAAGTTCTGATCCAGTTTGGACCAGCACAAAAAAACCACCAAGGTATATCTATAGAAAGGTTCACTTAAAGTAATGCTACCTGTTCTGCTACTCTTCTCATTTACCTTGGCCGATGTTTTCCTTAACACGTTGCAGTAAATTTACCAGCTCTTTCATTAAACCCCAGGCTGAAACAAACAGCAACTAGATACTTATCTAACACAGCCTAATCTAAGCTATCTCTCTGCAGAAGGGCAACTGTCTAGAACCGTGACTGCACCAAGCACATGGCACTGCATTAGCAAGGTACCTGCACGGTGATCTCGCCACAAGTTTATTTGAACATTTTAAATTCTTTAAGAAAATTTTGTTAAATATTTTTGGCCACAGTTCCAAGAGCACTGAAAGACATTTATTTAACTGTTATGTGCCTCTTAACCCTTAGAGTGTCCAGTATCAAGTTACAAAATGACAGCTCTAAAACGTGAAAACTATCTGTCTGGTGTGTTTATAAGATATGGGAAAAAAAAATATTCAAACAACCAAACCCCAGAATTTGTCTTTTGATTGTGTATCAAATCTTTTGTGAGATGAGGAGACAAGTAGAGCTAGGTATTATATAAGCACATACAACAGATTTTATTAGAGTAGCTCAGACATTAACAATTATTGCATCTGTTAAACTTACTTGAGTTCTGGCAAAGGTGATGGATTTATGAAGAGGTTCCTGAATCTGTATTTTCTGAATCTCGAGAAGTCAGTGGTTACTGATTCTTTGTGAGGTGTTTCAATAATTATGCAAGGTGAGATGCCTCCTGTTATCGTGGGGGGCCAACAACTCTGCAAAATTAACAAGGTATCCTTTAAATGCTGAGTTTACTATGAGAGCAAGAAAGACAAGGAGTAGATCGCAGTAACAGCAACAATTTATGTAATGAACATTAGTATTTCTAGATCTTAGCATTGATTCAAGTACTGAAACCAAGAAAGAAGAAAATTAAATGCCAATGAAACCTTCCATAGTCAAGATGGAACATGTATAAATAAATTGGATGCATTTGGGAACTCAGCTTTGAGGAAGATGACCATTTTTAGTTTATGAACCCACAAGTAGCCTATCCATTGCTTGAAAAGCTTGGTTACAGTAGAAAAGGCAAAGATATTAATTGCTACTACAACACAGGACATGAGGTTGCTAGTCCTATCCACTTATCTATTCAGAGGGAAAAGAAAGGAGGGGGTGGAGGTTTTACTGTCTCAGTGGAAATTCAGCAACTCGTTATCATCCAGTTTAGTGTTCCAGAGAGGAGCCACCCATCTCAGCTCCAGAGCTAGATACCCCCTGAGCAAGCAGCAGCTGTGAACTCTCTCTCAGCTTGCCAATGCCAAATATGGGATGCAATGACTCAAAATGAGAAGACTGCAAAGGTATTCCCGCAGAAAGCCTTTGAGAAGGAATTCTAGATTGCTTTAGTTAACTGTAACTTGTTTCTCTAATGCTTATTTGGTAGTACATAACCAATATGAGTAAGGAGGTACCAATCCCTGGAGCACGTGCAATGCTGTAATGGCTGACAGCCTTCAAAATGGTGTCACACAACTTCAATTATTCCCTGTGGAGCTGAGAGGGAACCCCATTCACAAAAAATGGCAACATCTGTCCCCGAACACAGAAGCTTTTCCTATACAGCTGACTTGCAAGATAAGCTACACAGGATTCCTTAGTATATCTAAACCTATTCATAGCCAGACTGAAGTAACCCAAGAGTGAAGTTACATACTCCAGCAGAACTGACCTTAATGCACACAACCAAGAGAAAAGGGAGGCCCTACTCCTCCTGTCTCCTGTGATCCTCACTGCCCAAGTTCCACTCCAATGCTTATCAGACCCTCTGCTGGGTTGATTTAATTCACCAACCTGGCAGAACTTTAACTTATTTTCTAATGCCAAATTAGCAAGATGAACCTGCTTATTGCTTCGTTCAAAGAATGAAGCAAGGCTGGGGATGGAGTACACGGCCAGCTATCAAGGAAAAAGAGACGGGGAAGCAGGATTTCCCCCTTTCAGCAAAGTTGTAACACTTAAGTTTCACCCCAGGTACAGCTGATGTACTTACGCAGTATTTTTTTCCTATTCAAGATTTACAAAGACAACTTCACAATCAGAAGAGTTTTGCTCCACCATAGCTGTTAGTCTCATTTACTTTACAAACAAAATAATTACAAACAATATTGTTTGCAAGAGAAAGCTAACTAATAAGTTTTACTAGACCTCACCGCTTTACAATAGAAAACCATAAGGCCTGTCAGCTTTAAGAGCTTCCTGTGCTAGTGAAAACACATTCTTAAATTGATTTAAATAATCAAAAGAACTGTTAAATGAAATTAAAGATGGCCTGCATGGTTATGAATCTAAACTAAATGGCCATGAAACCACACCTAAAGTTAAAACAAGTGCAGTGATCTTGTTTAGACTTGCCTCTAGGCCTTACCTACTCTGTATATGGAATGGTTCTGAAATATCTGAGGTCATTTTCTTTTTTCCACCTAATCTTACTCTGCAGTGGCTTTTACATTGAAGGATCTTTTATCTGCAACCAAGTCATGGGTAAAACAGATAAAAAGGTGCTAAACTCCCATTGTTTCTAATATCTAAAAATACAAACTTCCCCTATTCAATACGTTCTGGTGTGGAATACATGATTTCACACCCACCAACATAAACCAGACAGACTCCCTTACTTAGTTTGAAATGCTATACACGACTGAATTACCTTAATTTCGTATTGATGTTTTTTTGCAATTTTTCCATCTTCCCTTTTCTTAATCTCCTGCTGAAAAGAGAGAGACACATCAATACACTGACAGTGACCAGCACACCCTCCTAAAGCTCAGAAAAACTCTTGCTACCTCTGCCCCACTTTGTAACTTGGCTAAGTAAAGACTCTCCCATCCAAATGCACTGAAGAGCTTTCAGTATCATCCAACTTTCCAAACTGCCCAAATTGCTCACCTCTGCTGTTCTCCTTTTTCTGGTCTGGAGATAATCTAGTGCTTGCAGTTCTTGTGGAGCCTCTTCTGGACAGGACAGTGGCTGCTGCTGTTTGGCTTGCAAACGGCTACTGTAAAGAGCAAAAAGACATTAGACGTTAGGAGAGCAGCAGTTTTTAGATTAGTACAGATACTCCTAGTACAATGCTAACAGCTTACCTGCGTCTTGACATCTTCTCTGGGCTCTAAGATCGCTACCTGGATCAAAGTAATAGGATATGTTCAGTTAGTGTGTCCTCACAAAATCAGAACCAAATTCCCTACTTTATGTCATGAACTCATTACAAAAAGCAGCACGGTTCACACAGCTCAAACAGAAGGGCACAAGTATTCCACCGGCCTGAGGAATGTCCGAGCAGAGCATGACTGCGGCATATAAGCACACGCAGCTCCATGTCCTGCTGCAGGGTGCCCAGGTATGCCAGCAGTTTAGCTCAGGCTGCCTGGGGGTGGGGGCAGGGAAGTCGTAAAGGGACATTTCCCACACAAGAGGATGTGGAGAGTCCCTGGGGCTGTGACTCCTCTAGTGCCCCCACACCCTCCATTGCAGGCACCCACACAGACACACGTTTTGACGCTTCCGCTCCCTCAGGGGCGATGCCCCCCACACCTGCCGGGATGGCGGGACCGCGATGGGCCGGGCGCCGCCGCCCGCGCTCCCGCCGCGCCGGTTCCGCGCCAATTTCCAGCGAGCGGGGAGGCGGCGGCGGCCTGTGCCGGGGTCAGGCTGGGCTGCGGGCAGCGCCGGCGCCCGCCCTCCCCTCCCGAGGGGCCGATCCGACACCCACCCGCTCCCGAGGGTGCTGAGGGGACGCGGGAGCGGCAGGACCGCCGCCCCGCCCCCCCGCGCTCCCGCCTGGCTGAGAGCGCGGCTCCCTCCAAAACCTGAGGGGGAAGGAAGGGGCTGCCGGGACGGCGCCTCACGCGCGGGGACACCCACCCCCCGCCGGGACACCCCTCAGCGGGACCCCCCAGTGCAGGGACCGGGGCTGCGAGGGGGTGTCCCAACAGGCACCCCACTCCAAGGGGCAGGGCGGGGAGCGGGTCCCGCCGGGGTGCGGCGCAGGCGGGCGGTCGGGGTCAGCCCGCCAAGCTGCTCGGCCGGCATCCCCGCCCCCAGCACGCCGGGCTCCCTCCAAAACCGGGCAGCCCGCCTCCCGCGGGGCTCTCCGCGGTGGGGCGGGGGGGCAGCCGATGGCGGGATCCCGCCGGCACCCCGGCCCACCGCGCTGCTCCCTCCGGGGATGCCCGTCCGGGCCATTGCTACTCTCCGCTGCCTGCGGATGGGGCTGCCCCGGGGACATCTCCCCCTAGGCTCTCCTCAGCCACTCTCCCTCCAAAACGCTGCCCGGGCGGGCGGGCAGCCCGCCTCACCGCTCCCGGTCACGACTCCCGGCCACCGCTCCTGCCTCACCGCTCCCGGTCAGCGCTGCCAGTGCCCCCTTCACATCCCCCCACCCCCGGCACCGTGTCTGCCCGTACCGCCACCACCACGACTATCATTACAGCCATCCTCAACACGGCCAGCGCTCCCATTATCATCGCTAGCATCATCACTGATGCCATCATTAACATCATCATTATTAACATCATTATTATGATCATCATCCCCCAGCCAGCGCCCGCGCTCACTCGCGGGACCCCCACTCACCTCCGCCGCTGCCGCCCGGGCCGCGCTGCTCAGCTGGCGCCGGCGCCAACCCGCTATATAGCGCGGCCGCGCCCGCGCTGCGCATGTGCGAGGGCGGCAGGCGGCTCCCCCGCCCGTCCGCCGCCCGCGCCCCGCTCGCCCCAGCGCCGCCCCTGTGCGGCGGGGCCGCGCCGACCCCCGCGCCCCCCGGGACACCCCGCGTCCCGGCCCGGCTGCTCCGGCTCCGCCGGCAGAGCGGCACGTAGCGCCGGGAGGAGCGCTGCCATCGCTGCCGCCGCCCGCCGCCCCGGCACCTCTCCGCCGCCCTGCCCCGCTGGCGGGGGGCACTCCCGGCACCATCAACCGCGGCTCCGGACCGCTCCATCGGGCCCCGGGCCCCGCCGGGACAGCGGCGGCTCCGCCGGCGGCCCCGCGCGCCCAGCGGGGCTCAGCCCGCCCGCCCCGGGGCGGGGCCGCCGCGGAGCCGCCAATGGGAGCGCGCGGAGCCGCGGCAGCGTGCGGCGGCCCGGGATGTAAACACGGCCCCGCCCCGCCCGCGCGGCTGTCAGCGCCCCGCCGCACCGGCCGGCCGGGCCCCCACCCTGCCGGGCCCCCACCCTGCGGGCCCGTACCCCCCGACACCCCGCACCATGCACAGGGGCGGCCGCCGGCAGTCGCGGCCTCCTCACGTTTTGGAGGGAGCCGCGCTCTCAGCCGGGCACACATCCCGCTGCACCAGGGCGGGGTGGAGAGGAGGCTCAGGAATGGCCTCATCGCTCTCTGCAACCTCCCGAAAGGAGGTTATAACCAAGTAGGGGTCTCTTCTCCCGGGTAACAAGGGACAGGACAGGAGGACAGAGTCTTAGGTTGCACCACGGGAGGTTGGGGTTGGACATTACGGAGAATTTCTTCACAGAAAAGGTGATTAGACATCGGAATGGACTGTCCAGGGAGGTGGTGGAGTCACCATCCCTGGAGGTGTTTAAGGAAAGACTGTATATGGCGCTTAGTGCCACGGTTTATTTGACGTGGTGTTCGTTCAGAGGTTGGACACGATGATCCCAGAGGTCTTTTCCATTAATTATTTCTGTGATTCTGTGCCTGCTGAAGACAGGCCTCCCCCAAGCACAGCCTGCATGACATCATGTGGACAAGCCCTCTTCCCTACAGAGCAGCTTTCCACACCTTCCAGCCAGACCCTGCCTCTCAGAGTCCCACTGTGTCCGAGGGCAGCAGGGCCCGCTGCAGGAGCACACACCCTGCAATCCCCTTCTCCAGCAGATGATGCTGAAGCTTACCCTCAGGGCCAGCACACCTCCTGTGAAGATCACTCAGTGGTTGCGTAGAGTTTTCTTATTCCATATTCCAAAACAACCCCCCAAAAAATCCACACTATCCCAAAAGCAACCAAACCCCACAGCATCACACACCTAGCAATGCTGTAAGCAGACACTTTTCTTTAAAACACCCAGTGCAGGGCACTCACAGCCATTTTGCTGATAAGGAACAACTGGCACTTTCTCGCAGTGCTGAGCACATGTCCTGCAAAACAGCACAAAGAGAAGCCATGTCTGCCTTCAAGTCAATCCACATCTTTTTTCTTATTATTTTTCTTTTCCCAAGTGTAACATTATTGAAGAGTAAGCATAGGTTTTGCCTCCAAGTATGTATTATAATAATTAAATACAATAACCAGGTGCTTATCATAACTCTGGTAGCTTTGCCATTTTAAAGGGCAAGAGAAAAAGCAGTGCAGTCCATCAAGGCAGAGATGTCACAGTAAGGTCATTGACAGCAGGTCCCATGTTTTGGGCACCAAGGGCCATCTCTCAGCTATGTGTCCTTACAGCACCTGATGAAGCGAGGCCAGCAATTCCTGCAGACTTCAAGTAAAACACTGACATGTGCAAGATGGACATTGCAGCCAGCCAGCCACCTCAGCTCTGCTAAATATCTGTTCTAGACCTTGTCATGAAGAAAATCTGCTAGTTATGGCTCAAAAGGAATGCAAAAAAGCCCAAAACTCACTGTCATTTGAACAGTCTTTTGTCAATTGAATATATTGCTCATTGCAAGAAATCTAACCCATGTCATAGTTCAGGATGCTTGCCATAGACATGCAGGTATATCTTTTAGTTGACTTCCACTGAAATACACCAGCAAGATGCATCCTGCTGTCTGGAAGTTCATCTCCTACTCTACTGACTACAGAGAAAAGGTGGTCCCCTGAATTTGGGCAAACTTGACGTAACTGACTCCCTGCCTTTAGCTGACTTGCTGAAGTTGAAATACTACCATAGATAATTTATTAGAAGACAACTGAAACTTCAGCTAGAAGGGGAGGAGAGACAAATTATCATTTGTCCCTAAAAAACCTCTGCCCTTCAGAGATGCCTGATTAGGGTTCGTTGGCAACCAGGCTCCACACAGCAAAGAGGCTTTGGTACATCAGGAATAAATTCCATGGCACATTGTGAAAGGAAAATACTGTAAAGGGAATGGTAGCTAAAAATTGAATGGGTCAGGTTGGTCACAAATAGGTCTCAGCACAAAAACTGTAATGATTATGCTGCTCATTTTTCTAGACCTTTTGTGTGTGAGATGCTGCAGGTCACCTGCCACATTGCTGTGGTTTCGATTCAGTAGTGGAATATGCACCAGGTCCCATGAGCATTCCTCATCCTGCCAGCAACTTTTCCCATAAATTTTCATCAGTAAAAAAATCCCACAGAACAACCAACCAAACCAAACCAAAACCCCAGAAGCTAATGTGCAATCGAATCCTGCAGCAGAAAATGAAATTATGATTTTAATGCAAGCTAACACACTGACCTTTTGATGTGGCAATAAAGCTGAAGTGGGTTAGTCCACACTGGGACATTTCTAAGTGGATTGACACACAGTACATCCCCTTTCACTGTGTGGATGCCTCCTTAGGGAGGATGAATGTAAAAGAAGATTTTTTTTAAGCTGCTAGAAATATACTACTGCTGAGCAGTGTGTTGGAATCTGGAAAGTCCTTTTAGATATCTAGTGGGTTTCTTGTTGTTCTTGTTTTGGTTTTTTTTGTTTGTTTTTTTTTCCCCAATTACCACTTGCAGATATGTTCAGAGAAGGTGTTTAGGCCTTCCTTACAAGTTTACACACCTGAGGTTGTTTTTCTTGGTTATCCTTTTATGGATCTATTTGAAGGACCCTGGAATCTACAAAGGATCTAAAATGCACAGATCTAAAGCTATGAGGATCAATCCTAAAACACTGTGTGCCCAATGCTGCTCTTCTGCCAGGGAGTTTCTGAATCCATTTGGTTGCTCCCAAGGAAAGCAGCAGGATTTCATTAGAACATTTGTACACAGCTCCACTGTGATCTGGGCACAAAAATAACATGGAATATCATGTCCCATATTCCTCCTACCTTGCAGTAAGTATATTGTTATGGTCATCTGCTTGTGCTGTCAGGTTTGTCCTTTTCAGCCACAACCATTTTGTCAAAGCTGTTCTGTAAGGTAGTTAAGGGAAAGGCCTGCTCTTCTGTGGATGAACGTCACTGTTTTTAAGAGGAATTTTAAGGTTATTTATGGCTCCAGCTACATAGCCTAAACAAAGCACCATTAAAGCTTTATACCTCCTAAAGAGAAATACTTTAGCAGGAAGTTACACCCTTCCATAAAGGTATTTTTTTTTTTATGTTGAAGAGCCCGAGACAGCTTGAAACCCTGAGGTTTAAAAACCTCTTGTTTTCTATTAGAACCTACAATATTCTACTTTCCTGCTTGTTTCATTCAGAGACCTTTTCACAGAATCACGGAAGGGGTCAGGTTGGAAGTGGGTCATCTGGCCGAGCCTCCCTGCTCAAGCAGGGCCATCCCAGAGCACATGGCACAGGATTGCATCCCAACAGTTCTTGAATATCTCCAGTGAGAGAGACTCCACAACTTTTATTTTTAAACAAGGCCTGATGCAGTTTAATATACATGTAGAAGTATTTTTAAGACCCTACAAGATGAAATAATTTTGTGGTTTGTTTGGTTGAGTTTTTGTTTCTGATTTGGTGGGGAGAGAGCTCATATTACAGTTATTAAGAACCTGTTAGCTAAAACATAGTAGAGTAAACCTTTAGTCATAAGCAAATGAATATCTCTTTCTAAGGCAAATTCCAGCAACAGAGAGCACAGGCAGAGACCAGCTATTGATCATCAGCTTGTATGACAATCAAATCAGCTTAAGACATCCAAACTGAGAGTTTTAACTAAAAGATAATAACTAAGATTTTTTTTAATAATAGAGGAAGAAAACTCAAGTGGAGACCAAGAATAAGTTACTAGTTCCCTTACAATTTACAGTGTCAAGCCTTGAACAGTATAGCATGATACAAGGATTTCCTCTTTGAATTAAGTTTTTGAAGGCACACTTTTAAAGGAGGTGGGGAGTCAGAGAACCAGCCTTTAAAACTCACATTCAGAAGGTAGATGCTGTCACTTCACAGCAGTTAGAAAATAAACCAATGGACTATGTCCTTCTGGCTCTTGTTAGTAGCCTTTCTTTCTTTCTTTCGAGATCATGTACCTTTCTTATCAGAAGGAAGCTTGGAAAAAAAACATTCTCTTGTTCTGAAAGCCATTTTATGCAGCAGGCACTTTATTTGTATCCATGAGAACTCATATTCCTGTCAGAGACCCATAGTCTTTCCTGTACATAAAGATTTAAACTCCTGCTGTGAACACACCAAAGGTGAAACACCTTTAGAGAACTATTCTTACACTTCATCTCCTGAGCAAAGCCCACAGTCACACCGCAGTAGGGATAGTGTCTCTCCAGTGAGAAGGAGCACCTGTAGTGGTGGTTCATGTTCAGCTGCTGTCGTAGAATCATAGACTATTCTGAGTAGAAATCATCGGCATCATCAAGTCCCACTACTGGCCCTGCCCAGGACACCCCAAGAATCCCACTGCGTGTCTGAGAGCATTATATAAATAATTCTTGAACTGTGTCAGGCTTGGTGCTGTGACCACTTCTCTGAGGAGTCCGTTTCAATGTTCTCTACCCTCTGGGTGAAGAACCAGAATTTTTCTGATATCCAGCCTAAACCTCGTGACTCAGCTTCATGTTTTTCCCTTGGGTCCTGCCACTGGTCATGAGAGTGAAGAGATCAGTCCCAACCTTTCTGCCTCCCCTCATGAGGATGTTGAGATCTCCCCTCAGTCTCCTCCAGGCTGAACAAACCTACCTCAACTGTTCCTAATAAGGGGTTTCTACAGACCCTCCACCATCCTCGTGGCCCTCTTTTGGACACTCTCTAATAGTTTAATGTCTTCTTTATGTTGTGGTGACCAAAACTGCCCCCAGCACTGGAGGTGAGGCCACCCCAGTGCAGAGCAGAGCAGGACAATCCCCTCCCTTGCCTGACTGGTGATGCTGTGCCCCCCCAGGACAGGGTTGGCCCTCCTGGCTGCCAGGGCGCTGCTGGCTCACATTCAACTTTCCACTGACCAGGACCCTCAGGTCCCTTTCTGTGGCACTGCTCTCCAGCCTCTCGTTCCCCAGGCTGTTTGTACATTGGGTTGCTCCACCCCACATGCAGAATCTGGCATTTGTCCTTGTTAAACTACTTACTGTTGGTGATTGCCCATCTCACTGGTTGAGTTCTCTCTGCAGGGCCTCCCTGACCTCAAGGGAGTCAACAGCTCCTCCCAGTTTGCTGTCCTCGATAAACTTAGGATTTCTTTAAGCACTGTGTCCAGGTTGGTAATGAAGATGTTGAAGAGAACTGGGCTGAGGATGGAGCCCTGCAGAACCCCACGAGTGACAGGTCCCCAGCCTGCTGTCACCCCATTCACTGTAACCCTTTGTGCCTGACCCCTGAGCCAGCTGCTCACCCATCGCATGATGTGTTTATCCAGCTGTGTGCTGGACATTTTGTCCAGAAGGATCCTGAGAGAGACAGTATTGAAAGCTTTGCTCAAGTCCAAAAAGGCTTTCCTAGATCAGCGAGGTGGGTTACCCTGTTACAGAAGGATGTCAGGTTTGATAAGCAGAACTTTCTCCTCATGAAGCTGTGCTGGCTGTGACCGACGACTGCATTGACCTTGAGGTGTTTTTCAATACCTCCCAGAATAATTTTTTCCATTATTTTACCAGTACTAAAGTGGGACAGACAGGTCTGTATTTTCCAGGGTTCCCCTTCTTGCCCTTCTTGAAATCGGGCCAGTGTTCACCAGCTTTCAGTCAGCTGGGACCTCTCTAGATTCCCAGTTCAAAAATCATCAAGAGAGATTTTGCGATGACATCAGCTAGTTCTTTGAAGATTCTTGGATTAATCCCATCAGGCCCTATAGATTTTTAGGGATCCAGCTGGAGGAGCAGATCCTGCACAAGTTCAGGGTCAGCTGGGATTTGATCATTCTCACAGCCATGGGCCTCCACCTCTGAGCACTGAGACCTCCTTGGTCCATCATCTGTGTTGAAGACAGAGGCAAAGAATGCATTAAACACCTCTGCCTTGTCCACGTCCCTGTTTGTGAGGTGTCTATCCTCATCCCGTAACAGGATGATGTTATTTCTATGCTGCCTTTTGCCATTAATGTATTTGAAAAAACTTCTTTTTGTCTCCCACATTTCTAGCCAGCTTCAAATCCAATTATCTTTAGCTGCATGAATTTTCTCACTACAGTAGCTAGCTGCGTCTCTTATTCTTCCAGGTCACCTGACCTTGCTTCCACTGGGCACACACCTTCCTTTTTTGCCTTAGACCCAAAAGAAGATCCCTGTTCACCAACTCAGCCTTCTGCTTGACTTCTGACACTGGGGAATTGCTGCTCCTGTGCCCTTAGGAGGTGATGTTTCAAAAGTGACCAGCACTGACAGACCCCAGCAGTGCTGAAACATTTCCCAGGGGACTTTTCTCAGTAGCTCCCTGCCAAGTCTGCTCTCCTCATGTCCAGAGTTGAGGTTTTCCTGCACTTTTCCTCCTGTCAACAAGGATTTTAAACTCAATCACTTTGTAGTCGCTGTGGCCAAGATGGCATCAGTCACCACATTGCTCATAAGATCCACTCTGTTGACAAGCAGCAGATGCAGGAGGGCACCTTTCTGAGTCAGCTCCCTTAGTATTGTTCCATAAAATTGTTGTCCACATCTTTTAGGAATTTTCTGGCCCAGGTTGTACCAGCTGTGTGATGCTCCTCCCAGTAAATTTCTGGCTGGTTGAACTTCCCCATAAGGACCAGAGCAGTTGATTTGGAAGTGTCCTTTAGTTCTTCAAACAATGATTTGTTGATGTCATTGTCCTGCCTGACAGCTCTATAGTGGACTCCCACAATGACATCCACATTGTTTGTTTGCCCTTTGATTCTTACCCAGAGTCTCTCAACTGTGCCATTGCCAACTGTGAGCTCCACACATTCCAGCCCTTCCATTACATACTGTGCCAACCCCTACCTCTTTTGCCATGTCTAACCCTCCCAAAGAGCCTGCAACCATCCAAGCATGTCAACCTGCACCCCCAGGACCTTTTCTGACAGGCCACTTTCCAGCCACTCTTCCCCAAGCCTGCAGCACTGCATGGGGTTATTGTGATCCAAGTGAAGGATCCAGCACTTGGCCTTTCTGTGTCTCAGACCACTGGCCCTGGCCCATCAATCATTCCTCAGTCTCACACCATGGACAGAAGAGCTAGAATTGAAATCCATTGCTAGGAGTAGACAAGGGGATACTTCTGCCCATGTCAGTCCCCCATTTCGTGATGAAGATCTCACATCCTTTGTTTGCCTTGCAAAAATTGACACTCTTGGACGATAACCACATATCCCAAAAGCCTGAGGCCTACCTTCTTTTTTTCCACCTCTATCTGCTGCTGATTCTCTGCACAGCCCAATTTCAGGGAATCTACAATTCTTTTAGCACTCTGATAGATTTATTTTTGTGCATAATGGTATTTTTTTATTATAATGTCTAAGTCACCTTGCTTGGACACAACAATTTGAAGTCTACAGAGAAAAAAGTACAGACCTATGGCACAGCCCATGTCTGCAAGATGAGATCAGAAGCCTGCTGCTGGACGCTAGCCTAGTTTTGTTACTCTTATCTATTTGTTGGGGTTTTTTTTGTGTTTTGTTGTTGTTGGTTTGGGTTTTTTTTGTTTTGTTTTTGTTATTATTATTCCTTTTCCCTAGCTTACTCATGAAATTGCAATAGTTATTTGCCTTATTAAGGTATTTGAGTGTTGAGCTATCAGTCTGCCCACAGAACTTTTGAACAAGTCAAGACTCTTCTGAAGTATCAGTTATACAGCAGTAACTCCAGAACAGCATTTTCATCAAGAATAAACTGGCTGCAAAAGGTATCCTGTTAAGTCTCAGTTCAGTCTCCTTTACTCTAAGACTGATGTATCATGACCACATCATGGGAACAACAGTGCCACAGCAGCATCAGCACATTCTTTTTATGAGTCATTCCTACATGTTCCAAAAAGCCCAAACCTTCCTTGCAAGTATCACTCAGTAACAGTCACAATATTTTGTGGCTATGAACATGCACCAGAAGTCAATGAAACAATGAAACCAAATACTAAATTACTTGATGAGGAAACAGAGTAGTAATCATGGTTCTCTCTGCCATGTAACACCAGTGAAGGCACTGTATCAGAGACATACACGGATTTATATAGACAGAAAACTAGAATGTAAAGTGAGAACTTAAGCCAATAGTTACACCAATGCAACCCTTCATACAAACATTTTTGCTTCAGCACAGAGAAGTTACAAAAAAACACTAGTTCATGGTGTTTTGGAGACTATCCACCCTAAATTTTAAAACTTGCACCAGGTCTGAAATAAGCACCCCCAAAAGGAACACTATCATCTTAACTATGTTAGGTTATCTGTATAGATACAATAATACAAGCATAATTAATCAAACCTTCTCCTGAAGAATACTGTACAGCTCTCAGCATAGACTTGCTGCTTTGATAAATGTACAGGACAAAATCTACATTTCAAAGGGAAAGATTTTACTCAGTTCTTGCTCTGGGAAGATGGATGCCTTGTTGCACAAATACCTTTTCACTGCTGTCAGTTAAATAGATCATTTTGTCACCCTGCTTGTTTGGTGGGTGAGAATTAAATCAGGAACTACTTGCAACAACTCGGCCCATACAAATCCAGGGAAGCCTGTATCCAATGTGCTGAGAGAGCTGGCTGATGTCATTTCAAGGCCAATCTCCATGATCTTTGGAAAGCCACAGAGATCAAGGATCCCCAGTGACTGGAGGCAAAATTCCCCACTCATTCATACAGTTTCAGAAAAAGCCATAATAACAACATGGAGAAAAGATTACTGAGCCCATTTCTTACGTTCAAGGATCTCCTGTATTTCAGCTTGCACACACTGCCTTTTGTCCTTTCACTAGGCACCACCAGAGAAGAGTCTGGCTCTGTTGTCTTTATTGCCTCCTCCAGCTGTTTATACACCTTGACAGGATCCCCTCTGACTTTTCTTCCCCAGCCTAAACAATCCCAGCTTTCATCCTCTCCTGGTTATTTCAGTCTTCAATCCTATTATGCCCTGGCCTCTTGCTGGATATCATCTAGTGCATCCATGCTCTCTAATAGTGGGAGCTCAGCACTGGACATGCCATTCAGGTGTCTCACTGGCCCAAGGTGGAGGTGCAACATCACCTCCCTCCTCCTTGCTGTCAACACCCTGCCTGATGCAGCCCAGGAAGCTCTGAGTTTCCACGCCAGCTCCTTCACCAGTATGGGCGCATCCCAAAAAACTGTGTATAGTGCATTTCTTACCTCGAGATTTCTCATCCAAGGGTTGATCTTCATTGCTTTCACATTTCCCACAGGTGTCAGGGGCCTGCAGTCCCAAAGGGTGGTCTTCCCAGTAGATACCAAGGCAAAGACATGGAGTACCTCAGCCTTCTCCGTGTCCTTTGTCACATGGATTCTGGTCCCCTCCACATCCCTTGCCAAGTTCAGCTGCAGGTGGCTTTGCTTTGTCTTCCCTAACCCCATTCCTAGGCATCTGCACAGGGTCTCCGCCCCCTCACAGGCTACCTCTACCGGCAGCTTTCCATACAGATTTGTTCATGGTGGTGCATGGCAGGGAGATGATAGGCAGTGGGGCATGAGTTGAAACAAGAGAGGTTCAGCCAAGATACAGAAAAAATCCCCCCCCAACAATGTACATTTCATGTGGTTTTTATCTCTGTCCTGTTCACTATGGAGTTCCTGCATGTTGGTCAGGAAAGGCAGCAGCCAGCAGAGATGTGCAACACTGCTCAGATGCATATTGTCACCTGATCAGCAATGCAGACCAAGTCCCAGAGCAACTGCTGCACTAGAGCAAGCAATGAGACATGCAGTAGCTTGGACCTGCCACCTGAACAGGATGCTCAGGCATCTGGATTTTCACTGACCTATAACATTAAAGAACAGAATGACAATTTTTAATAGGCCATTTTTTATTGAGAGTTAAGATCATGTTTCCCCACAGTGCGCAGAACGCACTATGAAAACAAAATACAGAAGATCACTTTAGTACATACACGCTGGTTAAGCAATGCTACCTTTTTTTGGCAAAGTGCTGTATTTTGTCTGTTTTCAGCTTGTGTTAAACTATTAAAAAAAAGAGCCACAGATTCTTCCATATCAAAAGGACTGCTACAAATAGAGAAGTGGCTCTGGAGAGAAGCTGCCATATATGCATAGACTGATGTACAGTATTAATCCCAACTGAAATGTCCCTTTTGAGTCTTCAAGTTTGCTGTGTAGAAGGCACAGTTTAAAATGCAAATCTGTCCATTGACCAATACATATGAAAATACAATTTCAGCAAGATTCATGAATATCAATCAATATGAGACAGTGCAAGGCCTCCACTTTTACAAGAAAAAACACACGCTTTAATACAATTCAAAAAACCATATAAAAAGCCACACAGCTCACTATTAAAACAGTAAACCAAAACAAATCTAATTGCCCAATAGCTCCAGGCACAAAACAGGGCTAGACCAACATAAATATGTAAAACAAATTAACAAAAAAGCCATTGATGTAGTACTATCTCACACAATAATATGGTTTCCAATATTACAAATTGAGAAGCACAGCTTTGTGCAACAAAATAGTTTATATCCTGAAAGATATAGGTTTTCATCACCAGAAAGTCATCTAGTAATGCAGTATAAAAAGATCAGTATCTCCCAATTCTAGGAGCAGTCTAAAGTTGCATTTACTTGCCTACTGAGAAAAACAGACCAAGGCTCCCATTTTAATGCCTGGGAGCCTTATACTCTCAGCTTCATCTCCCCATTAGGAGTTAAGGGATTACTTACTCCTTCCAACACAGGGAGGTGGAGACTCCATCTTCCTTCATTGCACTTTAAGAAAATTAAAGCTGAAGGAAAGTAGTTACTTTTATATAAAGGAAAGTAATACAGGAAAGCAAAGAATTTTCCTGAGCTAGAAAGTTGGCAGCGAGGATAAGGAAGTTTAAGCTAGTCAAAAAGTTGGAGTGATAAAGGTAGATAATCTGAGGCAAGTAAGAGTACTTGTGAACAGGTAAGAGACTGGTGAAACTACAGCTATTTGCAGGCAAACCAAAGTATTTGGATCACATGAGAATTGTGGTATGGACATGGGCACATACTGCTAAAACAGCAGTAACAAAATATCTCTTTTTAGAAAAACATGGTGTGACCAATTTTGTTTTCTTTCACTGTCCATGTGAAATCAATTTGTCAAAGAAAAAAAAACCACAACAAAACCCCAAAACTAGTGTAATCCAGGAAAGCATCTCTTGCTTTTGTACATTAATTACTTTCAACATCCCTTTGTGACAATCCTAATTGCAGTGAAGCAGCACATCTGCAGTGAAACATAGGTTATAAATGCTGTTCCTTGTATGCCAAGTAGGTTCCACAACAATTCCAGCTGCAGAACACACAACAGTACCACTACATCAAGGTCAATTTGAATTGCTGGGGTTTTGCTTCAGTGAGATTGAAGCATCTGGCTGAATTTAAATACTTTATAGGTCTGGAACAATTCACATTATCGACCTTGTCTTATTTCAAAGACTCCTCACACGACTCCTTGTACCAACTTCTGTGTAAGGACTACTGGAAGACACAGCTGAGTGTAATGTTAACACTGTAATGCCCTAGGCACTAAACACAAGGGAAAACAGCAAGTCACATTAAGCACTGGCAGAAAGGAAGATAAACTTACTTTTGGTTCCCCCTCTTCTTTCACTGAAAATTTCTGCTTCCCTATTCCATTCCCATTTAATCCACTTCCCAGATGGATCTATCAGGGTTCAGCATACCACTGGCTGCTGTGTAACACAGCTTTTGTTAACAGGTGAACTTTACCTGTAGTTGTAGTTGGCAGTGCCTGCCAACTTCCAAAACATCTTTCTCAGTGTTCTTAAGAAAACTACTTGATAGTTTTTGGATGGCTTTTCTTTCCTGCTGGCCCATGGAATTGCTATTAAGTCCTTCTGCCTCCAGTGGGCTAGGAGAACAACCATGGCTGATTGATCAATTTTTATACACTGATAACACTGTGTTTAGCTCAGCATCCACTTCTCCCTGCCTCACACCACCCTTCATTTCTAGTCCCCATTAACTTGGATTTCATTTTCATAGAGAAAAAGAGAGAAAATTAGGAGAACTTGGAATAAAAACTTCCTTCCAGCTACTTCTGAGCTACTCTCAATCTGTGAATATGAGACAATCTAATAGCAATTTGTAGCTCAGAAATAGCTGTCCATCAGCCTGACTTCTTTGAAGAGCAGTCAGCTACTGATAGGATAAAAGACCAGTCAATCTACCATCTTTCTCCTTTAACTAGACTAGAGATTAAATGCGATAGGGTAGGGGAAACACATGCTTCAGAGATGGAAATAGAGAAACTCAAACTTTATCTAGCAAAGCTCAGTTCAGTTCTGTGTTGTGCATCTGCACGTTACCCAGAGGTTCACTTTTCTTCCCACTCCACTGTGAGGTACTACATCTGTAACGCCGGTGCCATATTGTACTGCAACAATATAGGTGGGACATTTAACCCTCTTTCAATATCCATATCAAGTACCCACCTACACAGGCCCCACTAACACAAGTAAGTTCCAGGAGTTTAGATGAGATGTCCTTCTTGAAACAGCTCAGCGCAGCTATGTAATATCCACTGGCAGCTATAGAATTTTCTTGTCAGAAAGTAATCATATATGCTGAATACAGACAGATACACAAGCTGTCAAGTACTGGTCATTAAAGCACATGGCTAACCTCAAATTTTCTAACTTCGTTTTGATTAATTCAAAATGTAACTGATTTCCATCTCAGTTAAATTTCTTTAAAATACCAACTAAGAACCCATCTATACATCAAAGTTTATAAAACAGCACACAAACTATCATACTGATAGGCTTCTGAGACATTGATATTTAACGTCAACATTTAGAACTTGATGCAAGATGTTTGGAGATTTGTGTGTCATTTGAAAATAATGCAACACTAGTTACGATTGTGTTTGAGGGATTGACAATCAGCTTCAGATTGACCACACTTACCTACACGTGAAAACAAAAGCAACCTAAGAAACAATGAGACCATAGATTAAAACCACAAGAACCATCAGTAATTGAACTGACGCTGGCAAGGCTGGTGAACAAACAGTCCGTTGTGCTTGATTTGCCGAGAGTGGCAATCCCTGGTAAGGTTTTGGCGACGGAGACTGTTCCTGTTGAGATAGTGTCTTTCGTTATGTTCTTTTATCCAGTGGGTAGGACGAAAGCTCTTGTTTTTTTCCAGAAAAGTTGAACTAGTAGCAAGAGCCGTGACATAGCAGTGAACGCGCTGTCCCGTTTCATTTTGGGCCTCCTGTCTAGAAATGTAACAAGTAGGTATCAGTCACCACTGAGGTGCATTGGAAAGACAAGCAAAACAAAGGGTAGAACACGGACATCAGCATCCAGCATTTCAAAAGGGTATGCTTATTCTACTGGACAGAGATTTGGGCTGAGGTAAGGTCAAGCCACTTAGCACACTGGTAAGTAACGTTTAGTGCTGCTAAATCGCTTTCTGTGTGAGGGGCCCCCCAACAGCCTTAGGACTTTCAGCATCTTACTCTACTGTGCTCCTTCTTGCCCACACCACCTCCCTAAGCCCAAGACGCAATACAGATCAGAAATACAAGGCAACGTGTGTCACACTGCTCCAGCTTTAGAAGACTTGAGAATATCCACTAGGCAAAGTTTGGTTTAAAACCATCTTGAACATCAGTGGTTCAGCTGAAAACAGAAGCACACTAACAAAAGTGCATTTCAATTGTCAGCCACACAAGTAAATCCAAACAATGTTCGTGCAGAAGAACAGAAAGGTAGACCAGTTGTGACACACATGAAAAATAACTTAGAAGGATTGGTCCTCAACCAGCCCCCTAAATTTCATGAGCAGTGAGTCAGCAGTTTTGGCAAACCCTTGCTTCATCATGCACTAGTGAAAAACAAACCAGCAGCCTATGCAAGCAGTGACTGACATATTGAAAAAGGACTTCCCTACTTGACAGAACAATCACTGGCATTTCCTGAAACTTCTAAAGTTAAAAATAGCCTAGCCATTTTAAAAGCAAAGCAAAACCCTAATTTGAGTGCTGGAGCTGGTGTGAGACCAGTGGCAGCAGAGTTTCTTGCCTTCTCTCTCCCCACTCAGGCCCAACAACCAGCTGTCAACTAACTGGTCAGTGGTGCCCAGGAAAGAAGTCTGCAAGACCAGGAACTTGCCCAGACATGAGCAAGAGGTCTCTTGGGAAGTCTGTCTTTCAGCATCAGCATGATTTTATTATAAAGTCTCTTCTGGAAGAGCTTAACTTGCAATTATTGCATGACGTCTCTGTAGACATAAGTCAGGTCTGCCATGCCCATGGTACACCCTTTGTAGCCTTACTCTGGGAGGCTGCAGGTGCCTGACACGAAGTCAGCTCTCCTGCCTCTTCCCACTCCACAGTGGAGGGAAATACTCCTTGTTATCAAGGGAATACTCCCTCCCTTCTACTTTTTTCTTATTTTAAATATCCCAATCTCGCTTTTGGATCCTCGCTTAGTTTGATATGACTGATTGAAGACTAGAGACTGCAGAACAGTCATAAGTCAACAGTCTTCCCCTGTTTATTCACTGGATATTGTTCCAAACCTAGCACTTGAAATACCAAGCAAAAAGTAAGTAAGTGAGTAACAAGCACAAATCAATTCACAGTGTCTTGCATTCTTTGCAGATTACACCAGTTTAATTTAATTTACATGAGGGTACCTGCAAATATGGGACTACCATTTTCCTTGTGGAGTGATCCCTTAGTGCATCCAGCAGTGCTGGAGGTGGAACTGCAAGTGAAGCCTTTCTAAGGAAAGCTATTACAGAGCCAGGAAGCCACACCACAGTTATTGCAACCTGTATTTCCTAAGTATGCCCTTAGCTAGCAAAGGGCAGCAACTGTTAATACAAACTGTTGTGGTTTTGTTATGGAAAAATATGACTAATCTGACAAATAGGGAAGTTTATACAACATCCTTTTGCTTTGAAAGGAATTTGAAATGAAAAAAGAGATTTCCTCCACAAAAGGATAAAAACTGGTTTAAACTTGCTGGCTGACAACAATTTAGCTTTTCCCCCTGCTCTTATAAAAGACCCTTCCAGCAATGATTTGCAAACCAACACTCTGGTATTTGTCATCAAAGTGACACTGGGATAGCAGAGGTGGTTTGAATCAGCTGGACGGCCAAATACTCTTCCAAAATGCAGCCTTTCAGTACCTTAGGTGCATTTGGTAGGCTGGCACTAGTGAGCTCCATGCACTGAGAGAACAGGCTTGATGAGACTCCATCATATTGTCAAAATGGAGTTTTAGAGGGGCTGTGTCTTAAGCCAGACCATCACTACATACATTTGCTGCTGCACTTCCAGTGTCTATTTGGCTAGAAAGCAGAAGTGTCCTGCTCATTGTGCTACACAACCACAGCTCACAAGAAACATTCAAGGCTTCAGACACCCAACACAATTATTTCAGTAATTTTTCTGCACTTAGCATTTTGGCTTGTTAAAGCAGATGTAGTTAGGCTTGATCAAGTAATCATTTGGCACAAAGGTTAGTCCTAAAACCAGTATTGCTTAGGCAGACAAGGCTCTAGAGGAAGCAGTGTTGCTAGCAGCCTGATCAAACAAAAAGCACTGTTCCAAAACAGTAGTACTTACTGTGCCAGTGTGCCTTAAGCAGCTTTTCTTGGCCCTACAATATTAAATGGCCAACCATTAAACCACTAGAGACTTCATAACAGCTTTTGAAACTTACTCCAGTATCAGTGTAACCAATGTTCCCAAATTCTGCAGTCTACCTCAGCTTTACACTAAGTCTCAACCCCAGTTGTCACACAAAAGACCCTGTACAAGAGCCTAGATCCTCTGACAAAGCAACAGCACAGAGTTCAGTGTGCAGAAACTTAATTACACACCAGCTGAAGAGCACACCTCCAGCTTCCCCAGGCATTGAAGCAGCTTAACTGTACTGTGTAACACAAGACAGGATCCTTCTCTGGCTGAATTTACATCAGGATCCCCAGTTCAAGTGACTGAAAAGTCAGTATCCAAGTTTTGAGTGTTACTATTCACTGCAAATTGGTATTTCAGATAAAGTGGCTTACAGTCTTTTGCTAGGGCATGTCCTGCAGCCTACAGCACTCCTGCAGATTCCTTCAGACCCTCATTTTAAAGCTGCTGTCTGCTCATAGCTTCCCCCAATTTACCTTAAACTAGACCCTGATGCTCAACATCATAAACTGTCCTCCCCAAATAATTATACAAATTCCACACCAAGATCAATAGTATCAGCAGTACACTTCAACATTATACAGCAGCATGTAATCTCAAAGTTACCTGTTTCTTTGAACTTAAAACTTAAATATGGCAAGGGGCTGATCGGGCAAGTCAACAGGCATCTACCTACAGCAACTCAATTGCTATACTAATTTCTTCCTGTATATCAAAGCTTAGTATACTGTGATTTTTTTTCCTTTTTTCCTGTTTCTAAACTTAAGACTAGATGGTATGAAAAGTCAGTCTTTGTTACTAACTGGGATTCACAAAACACCCAATTATTTCAAACCCAATGAACACGTGGGCAAGCGTGGGGATCATAAAGGAATGCTCCATTTGCATTCAGCCATGTATAATATAGTGGTATAGCTGCATACACCAACACGAAGAATGGCAGCACATGGCAAACCTGCCTCTACAATAAACCCACATGGATAGATTTTTAGGACCCAGAAGCACTTACTTCGCTAAAAGCAGAAGTTTGCAGCACAGATTTCCACATTGAGGGGACCAAGTTTTGTGGAATCTTTCAGTTTACTTTTGCCCCACAAGCCACTTGTGGGCAAATTTAATCCCATCCTTATCACTAGGTTGAGGAATGAAAAAAAAACCTAAACCCACAGCCACT
Organism: Motacilla alba alba; assembly: GCF_015832195.1. Classification (NCBI taxonomy): domain Eukaryota; kingdom Metazoa; phylum Chordata; class Aves; order Passeriformes; family Motacillidae; genus Motacilla; species Motacilla alba. The sequence goes on from NC_052017.1 coordinate 128,582,901, forward strand.
TCCCTGTCAGGATGATTAAAGTTCCATGTTTCATCTCACAAGGTGACTGAAAGAATACTGAGTAGCAGTTATGAAAAACACACATAGCTGAGAAGGGGGCAAAGTGCTTTCATATCTACATAACTGGCTGTACAGTTAACTGCCACCAGTTCACACAGGACTGGAACATACCCTGCAAGGGAGTAATAAGGCTCCGTGAATATTCACTGCGGTGCCAAAATGCATACCTAACTGTTTGCCAACACTGCCATCTTGTACAACATTGTTCTGAGCAGGCAGGCACCTGACCACTCTACACACCTTGTGTGCTATTCATGCTTTATTCACCTCCCCTGAAATAAGCTGGAAAATTCAGTATTGAGTGTCTAAGCTGCTCAAGGAGAAACCAGATATTTTCAGCACCAGAGCTCCTTGACAAGAGAATTCAGACATACCTGGGACTACCTGGGCTGTGAAACTCCTCATCCCCACATCCAGTCTCATTAAGGCCGTGACAGGTATTGTGGACAGCATACACAGACATGCTGGGATGCTCTATTAGGAGGTTCTCCATCGGACTGGTCTCCACTTTGATAGTGGTTAATCCACCTGCAGTAAAACATGGGGGAGGGGTAATAAACCAGCTCTCCTCCATAGGACATGACTCAAACTGGATGAAGCAAGACTCGCTGGCCTCCGGCAAGTGTTCCAAGGGAGACGATAAACAAGAGAAGACGGGCGAGCTGTCTGTGGCCGATGCTTCAACAAGGTCGGCTTCCTCCACGGAGCAATTAGTGCACGTGTCTGCTGCAGGGGACCATTCGTCAGTGGAGAGGAACCATGGATGTTGGCGATCGCAGAAGGTCGAAAACAACAGAGTTGCACAAAGCCAGAAACAGGATATGAAATAATAATAATAAAAAAAAAAAAAAGAAAAAGAAAAATTAGCCCTGTTAGCACATACACAAATTTTTACTTTTTAAAAGCAGGGGAGGGGAAAAGGGAGCTCCCAGACAAGCCATGTTAGACATGTGAAACAACTGTTATCAGTAAAGCTGTATAATTGCGAAATAAGTCAAATAGATTTTATTTGTACAAGCGGTTCTGCTGAAGCCTGTGTCAGGCTTATAAACCTGACATCATTTTTCTCACCAATTTACACAACATGTAACATTTGTTTGGAAGACACCCTACGCTCTAGTCCCACTCTGGTTTTGCTGAGATAAAGTTTCTCCAAGCTATTGGTTTGTTCACATGGAAGTAAGACAAGCAAGAGCCAGAGCAAGACAAAGACAGAACTTAAGTCTGACAGACATCTTACCTATAAAGTCAACCAGAATCCACTCGTCATCTTCTTTCTCACTGAACTCTGGCTCTTGGCTGGACAAGCTATCAATCTCTCCCATGAGCATGTTATTTAACCTCTGGAACATTACTAAGGCAGGAACAAGACTTTGGCTGGTAGGTCTTTATATCCAAGGTTCAAGGCACAGCTCACACTACTAGCAGAGTGGCACAGACTTGAGATTAAAGTGCATAGATGCTTTATCAGCTTAGGTACAGGACATGCAAAAGCATGACGTGTAAACAGTTTACGTGAGACCTGTAAAAAATGATGACAAGCATCTTAATGACAAAACCACAGGTAACCAATCCCTAGGGAGACAAATTAGAAGCCCATTGTTAGTGCAGCCTGAGGTACCAGTGAACATTTTTCCCTGAAGGGGCAGCTTCAGTGGCATCTGCTATCCCCTCCCAGCTAGACACAAACAGAATACCCAATTCTCTCCTGGGAGCTGACTGCCTTTGTCTTAGACCTCCTCCCCCAAAAAAGGTCTGTTTAGGTGTCAGTCCTCCTCCTATAGGAGGAGGAGGTGTACAGAACTCTTGTGTCTACTCTCCCCCAGCTCCTGCCCTGTCTTCCTCCATGTCAGAGAGACACCAAGGGCACGGGCATGTCTTCTGCTCCAGACAACTCATCTCCCCTGTGGACACAGAGGAGCCCCCCTGAGGGCTCCCGGGGAAGCCCAAAGCAGTGTTTCTTCTCTGTTCCACACTGACAGCAAGTTAACACAGTAGCAAGTCACATCCTGTCTTCAGGTTCAAAGTACACCACAGAGTTACCAGTGAGATCATTTTCACAGCAACCACCCAACCAGTCATGTATCCTAAGTCTAAGGAACATGGAAAAGTATTGGATATGTTTAACTAAACCCAGTGCTTATTTCTCAATTCACTGCCCTAAATCTACAAGTAATTGGTCACTGTAAGCCTGACCTCTGCATTTGGCAGTTAAGATGAAAAATTCCATTAGGACCAAGAAACCGAATGTTTGAACACCCGAGAACCGCCCTTGATATTTAGGTATGAGCCAATAAATAGCCATTAAAGCAGGTGAAAGAGTAAAAACTATGGGGAAAATATTCACCAACTTAACCACAAGTTATTTTTGCCCACAGCAATATTTGAATCATCACAGCAGGTCAGAATTATTACAGATTAAATACCTGTTTGATAATTAAATAGGAAAGAATATATCCATGTAAGACAGTATGAATGTCTGCATTCAGAAAGGGAGCAAGACACATGACAGTAGACAAACCCAGATATTAAAAGATACAACCCATAAAGAACAACCCATTTATATGTACACCAGTACACCTTGCTTCACCCTAGAACTCTCAGGCCACACTAAAGAGTCATTTGGCCTCCTGTGTCATCCCAGGAAACTAGACCTCATCACCCACTTGTTCAAGGTAAGGACAAACACTTGCTCCACGCAGCACTGCTCCTGTACACATTTATGCAGCTTCCTCCTTATTCAGACAGCACAGAAAGACAGGAGCAGAATTTAAAGTAGTCTTCAGGAGCAATATGAAAAGGTACAGTGAAACTCAAGAAGTTATGCTCAAGAGAAATGAGTGACTGCAGGAAAACACAAGACTAGAAACAACAGGCTCAGCTGCAATAGTGACACAGGTCTATTTTTAGGGACCACGCTTGAAAATGAAACATCAGGTCTCTCCTAAAGAGAGCTACAAAGATTATCAGAAGTCTAAAGAAAATCAACAAAATTATAAAAATGGTTAAGCTTAATAGAGGGAAGGAAAAAATTACTACAGTTAGTCAATTATGTGAAGAAAGAGGCAAACATTTATTGCCTTCTTTTATACCCAGAGCAAGCAGAAGTGGCTTTAAACTGCAGCAAAGTTCAACTTTTAGTGGTTGCTAGCAGGAAACACTTTTAACCATTAAGGTTGCTAAGCCCTGGATGGGTTACCTAAGGAAATGCCAAATGCCTACAGTGTTCCTAAGCACCTTCTTGAGAAGGTTTGAGTGCTTCAGTTATAGGCAAAGCTTACTATGGGTAAGGAAATGAACTCTAAGTGAAAGCTTGAAGTCTGTAGTTTTCCAGTCACCTTCCACATCCTTCCCTAACTCTCTCGTGGCACCAGGCCTATGAAAAAATTAGTTTGTTTTTTCTTTAGGCTAACTAGTAAGCCATTGTGTGGCAGCTGATCAGCACTGGCTTTCCCTGTACTCCCACACACGTGTGTTGCCTCCTTCCTAGATCAAGCCTGGAGGTACCTTCAGGCAGAGGCTGTCTTTTTGTTCTGTGCACATGGAGCAAGATGAGAGCTCATGCTCCTCTAGTAAGGCTCCCAGGGCATCACAGCAACACAAAATAATTACCCTCTAACAAGTAAGAGAGAGATCACTGTTCCTGAGAATGCGAGCTAAACAAACCTCAGCTTTTGACCCACAAATGACTTTCTGTAGCTCAAAAGCAGTTTGTCCCATTTTTCCCTTCCCCCACCCCAAGGAGGATCCAAAAAAACATCTGAATCATTTTGTCCTGGTTTCATCTCCAGCTGGGCTTAAAACCACAGCACATTTAGAAAGCGGTTGATGCTTTGACATCCTTTTGGACAAGCGCCTTTAAAAGGGCCATGCTTGTGTGCTATTGTGCAAGTCAGACAGCACAAGAGAAGTTAGGCTGTTATCAAGGGCCATCGTCCGGGGAGGAAAACAGGACAGAGACCGAGAGAGGCTTTCGGGTTCTTAGTCAGGAACTGTCAGCTGCAGGAAAACACAAGCCTGGGAACACTGACTCAGCTACAGTAATGATTAAGAGGCTGTTATAGATAACACACCGAATGACTGTCAACAATACAGTATCGCTGCAATAAAAAAAGTCTTTTTTCCTTTTTCTATTCTTTTTTTGTTTGTTTCTCATCTAGCAAAGGAGACGAGGGATGTGCTAAGCAAAAGAAAACACAACCAAAAAAAGACACCTCCCAGTCCCAGCGCAGTCCGTGTCAGAGCCGAGCCCGCGCCCTCAGCCCGCAGCTCCGCCACCAGGAGGCTCCACACGGCCGCGTCCAGCGCCGCGGGCTGACCCGCCACAGCCGCAGCAGCTGCGCACCTTCCCGGCTACGCTGCCGAGGCTGGGCGGGGGGCGGACGGACGAGAGCACCGGCTGCTCCACAGCCGGGAAAGCGCCAAAAGTCCCCGGCCTCGGCGCCTTCCCAGCGGAGAGGAGCCGGGATGGACGCACGGGAAAACGAGGGCTCTACCGCTGCTGCTTTCCACCGCTCGGACCGCGGGAGACCATCCCACCCGGGACACCGGCACGACTCGGTGCCCGCAGTTCCCCGCACAGCGAACTCACCCGGAGCGCAGCGACCCCAGCCCCGCGCCCGCGCCGCCTCCGCGGAGCCCTTTGTTGTCAGGGCCCGGCGCAGCTGACGGACCGGCCGCCGGCCACGCCCCCCGCCCCTCCGCCAATGGGCGCCGCCGCCGCCTGTCGCTAACGCACGTGACGGGCGGGCGGGAGCGGAGGGGGCGGGGCCCGGTGGGTCCGCCCCGCCCCTCGCCCCGCCCCCGCGGAATGGTGGCGGGGCCGTGGTGGCGGGGCCGTGGTGGCGGCGACCCGACAGCCTGCCGTGGACAGGGACACCTCCGCCAGACCAGGCTGCTCACGGCCCTGTCCAACCTGGCCTTGAGCGCTTCCAGGGATGGGGCAGCCACAGCTTCTCTGGAAAACCTGTTCCAGTGCCTCACCACCCTCACCGTGGAAAACTTTATGGTCTCCCTGGAGCCTTCTCACGGCTAAACAATCCCAGCTCTCAGTCTTTCTTCACAGGAGAGGTGATCCATCCCTCCAGTCATCTTGGTGTCACTCCCCTGAACTTGCTCCAAGAGGTCACAGAATCACAGAACGGGTGATGCTGGAAGGGAGCACAGAGGGTCATCTGGTCCAACCTCCCTGCTCAAACAGGGACATCCCAGAGCTCATGGCACAGGATTGTGTCCAGATGGTTCTTGAATATCTCCAGTGAGGGAGACTCAACAGCCTCTCTGGGCCGCCTACTCCAGTGCTCAGCCACCCACACAGTAAAGAAGTTTTTCCTCATGTTCAGGTGGAACTTCCTGTGCATCAGTTTCTGCCCATTGCCTCTTGTCCTATTCCTTGGCACCACTGTGAAGAGCCTGGCTCCATCCTCTGGACACCGTCCCTTCAGAGACTGATAGACATTGATGAGGTCCTCTCTTGGGTGCCTCCTGCTGAGGCTGAACAGGCCCAACTCTCTCACCCTTTCTTAATAAGAGAGATGCTTCAGTCCCTTCACCAACTTTGTAGCTCTCTGCTAGACCTGCTCCAGGAACTTCATATCTCTCTTGTACTGAGGTCCATGTCCTTCCTGTGCTCAGGATTAGATGCAGGACTCCAAGTGCGGTCTTAGGGGAGCAGAGTACGGGAGAATTACATCTCTCCAGATTTATTAGGATGAAGCACCTTAGCAGGGCTGTGAAGTTAGCAAGTCACAGATGTAAAGCCCTAGAAAACTCATGCATTAGATCACTTACCCCATCTTTTTAGGAAAAAGATAGAAGAGGCAATGAATGTAAATGCAGCACCTTTCGTTTTAGCTGCTCATCTCTCAGAAAGGAATTTCCAGACAGTGAAGTTACAGTCCAGGAGAGCTGGTGTGGGTGTGCTGCACACCTTCAGTCACTTAATATAACTGAGTACATCAGAAAGTTAATATTCACTTCAGACTGCAGTGAGTGCTGGATGGGCAAAGATCTGTATCCTTCAGAAGATGCTGAAATGAATCAGTGATATGCAGGCAAACAGCATTTTACATGCAACGTGTCCTACCAATTTAAGATATTTCATAGTTTCAGTTGTGCTGTGGAACTTGGCTTATTACAAAATAATAGCATTTTGTAATAAAACACTGTGTGTGCAGCACAAGTGTGTCAGTTGCTAGAGTCCAGATAAACTTGATCTTTTAACCTCAATGTTTAATTAGATCTTTTTTGTCTACTTTTTTGCTTTCTCTTTTTTCCCCCTTCATTTTCTTGTAAGGACAAAGCTTCTCTATGTAAAACAAAATAGAGAAAGTAGATTTTGGAAAAATGCTGCAAAGTGCCTTCTTGTGGCTGGGAAAAGGCTGTGTAAGTTGACCAAGAGACTGCCTAGCTGTACAATCTGAAATATTTTTGCAAAAGCTTCAATTAGCTAGCATTTGATGATACTTTTCTATGCAGAACTATCAGTTCCTGAATTAAAAGATCAACTTAATTTTTATAGCATCAGCACTATCAAGGGACATAAACAAATAGCATATTTGATTGAGCTTTCAGTTTATAAGTTGAGCAAGAAATGGGAATGCTTACAAAGTCTTCAATTTTCAACGATAGTGGCTTCAGGACGGAAGGGGGAGGGGAGAAGCAGCACATATCTGCAAATTCAAGATAGGCGAGACAGAAAATTAAATGTACAGAATAAATGCCCCAAAGGACTAATCTGTATTGCAAAATTACATTGTGTTAGAACATGTTAATTAAGGTGCTACAAACCACTTAGTGTAGACAAGAACTGTCATGTTTGGCAGCTGGGTTACCTTGGGTCAACAACAACAAAAACTGTCAAAGCCTTAGTCTTTGTTTGTACTGACTGTTATATTAAGCATTAAATGTTAATCAATTAACATAATGTATTTTTCCAGTGTAGGCAAGCCCTAGGAAAGCTTGGGTTCTATTTGAGACACAGACTCCTAATGAAGATAAAAAGTCACTGTTTATAGAAAGTCCCCTGAGAAGTAACTGAAGGAATAGAAGCTCTCTTCTTCCTGTAGTGTTGCCCTCAAATTCTTCCATTTTCATTTCACTTATTTCTTAATTCTCTATTGCAACAAAATGGTGGAAACAATGAACTTGCTTATTTTTTCTCTCAAATATCATTGCTGTTGGCAGGAGAAAGGCAGTTCTGAAAGCTACTCTCTTTCTCAGCCTGGCAACCATCACACTTTTGTTCCATATCTGACAAGTACTTAAGCATATGAATGGTTTATAATGAAATAAATTATGTGTGTGGACTCAAATACCTGCTGAGCAAGAGCCCAGGTATTTCATCCTGCACTCACTGAGGTCAACAATAAATTTTCTGATGATTGCAGTAGTGCAGGTTGTGGCCTTAGATGCTTTATCCAAAGCCTTTCAAATCAATTAGCCTTTCTATTGATTCTAATGGTTGTTAGAGCAGGCCCTCAGCAAAAGAGATACTCTTGTTTAGGTCTGGGATTGCTGGACACAAAAATTTACTCAGAAACTGGCCTTCCTTTGAGGAATTGGATGTTTATATTTGTATTACAGAAAATATTCTGAAGAGATGTCTGGAGGAAGGGAACCATTCGTATTTGCAATAATCCTGTGCCCATGCAGGATTCTGGATTTATTGGTGTGAGTTAGCAGTGAGCACATTGTACTTTCCGTGTGCTCAGGGGTAGCTTAATGGCACAGCCATAGCTGCTCTGTGTGTCCTGGCAATAGTAAACGACTGGGCAGCAGTCCCCTGTTCTTTGAATTGTATTGATTTTTCGAGATCCTACACATTAATGCAAGGCATGACCTATTGTCTGGGTTCCCACTGCAATGAAATACTACAGCAGTATTTAGCAGGCACAAAATGTGTCTAGCCATGGAGTAGAGAGTGACCTTCCTACCACAAGACCTGTGAGTTACAATGACTGCATTGAGCTTACAACAAAGCGCTGCCATGTGCTGTGCCTTTTGGAGAGGCCCTACTCCACAGCCCTGCTTGTTTCAAGGGTACGTGAGAATGCAGATCTGTCTCTGTATTAGAAATGCTGAGTAGCGGGAGGGAGAACCACACCAAACAGAGCATGCACATACTAAAAAAATAATCTCCCTCTAAACTTTGGAGAAGATATATCCTCCAGACAAAGATAAATAAGAATTCTTTCCAAACAATGTTTAAAAACCAGCTTGATATCACTCTGAGTGATTTGCATAAACACACACATTGTGTGTTTATGCACACAATTGTTCCCACACACAAAAAAACCTGGCATATCAGTACAGGAACCTCCACACCAGTCACCTTTGCTGATGTGTGCCATTGTTTTAAGGTCAGTCTAGCACAGCTACCAACGTGGAAGTTTCAGTTTAATGGTAAGTTATAAACTGATGCTCTGAACTTAACCCTGGTTAAGACAAAGTCTAAAACCTTCTGCCCTACAGCTTCCATCTAGCTGTGGCAGAACGTCCTGTTCTGTATGGGAAGAGATTCTGTGTGATACTGCAAGGTCACAGCTGTCAGATAGATCCTGGTCTGTCCTACTGAATGCATTATGCAGAAACAGCCAGGATTTCTAATTTTAAAAATATCTCAAGTTTATGATTAATCACAATGAAATACTGTTGTGTTGGTTTGGATTTTTTATTTGTTTTTCCTATGAAGAAGATACTAGCTACTGTTCAAAAGAGCCCAAACTCTTCTGTCCAAACTTAGGTACAAACATTTCAAACTTGCTGTTTAAAGCATGAACAGTCTAAACAGATCCAAGCCTAAAAAAGCACAGTCTGACATTTGTGTGCTTGTACAAATGTCAATCCCATTTTTGAAGCGGACTTCTAGATTTAAACATCAGTCACAACTAAAACAGGCACTTACTTTACTGCTCTTCTTCCCCTGACTTTATTTAGTGCAAAGATTTCTGCAACATTGGCTTCAAGATGATAGATTGATTGTTTCTGCTGTAAGTCACAAGTTTCTAACGCTATTTTCCCAAACAGCAAATTACAATTTGAGTAAAAGCAGGCCTTTCCAGACTTTTATGCAAAACAGGTGTTAGAGACCTGTTACTGTATTTCTACAGCATGAATTCAGCAAATTCAAGAATCCAATTTAGACATTACTAGAACACTCATGATTTGGCTGAGCAAGATCCAAGGAGGCAGAAATTACTGGATATGATCCTCTAAGACAGACTGAAAAAGTTGAGGGATTCCATTTTCAGAATAACTATTACCTTAAAACAATCTGTTTTAAGGCAATCTGTCGCCCTTTTCAGCAGAGTGCATTTTAGGAAAAAACTCAGTTTCCTTCAAAACTGTCAAAACACAAATCCTGCTTTTTGTATTGTTTGAGAGCAAAACCAGGTACAACTCTGCCTTCAAATTGCCATTGGCAGGAAGCCATTATAAATCATAGCCAGATTGAAAAAATAATGGTAAGCTTTAGCTGCACTTTTCTTCTTGTCAAAATAAAAATCCTCTCAGAAGTCAGTACAGATTTCAGTGGCCTGAATAACTCTTGCTTTTTTCCAGAGCACCTTCAGTGGCAGCATTTGAATTATTAGCTTGGGCTAAAGCGTGTTGGGCATCACAGTAGGTAGTGCTGGACTGCAGTGGCAGCCAGCAGAGAGCCAGAGACAGATGCCTCTTCTTGTCATTATGGGAATGATTTTTCTCCTGAGCCCAGAGGCATTCATCAAATATTTTCCATTGGGATTGTCTGTCCTCTCTCATATTTGTCTCTTGTACTAGAAATCCAGTGCATTTCCACTATTCTTGCCTGAACCTGTCCTCTCCTTCAGCACTCAGTAATAAAAGACTCTATTGTATCTCTGGGTACAGCCAGCAATACTCTTCTACTGTTCTCTTCTTTGCCATGTGATTAGGGAGCCTTTCCAGAAGCAAAACTCCCACCTAACACAGCCAAGCAAAGTGTTCTTGACATCCAAAGGGGAAATGACCTGTGAATTTTTGACTGTGGCATTGAACATGCATTTGTTACATTTATTAAATTCTTGCATGCTTCAGATGTTGATGGGTTACTACCATGGTTATTAACCCTTTATTTTTTGTGTTCTTCATTTCAGTGGTGATGTAAGGATGATCAGCACTCCACAGTCAATGTATAGGCAAGTCTGCTTTATCAGTTAATACAGGTTGTTTAGGACGAACTAGCCTTGGTCATATAATTTATTTTCATCAGCAGGATTTACCTTTTAAAGACTGTCAGATAATGTTCAGTGAGAGAATAAGCAGTGTCTGTATCATATCTTTTGTTTAAATCATGTAAGAAGGACGGACAGTGTGCAAGATCACTTCCTCCTTAAATTGTCAGCTCAAAATGTGGGATTTTTTGTGTGGCTAGCCATGCTTAAAACCCTCCCTTGAATTTTTTCTGCACAACCTCAGAGTCAGCAGACACACTGCTCACATCTCTGAGGCATTTTTAGTCTCACCAGTGATCCATTTGTTTCCTTTTGGCTCTCCCACTGATTCATATGCTTCCTAAAATAGAGCCCACTATCTTTGTTCTGTTGTGACAAGTTACAAAAGAATTAGCAACATCAGTTTAGCACCAAGTAATGTGAATCATATCATATGCGTAGAAGTGCTTGGAGTTCAACTATAAGATTACATCTAAGTGTAAATTACCATTATTTTTGAAAGATTTCTTAGTCTTTTCAGGGTACAAAGCCACACACCATAATTCTGCATTGTTATTCTTTTCAGCCATAGATGCTTCTTACAAATACTGAGCCCAATGTTCCTCACCATAGCTCAGACAAGTCCCAATTAAAAAAAAAAAAAAAAAAAAGCCAAATGCTTTTGAGAAGAGAACAAATAATGTCTATTCCAATGGAGGCTGAGGTGATCATGGTGCATAAAAAACACAAGAACTTTCCTGCACCCAGGTCTTAGGCTCTCCATTTGTAACAAAGCAGTCAATACTTCGCAGTGTCCTTAGCTTGCACGTTCCAGCCCCATTTTAACATGGGATATATGCAAATATATATTTCTCTTTGTGTATTTCATAATTTGTTTATGCAGTGCACTGCAGCATATATGCATGTTTATGTAGCTCACAAACAAGAGCACCAGCACTCAGTGCCAGCTGAGTGTGGCTGAATGAATAAATATCGTGGGAGGTCTTGTCATTGGGGTTAAGCATTTCACAGGAGCCAGGTGCGAGCATCATCTTTGCCTACTGAATCTCTGCAGCTCAGGATCTAATATTACAGCTATTTTTTCAGATAGCATTTCAAATTGGCCCTGCACAGTAATGAATTTATGAGGTCTTAGTCTCTTCAAGATTTGTGCTAATGAAGCCTTCAGGCAAGGGACAGATTGTCCCTTCCAAGTGCCCTTCCATCTTGAAAAAGGTAATGTTCACAGAAAGGTTTAGCCTCCCTACATAACAATATAGCTCCCCAGGGGACAGCAAAGGTTTTAGTAAAACTTGCTAGCAAGGACATGTTGTCCAGCCATTGCAGTGCGAGAGCTGCAGCTCCAGATTTAGTTGCTAACCTGCTACGTAACTCTGCCTGAGTTCCTCATGTGTAGGATGTGGTCAGGCAGCCAGGCACTCCACTGGGATGATGCAAGAGAGGTGTTTGCACTTAACCCTTTTTACTCTAGGCTGCCTAAGAACTTTTCAAATGGCTGTCAGTTGCTGGAAAGGTTCTTGGGTAAGGTGAAGTAGAGCTGCTCCTGGGATATTCTTCCAGCTGACAATTCAGCAGGTGTGAGGTCCAAAACATAGAGAAAGTAAGTTAGTATTCAATTCTTAAACAAATACACCAAAACATGAGTGACAGTATGACAGCATGTGACAACTTGAGAATGATGCCCTCCTAGCACCTGGTATTTCCCAGGGCTCAGCCCCGACAGCTGATGTGATACAAACCACTTGTCTCACCTGTGCCAGTGCTTCAAGGCATGATACCCAATATATAAAGATACACCTTTCATCCTGCTGTAATGAAAGTTCTGAAGTATAAGAAATAGTTTTTTATGAAAAAATTTCTGGCTGAAGCAGGGCCTTACAGTGTCTTCCAGGGCTTTTGGAAAAACACAATGAGTGGTTGTGGCAGTGTGGAATGTGTTGTGAGAAAACAGGCAGTTCAAGAGAACAGATAAATAAAAGACTCTGAAGTTGAAAGAACCTTTTTTCTCTGGATCTGAATTTTGGACGTAATATCACTCAAATGTCAGTGTTTGAGTTATTAAAATGGTGTAATGAGATGTAATGGCCGGAGCTGCAAGGACAGTAAACATAACAGCACTATTATCAGGACAAGCTGAACTTCCAATGGTGCAACAGGTCAAACAGCTATAATCATAACACCGTACCTGGAACAGGGTAAGGGGAGGCTGCCCATGAACATAATGTACCTGTGCTCTGGGACTATAACTAGAGCAAAGCTGAAGATTTATAGATCCCAGGCATAAATTAGCATGATCAAATTAAAAAAAAATTGTTAGTAAGATGGAAGAAATATAAGCTTAGCATTCAACTAAGCAATTAACCAGTTAACTACATAGCTGAAAAAAATAAGAGGCTATTTAAGAATAGGAAATCCAATATTTTATGTCTGGTAAAGAATAATCCATTGCAAAAAACACAGAGAAAATGAGTAGGGAGCAGCCCTGAAGAAATATTCTGGATGTTGCATACTCTTTCAAAAAAAGCAAAATACATACCAAGAGGTACAAATATAAATAGAGGCAATAAAGTACATGAAGTGATTTTTCCACTTTCCCCAGTATTGACAAAGATCAATGGGAACTCAGCAAGCCTGGCTTGGGCAACCATTCTTGGGAAAGATAAAACATCCATTAAGCTACAGAGGAGACCAATGTGTATGATCAGAGTTCTAGAAAAACACAAATTACATGGGAAGACTGGACAAACAAGGGTGCTTGCTCTATTGAAGAGAAACCTAACAGAAATGTGACAGCAGTCTTTAAAAATAAAGATATTACAGATTAATAAGACATTCCATTGCAGCAGAAATAGGCTTTGGTTAGACTTTAGGAAAAACTTTCTAAAAATAAGGCTAGTGATGCATTAGGCAAGATTGCCTGGGGATTGTAAATCTTTTTAAAAGAGATCAGATAAAACTTAGTTAGTAATGACAGAGATAAAATTTATCCATCTGTAAAGAGTGGGATGGTATAGATAACTTCTTGAGATACCTTTTAATCTCTATTTTCCATGTTCATCCACAAGATGAGTGTTTGTTTTTTTTCAGACTTGCTTGTTTATTCATGCTAGTCACTTGCTTCTTCATCTTAGAAATGGAAATCCCATTATTCAGTCTCAGTCAGGGCTGAGTTCAGGTTTTTCTTGTACTCTGTAGAAACACAATGTGACTGTTCAAGGTGCAAAGACATAAAGACAAAATTTAAGACTGTGTTAAATTAATAACTATGAGCAAACAATCATACCAGACTTATCATTGGCTTCAAATCAAAAGAGTTTAGGAAAACAAGTCCTAAGTCGCGAGTCTTGGGTAATTCACATGGTCCCTTTGACACTTCAAAGAGACTGTGATGCTTGGATGAGATGTGCAATTTTACTGGGACAGGCAAGACGGAGTCAGGAAGGAACCATTTGGATCCAGTCTGCAAGGCAGCTGTTCCCACTCTTTCCACATGAGAAGCAGATCTGCCATGGTTTCACTGTGCTGCCAGCACCACTGACACTTTTATAAATATCCACGTCCACTGCCAGCAACACGGAGTCCCTCTCACACAAAGGAGGTGGCAGGTGGATTTCAAGTCTGCCAAGAGTGCTCCCACTGAATTATTGGGGTCTTCAGCCGGAAGACTTGAGATGAGCTCATCAGCACAGACCTCTTCTTGCCACCATGGATGCCTTTGGTGGTTTTCTTCCTCCAGTGCTCCTACAGCAGTGGAATCAAAGCACTGAACAGCTAAGCCTTCTGCCTGTATTCCAGAAGATAGGATCAACATTTGAGTATGTTTCTGTTTTGATGTCATTTTGGTTACTACTGAGAGAATTTTAGCTTGGCATCAAATTATTTAAACTCCATTACAGTGATCCTTGTTGTGACAGGTTAAGGCACTTACCTCCTGAGGAAGCGCCTTACAAAAAGGATAAAGTGCATCTATCTATTATGATTAATATTATTTTGCTAAATATGGAGGGCACTTTGGCTGCCCTCCCCCCAGGTTGCTACAGCAACTCACATCTGCAAAGAGTCATTCTTCTAATTGTGCCAATTAGGCTTATATAAGGGTATTTCAGTGATCCAAATGCTGTGGAAAGCACAGTCTGAGGTCTGGCTGAAGATAAACCTCATGCTCCAAATGCTAACGAAATTATTTTAAACCTCCTTCTGGTGTAACTGCGTTAGTCACAGTGAGCAAGGAGCAGTGAAGTAGCTCACTGAGCTGGGCAGGTTTGCTTTACTCTCTGAGGGAAAGAAGCACAACAGGAGACTTCTCAAATGCTTCTCTGAAACAGAGAAAAAAAGAGCTTGCATTTTGTTTGCAAACATTATTTTGCTATCAAGAAAAGGAAATGAGAATGCAAACCCAGCATGTAAAGGGTTAATGAGATTAATGATTAATACTTCACATCCAAATGGTGCCAGATTAATGACTAATGCTTTGCAGGTATACATAACTTTTAGAATAAAGCCAACCTGTGAAATACAGAGAAGTGCACAGGTCAGCAGCAGTGAGAGTGCAGCAACTGTCTGGTTGACACCTTTGGTTGGAGCACTGTGGAAGCTGCAGGGCCACATGGAAACTGCAGGCAACAGCAGAGTCTGTCTCATGCAAGAAAACTGCTATTTTCCACACAATAAAATTAAGCTAAGAAGTTTGTAATAACTAGCTGCTTATTTTATTAACTTTATCTTCCAAGGGTGTTTTTGCAACCTAGATCATTATGTGTGAATAAGAGACACTTTTTGAAAACCTGGATGACTTGAGATGGTTGTCATTAAAACATTAGCAAAAGACACTGACTTTCTGTTATGTGACAGTATAACACCACACTTGACATGTTTTGCCAATGGTGTGACTCATCCTAGGAGTTTCCTTGAGACTGGCTATTGGAACACCATCCAATTGCAATAATTGCTGTCTGAAGCCTTCTGAAACAAAGAAAATGATATCTTTAAAGTGAGACAACTATGTCTAATTACAGCCTGTGATGGTCATAAAATAACTGTCCAAACATAACAGTACAATTGTTCAAATATGCAATTATATTAATCCAAAAGAAATTTAAAAGTTTCAAAAATCAACATGCTGACTCTTTCCAGTTCTCACCTTGTGTAGCAATGGGCTTACTGGTCAGGCTGGAATATTACTTATTGTGTAGAATACGGAGACAGAATCTTTGCATACAATGTTTTCAGATTATACAGTCACAGTATCATAGATTGGCTTGGGTTGGAACAGACCTTAAACATTATCTAGTTCCACCCCCCTGCCCTGGGCAGGAACAACTTTCTATAGGAAAGTATAACAATGTCACTTTGAATAAACGTTTATTCTCACTTATTTTTTTCACAAAGTTACTGGAGGCTACAAAGTAACTCACAAATGCATATTTGTATGAGATGGACCTTGAAATGTCTTTATGTTAAAAGGTGATAGTGGCTGATATAGGGTAAAAGATGACAAAAGAACCCCTTACATAAGACAAATCCCAATATGACCTACATTTAAGAACTTCCTAACTCTAGGAAGTTAGAGTTGGAGCACCATGTTGGAGCAATTTATTTTACCCTTGCATCAGGTTGCCTAGGGCTGCAGCCTTTGGTTAGGAATTAGATTGTGGAGCTGAATGTGAAATGACAACACCAAAATGCACTGCCTTCCCTTTGTCAAAGAGGGGGTGAGGAGGAGGCAACGTGGTGTAAGAAAGCAACCAGAGAGGTTCCCCAGCTTAGCATTTCCAGAGCCAGCGCTGACCTACATTGACCTGCCTCCCAGAACCAAAGCTTTGCCATGCTGGTGCTGAAAGGATTACTTCCCCATGGTTTTCAGTCGTCAATCTTCCAACCTAAAGCTCCTTTCTCCTTAAGATTCTCAATAATTGTTCTGCTTCAGCAACCAGAGAACCACCATAAATCACCTTTCTACAGTACTTTTTTCCCTTCTGTGCTCTCTCAGGGTGTTTTGTCATTGATCTTGTCTGCCCTGCAACTCTTTTCACTATTTTAGCTGCATTTAATTAGCATGACCATTTATAATGCTCAGAACTGGAGTGTTTGTGGATTTGAAAAGAGCTGATTTCTAAAAGGTGTTTTAGAAATGCTTTGAGATTCCACGTCACCAGAAAAATGTGGGGAAGTGAAAAGCAGGGCAGTAGCTAGGCACCTCATTCTTTCCAGCAAATGCTGTACTCTGCTAGTTACTATGGTTGGCTGATAAGGAACACTTTTGAGGGGGATTGTTTCTACTTACCGCTGCAAATTTCAGTATCAAAATTCCCATGCATACTTGTGCCCTGAAGCCCTCTGCAGAAGATCCTCCTGGCTTCTGCCCAAGTGTGTCCCCTCTCCTAGGCCCCCTGGATCTGACAAATTACTTTGTCCAAGCAGAGCTGGGAGGGATTCTCTTTGAGGAGTAAGAACACCATCTGTAAGAATGCTCATGTGGATGGTTGAAAGAGTAGGATCCCACTGTGAGATGGAGCAGAACAATGTGCCAGGGTGGAAGCACTCTGTGTGACCTCTGAGGAACCAGGCTGAGTTTCAGAAGGGGATGTTTCAGAATTTATACCTGAGATAAAGACTAGGCAGAAAGCAGTTTGACTGGACATCAGGCCCAGGTTGTTGATCTGAGGAGCTGGAAGTGCCCAAGTTTTTGTAAGAAAAAATACTTAAGACACCCAAGATCCTAGTTCTGCATGTGGCATTATCTCGGTACAGCTGGCTGCCACAGGACCTCTGGCACATCAGCATCCCTTACTCACCTCAGGAACCAGTCCCAGGAAACTTTATATTCCTTCAGCAACCATTTTAAAATTAATACAAATAGAGCAAATGCTGCACAGTCTCAGGAGCCTAGACATGTGTCTTTACATTGTAATCTGCAGTACTGTCCCTACAATTGTTCCTTATGGCCTACACGGTATAAAGTTGTCAGATCATTTAAGGGTATTTTAGTTGGGTTAGCAACCCTGCCCCCTTGCACAATGGGTTTCAAAAAGAAACTTTTTTTTAAAAAGAAGCTTGCAGGACTTGGGGCAGTCTCCTGCTAAGCAGCTGACTCTACAGGCTGTTCTCACTGGGACTGCCAACACCTGCATGAGGGTCTGGGATGTAGACAGGAGAGAGGAGGAGAGGTTAGTTTCATATCAGGAGCGGGGAAGGAGACTGCCATGGGGACAGAGAGTAAAAGTCAAGATGCAATGAATCTGTCTGTGTCCTTGTAGCTCAACAAGTTTTGAACATGTTGCTGCCAGTCATTGGTTACAGGTGAGCTTCCCAAAGCATTGTCTTATCCCTGGAAACTGGCACACTGCCTGGTCTGCAACATCCTAGGAGTGTCTGTTCTGCACACAAAATTTTCTCTGAGCCCTTTTACAAGCTGTTACAAGGGCCTTGGAGGCAGTAAGTGTGCATTGGTTGCTGTAGCACTGCCAGCAAACCTGTAATGTTTTGCCCAGCTGCCTGGCAGCACACCCAACCCTGAAAGTTTGGAGCCTGGTTAAAGTTCTTGGACAGGTCAGGGGTTAGGCTGAACTGACCATAATAAAAAGGGATCCCTTCAGGCCACCAGTTTTTTAAACAGCAGAAGACATCAGAAGTTCCTGGCTTGTGTCTGGTGGAATGTATCCAAATGCCAAAACAAGCCGTCATCTTGGACTCTGCCAGGGTAACCAGTTTATGAGTTACCCTTGCTGACTGACGAGGCTCGTGCAGGTCAGGTGAGGGATCCTTCCTAGCTCTTGCAGACACAGACCCCATATGACAAGCAGCCAAAGGAAAGTGGGTCCTAATTCTGTCTCTTCTTTTGGTGAAATGGCATTAGGTGAATTCCCTTGCAGGTCACTCCTGATGCCAAGTTCTACCCTTTACCTCATTCTAACACACAGAAGTAACAAGCCCCAACATGCCTGCACAGGGAGCACAAGGCAGAAGAAGAACAGTAGAAGAGGGAGCTGTCTGCATCCAGCCACAGCAAGTGCTGCTGGGCTCATCTCTTCTGCCTCAGTTAGCAAAGCTGGACACAGGCCTGGGGAATCCTTCCCAAATGGGACAGCTCTCATACCACCCTCTATCCCCATTAATATGCAGTAGTGATGTGCCCTGTGCACAAAAAGGCACACAGATGTAAACACTAAAGATGCTAGTCAGCTAAAATGACCTGGCCCAGGACCATGAATGGTCACCTCTCTCACTCAGAGGTGACCATGCAGACAGTGTAGCCACAGGAACTCAATGACAGGACTTCAGAAGCCCAGCTGCCAACTTTGTGCTTTAATTACTCAATAATGGTCCCTCCTGTATGTTCCTAAAAAAGAAAACATAGGAAAGTGTGGAGACCTCAGTAGAACATGATAAGGTTCTGGAACAAGTTGTTCTCTCTACTGTTGCTGCCTTGCCCAAATGCCTGAAGCCTCTCTCACCATCCTGTATCTGCTGTCACTTCTTCCCAGGCTTGTCAGGGATAAGTCCTAGTGATGCAGTTTCTCATTACTCACCTTCCCTCCTTCTGAGTGCTAGTCTGGCTTGCAGGGGTCCAAGCAAAGAGATATAAACAAAAGCAGTGTACATAACAAACAGACCTGCTTTCAACACAGCAGACACAACATTTAGGTCAATTTAGCTTCTGGTGAAGAAACATTCACTTGGTGAAATCATTGTTATATTTACAGTTGACTTCATCTGCATGCCCCAAACAAGTTTGCACACCCTCAACTTCCTCTCCTTCTTTCTCTCATCTCCCTCCCAACAACTTCACAGGAATTTCAAAGAAAAGGCTGGCAACTTGTTGAAAGAACACAAAGACCCTGTCCTTGCTAGCCAGAGAGAAGGTGCTGGTACCTGTCTGTCAAGAACTTGTGGCTTTTCAGTTTGCATATTTCTTGCTAACACGGTTTATCCAGGTAGCACAGATGGGGCATATCATTTGGCAAGCTTACCCCTAAGCTTTTTACAACAAGGATGATAACAGGTGCAAGATAAGGGATACAGACAAAACCCGGAGTTCATTACAAATACATTTGCATCCAAAGCAGCAGTAGAAGGACTTGGCTTTCATTTATCTTAAAAGCACACACTTTGTGAATTCCATTCAAATATTCACTGTATTTGCATTTGTGTGTCACATCAGACAACAACATGGAACCAAACTGTGTTTGTGTGGGCTTACACTCCTGTGCAAGGGGGGCCAAGTAAATCATCTCTTCTCATGGCAATATGGAAGTGTTATGATAGGTGCTAAAAACTAGAGACAAAATTCTGAGGAGAGTACATTGTCCCACAGAGAGCAAGATTTTTGAAGGAACTTCTTAGATTAATAGCAAAGGCTTCTTAAGGTCTGATGGTCTTATTTTGATCCCAAAGTTGGACAGTCATGATGCACTAAACACTTGAAAACTCGGCCTCAAGTTCTGCATCCGTGTGTTTGTGTGTTCAAAGAATGTGGCACAGCTATGGAGAGGTTCCTGATCAGAAACAGTCAGTAACCTACAGCAAGGAGAGGGATAAAGTTGATTAGCTGAAGCTATGCCTTATTCTTCTCTGTAGAAGTCCTATTTTCATCTGCTGTCTGAAGAGAGATGAGACTAACCTAACAAAAGATAGGTATCAAAAAGTTGCATAGGACACTGTTTCACCCACAAGTCTGCATGCAGTCGGAATCTGAAGTAATTGGAAGTCGGTAACATCTGGCTTTTACTTGATGGTGTATGTAAAGTATGTTGATAGATCCATCCGTGTCATGGGAGTATACCTGAATCCCAGGTAAAACACCAGGAGGCTTGGGAATGTCAGATGAGCAGCCATTCCTATTGAGTGCAGTGGCATAAGCCCATGGTTGGCAAAGGTGCCAGTGGATAAGGAAAAATTGCTATTTCCTTCTCCTCGGCAGGAGAGTCGCTCCAGCCCAGTCCCACAGCACAAAGCCAAGGAAGCTCTCACTCTCCATAAATCACTGAGACCTTTGTCTCCCACTGCTTTTAGCATAGCACCTTGTACAACCTCATTTGTGCTTGAAGCTGGGAAGTGAAAGAGCACAATAATAACAAGAAATAAACAAAGGATTACCAGCAATTAATCTACAGAGAAACATACCAAAAATTAAAAATGCAGCAGCAAACAAAGATGAAACCCCTTCACAGCAATGTCCTTTGGGACAGCTTTTCATCTACTTCATAATTAAAGACTGAGATGTTTAAAGCATGAAAAATGGGGCAAATGTGTTTTAAAGTGGCCCAGTATTTATTAGCACACATATGAATGTATTATTTTTTGGCCAGGACTTAAACGACTGCCATTAAACTGATTTTCTTAGTGTTCTCCTTAAACAAAGATTTTTGGTTGAATACTTTTAGTAGTTCAGGTAAAAATAACTGCATAGGCCTGTATGCGTGGAACTTGACAGGAAACACTATCGTTAGTACACGTGGATTTTTCCTTAACTCTGATATTGGGATTAATCCAGGATTATTCAGAAAATGAGAGATGGGAGAATATATCCTAGGCCATGTGAGTGTAGAGAACTGTCAGATCACTTTCTGCTCTTGTTGCTGGAGATGAGGGATCCCAATGGCTGTCCCCCATGTCCCAGTTAACACCCCAGCCTCCACCACTGGATATTCTGGGGGAGATCTCTCTCCTCCCTGCTCTGTTCTCCTCTGCATGAAGACTTTTGTGTCTACATGAGTATATGTAGACTTCCTAAACATCAGCCTCTGTTGGGGCAGTGGGACAGCTGAGGGCCTCTTTTCTTCTTCTTTGCTGACAAACTGAATCTGGATGTTCGTATAACAAGGGCGGGCTCTAACTGATCAGTATTTCCTTGACACAGAACTTGGAGTTTTTTCCCAGAAATGCCAGGTTAGAGTAATAACTGAACTACCTCTGCCTAAACCAGCCATTGCTGTCACTAGCACTGCTGCCCAAGGATTTCAGAGTTTTGTCTGAGTAGTCAGTGGGACAAAATATTCAGTAAGAAGTACGCATCAGAGAGGTGGTCACCTTTCAGCTTCTGAGAAATATTGAAAAAGGTGATGGAATGTGCTTTTTAACACAGATAATGAAAAATAAGTTTGGTGATGACTCTTACAAAGCTTCAATTTTCATCTACAGTGTTAAAGACTTGCTAAAACATTAAGCCAAATCCTTACTCCCACTGAGCTGGTGGCACAAAAAGCTAACTTACTAGAATCTATGCAGTCTTGAAGAAGATTTTCAATAATTACACATGACACTTAAAATATTTGTTGAAAGAAAAAAGAAGTACTTTATTAAAAACAGTAAGGGTACAGAACAGTAAGAAACAAATGACTGAGAACAAGGTCAGGATTAATATTTTATATAAACAACTGGTTTATTCCTTTCTTAATACAAGTTTAAATCAGTTTAGCACCCTTTTTGTTCAGAGACTAAAAAAAAAGTTAATATTTTATAAGATTTATTTATAATACCCTTGAGGTTTAGAGTATGTTTATGTAACCCTTCTGCCAGGAATTGGCTGCAGCTGAAAGAGCTGGATTCGTTTATCTAGGGGTTCTCCCTGAAAACTTAAACAACAGCAGTTTCAGCCTCCACCCAGAGCAAAATGACCTTCTTTGGGTGCCTTGACAAACAATAAATCCTGCTCAAGGCATAGCAAGGGTTTAAAACAAGGTTCAGAGTTTCAAGACAGAGAGAACTTTAGACATGAGAAAAAAGCAAGAAGAAAGGCTCAGAGTAAGCCCACAAGGGCCATTAATCAATAAAATAAATAATGTTAAAGTGTGATCCCTAACCTCCTTCTCTTCCTCGTCTCTGTGACACAGAATAAAGGCTTGCTCTGATTTCCAAATAGATGCCTTGTCCCTTGAACATCACTGCCCACTCAAAACTTTCCCCGTATTTGCTGCATGGCTTCACTTGCAGCTGAGCTAATGAACACACGTGTTACTGCCCACAACCCAGGAGAGCCCACCCTCTCCCCAGCCCACAGCCCCTTGCTCAGCTGACCATGCACTGAACTAGCTGAAGGCACCAAACGGGCAGAAAAGGAACTCATGAAAAACCAAAGTGAGCAGTGGACGTGTCTCTGCTGGTTTAACTCCCGGTACTATAAAATGAAGATCAAAGTTGGCACCAAGGAAGAGGATGGCACGGCTGGGGACAGAAAGAAGAGCCAGGCAGCTGTTGTGCCTCTTCTTGCAAGAGCTGGATTGAGCTAGTTATTAATAGGTTGGGCTGGTGTAGTTTTAAGATGAAACTGCTTTTAAGCATAGTGCCATTTCTGTATAATCCACTGTCTTATCCTCATGTAGGCCAAACTTTGAGGAAGCTCTTCTGTCCATGACTACGTGGCTAACAAAGCCATTCTGTCTCTAGTTAAAATCCAGCCAGCATGTATGGTGAGGAGCCCCTCTGCCAGCTAAGAGGAGGAAATAGGGCTTCTGCTGCAAAGCTTAAACACATGTTACCAAGGATGGAGCCCTGGGGCTCGTTTTGTTGCCCACACAGAACTGCTCTGCCTTTCTGCCTCACACAGCACACCAGTCTGAGGCTTTTCCCAGTCCCACAGCCACTGCTATGCCACACTGACCAAAACAGGGAGGCTTTCACAATTCATCTTCCTTGGCTTTTTTTGGGCACCAGGTTTAAAAATTTAATCACAGAATAAATTAGGTTGGAAAAGACCTCTGAGATCCTCGAGCCCAATCTGACCAAACACCACATCAACTAGACCAAGGCACTAAGTGCCATATCCAGTCTTTCCTTAAATATCTCCATGGACAGTGGCTCCACCACTTCTCTGGGCATCCCATTCCAATGTCTAATTGCTCCTTCTGTGAAGAAATTCTTCCTAATGCACAACTTAAGCCTCCTGTCTCACAGCTTGTGCCAATTTCCTCTTGTTGTGTCCCTTGTCACCTGGGAGGCCAACCCCACCTGGCTACAACCTCCGCTCCGGCACTTGCACAGAGCATTAAGGTCCCCCCCGAGCTTCCTTTTTCTCTAGGCTAAACGCCTTCTTCAGTTCCCTCAGCTGCTCCTCATCAGACTTGTGCTCCAGACCCTTCACCAGCTCTGTTGCTCTTCCCAGAACTGGACCCAGAACTGGACCCAGCACTTGAGGTGCGGCCCCACCATTGCCGAATACTCTCACTGCCCTGCTCCCGCTGGCCACACCACTGCTGATGGATGCCAGGGTGCCATTGGCCTTCTTGGCCGCTCGGACACACGCTGGCTCACGTTCAGCTAGCTGCCGACCCCCGGGGTTCTTTTCTGCTGGGCCTTTTCCAGCTACGGTGCGGAGGAGCGGAGGGATCCGCCTGGGGAGGCGCTGGAGGCCGAGGCGGGGCCGGCCGGCGCCGGGCGCCATTCGCAGCGCACAAAGGGCCGCGCGCCCCCAGCGCCCCGGCCGCGGGCGCCCCCTGCCGGCGGCGCGGCGAGGCCGCGGCGGGCAGCATGGCGGGCGGCATGGCGCGGGCGGCGCTGCGGCGAGGGGGCATCGGCCACCGCCTGGCGCGGCCGCCGGCGCTCGGCGGGAGGGCGGCGGCGGCGGGCTGGAGCGGCCCGGCGGCCGGAGGAGCGGTGCAGTACTGCGCCGAGCTGGTGCGGTGAGTGCCCGCCGCGGGGGGCTGCAGGCGCGGGGGTGCGCGCTCCGCAGAGCGGGGCGGCGAGTCCGGCCCGGGAAAGCTCGGCAGCGCTTCCCACCCGACGGGAACGCTGAGGACTTCCCGGAAAGGATGACTGGGACACTGGGATTGCCCAGGCCGCCCTCGGGCTCTCCTGGCCCCGAAAATAGCCCGTGCGGCGGGCCGGCGGGACCACGCCGTATCGGGAGCATGGAAACCAGGCGCATATTTAGGCCGCGTGGATGATTCAAGCTGCACACGGAATCACTGATCTGTGTTGGATCACAATCTGTGTTGGAAGGGACCTTTGAGGATCCCCAGTCCAGTCCCCCGCCCAGGCAGGGTCACCCAGAGCAGGTTACACAGGACCGGCTCCAGGAGAGGGACGCTCCGCCGCCTTCCTGGGCAGCCTCCCAGGGCGGAACCTCCCCCTCCTCCCGCCCCTTCACGGCTGCGGTTCTTCAGAAGTGCGGAACGTTCCGGTTCCCTCGTATCGGTGTTTTGGAGAGCGAAATCACCGAAGTGGATGTTTAAAAACCTTGGGTGTTTTCAGATATTGGCTACTGAGAAATAGCCATGCTTCCTGAGCTCTCCTTGGAAAAAACAGGGGTAAAGCAGAGGACATCTGACAGCTGGAGCAGCTCAGTACCTTCTCTGTCCTAAACGCAGGAGGAAGGCTATGTTTCCAAAACATCCTTTTTTTTTTTTTTTTTTTTTTTTTTTTGTGTCCAACCCAAAATGCTCCGAGAGGAGCAGAGTGCAGTCAGACACTTCCAGGTCAGGTCACTTTTCCTTCTTAGATTCTGGGATGTAAACAATTTGTCGGGCCCCTTGGCTGCTTTGGAGTTCCCAGGAATTCAGTTCTTTGTAAAATAAGATGTTAAACAAGTCTCTTAGTAAAGACCTAGGTAACTTCTCTTTGGATACTGTTTTTCCAGATGATTGACAAAAGCTGGGAGAAGGTTTCCATGTGTGCATAGAAAGAGTGGAACAGGATTATCTTCTCCAAACTGGTGCTTGTAAAAAGACAGAAAGGTGTGTGTGATCTGCACGAATGTCTGAGGTAGGAAAACTAAGGGAAAGAAATGGGACAATCTTAAATGTTCAGTGCAGCACCAAGAAGCTGACCTGAACAGTTACACCAGAATGCACAGCCACATTGCATTTTTCATGATTTTCAGAATACAGCTTTCTTTTCCTAGTTATTCTATCCAGGGTTCATTTCCCTGATGCTCAGGAGACCAGAAGCTGTGTGTACAGCCAATATACAGGTGAAGTTAACATCTGCAGGTGAAATGTTTCCAGTAACAAGCAATTATGAACAGAATAGTTAGGTTCCAACGAGACGGTTGAATTAAAACTTTTTTTCATATGTATTTTTGTTAAATGATAAAAGGACTAATTAGAAAAATACACAAGCATTCAAAATAGTAAAATGAAAGGTGGTTATGCTTTTGGCGTTATTTAATTGAAGCTGCTGTTCCCAGTAGTTCAGCTATTGCATGGAAATAATAACTATAAAAAATAAGTGGAAGGAATTATTATTCAAACAGAAGTAAAACACTTGGGGCTATGCAAGTGTCAGCAACTCCCTAGTGCTGAATTTGACTGTCCAACACATTAGGGAATACAACTGTGTTGTGCTTTAATAATGTATATTTGTTTTTGCAACATGGAAGATGCCCTTTCTCTTCAGTCTTCCTTTTCCTGTTAAACAACTAAATTCATTTCAAGCTATTTGACTAAAAAAAAAGTTTTCCTTATGAGTATGTTTTATGTCTTTTACTGTCAAGGATGCCTGGTCTCAAAGACAAGCTTGTGGATGTGTAGCATTATTATAAATTCATTATATAGAAAGTCCAGTTATGACCATTACTAATTTTTCTTCTGTCTGTGGGTTCATATATAAGCTTATACTTATCTGAAAAAACTCAGCTTATTTATCAAAAAACTCAATACCTGACTAAAGGTCATTCCCTCCTTTCTATATTCCTTTCACTCATACATGAAGAAGGTTGGGGTGGAACATGATCTACAGCAATATCAATTTTATTTTACTGAGGCTTAATGGATTTGCTGCACTAAATTTTTAAGCTTGGAATAATTGAAAAAAAAAAAACAACCAAAACCCCACCACGTCAACAGCATTACCAGAGGGAAGACAATTTTCTCTATTGTGTTGCTGTGTACTTTGTGTAACATATTTCTTTGTTGCCTTTCTGAAAGTAGAGGTGGTTCTGTGTTGCGTGAACACAGACAGACTGGAACTGAGAAAATGTGGCTGTAAACCATGCAGGTCTGTCTAGGGTGGACAATACTGGTATTTCTACAATTAGTCTTGAAAAAAATACTAGGTTTTGAGCTGATAATACTTTTCAAACAGTGTCTTAACTGAGGGATGTTTAATGTGTCTGTTCTGTAATATGAAGGTGTCCTTTAAAGCCTACTACAGCTCAAAAATGTAAATGTTTTTGGTTGATATTTCTGTATTTGCATCAAGATCTAAAAGAGTCTGACAAGAGTTGTGGAAACGAAGCATTTGCTAGTTTTCAGCTGCTGTGTATTGTAGGGTTAAGCATCTCTGTTAAACTTCACTTCCTTTTTGTTTGGTGCTAAAAGTAGCAACCCTAATAACCCTTGGGTTTAGTTTGGCTTTCTATTTTAAGATCATATTCAAAAGAAATATGAGTACATGCAAGAACAGCAAACTTAATGAAAATGAGTGCATGTGTTTTCCTTGACAACCTGCTTCTCCACTCTTCAGGCCAAACTTGGGAGTTCATCTTGTTCTAAGGAAGAATCAGGTTTCAGGCTTATCAGAAAGTACACAAAAATGTTGTTCAAAACAAGCAGTTCAGCTTTTCAGAGGTGGTCAGGTGTTTTTGTTAGCTGGAGTGATTTTGTAGTACATGCTTCTGAGCACTGTGTTTTTAATTTTGTGGCACACCCACGTGGCCAAACGAAGGCACATCACTCCGGGTTGGCAAGGAGTTACCTGCAGCGAAACTGCCAGCTCCCGGAGGTTTTATGCTTTAAATATAGTTGCCAGTAAACAAAAGCTTAATGGTTAAGCAAGCACTCTTCTGCCAAGCTCCAAAGCACAGTCTTTTAAAGAAATGTGGTTTCGTGTTTGGAACAGAAATCTGCAAGTCGGACAATCTGGATTCTATTTGCAGTTCTGCCACAGCCTTGCTCCTTGCCTTTAGCCAGATATCTTGAGATGTGGATTTCAGAGGTGCGCTGAAAGTTCAAGCAGCCTGCACTCTCTCTTGGAGTTGGTCTTACTTTAAAACAAGCCTAAAAGCTGCTACTTTTGCAAAGTCAGAGTTTTGAGCTGTAACTTACAGCCACGGTGCTAAGGAATAGCACACTCAATTGACTTAGGGCTATAAATGACAAATGTGCATTTTGATTCTTTTATAGGAAGCGTGACTATGAAGGGTTTCTGTGTTCTCTGCTGCTGCCTGTGGAATCTCGAACCTCTGCTTTTGCCTTGAGAGCCTTCAATGTGGAACTGGCTCAGGCAGGTATTAAAATACATTTGTGAACTCTGGAAAATTAAAATAAGAATTTTGATATTCTAAGTTACACTTGTAAGTACTCTTTCTATAGTAGGTGGTGTTTTGCCAAGCTTAACTTTTATACAGTCAAGGGCCATGAATAATAGTGCAGTACAAACCTCCGGTTTTGAATGGCCCATGGAAATTACCCAGCCTGCCCTATTATTTTGTTTATGTGTATAATTTTTATGACTTTTTATTTAAGCGTTTTAAAATTGAGTTATGGCAAACAGGCAGTGGTTCATGATACTGTTATGTGATTGCATCTAAATCCTGGCTTCATGTGCAGTTAATGGGTAAAGTGCAGCTAAATCCTAACTGTAGAAGGTTGGTCAAAAAATGGGATGCTGTAATCAGGACCCAGTCTTTGTTGACAGAAGTGAAATGATGAAAAGGCTGCAGGAGGGAAGTCTCTTGTTAGAGAGTTGTGGGAGAGGAGTGGCTACCATCTCTCTGATTTGTAAGTTGCCCAGAAACTGCCAGTGCAGCCAGGAAAGTTGGCAGTGCTTGCCACAAAGGAGTCATCCAGGAAATGAGCTGACCAGGCAAAACCCTTGACCAGCTTCTGCAGGCTGTGCTTCTGGCAACCTGTGGTGTGCCCTCCCTCACCACTGCTTTTTTCCTTCAGGGAAGAAAGCTAAAGTGAGGGCTGCCCAGCACTTAGTTTCTGTTGGTTTTTAAATCAGATTGTGGTGAAGATTTCGCATTTACTCTATGTAGTGTTCCTAAGTTTTATGAGGAATAAATGTCAATTCAGAACTGAGCTCTTTCTTTGCTGAGTTTGACTATGTCCTGTGTCTGTCTTTTCAGCATAGATAGACGAAGTATCTTAAAGACACTGAATTTCACTCCAGATGTATCCTTTCCAGATTAAAGACTCCATAACTCAGAAGACGACGGGTTTGATGCGGATGCAGTTCTGGAGGGATGCTGTGGAGGACATATACAGTGATAACCCACCACATCAGCCCGTTGCAACAGAACTGTGGAGGGTAAAATAAACCTTTCTTGTCCTAAAATCAGCTTTAATACTACTGTGGGAAGTAATGTCAGTGTTTTGTGTGTGCTGTGCTCCATCCCTTCTAACTGACTTCTAACTGTTTCCAGCACAAATCCAGAACACAGCACCATAAAAGTGCTGTGAAGAAAATTAACTCTATCCCAGCCCAAACCAGTACAGTATTCTGATAGAAGTCATTCCGATTCTGGGGTACCCATTGTAACCCTCTCCAGTAGGTGAGATTGCCAGACATACTCCCTTCTCACAAAACAGGAAATTGGTTTTGAAGTGGAAGAAGAATGGTCTTTGGTGAGATTTCACCTCAGGTATGATTCCTATAAAGGAAGACCAATATAATGCAATCCAAACAAAACTGCTTGCAAAATAAGATGATGAAAAATAATTCAGAAAGTATTTTTAGGAGCTCTGATAGCTCTAAGCACTGGAGTGAACTAACAGTTCAATGTGATTTGGTGACTTTTGCAGTCAAGATGGGATTTTATTTCCATATTTCAGCAAATACCCCAAGAGTGTCCTATTTGAAGCCCATGACTTCACTAATGTCCAAGAATGTCATTGCAATTCTTAGAAAACAGGATTTGGAAAGACACCTGAACTCACAAGTATTGCAGAGCTGTTAATAGAATTAATGTGTTTTTGCACAGCATATTCTATGTATATTCCTTTGTTGCTGTTGAGTTTATATGAGGACAATGTGATTCTCCAGAATAAATTTAAGTTATGATATTCAAATGTGTTCCTGAAGTTTTGTATATCCCAGAATACTTGCATTTGAGTTCCAAATTTTTATGCACTGGTAAAGTAGATGAATAGCGTTTAATAGTATTTCTAGAATTATTAATAGCTCAGCTCTTGGTGACTTTAATATAAACTTAGACAGCAACTTCATGATGTGTGATCTTACTTTCCTGTCTATTTTGAACGTATGAAAAGGGAGACCTAATTCTCTGTTCGTTTCTGTGGAAATGAACAAACTTTGGAGAAAAGAGGACCCATCTATTTGAATGAAGAAATGCATGTAATGTACAAATTGGGTAATTTAGAATAGTTGAGTTTGGTCCTTTAAGTCTTGACCTGTTAGTATTATAAGGATTTCATTTACAGAATGATAGGTGAGGTGACCAAGACAGAATGATATGTGAGGTGAACAAGTGAGACTAAAAACCAACATTTGTAGTTTTAACTTAAAAGTTGCCTTTTCATATACCAAGTACTGTCTCAAGCAGAATTTATAGAATCAACAAGATCTGGTCTTGTATTTACTAATATGATGGATGTGTAGAAGTTGGAAGTGGGCAAAAAGGACTAAATTGTGATAAATCTGCTCCGTAAATGTTGTTTATAGATGTTTTTAGGTGTGATTGTAGCCTTTCTGAAAATGTGTTCAGAAAATTCAAAGTGTGGAATTAAGAGGATTGAAGGTAAGTTGATAGAATGAAATGGCACAGGAAAGAAGTCAAATATAAGACAAGAACCAAAAGACGAATGCATGACTATGAGATGCTGTGAGATATTTTTTTGAATCATAATAATATTAACATTAATTGTATTGCTTTGTTAGCATTCTGTCTTTACAATACGTATTGGTATGTTGTGCTGATATTTTCTTGAGAATTTACAGGGGAAATATTTTTATTGCTAGACTCTGGAGGAAACTCTGTTCTCTTTGAAAAGTGAACATAGTTATGTGCAAATATTTTGTGGGAACATATGAATCCGAGAATAAATTAATTTCATAAACGTTTTTAAAGAAATGCTGTTAGTTTGCTGGCATGATGTCTGGTATTTCATTTTCTGTGTGCAGCAACTTGCCATAAATGCCAGTTGAAAATTTCTGTATTTGCAGAAGATTCTCATTTTCCACTGATTTGCCACTTTGATTTAACCCAGTGAATACAATTCTTGTATTAAATACCTAAAATGTATTTCAGCCTTCAGAATGCAGTACTGCCATCACTTTGTATACATTAACAGGGAGGTTTTATTTGATAATTTTCAGGCTGTCAAGAGGCATAACTTGACTAAAATGTGGTTCATGAAGATCATAGATGAAAGAGTAAGTATTTACCGAGTATGATTCTGACTTTAGTATAATATTTGGGTTTTCTTTTTCTTATTTTTATAAGTTTGTGTGTAAAACAAAAGCTTATGCAATTATCCAGACAGTAGTATTTCTCTTAAAAAAATGATACTGCTACATTTTTACAAATTCTTCCTTGATGCTACTCTTCATAGTTTCTGTTCTTTCTGCCAAAATGGCTAATATAATCCTTTGTTTATTTTTGTCTTAAATTGATGTAATTTGTGAGTTCATGTGGATATAAAATCTCAAAAATTAAATGACGTATCTGAACCCTTCTGCCATACTTTCGTGCTACTCCTTATCATGGCTGTGGAGGTTTTTCTAAGCAGTGGTGTAAACTGGAGCATTCAAATCACACGGAATTTAAAATAACCACCTTTTTCCGTGGGAAAAAACAAGGTTAAGAACATCACTGGTACAATAATGTTGCTACAAACTCTGACACAAGGACAAGAATGAAAAGCAGAGTGCAGGAATCTCCTAAGCTAATTTTGCTGCTGAAGTGTCTCGTGAAGCTATAAATTGAGCAAATTGATGGTCAGTTACTTGCAGAGGGTCATTGCTATGAAAGACTTTTTTAGTCTTTAAGACTAAAAGAGTGGTATGTTTCAACCACAGAAACCACTAGGACAGGAGGAATGCTGGAGGATGTTATAGTTTTGGGTGTATTTTATTATTTTGGGTGTATTATTTATTAGTGCCACTAAGTTGTTCAGAGGATTGGAACACCTCTGCTGTGAAGACAGGGTGAGAGATTTGGAGAAGAGAAGGCTCTGGGGAGGCCTTAGACCACCTTCCAGTACCTAGAAGGGGCTTACAAGAGCTGGAGATTGACTTTTGATAAGGATGTGTAGTGATAAAACAAGGAAGAATGAGCTTGAGATGAAGAAGGGTAGGTTTAGATTAGATCTGAGAAAGAAATAGTTTACTGTGGGGATGGTGAGACACTGGAACAAGTTGCCCAAAGAGGTTGTGGGCTCTTAATGAGGTGTTCAGAGGTTGGGTGGACCTCTGAGCAACCTGATCTGGTGGAAGGTTTCCATGTCCATGGCAGAGAACTTGGAGCTAGATGATCTTTAAAGTCCCTTCCAACCCAAACCACTCTATGATTCTATGAATCTATGGGTTTTTACATGACTTTAACACTTCAGTGCATTTCATAGATTTATTTTATGTTTTTAAAAAATACATTCCTGTTTATCTAAATTTCTCTCTGCTTCAGATGCAAATTAAATATTGACAACCCTATAATGTAAGAATACCATATGATGTTTTGGTTTTACTGTTTCCTTTTTTATAGAGAATTCTGATTTCATATTATTGCAGAAAGTTGTATTTGCTCCTTGGCTGCAGTTGAGCATAGTTATTTGTTGGGCTTGCTATAAGCTTTAATGACTGCTTCTACCTGAGTTTATACTCTTGTCTCTCAGTTTTGTCCTTTTTTGGTTTTGGTGGTGCATTGGATTGACATGACTGGAGTAATAAGCCTGTATGAACAGCAGTTAAGTTTGCATCCTACTGAAGCTCCGTGTTTATATTCCAGGAGAAGAATTTGGATGATCGGCCGTACCGTAACATCCAGGAGCTGGAAACATATGCTGAGAACACTCAGAGTGCTCTCTTGTACCTCACCTTGGAAACACTGGGTAGGTGTTTTCCCCTTTCTAGGTTTTGCTGATGACTCATTAGTGCAAATACAATATTTACTGATATTTCAAAAAGCCCTTTCTTTTCCTACTGGAGTTTAATTTCAATAAAAGTTGTCCTGAGTAGAACTTCAGATATCTTTTGAATGCTGAACCATAAATGTGGAATTGTACTGCAGCTGTCCTAGATCTCCGTGCTTTCTTTGGAAGCTGCTCAGTGTAGAGCTCATTGAAGTGCAGTTTCCTACTGTACTTTGTTGCTTGGTTTTCTCTGTTCTTGCTCCTCTTGCAGCATGCAGACAATTCAGCTCTTCACTGTATTTCAATTATCCTACTTGTCAGAATACAAAGTGCTGTAGGTATCCTGCAGCTGTTGTTCTGTATTGCAGTGATGGACACTGATTATCTTGAAACAGCTAACTTCCCAACCTATAAACTTTCTTTGGTGATGTTGTAAATTTGGGTCTGAATCCTCTCCTCTTCCTAGAAGTAGGTTAACTATCAGTAATTGAAGAGCTAGAAAAAAATGCAACAAAGATGTTCCCTGTGATCAAGAGCTACTGTCTGTATGTCTAATTAAGAACCACAGATTGGGAAAGGTTCGTTTGTAGTGAAGAAAAGGATAATTTTCATTTAGGTATTTGTTGCATTATGGAAGTATTCCCAATATGAGCTCAGATGTAAAAAAAAGGTGAAAATAATAATAATAATAATAATTATTATTATTATTACTTAGCATTTAATATATTTAATATTGTAGTAGCAATATTTTCCTCTTGCTTGTCAGACTAATCTGATGAAAGCCAAATACTGATGTTAAAAGTTAAAAAAACATAGAGAAAAGAGAAGTAAAAAGAGAGATTGTGAGTACATTCTTCTTTGAAAAAATTGAGGGACTTATTTCTTAACATCTGATGTTTGTTTGCTCTGTAGGAAATCAGTGAAATGTTGCAAATGTCTTTCTGAACCCCTTACTGAAGAAATGTAGTACCATGAGAAATTCCAGTGTCTTCCATTCTTAGAAATCCTGAATAAGTTCAGTCATGCTTGGATCACTCACTCCTCATACAAATCAGACAAAACTGTTTTTGAAAATCTGTAAGGGGACTCTGGATATTCTAAGTGTTCTATTGTTATATTCAACTTCTTCTCTCTGTATATTCTCTTAAATATACACATGTAACAAAATACCTAAGCAAAAGTCTCCACTGCATATTAAACAGTTAACTTTTGTTATTTATTTTTCCCCACAAATTGAGAAGCTAATAAAATATAGCCCCTTTCTTGGTGTTGCCCATCAGCAGTCTTTTCTGGACTAGGTGGACCTGGTCTCATTCAGGTCATGTTTGCTAAATTTCTTGTGCTTTTTAGACTCCTTATTCCTGACCAGTTTCCTGTGGTATCTCTCCCAGTACTAGTGCTGTTGTATTCTTGCTGATTTCAGGTTATTTATTTTGTCAAGCTCATTTTGGCTGGTAATCCTCTTGTCCGAAGTCCTGGTACTTTCTCTCAACTCCTATCATTTAAAAATATTAATACTTGTGCTCTCTAACTAATTACCAAAGTAGTTAGTAAATAATATCCATTGATTCCTCCAAGCCACACTTTGCTTTCTGCTGCCATTCCCAAAATCAGTCCCTGTAGTGTGGGTGTAGTCATTCTTTCACACAGAATTCTGAGACCCACTGAAACCCAGACAGGCTTCTGCAGTGAATCTGGTACACCCATGTTATTTCCAGATGTCAGTTAGGCTCATTGATCTGTAATTGCTGTATTCTCATTGCTTTCTCTGTAGAATGCTGCTTCTGTTAAGAGTTTTTATAAATTTTAGTTTAAATTTTCATTTTATCCTGGCTCAATTTATAATCAGTCTAAGGCAAGCTTGTATGGTCTTGCCATGAAGAGCAAAGGTGCTGCTCTGCCCCACTCATCTCTCTCTTTCAGTTCTCACAGTTATGTGACTGTGCAGTAACTAACATTAGTTTTCTGTTGTTTTGGTGCTCTGATTCAGTTTGCCTCATTGCTCCTGACAGCACAAGGGAGGGGGCACAAATATGGCTTTGGGG
Organism: Motacilla alba alba; assembly: GCF_015832195.1. NCBI lineage: Eukaryota > Metazoa > Chordata > Aves > Passeriformes > Motacillidae > Motacilla > Motacilla alba. The sequence goes on from NC_052017.1 coordinate 128,617,164, forward strand.
GGTGAAGCATAGGATCACTCTCTTTGACTTCACTACACTGATGAATCAGCTGCAGCTAATCATGAAACCACACTGTAAGCTTTAATTCTTGTCAGGAATCTCACACTTGAATGACTTTTTCTGGCAGGAAAGGCAGTCCTTGGAATACTGTTATCCTGGGAGAGGATGTGCCAGTGAAAGCGAGTTTGTGTAGCAGTGTGTTATATCTGAATAGGTGCTGCTCTGCTAAGTATACCCTTTGCAGATACTGCAACAGGAGAATCTTGCTCCTGAATGTGGAAATGAATGAATTTTCCTGCTGTTTTGCACCTCTGAGATGAGATCTCAAGGCAGTTTAAGCACATGGACAGTTCTATCATGGACCAATGCTAAAGTATGACTGTGATACACATCCGAGAAGACCATACGCCTCAAAAGGCCTGACTGCATGTTTCTAAACATACTGTTTCTGCAATTTCAGGTGTGAGGGACATCCATGCTGACCACGCAGCCAGTCACATTGGGAAAGCACAAGGCATAGTTACCTGTTTAAGAGCAACTCCGTATCACTGTACAAGACAAAAGGTCTTTCTTCCCATGGACATTTGTATGTTGGTAAGAGAAGCAAATAGTCTGGAACTGAACAGTGTAGTTTTTCTAACTCTGTTTCTCAAGACTAGTTATGAGATCATAATTTATTATGCCAGAAATAAATGGTATGTTTTTTCTTTATTTTTACTCATTCTGCTGTGGCCTGCTAATTGTCACGGCTTTGTATCTTTTGAGAAGTGAGAGGAGTGATCTTCAAGAAACTTCAAGAAACTCTAGATTTCCTTTAGGGGGTTGTTTGTTATTATTAAGTATATTAATATTTCAGGTTTCAGGAATTTTTCCAATAATGTATAAAAATGTGTGTATGGAATGGGTCCTGGGGGTTTGTGTTTTGGGATTGGGTGTGGGGTTTTTTTTTCTTTTTTTTTTTTCCCTTTTCTGTCACCATAAAGGAAGCACTGTGAGAAATTTTAATTTGAACAATCTTCTTGTGCTTCTCTTTATTACCTTTTCATAATGTGCTGGTGGTTTGTGTGTTTTTTTCTGTTCCATATTTTACAGTTATAGGCCTATAATCCATACATTTCTGTAGGAAATGGTATAGCCCTCCCAATTTAAACTGTACATCAAATTTGCACTGGAATTTAGCAGATCTTTCAGTTTAGGTAAAATGGGATTAATGCTTGGAATTTTTCATTTATGTTCCATGGGTTAATCTGCAGGCATCTCATCTGTAAGTCCTTCATTTCCAGTCTTTATTTTTAAATGCTAATGCTGTTCTTTTTCAACTTAACCAAAATGTATGCAATTATGGTGATGCCTAAGGTGGTTGTGTTAGTATTTTCTGAATATAATTTCAATACAATTAAAAACTTGGATTGGAAGTCTAGTAATATAGGTAGCTGCAAAAAATGATACTAAGATACTAATATATGTCAGATACTAAAGATACTAATATAGGTCAGGGTTATAAGACCACAGAAAGGAATTGCACTCTCCTTTCAGCCCTTCTGGGACTCTGTGTTATGGGAGGCCTTCCAAGTTTTCAGCTTTTCAAACATAGCCTGAAAATTCAGTCATTCCTTGCCATGGAAGGTGTTCTGCAGTGAAACTGTAAAAACAGCTTGTATCCCTTCTGTGCAGACAATCTTGTAAGCATTTCAGCTGCTGGCAAGAACTGTGGAATTCTCCTGAGTCTGTACCTCCTGTGAATCCTTTCTGCCCACCTTCATCCAGCTCTCACATGCCCCAGTGTTGTTGAGAGGAGTGGGCAACTGGTGCAATTCTGAATATGCCATATTCTGTCATAACATTGGTCACTGTAGCCAAAGAATAAATTTGGAGATGGCTTTTTAGGGTTTGGAAAAGCTCTTTTCTGGTGGTTCTGGGGTTGTTGGTTTTTTGTGAGCCTGGGATGTGCACACCAATCCCAAGATTCAAAAGCCAGCATGGCTTCTGTGATAGCTGTTAATGGCTTTCTTCTGCTTAATATTGATTCTTGGATTATGGTTTTTAAAATTGTCTATCTAAACTGATCTAAATCCCCCAAACTTTGAAATCTGACTTTATCTCTTCTGACAACAAAAGTTTAGGAAAAAAACTTGTGCAGAGAGTCTGTACCAACTGTTCTCTTTGTTTTCTTGATTTTTTTTTCCAAGTGACTGACCAAAAGAAAAGGGATTAAAAATGAGAGAGCAGTGGTAGAACACTTAGGCTGCTTTAGTCTTTAGTTCTTAGCTTCATTGCTGGAACAAGTTTTTGAGAAGCAAAAAAGGAAACTTGATATTTTTAGAGGGTTTTTTTCTCTTAGTTTGATTTTGGTTTTCCTTCCTATGTCTAGCATGGAGTTTCACAAGAGGATTTCATAAGAGGCAAGCAAGAGAAAAATGTGAGAGATGTAATTTATGACATCGCCAGCCAGGCCCATATTCATCTAGAACATGTGAGATTCCTTTCCTTTTATTTATCTAAATAAACATAACTGATGCTAATCTTCACAAAGCATTCGTTGTTAGAAGACTTACAGCTGCATACCTAATTTCAAGTATTTTGCCTTTTATTATTTTGAGAGTTTACATAAAACAAAATCCCTCCAGGCTAAAGATTCAAATATTCTAACTACTTCTGTATGAATATTATCTTTATGTACAGGAGACAGTTTACTCATAGCCAGGTCCAATTTCATATATATAAATGCTGCCTAAAAGAATTACTATTGGAAGAGAAACTTTAAGTAGACTTCTGTAAATGCAGCAGTGTGCCAGCATGGGATGAGCACCATAGAAAGAACATCTGCATATGGTATTTCACAGTGGAATGGCTGCCAGAAAACAGAGCATGTTGGCTTTAACTGCTGGTTAGTGTATGTGGGAGGGGGGATTCATTCCCTGACATGACCAGCCATGCCCAAAGCTATGTTGAGAAAGGTGCTTTCTGTTTATTTCTTTTCTGACATGCAGCCAAGTCAATTAGAAAAGTCTGTTTGGGTGGAACAGTGGATGATGGGCCCTGAAGAACTGCATAGTCCTACTCTACTTTTTCTTTCATGCTTTTATTCTAGCTGCATTATGAGATGCTTGCCTAGTGCACAGTACAAAAGCAGAAGAATGTTTTATTGGCAATGCTTTGTCTTCCTCTAGCTGGAAAACAAAGAGCTACAAAGAGTTTCTTACGTCTGCAAGTACATGTACACTTTTAAGTATTGCACCCCGTGGTTCCAGTCAAGGTAGTCTGGAAAGCTGCCACTTCAGAGTAAAGAAATGCCAGACTTATCTCTGCATCTGCACCATTAATACAATCCTCAGTTACAGCATTACCTGTGATCACAGTATCTTATGCAATTGAAATAGGAGAGCCCTTCATCTTTCTCCTGAAGGTCAAATGTGGGATCCCTGGTTTGTTCAGTCAGTGCCTGCTGAGCTGATTAATGTTTTTGTTTTATGTTAATAATGTGTATATGTTATAACAGCCCTCCAGTATAAAGGGAGCCTACAAGAAAGCCAGAGGAGGACTTTTTACAAGGGATTTAAGGACAAGAGGAGATGGCTTTAAACTGAATGACAGCAGGTTTAGATTAGATGTTAGGAATAAATTCTTTTCTGTGGAGGTGATGACACACTGGCACAGATTGCCCAGAGAAGCTGTGGATGCCCCATCCCTGGAAGTGTCCAAGGGCGGGTTGGATGGGGATTTGAGCAGCCTGGTCTAGTGGGAAGTATCCCTGCCCATGGCAGGAGGGTTGGAACCAGATGATCCCTTCCAACCCAAACCATTCTATGATTCTTTGTACCCTTCGGCTTTATTTTTCATACACTAATTATAATTGACATTTAAGGCATTCCTGTTCATGTTGTTAACCCGATGTCTCAGTTTTTGTGGTCACGTGCCAAGAAAACTGTTTATTCCATTTAGAAGCAGGGAACAGAGACAAAGTACCACATCAAAACTGTCAATTATCTTTGTTCAAGCTGAAATATTTTGATTTTTTTTTTATTCTCCACCCTTCAATACTTAATGTACAGTGTATAAAACCCACTGCCTTTTGGCTAAGAGAAGTACCGAGTGCATGGCCTGAACTGCCTCATATCAGGGATGGGAGGCATGGAAAATGAGTAATGTGTATTTATGGTCCACATATTTAAATTTAGTTGCTCATATTGCATGGAAACTTTGGGATAGAAGCAGGAAGAGAATTTGGTACCTCAGAACCTTTCAGGTAATTCAGTAATTGATAGTGCATTGGTCCCCTGGTTCCCAACATAAGCCTACCAACTTCTGAAGAGAACAGGCCTCCTTTCTTCCCACTTCATTCCAAGAGCCCTGCCCATGTTATGCACTGGGAGGGTCCTGTGGAAAGTATGCAATGTGATTATGTAATTGGAGACTAAAGAGAAAAGTATAAATACAAAGAAACCAGCTTAGGGCAGCATTAGCATTTTATTCAGCTGAATGTTGATCCTGGCACTCCTCCCATTTTCTTTCCCCTTTTGTATGTTTTTTAATGGGTGGGTTGTATCACCTTAATTAAATTTTTTTAAAAACTCCTCTCTGAATACTTGCTTCTCGTCTCCCATCATCAGTGAATTGTTGACAGTGCAGGAACTGTAGAGTGTTCAAACCACTTGAACTGGCCATAGCTGGCAGCAGTAACAGAGTATTGGCCTCCTTCATAATGAGATGGTCTGTGTTAATGCAAGGACAAGGATACTTTCTGCCTAACGGATGAAATGGGCTCTTGCTGGCAGCATTTGCTGGGTATTTCAGGACCTTAGGTGAATCTAATGGGCTGGTGCCTTTAAATGCATCTGTTCTGCTGTGTAAAATCACCATTTTGTTTTGCCTGAGGGTCTTCACAGCCACTTATCCTTTGTTTTAGTTAGGATTACAGGGTAGGGTAAAGTTCAAACCTGCAGAGAAGTTTCAGCTATCTCAGCATTTGTTACACAAACCATGTATTTTAGAGGATGAGGGTAACAATTACCACCCCCATTTCACAGCCAGAAGACACCTAAATCTGAAATGCTGAATGGAGTCTCAGCCATGTTACATGAAGCATATTGTAGTAGTGTGGCCCTTAATCCTGAGAAAAAAGTTTCTGGAGTATGGTCAGGTCTTCTGACACTGCTGCTGCTGACCAGCAGGTGGCAAAATATGATAATGAAGATTGCAGTTTTCCTTAGGAATTGTGTGTTTTATCAGCATAAAAGCATATAAGGAAATGCTCTGTCAACCCCCCGAAGTGTTCCCTTTGAAAGCCTACAAACACATTTACACTTTCTCCCTCTTTCTCTTCAGCACCCCTTCCCCAGTTCCTCTGGTGAAAAAGGGTCTCCCTTTTGGCTTTTTGCATTTGTCTCTGTTGTGCTGCATCATCATGGGACTCAGTGGAGATAAAAAGCTTTCTGAATGGCATGTGACCCGTTCTGGGTTGAGAAGGTCAAACAAGACTACTGTATTTTTCATCTTGCAATTAATAATAGAAAGGCAGAGCCTTAGATCAGATTATAACATTTTTCTATTTTAGAAATAGATATACACAAACACACAGGTGTTCTTATATCTCAAAATTTTAAAATAAGTTGTCTTCTGAAAAGATTTATAATTTTTTCCTCCTAAAGTTTCAGGCTCATTTGCTCAGTTGTCTGGAAAGGTCTTGAAAAACTAAACTTCACAAACTCACACATTCTTATCAGTATTTATAGAGAGTTAGTTTGTTGTAGCCTGTAAGAAAAGGCAAAACAAGAAGGGATTTTCGTTTTATAGATAGGCATTACAGGAAGACTTGTTCAGCTCTGTTAGATGTACTGACTTGAATATGAGTTTAAACTGCAGATTTGGAAAAAAAATTAAACTGTATTTACTGTCTAGATGCAACTTGGGACTTTGTTGGAACAAGGATGCTAATTTACCTTGGTTTGTAGTGTGTAGTCTTGAGGTCTGTCAAATCTTGTAAGTATTTTTGCAAGCCTCTCCAAGTATTACATACTTTTGTGTAACAACTTTTGTATACAGCTTTCATGGAATGAAATGTTAGTTTCAGGATGTCAAAATAAAAAGGGATAGCGCTGGTAATACAGTGTGTTGCCTCTAAGCATTATATTTAGTACTTGATGTTAAATCAGAAATGTTAAATTCTTCTGATAAGTACTTTTTTGTGTTTTGTTTTTTCCTCCCACCTTACCCCATTTACTTTTAGGCTAGATCTTTCAGTAAGAAAGTTCCTGTGAAGGCGTATCCTGCTTTTTTCTGTACGGTGGGTGTGATATCTGCACTCTTTAAGTGATGGACTTATTACTGTGCTGATGCATTTATGAAGAGTATTCAAATTAAGCATGGTGGACTACCACTTCATGTGTCTTATTTTGGGAGGATGTAATACCTAAAACTCATAGAAATCATAATGTGTACCTGACTGTAGAACCGTACAGTTTTGATCAACACTTCTAATCCTTCTATTTTAACTACATCATTCCACCCAAAATGTCTTTATTCATAGACTGCTGTTCTAATGCAAGAGCCCCAAATCCTGTCTATTTTCACAATTTGGTGTTTGGTCTACTAAAAGATAATGCTTTTCTTCACAAAACTTGACTTTTTTATATGCTTGGAATGTGATGATTACACTACCATTTAATAGCACAAGCAAACGATCAAGCCTTTTTTGCAGTTTCTCATTCTGTTTCTTGTATTGCTTTTTAAATTTAATGCCTAATTACTTGTGTGCACCGTGTGTATTAAGCTTTTTTCTTCTTTTCTAGGTTGCTTTAGATGATTATTTATATAACATGCGGAAAGTGGACTTCAATATATTTCATCCAAGCTTACAAAAGAAGAGTACATTATTGCCATTGTACTTGTATATTAGATCTTGGAAAAAAACATATTAAAGTTTGTTTGATTATTTTAGTATGGATTCAGAGTGCTGAGTTTTTTTCTTTAATGTCTTAACTTGCTAGAATTGCGAAGTGTCTGACTTCACACTTCTGCAAAATGCAGTTCCAGGGAAACAGCAGATGCACATGAACTGTAGCTGTCAGCTTGCTGGCAGTAGCTAAGTTTCTTCTTGGAATATTAGGCTGATACCTCTTTTTCACTTGTCTGCCAAGTCATATGTCCTTGTCTGAGATTGCTTTTCTTGTCTTTCCTGTAATAACAGCAGTATGACAGAATTTTTGGAGAAACACTGTGCTAATGGATACTTCTGACAGTTCTGATTCTTTGCCGAGGAAAGGAAATAGAAAAAAGACTGCTTTGTTTGTTCCCAAAAGCAGTTACAGTAAATGCCCTATAAATCAGCTAAGTAGTTCTATTTAGTGCAAGGAGCAGGCTTCCTGCAAGTAGTGGTGATGCTTCAAAGTTGGAAGAATGAGCATGTATATATGCAAGAAAACTGTCAGGAAAAGCTTTAGCAGAAATTATTTAATTATGTGTTGAGATGGAGCATTGAAGTGACTAGATGTAGTGGGAGGATAGCTTTGCAACCAAGGAAGAGAGCCCATACATTAATATGTATGGATTAGCATTGATAAAATAAAATATTATTTTACCTCTGATGTTTTCACTCTGCTCTTGCTTTGGCTGTATCTTCCTTCTGGCCTCATCTGTTGTTGCCCACAGCTGTCATTGCAATGTGAGTTCCACTGCCCTTTTGTTCAGTATTCAGCACATCTTTCAGGACATACTCCTGTGTGCCTTCCCTGAATTCCTTTTCTTTGGTACTGTGAAAACATTCCTGAACATTTTCAGGTAATTTTAGTCCTCTCTCTCTCGCTAAAGATACTGGTCTGGGTTTTTTTGTGGGAAATTACTAGTAGCTTTGTACTCAGCATCTCTTAGGATCAAGGTAAGTATTTCTGTTTGATTTGTTTTATGGTAAAATAATGCTTCCTAACATTCGGCTTGATTCAGTTGCACAAACCCGGTTGTTTGTTCTGCCCTCATCCTTGTTCTAGTAAATAGCTGCTTTTCCTAGAGATTTTTTTTTCTTAAATCAGTGCTAATCACCCCAGATGTTTGGCTGTATAACAACATCCTGTATTTTTGTGTAAAATGCTACAAAATGAATTTCTGTGAACAAGATTTGTGGCTTTTTTATCACAAACTGTCAGCATGGTAGAAATCTTAGGAACCTGACATTAAGTTCTTCATTTGGGGATTTTGCTTTACATGTTTGAAGTTGGTTTGTGATACAGTTCTTGGTTAATCTGCAGATTTTTATTCCTGAGTAAGACATTTCTCTTTGAATTTGTTCAGCTCAGGATCCTGGTTTCTGTATTACTAGAGGTGGAATAATCAAGGTGATACAAACCAAGAAGAATCAGTATGTACTGGACTGGGAGCATACTGGCTGTTTTCTTAATGTAAAATCTTTATAGTTTCTGTCCATTCTTCAGATCAGCTGCAGTATCATATCACTGGTGTTTCTGAATGTGGCAGAGAGGTCTGGTGGAAAGAAAATGTTTAATTCCTATGCGGGCACTGCAGCTCTTTGTGCCAAATGAAGAGCAAAGGCTTAAGCTCTGTTGCTGCTACCAGGCCAGCTGCACATTCCCTCTGTTTATTTTGTGATCTGGAGCAAGCATTACAAATGCCTCTTTTTGCACTTGGTCATGTTTTGTTCCAAATGTGCTGAGTCAGGACAGTTGAGGCAGACCTGTCTGTCCTCTCAAAAGGAATCACTCTCCTGTAAAGTCTTCTCTCAGGCAACTAGCAACAAGATAAGAGGGCACAGCCTCAAGCTGTGCCAGGGGAGGTTTAGGCTGGACATCGGGAGGAATTTCTTTGTGGAAAGGGTTGTTAAACATTGGAACAGGCTGCCCAGGGATGTGGTGGCATCACCATCCCTGGAAGCATTCAAGAAGCATTCAAGAAACGACTGGATGTGGCACTTAGTGCTGTGGTTTAGTTTACAATGTGGAGATCAGTCAAAGGCTTGACTCAGTCTCAGAGGTCTTTTCCAACCTAAATGATTCTGTGATTCTGTAATATTTCCTATCTCATCATGGCAGGTAAACAGCAGCCTCCTCTGCCTTGACCATCCTCCAACTCCTCAACATAGCAATTTCCCAAATTTTCCTCATAGCAATGTCCTCTGAAAGGCAGGTCCTTCTCCAATCCATGCAAAGCTGTAGCTAGGCCCGTTCTTGACCTTTTCCCCAGCTGTAGCTTAGGATGGCAGCTTCTTCCTACAGGGGACTGCGGTAACCTTACAACACTGCAACTCTGTGTATGCACAATTCCAACTCTGGATGTAAAAGGCTTTGAGAAAAGCAAGTATTAGTATTTTGTCCGGGATCAACTTCTGGTCACTAAACTTCAGGTTTAAAGTCATTACTGCTGAAATCAGTCCTTTTCTGGTTCCTATGCATAAAAACATGCAAACAGCAAACCAAAACAACCCCACTCCCATTCATCAAAAGAATTGCTAAGACATTGATAACCAACATTACTAGGAGGCTATTTTAAAATGTAAAAACCCCTTTTACTTTAAAAGTTAGGATGAGAAACCAGTCTCCTAAATTGTAGTTCACTAAAAGCAAGAGTAACAGTCCTCACCAGCTGTGGAAACAAGTCAGTCCATTACAGGTTGAATTCTTTCACGAGCTAAATATCCCTCCCATAATTGTTTGAATTGGCATCGGTTAACAACCAAGTGAATTTGTAACTGTACAAGTATCAAGAAAATGTCCCACTTAAGTATTAACAAAATTGAAATCAGACTCATTCTGAGCTCAGGATAATCCAAAAATGATCCCCATGTGTAAATTTTCTTTGCTTTCCCATCACATGCTTGTGATTCTCCTTCCACCTGAGAATATCTTTCATGAGCCAAGATATAGAGTGTACCCGCAATACTAGGGTGTACCCGCAAATCTGCAGTGACACAAATGTCCTAAGTCAGGATTTCTCTTTGGAATCTGGTATCAGTGAAGTATCCCATACCTGGAATAGGTATGTCTCTGCAAAAACAGAGAGAACTGTTACAATTTTTTCACTAGGAAATGCTTGACTTTTACTTTCTGGCAAAAGTCACAGCTCCATAAAAATAAGAAACTTGGATACAAAAAAACCTCCATGCACTAGGGAAAAATGTCATGTTACCATTACAGCACTGTACGGTAGAACTCCAAGTAATTTAGGCTAGGAAAAACATCTTGCATTGCAAACTTCAGGACATAATTATTCTGTTTCACATGTGACTGTGGGTCCACACTTTTTTACCTTACACTGTTCATTACTGAGAAGATACTCATAGAAGAAATGAAAGCCAAGAGATTATTTTTCAATTAGGTACTGTTTGAAAACCAAACTGCAGGACCAAAAAACCAGCAGCTGCTGAAAACAATGAGTTTGGCCAGCATAACTACAGGGGCAGCAGCATTATGCAAGAAACTGCTGGTTTGTGAGAGACGCAACAGAAGTAACAATGGATTCAAGAAAGCTAAAACCTAATACTGTAACTGTCCTTGGGAAGAAAAAAGGAGCTAAAGGTCCAGTTTGACTTTCACTTGCTATTTGAACCCGCATCTTCAGAAGTTTGAGCTCTTTGGAAATCTGACATTTCCCTCTCCTTGCTTAGGTGTGACTGTTTAGGAGATGTGATACTCTTATTTCCAGAAGGAGACTTAGCCACAAGGATCACACTCTTTCATTTTTTGACCCATTTTTCAGCTGTCTTTGACATTTTAATGTTCTTTCACATGAATATACTGGGAGGATGCAAACTGAACTTTCCTGGGAAAAGAAGGAAGAGCACAGTAATCTGAACCTCTTATATTGAGCTAAGAAGGAAATTATGACTCGTTGAGGCAAGTTTACTCTAATTCTCCTGACTCAGCTAACAGCAGGTAACGAACCACTTCTACACCAAGAAGTAGTTCTCAGGAAAAGAAAAAGCAAAAAACCCATCAAACCAGCTTTCACAGCTAAAGCTCCCTTCCCACACTTTTTTTTTGTGCACAGTTTGAGCCATTTGAGCCATTGAAAATTATTGTGGCAAAGCTTTTCATAAAAAGTTAGTGTTTCATGAAAAAAAACAAAAACCCCCTTAATTTCAAAATTAGTTCAGTGACCAGCCTCCAAAAGCCCATCTATAACATGTGATGAGGAAAAAGCAGAGGTACTTAATGCCACAGTCTTTAACAGTAAGACCAGCAGCCCTCAGGGTACCCAGCCTACTGAGCTGGAAGAAGGGACCTATGTTCTTCCTTCTTATCCAAGGAATTTTCCCTCTAGCAATATACAGTGTTTCACTGGATGCTGTCTAAGATTGATGAGAAAAAAGACTGAGCATTTATTACAGGTACTGTAAAATAGTTTAATTTATCCTGATAGTGCTGATACCTCACAGAGATGTTTTAGGAATCTGTTGAGCATCATCACTCTCAGTCTCTCCCCTTCATGCCTGAGGGCCCCAGGTCAGATTTGACACCTGAGGTGCAGAGAAACTTGCGATGGGGTGTGCAGGGAGTGGAGGGGTTGGTGATTACTTTGAGCATGCACTGCAGTCAGCTTTTATTTCTCACAGGCAGTTGCCATCCATTTGCATTCAAAATATGCTACAGTACTGCCTGTTGCTGCAGAAAATAGTCTTCTAGAATTTCTTCCATGGATGATTCCATCATGGGAGTGGGAACCTAACTTTGGTATAGGCAAGGTAAGGTACATCTAAGGGAAAAGAGGGAAAAATGTAATAATATCATTTAAGTTGTGAATGTGACTGTTATCTGGGCTTTGAGATGGGAACTAAACTTGGTCATACTCGCACAAAAATTTGCTGGAGTTATGCCCTTCTGATTTTCCTGTGATAGAAAGATACAGTTCATTAAACTGTATGAAATAATTAGAAAATCTTTGAAAGCAATTCTTCTGTTCTTCTCATGCCACCCATATCAAAGCACAGATATCTCTTCTGCCTTTTTTCCTCTCTCATTTATTTACTTTCTTTTCCAGCCTCTGACTGGCATCTCTCTTTTGTCCTCTGAAGACTCATTCAGGGCCGGTGTTAACCTGCAGTCTTTCAGTTTAAATCTGCATTTCTAGCAGAAACAATAACATAAAATATCTGTACTGGTTCACTCTAGAGAAAAATACCACATCCATCCTCTATCTTCCTTTTTGCCCCATGGTGATTTTGCTCATGTTTTCCAGGTGCATCTTTTCAATGAACTCACCAATGAACTGACACCACTCATCTCCTCCTATACCATAATGATGTTCTTCTTACTAAGTCCTAAATGCCTTTCAGGAAATTTGGCACCCCAACAGAAATGGTGTTGATGTCTGACAAGATCTGACAGTTGAGTCAGGGTCTTGGCATGTCTGGCTCTCTGCTATCAGCAGACTATGTAAAATTACAGTGAAGGATGGGACAAAGTAATAATGAAAAAATCCACATTGTTTGATTACACATAATACTTTGATGGATTATTTTCCTGCACTTGGCTACAGCATAACAGAAGCACAGTGACAGTTCTGTTCAACTGAAGTTCAGAATCTCCCTTTTAGATATACATCCTAGAAAGAAAGTAATTGGAAACAATTACTGCAGGCCTCAGACCTGCAGAACAGTGTATCTTTTTGGACTTCTTAAACAAGAATTTTAGGGTTTTCTGGTGGTTTGCCTTTGCAGACAGACTACCTTGACTTGTTCCTGAAAGCAATTTTGGCCTCTGATCATAAACTGAATTGATACAATTTCTTGCATTAATAGCAAACAAATCAAACCCTCCTATTAGAAAGCCAATGCAATTCAGGGGAGAACAAAACATCAGAAAAATAAAATGAAAATACACCTTCAGGTAACAAGCCCTTGCTTTTGGCATGCTGTGGTCTTTTCAAAGTTTTCAAATACCTGCATGCAAAGAAACGTTTGAGTTATATGTGCTTTCGTTACTCACCTGAAATACTAACTTTGTCCTTTATTTCACAGTAGCTGCTTTTTGATTACTTAGAAGCACAGAAGCTTGTCTGTTTTTTGTGTTTAGTTTTAGCTAATTCTGTATGCTTTGTATTGTTTTACCTTGTAGGGTCTACCTACTAGGCAAAAATCACAAAAGTAGCAAAAAATCCCATGTTTGTTTCACAGTATTTCCGTCATGGAAATATTCTTTGGGATGCTCCTTGCTTTTTTATTATTTTTTACTAAAAGCTAGCTGTTTAATGACTAGAGCTGGTGCCCTTACATGAAACTAGACTGTGTAAATGGTGATATTTAGAGAATAATGCATGTGCTGTGATGTCTTGAGAACCTTGCACACTGCAAGAATTGTGTTCAGTGTGTGTGAGACAGTGCACACGTGTGGCCAGAAACTCAGGTCAGTGCTTGTCTCTGGGACACCTTTATATGACTGCAGTTGTCTGGAGGAATTGATAATTAAAACCCATCCCACGTCCATTGAGCTGCATGAAGTAGTAAACACCAATTGAAGAGATTTCCTCTCAAAATAGATATTTTTCTCACTTTCTCCCAAATCAGGGAAAAGGAATCTAGCAGTATTTACTTAGAAGTTACTTACAGATTAGATATATGATCATTTAAACATTATTAATGTATTTTATATAATCATAGGACTTATTTGTGTACCTAATTTCACTGGCTGGTAACTGATTAACTGAGAAAAGAAGACTGAATGTTTCTGTTGGCTGAAATAATAATGTTACTACAGTTCTACCATGAACTTTTTGCTTGGAGTGATGGTCTTTATTTCCAGTCTTTGGCTGTATCAAATACATAAGCTGAGAAGTTACTTCAAATTTTCTGCTTAGGTCAGATCCAGGCCCCTTCAGTTGCTGGTCCCTGCTGAGCCTGCTGTGTCAGACGTGTAGTTACCAACACAGAAAAAGGACTTTTTTTTCATTGTTCTGGGTCCTGATGGGTTTTTTCCCCAAAAAAATGTGTAGATGGCTGAATAAATGGTCCTAACCTCACCGGGAGAGATGGTGAATTCCTAGAGCCTTCAAGGCAGAGGAGCCAGCCCTACCTGTAACCTCTGTGACAATGACACTTTTCCAGGACTGTAAACTTAATGCAAGTAAAATGAATGATAAGTTCATTTTTTTAAATGCCTGCAGTTTTCAAATGTAATAAATACATTCCATCTCCCTCCCTCTCACAGTAGTCTCTGATGAACCATTTTAGACCATTTACTGGCCTGAATTCCTGACTTCTCTCCTAGCCAGTAATTTCACCCGAAGAGAAGTTAGTAGCTGAGGTAATGTGATAGAAAATATGAACCCATTGGACTTGCACCATTTCTTTAAGCAAAGGTGTTCTGAAGACAGGCAGGGGAGGGTTAGAAATCCAAAAAGCCTCCATTTAAGTGGCAGTGGATGAGAAGGTGTTTGAGCTGCAGAGGTAAGGCAGAGATGCCACTGTCAGTTGTCTCTGTATGATTTTCCAAGGATCCCCAACCAACAACCTGGTGAGGTGTTGTGAGCACACAATACTGTCCTGCAATTGAAGCTGCAGTTTCAAGCCAACAACAGTAACAGCAAGGAAAATTCATTTATAGCTGTCAAATTTTTTTTTTTAGTCTGGCCTATTTTGTTAGTTCATCTAGTGACCATCTGCAGAAGGAAAATTGTTGCCTCCTCCTTCTTCTGGTGGTGTGGCTACAGAGAGAGATTTGGCCCTCAAAAATGTCAGTGTTCAGCTTAATTTGGAGTGCTTTGAAATGTAGTTTATTCATTAGCCTGGAGATTGGTGACTCTTCACTGTTCTAGAGAGTGGAAAAGAGACTAGTTGAAACATTAGATCCAGCCAGCTCAACATCTTCAAAGGTTACACCAATGAACTCTCCAAACCAGACAGTATTGCTGTGTACCAGAAACTTCTGCCAGTATTGAACTTCATGCTCTGAATTCCAGATTATATTCACCCAATTATAATAGATGGAGATTTATAGTGGATTTTAACCCCCAAAACCTCCTTAGTTTGGATAAAAACTAATTCATCAACAAAGATTCTAATTATTGACAGGTGTTGGAGCAGTGTTTCCTCCAATCCGAGGAACATCTCTCTCTGCTGAAAAGACAAAGGGAACTTTTCAGTGAGCAAATCTGCAGATTGGGAATATAAAAGACACACAAATGCTGAAGTCTTCCTCTTGAGCTTCTATAACATTTCTATTGTCAGTATTCTGATCAGTCAGGGTCATCCTCAGTAACACACAGTGCAGTCAGTGAGCACATAGAATTGGACAATAAACATTAAAAATGGGTCTGTGGTACCAGTAGAGGCCAGTATACACCAGCTGAAATCCACCAATAGGTCTGGTAGATCACGGGCTAGAAGGGAGTGGAAGCAGACTGACCCTTCTGGTGTGTTCTACACTCAGAAAGCAGCAGCTGTCCTGCCTTCAAGCAGAACCTTTCACGTGTTGTCAGGCATTATGTCAGCAGCTGAAAGAAGTTTTTGTATAAGCATATGCAGAGGCAAAAAAAGAAGACAGCCCAAATTTGGGAGGAAAAAACCCAAGGAAATGGTGACTGTTTGAATTAATGTAATTTATTTTGTGTGTGCAGATAAATGTAGCCTCAGCCTTTGGAGAGTCAAGCTGGAAGGCAGAATAGCAGTGCCAGCTCTGGAGAGGCAAGGCAGCAAAAAAAAGAGAAAGAAAAAGGAGCAGCAGCAGCACAGGAAACAACACACTGGAAATGGAAGAGAACTGGAAAAAAGCTAAAACCACAAACATGGGGAAAAAACAAAAGAAGAGCAAAGAAAAAGATGATCAACAGATGAAATCATGTCACTTTACAGAATGACAGATGATAAAAAAAATACTTAATTTCCCATTTATCAGTTCTTCCATCCCTGGAGATGCGTGCTAGTTTTAGACATGCAGATCCATAGAACACACAAACCCATCAAGACATGGGTGTGTTCTGACTGGACTTGACATCGGGGCCACACAGCCAGTCCATGGGGACACCCAGGAAACACACATCCCTCTGGCATCAGTCCAGCATTTCCTGATTAAGGCAGGGGCGCAGTGGTGGAACAGTGCTGGCTGAGTGGGGGGTCTCAGGAATGCTGGCTCAGCAGGCACAGGGTGCTGGGATGAGCTTGCCAGGGTATGGGGTCCCCAAAGGGGTGTGTATATGGCAGTATACACACTGGAGGCGTGGCAGTAGGTTGGGAAGTAGCATGGGATTACAGGGTCCCTGGGTTGGAATCAACATCCTTGGAGAAGCTCCTATGTCACCTTGTGTCTCCCTGGTTGCCTTCAGTCTCGCCCAGTCAGTCCAGGACCATTCCATAGTGGCTTTTTAACACCATGCACTGTCTTTTCTCGTGGACAGGGAGGACAGGAATTGTCCTTGTCCAGGGACAGCTGGGGCTGGAGCACCTTGATCTAATTTCCAGCTTCTAGTGCTAGTTTCAGCCTAGTGTCCTCTCATGGGCTGCCTGAACATGACAGGATGGGACTGGAGCCACGAGGAGGCTGCAGGGACACCCCCTGACTCAGGCCACCCTTGTTACTCCAGGCTTGCCCCCTGGAGCAGGCACCGAGTCCCAAGAGACAGAGTGCTGGTGTGGGAAAGCTGGGTTGAGTACAGATCTTTCTGGAAGTGCACTTTTACTAGACTTCTATCCAAGAAGCCTTTTATCTTTTTGTTTCCAAAAAGTGCTAAAAAGTATTAGTGATAGCCAGAGAAAAACCACAAAACCAGGATTCCAATTTTGCACACTGTCCCCTATACACCACCCCAATCTCAAAACTTTTTGGTTGCTACATACCCATTTTCTTGCTTAGCTGTTGCCAATGGGCTAGAGGGTTCCCAAGTCTTGCAGTGTGCTTTACATCTTAGTCCAAGTTTCTGTGAATAAGTACAAGAACATCAGATCCCAACACATTTAATTTGCTCCAGCACCAGCCTTGATCAAAGCTTTTGTTACCAGAAAGAAATTCTTGTGTGCACACCATTTTTTTTGTCTTCAAGATGCTACAGCCATACTTCATAATGAATTCATGAACTCATTCTTTTTAAAACATTTTGGTGTCTGGCAGCATCCTATTTCCATCACTGGTCAAAGTGAAACCAAAAATTATCCAGAGAAATAACTACCTATTGAAATCATCTTACTCAGACATATCCAGTACCAGGTCTGGCCTCCACAGTAAACACAGTCTCCAGACAGCTCTCTGGTGTCCAAGCTGGACACTGCTGATGGAGACTTGCACTGCCCTGCGATGCTGCCTCGTTACAGGGGTTGGTTACAAAGATGGACTTTGCCTCAGAAGCACTAAGGCAGAGTTGAAGTTCTGACCTCTTTGTTTGGCAAATTGAAGTGGAATTCTCGCACAAAGTGTCCAGGTCTTCGTAAAGCAGGATCTAGATTCCAGTCTGCTGATGGCTCTGATCACCACAACCTTTCCGCTGGCAAAGCCATCCATTAGTGCCAGAAGCATTCCAACAACTGAGCTAACAGAAAAATACAATTTTCATTCACTGGTTTAGTAAATTTTCTTCAGTTCCACAAAACCATTTCCACTGATTCCTCAAAAAGGACAAGCTTTTAATGATGAGATGCTGATTTGCAAAAGACTCATTTGAAGACACTAAATACAGATAACACAGACCTTGGGCTGATTTCAACCTTAGTGAATTATTTTCAATTCTCATTTAAAAATCATCTGAAATTCACTAGCACTGAATTACTACTTTTCAGGTTGAATGAAGGTGTCACATCAAGTTAAATAGGTTGTGATCTTCTTTTCACAAAGATCAAGCACCTTCCATACAGATACAAGACATGTCCCACCTATGAACCGGGTCTTGTTTGCTGGACCATACAGGAGCAAGAGCATCGATCTCATCCAGGAAAACAATTGAAGGTCACATCCGGTAGGCCTACAAAGAAAAGACAGGAACACTGACATCAGGAAAACAGCACTGTATGAAAGGGAAAATACATGAAAAACATTGTGGTTACAAGAGCACTGGAACTGGTTAGTTTGGGGGTTTTTTGAGGGGGATGGTGGTGCTTTGCAAAATTTTCTTGTTAGCGTTATTAATATTTCCCAATACATCCCAAGTTTTCCAGCCCCTCAAAACCCCACTGGAAAAGGAAACACTGACAGTCCCATTTCAGTGGAAGGCCCTGACAAAACATGAAAAAATTTCTTCTTGACCACATAAAATTAGTTACAACTCAGACAGAATATGTGGCACATTTCAATCATACCTGCTCAAATAATAAAGAAAACTGCCATTCGTATTCTCCTACCCATTCACTCAGGCAGTCGACACCATTTCTCACAAAAAAGATTACTTCCCCATCACCCTGGCTACATTCATTAGCAACTGCACAAGCTTCCAGAGTCTTTCCAGTCCCTGGTGTACCATAGAATAGGAAAGCTCTGCAATTAAAAAAAAAAAATCACACAAGAAAAAATCATAATGGAAAAGTGCCCGTTATAACCCCCATCCCTAAACCACACAGCTCTGCTCTCCTCAGCCAAACACTTCATGGATAACACAGCGGTAACAGCTAAAGGGTGAGAAAAGTCAAAAAGGATTCCTGCACAATTCAACAAGGCAGCAAATGAAATTCATAAAGAGGATAACGTGTATGTACAAAACATTGAGAAAAAGATAGTAACATCCCAGAAGGACACATCCAAAAGCTCTGACATACCAACAGGGGTGGTTACAACACAGTGGAGCCAAACAAACGTCCGGTGCAGAAGCTGAGACGGGATAACTTAGAAATCACCATTCTGCATATTCATTCTCATTTTCACAAAAGGCAAGATTTGAGAGTAAAGCACTTAATTCCCCTTAAACAGCTTTAAATTTCTGGGTTTGGTCTCCCTTTGTGGGTGATAAAGAAGAAGTAATCTAAAGCTGGGGAGGTATTCTGCATTTCCATCAGCTAGAAAAGCCAAGATGCTGCTGCTTCAAAATGAGTTTCATTTAATAAAGGAGCAAAAGACAAAGATTTTCTTTTCATTGTTTGTAACACTTTTTAGTTAGCATTTAAAATCCCATTTCAATATACCATGACTGACTTTTGCTGACCAAGAATATATAATGTTAATAATTGAATCTCTAACAATTTTATTTTGTAACAGAACTCAGCTGTTACTCATCTGTAAGAAGTGGATAGATTCTTATTCTAGCCCAAGCACAACAAACACTGCAAGGTTCTAGTTGCAAGTTCTATCAATTGTAAAACTGATGCTTGAGCATTTGAAAAAAAACAAAAACAGAGCTTGTGGGAGAGACAAGTGGACTTCCATGAAGCAAACTACAGTTGACTACCAGTAGGTAATTCATTGTACATGAAACTCTAAGGGAAAAAAATATCCAACTCCAGCTTTTAAAGGCAAGATACCTTTAAAGGATAATCTTGTTCCACAGTAAATCTCCGAACCTACATATATGCTGGTTTCTATCAATTTTTTAATATTACTTTTTATTTTTCTTAAAACTACTTTTTACTACTGCTAAAAAAACCCCATTCAACAGTGCTGAAAATTTTGGAGCATGTTTATATGTTGAAGAAAGCTGCAACCTCAACAAGGTTCTATCAGAATTTCGATGGCAACACAAAGGAAATGTTCACAGCAATTTTCAAATTGCTGGAGAGAAACCTGCAAGCCAAGGGAGTTGTAGACAGCCCATTACCGAAAGCTTTCATAAATAGTGTAAATGTCTCACTGACATGAAGTAAAAATCCTTCCTGAAACAACTATTTGCATTGGCTCAACCCCAGACAGATTTGCTTCAATTTTTATGTGATCCCTGTGAAGATCTGAAGTGAAAATGCAAGCCCTGATACAGCTGTGTGTAAACAGTGTCCATTCAAAAATCACAAGGCAACTCAGGAAGCACAGTATAAGACGTGTTGCAGCATATCACTCCTGTTTCATATTTTCTGAAGAAGATATTTCCTCCACCCTTAAAGCACAGCTCTGGCATAACTGACAGTAAGATTATAATTCGAGAGCAAAAATAAATGTCACTTTAGACTACACTATGCTTTGGAAGAAGTTTTCTTCAGCTAGATTAAAATTACAAATAAATAATCATTCTATGTGAAATAGTAAAATAAATTAGTGCCTACTTCTTCCAATAGAACACCCCATCATCCCCCATCCTTTGCCTTCTATGCATCTTCTCTGTACAGCCAGTTTTTTGCAAGATTGCTTCTACAGTACTTACAAAGTTGACATGTAAGAGCAAAGATAGATAAATGCAAAAAACCCTATTGAAACCAACACACATGGTCTGTATGACATTTCAATATAGTGAATATAAAGCAAGAATCACTGGCATTTAGCCAAGTTTTTCAAAACTACTTAAAAATTAGGTCAAATGTTTACTTTTTTATAGATACTTAGGAAGAAGGGTTTGAGGATTTGCAAACAGACCATTTTCAGGCTTATTTTCCCCTCTTGCTAAACAGATTAAAAAACCCCATTCAGTAGGAAAAAAAGAATTCTGAAGATATAGGAAGATAACAGAAAAAAATTATGGCAGGCTTTCACAGCACTAAAGTTGCTTTGCATGATAACATTAAGTCACTTTTAGTTCCTAGCCTTCCTCAGACAACTTGTTACTTACGTTACTTATTACTTAGGTTACTTATTCTTCTCTTAACCTGAGTTAAGGTCCCGTGCTGATTTACCATGACTATATATGGTAGAAAAAGCATCTCACTGCTGTTAGTTATACTTCACAAACCTTTCAGAAAACAACGTCAGTTTGCACTTCATGGTGAGACTTAAAACACAGACACACAGGCAAAAGCACTAGGACTACTTCACTTTGCCTGTATCCAACTTTCTGCTGCATCTTAACTCGACTGGGTGTTACAAAATTATTTGTAAGCATGAAAGAAAATTTAATTAACCATGAAGCTGCTTCTGATGCCAAGAAAATTGATTTAGAGGACAAGTTAAATCTACAGAAATTTACAACACAAAGAGATCTTTTTGGTTCACAAAAACCATCCCAGCCTACACATAAAAGATCCTCTGGCGTGAAGATCTCTCTGCAACTGGCAGTCACAAAATGAAGACACTTGTGGCCAATTTAAATGTTGGCCGTGCCCAAATTCTTTACAAATGAAGCACCTGCCAAATACACCCTGCTGCACACAATCTGAGATTTGTGGCTTAAGCCACAAGCACCTGTATCCAAAAAACTCACATTAAACAGCTTGGCCCACACCTTATATAAATCAGTGCATTAAGAGTAATTTCATGACAGCTCAGGCTGACACACTGGATGGATTTGAGGGAGAAGTGGAAGACCAGAGTGTCATGCTGTAGGGTGCTCAGACCTCCACGTCCTCCTCCCTTTCCTGTGTGCCTCTTCCACAGCAGGAGACGCCCAGCTCAGTGATGTGGCTCTTGCCTATCTGTGTCCCTGTCTGAGCTGGGATAGAAAATTCAGCTGAAAATCAGAAAGTTCAGCAGTTTCATGATTACTACTGGAAAGCCCCACTACCTATTTTTAATGCCCAGAAAAGCCAACCACATTATTGCTCAATAATGTGAAATTTGAAAAATGAAACTGCCATATTACATGTAAGTGAAATTTTCTTGGGGAAAAAAAAAAAAACAAACCCATTGGGCCATTTTTCAGGGCAGACTGTGTCATCAGAGCAACACCATCGAAGTAAATGGTGCTGTATCCTCTTACCTCTCCTTGCTCCACAGCTCTTCAGAACCTTCCCAACCACCCTTCCCCACTGACAGCGTCCATCAATGGCCGGAAACCCTAGAGGATCAGGTGAGCTGCCGAGCAGCCGGCTAGATTTGAAAAACACTGCTCTGGATGACTCGATGTGTACACACAAAACATTCGGAAACAGAAGGTGGAAGGGGCTCCTTGTGTTGACGGTGTTTCTGGTGAGAGCCCTTCTGCCATAGTTTCTCCAGGCTGACCAGCAACTCTTTAGAATGAAGAACGTTACTGATTCCCTTCCACGTGCTGCGCAGAGAGAGCTGGTGAAACGCGCCCATCCGGAATCACCTCTGGGCGAGCATACTTAGAGCCACGGGCGCGAGCACAGACCCGCGATCGTCCACAAAGAACGTCTCTTAAAAAACCCCACGAGGCAGCTGTCCTGCCGGGAGTACCCCTCTTCCACGAGGTGCC
Organism: Motacilla alba alba; assembly: GCF_015832195.1. Classification (NCBI taxonomy): domain Eukaryota; kingdom Metazoa; phylum Chordata; class Aves; order Passeriformes; family Motacillidae; genus Motacilla; species Motacilla alba. The sequence continues at coordinate 128,639,310 of NC_052017.1, forward strand.
ACTCGCGGGTCGGGTTCGGCCGAGCCGCCCCCGCCGTCCCTCCCCGCTCAGGGCGGCTCTGTGGGCGGCTCGGGGCTGAGGCACTATTCCTTCCCGCCCAAGATGGCGGCGGCCCCGCCCCGCCGGGCGGTGTCCCGGAGCCCGTCCCCCGGCGCGGGGTGCATGACCGCGGCCGTGCGGCGAGTAGGGCAGGCGGTGGCCGGAGCGGGGTGTACCGGGTGAGCAGCGCCGTCCGACCGTGTTCCAGGCGGCCGGGAATTGGCTTGGGTCGGGGCCGGCCGGGGAGCGAGAGGGAAACTTTCCTTGTGGAGCCCTTCTCTACCGGGACTCCGGCCGCTCTCCCGCGGCCATGTTGGGAACCGGGGGCTGCCCGGGGGGGGGGGGGGAAAGAGCTCCCCGGTGGGAGGCGGCGCTGGGCTCCGCTGTCCCGCCGCGGGGCTGGGGCAGCGCCGCGTCCCGCCGGCAGGGAGGGAGGGAGGCGGCGGGGCGGGCAGGACCTGGGGAAGGAAGCGACGGCGGCGGGCGCTGGCTTGTCCCAGCGCACTGAGTTGGGGGTCTCGGAAACGAGTTCGTCTTCGGGAAAGGGGAGAAACAACAACAACGGCGGCGGCCCCGCGGCGTTACGTAAGTGCCCGAAACTCCTCGACTCGTGACTCCGCCGAGGCGCCTTGAGGCGGCGGGACGGGCGGGCGGAGGGCGCTTCCTGCCCCGGCGGGCTGGCGGGGCGCGCTCCCCCCGACCCTTCGCTCGCCCGGTGGAACTCCGTGTCGTTCTCGGAGCGAGTCGCCTGAAAAGTGTTGGCACTGTTGTGAAAAAACAGCGGAACCGCGAGTCGTGCGGCTGCGAGCATAAGGTGCCTTTTTTTTTTTTTTTCCCTTTCTCTATGAAATTCGCCTGTTTTGAGGGGAATGTAACTGGTCTGCCGGAGATACGTGTGGCTCATAAGCTGTTTTCTGAAAGTAGCTCGAGAAAAGACAGCTGCATGTTTTTCCTCTCGCCTCATTCGAAATACTTATGTTCATAGGCACCGATGTTTATAAATGGCAAAACTGCTCATCACGGCAAGAAAACGATGGGTGAGTCTGCTGAGCAGCACGTCCTGGCATCGGCTTTGTCCCTGCTAAGGGAAATAGCTGTAACTCGAGTTTTGACATGAAGCATCAGTACAATGGCTGTTGATAACCAAAAAGACCTTTTATATCTTTAACCAGAGATCAGGGATTGTCTTTTGGCTCAATTGATGCAAATGGTTCCAGAAGCATCATTAGGTTCTAATTCAGGCTGTCCTCAGGCTGTGCTAAGAGTTACTGAAAGGGTTGATGCTTATTTGAGAACACTATATCTGAAGCTTCAATGTGCCTAACAGCTTAAGGTCAGCTGAGGTTAATACAGTAGGCAAAGTGACTCTAAAACCAGACCCACAACACAGGAGTCTGTTTCAGAACTGAGACTGCAAATTCCTCTTTCTCTCCTGAAATAAGGAGAACTTAAATATTCAGATCTTAAGTTCTGATACTTGTATATTGAATTATTTTAGGGATGCCTGTCTGAAAGAAGGGAAGTATTTAAAGACAGCAGTGTAATCGGTGCTGAGATCCTGCAGATTAATTGCTTTGTGTGCAGTCATCAGCATGCAGAATGGAATCGGTTCTTCAGCTCAGAAGGCAGTGCTCTTGCTTTTAGCCTCTAATCTAAGTACTGTTGACTAATCCCAGTGGGTAATAGGAATCCCAGTGTTGTTAAATATCTTTTATATCAGCTGATTTTCTTAAATAATACTTTCCCAAGAGTTTTAGTGCCACCAGTTTTGTTAAAAACAACAGTGAAAGTGAAGTGTTGTGTGCCTGAGTCCCAAATTCTTCCTTCTGAATGCAAATCAGCTGTGTGCCGTTTGGTGTCTTGAGTTTTGCTCTACATGGAAGCCCACATGGAGGAAGTCCCTCAAATGCTAAATGAAAGCTGGTGTGTAGAAATTTTTAGCTGGAGAAGCTGGTTCAGTTTCCTCTGTTGTATTCTGTAGAAAGAGAGTAGCATCTTTTTACCTGAAAAGCAAGTTTTCATTAGATGCAGTGATGAAATGATTTTTCAGCTAGAACTTTGTCCTGTCTCCCTTAAATCAAGGTCTGAGCTTTAGACATGTCCCCAGAGTGACAAAAGGATCCATCCATAGTATCCTAAAGCCCTTTAGTTTACAGAAGTTATCATTGGCAAAATGTTTGCTATATTCAAAAGGTATGGTGGGTTTTAAGTTTCACTGTTGTGGTTAGTGGATGCAGGATAGTTTCAGAGCAGTAAAGAGATGGAACTGCAATTTCAGGTGAGGCACGATATGACAGAGCATTGCTAAAAGCCCCATGAGAGCAATTATGGCAGAGTACAAACACTGGTTTCATACACTTACAGCATTTTTAGTGGCTTGTCTTCACCAAAGAGGGCTGGAGGTGTTTAAGTGAAAGCTTAGGGTCAAGGCATGGCACATAGATAAGGTAGAGTTGAATTTTTTAGTACTTGCAGACCTGATTTTCTGAAAATGTGTATTAGATAAAATGTTGGAAGTGGTGTCCTAGCAAACAAAATGGCATACCAGTTTTTGTTCTTAAAGTGCACCTATTAATGGTGATGTCAAGTAAGGAAATCCCGGTATTAACAACTAATACAATTCTTAGATGATGATAGGTAAGAAATACAAATACTTGATTTTGTACTAGGAAATGAAGCTTTATTCTGTACAGCTTCAAATTGTAAAGGTGTATTTGTCACTTATTTCAAGGTATGTTAATATTCAAGCTTACTTTTTCCATTTAATTTTTGTTGGTTTTTTTTTTTAAGTTATAGATCATGCTTTTATATGTATATTTTATTACTTTCAGGAACTAATTCAGTATTTGGATGAAAGTATGATATTCCAAAAGAGGATACATACAGGCAAATATGGATTTCTGAAATAGAAACACGTATTTAAAATTTTCTCCCTAATGCTGCAAGTGCCAAGTTTGCTGTTGTAGGATCACTTTTGTCTTCATGATTCATTGGAGGACTTCTTTTATAGTTAAAGGGGGTGAAAAACTACTCTATAGATAGGTGTGGTAGAATATGTTTACTAAAGATTATTTTATTGTTGTCATGAACTGTAAGATATGATTATGTTAGCAAATGGAGTCCTGCAAATTCAGGGCTGCAAGAGTAGTCCAGTTGAAATAAATGGGTCTTTACACATGAGAAGTGGCTTGATTGAGACTTGTAGGACAAAGATTCTCCTTTATGAAAAGAAACACTATTGTGCAGAAGTGTTATTGAAGAGTACTGCATGTTTTTCAGCCTGCCACTTTAATGTTACACAGTCAGAAATGCACACATGTTGACTTTAGTTGCATACATAGGTAAGAGTACTGCTTCTTTGGACAAAATAATAATTAGATTTTTTTTTTCCATTTAGTTGAGTTTTTTTAGCTTATTAGTGATTGTAAATAATTTAAGGATTTTAAAATTGAAGTGGGAGTGACTTTCTATTTTTTCTCTTTGCATCATTTTATTTTACAGTACAACAGTGTTAAGTGTATTGTGTATGTAATGTAGCAAGGTTTTGGTATTTGTCAGACTGTGCCAAAATCCTGCTACATGTGCCAAATGAAGAAAAAAAAACAGTTGAAAGTTAAGGATTTCAAATACAGGAATGCTGTTGCTGCATCAGTCTGCCCTCGAATCCCCAAGGTAATGGGGGTTGTAAGAATGTGGGTGAATGTAGTAAGATGACGTGCAAGCAGTTATTTACTGTGTTGAGGGGCAGTCTCTTGAGATCTTAAGAAATTTTACTGATTCAAACAGACACAGGGGGCTGCTAAATAGGATCTTTGTATCAGCAGCTTTAGCTTTTTTTAAGTGCTTCTTGTGCCTCCAGCATACCATCTAGAGGTAACTGTTTTGCTTTTAAGTGCTTAGTATGCCTTCTGAAAAAGGAAGAGTTACAGCATGTTCTTTAACATCTGCATTTCTAAAGTGTACACGTAATTTGCTAACCAAATTAACAGCGTACCATACACATAGCCATTCAGGTTGCCAGCATCTTCCTTGTGCAGGTTAACTTCAGTGCAAACCTTTGTGCACTTTTCCAGTTGTCCTCGGTATAGTCTGTACTCCAGTTGCTTTCCATATAACTCAAATAAATCAAACACATCTGACAAGCAGTGAAAGGGAAAAGGGCCAGTGAATGCATTTCCCAGGAAGGCCATCACCTACAGTAAGCTGCTGTGATTAAGGGGTTCTTTCAGGAAATAACTCCTTGTTTTTACCCTTCTGCTTTAAATTTCTCCTGCCTTAGCTGTCAATACTTGGTAATGTAAAACTTCTGAGACTGATTTGCAGTGTACTTCTGTTCTGAAAGCTGTGTGTGACAGTGATTAGTTCCCCCTCCGCCCCTCTCTCTGATCTAGGTTAACAGCATTGAGGCAGATGAACTGCCCTTTTAACACACAGGTTATGTTTGAAAAGCTGGTTACATTGAAGATTGACAAGTTTTATTTATGGTATCATTGTTATAGCTTTTCTTTTGGCTTTTATTAATAGCTGTCAGATGTCGGTTTTCTAGCCCTTCATCCATGTTTCACCAGGTAGCAGCATTTGATGTAAGAAAGGTCTTATGTCCCTTGCTCAGAAAGAGAATTCAACCCTTGCCATATTGGCTTATGTGTTTTTAAATAATGCTGGATAAAAATATTTTAAATACTGCTAGGGATCAGCAGTGACAGGTCCATGATTGTAGCACTTCAGTATTGTCAAGCTTTCTGAAAATCACATGTAGTTTGATTCTAAGCCCTAAGCTGTGTTTTGGCTGCCTGCGCCTCTGGGATCTCCTGATGCCAGCCCTGCACATGGTTAGTAGGGTATGAGCCATTTTTGGTACAAATTTGGGCAACTTGCTTTAAATAGTAGGAAAAGGATTCCCTGCAACCAGTCACACTTGTCCTTAGTCCGTTCTTGCTGGTGAACTAGTGGTAGAAGTTACTTGGAGCATGTTTAATTAAGGAGTGAAGAATTTGAAAGAGTTCAGTATGTCTATATTCTGTTTTTCCTAATATGATATTGAAAATGTGCTCCAGCAGTGTTTTGTCTGATCCTGTTAGGTCAGCAATCAGCTTCCTGGCCTCCTGAAAGTATTTCTACAGTGTAATATATTATTAGGGTTACCTCCTAAAGTAGAAATTTCTTAGCTTAGGTGGGTCAGGAGCAGGAGAAAGTTGAGGTGATTGCTCCTGCTTAGAGAAGAGAAGGTTGATTGTTGTTACTTGGCTTGTCTTGTTTAGTTTTGTGGAAATGCTTAAAATTACTGAGCTGATAAAAGAAACCTCTTTGTTTCCTATAACAGGATTCAAAGAACACATGCAGGTGAAAAAAATTGATATAATAAAAATGAAATGACAATGATGTTATGTTGCTGTGCTTGTAAATTGTGAGACTCCATGGGAGAATTTTGCTCTCTTTTAAAACATGACTTGCTAAAAGTGGAAGTCCTTTTGTGTTGTAGTACTTTGTAGAAAATTAATGGCTCTCATCAGGCTCTGACTACTTGGTAACTCTCTCTAGTTTGGTCATGCTGTGAATTATTACCTGTCCTCTAGTCCTTTTTAGACTGTTACTGAAGTCACTAACTTCCCTCATAATGGTAATAAAAGTGAACCAAAGAAAACTTTAACCAGAAAGTTTTGGGGTTTTTTTAACATTGTCTTGTTTAAGTGCCTGTGCATAATAAAAATACATGAGCCACTGAACAGGCTGGGGTGTCACAGGTTTGCATTTGTGGGAAAAAAAAAAAAGGAAAAATTAATTCTGTGAACTTGATGAAGGTCTTTGGAACATGTAGCTGGTCTGGTAGCTCTCAGGTGCTGAAACAAGCAGGTGCCCTGAGATCCAGGAGGTGCTATTTTTAATGTATATCTGTGTCTTGCAGATTCATAGTGATCTTTCTGTGAATGTTCTGTACTTGTCAGTTAAAGTTGCTGCAAGAAGCATGCTGAAAAATACAATTTGTTTCAGTCACTGGAAACCAAATCCTCTTTTTCACATTGACTTAGAGGTCTGGGTAGGCATTAAGTTACCTCCATGTGTGCTGTAATAATCCACAACAACAACAAACCACAGAGCCAATCTGGTTTTGGAAAATTGCTTGCAAGATGGATTTGGCAATATTTCTTGTAGAACAGCTGCATATGCATCTGTGTTTTTCTTTCTATACTAATGATGCTGTGTCCCCTTCTCAAAAGAATTTAAATAGGTCTTTTCTAGAATTTAAAATTTTGATGCAGTGGGTTCTCTTTGTTACGCTGGGTTGACAAAGCTGAAGTAGGCTCTAGCTTGCTCAGAAATTGGTCAGGTCCTTTTGGCTGGTTTCTTTTTTTATTTGTTTGTTTTTTGTTTTGTTTTGTTAAATGTCTCACACCCAATGTCCGTTCAATGTTAAGTGTGTATGTCTGTCAAGTACTTTGCTAGCCCAGCTGTCCAGATGTGCGGCCCGGTGCTGTCGAAGTGGGCTCTCACCATTTAAGCTGCTCCTTGAAAAGCAGTGCATGGGATGGGAGGGGCACTCCCGGCGCCTGTCCAGGCAGCCTGGAAGGGAGGGGTGAGTCCCTGCTGCCAAACTGGAGAGTAACATTTTGTGGGAGAGGCTCTCCAAACAGCTAAACAGTTGGAGTAGGGAAACGTTTAATTGTAAACAGAAAAATGCATCCCAGTGTTTGTTATCGCTGACTAGTCAAATAATCTTTTAGGCACCGACCCAGCAGATGGGGCTTGTGTCTCCTGGAGCTTCTTGAGGTGGAGCAGGATCCCAGGCTGCTGTCCTCTGCCCTTGGCTCTTCAGGCACATTTCGAAGGTGTTGATCTGTTGCCTGTGTTTCTTCTGATGTCTTTTATCTACTTAGAACTGTGGAAAACTTCAGAACGAACTTCAGCTTTTTTGAACTTAAGCTCTGTGGAAATTGATTTTGAAACTATGCTCTGGTGTACATCCCCAGTGCTTTGGTTAAAATGAAAGATGCAGTTTGCTAGCACCAGAAGTTAAGCTAAACCACTGATAGTGCACTTAAGTACATGCAAATGGCAAGTCAAAATACTAAGGTGTTTTCCCATGGCAACAAAAACTTGATCTGAATACCTGGCTTTTTTAGTCAGTTGTTTGTTAATTAATTTTAAAGGGCACACTTATGTTATGCAGCTTATTAATACCTAATCTTTTAGGTATACAAAATATCAGCCTTTTTACTTTTCCCTGTTTTAGTATCTGACCACTGCAAATATTTGCTGTGCCTGTAGTTGCCTGGATCTTGCTTTTTGTGCTTTGAGAGACGAGTTTGTCAAAGTTGAGCACTATTCTTGGTGGATCAGGCCCCTGTTCATCTCTGCAGAATTCAGAATTCAAGCTTTCAGGGTTTTTGGCTGCATGCTGTGTTTTGGTTTTTTTGTTTGATTGGTTTTTTTGGGTTTTTTTTTTTTTTATTTTTATTTTTTTTGTGTATATTTTTTTTTTGGTTGGTTAGTTTTATAATAATGCCTTTAATTCTAGCTATTTCACATGCTGGCAACCTTCTCTTTCACATCTTGAACAGTGTTAGGAATTTCCTCATCTGAATGTGGCAGCACCTCAGCTCCTGAAGTGCTGCTCAAAGCCACATAAGCCTGTGTAGGTGCTTGGGAAATGCTCAGCTTATCGAGAGATGGGTAAGGACACAGAGAAGTTAGTTTAGATAGCTGCTCTGTTTGCTCCAACCCCTGACTGCCAGGTGAAGGAGGAAGAATTGTGTTTCTTCCAGCAGCAGTTCTGTCTCTATCATGCCAGAAGACAAAAACAGTACCAGCTACCATGGTTTATTGTAAATAGAAGCCTGACAGTGGTAATAAGCAACTGACTGCATTAAAAAGTTGGACCTCTTACAAGAATGTTCCTCCTGGACTTCTGCAGTGAGGTTTCTTCTCCCCTAAGAGGCATTCAGGGATGACTTCTGGTGCTGCAGGGGACAGAAGGGAAATGCAACCCCTTCCAATTGGTCTAGGAGTGCACTGAGGCCTCCTGATCATGTACTTCCCTGTGGTACAAACCCTTTAGTACTGCTTGCATATCCATCTTCCATGTTTTCTCCAAGCAGGAGAAGATAGTGGGAGCAGCTTTGAACTCAGTGATTCTGGATTTCTCTGTTTCTTTCATGGGTGCCACATGTTTCTTGCTTGGAGCAGGGGTGCTGCTGTTCCTGCACGTGGCCTTGTGGCCACAGTGGTTCCTCTCATCCTTCATGCAGGGCAGGTTTAAAACAGGCCAGACACGTCTGGTGGGACAGCCCTCTTCTGCATGCCTTTATTTTCTTTGTGTCTCCTCTATGATTACTTAGAATTATAACTCTTCTGGATGTGGGAGTTGGACTTTCTGTTTACAAGTAGGTTAAGTTGGTGTTCTATTTCCAGCTGAGGTTTATGGTGTTAAATACCAAACCTTGTGAGCAGCTGATGTGCAGAACTTAGACGGTTTTGCCTGCATACAGCAGCTCAAGGAGTGTGGTGATTGTTCAGCAGAGTAGCCTGGATAGTAAAACAGCATTGCTCTGCTCTTACTCTGCTAATACATATGCTGCTTGGCAAAATATATAGCCTTTTGCTAAAATTAGCTTTCTGTACCCAAATGAGCTTCTGAGTGGGTTAGGGAATATAAGGTCATACATCTTGAAAGATCTCCCTAGAAATTATTTCTGTCCTGAAGATAAAATGGGCCTTTCTAGGCAATCTTAACTCAGGACTTCCTAACTTCTTTGGATAAGGCAAACTTGAAAAGCAATGCACTTGCTGTGCAAGTTTGATAATAAAGTGAGATTTTTGGTTGTTGTTATACATTTAAAACTATTTACATTATATGAGCAGTTATTACACAGCTAGTGAACTAAAGTGAAAGAGCAGTCCTTGCTTGTAAGATAGAAATTAGACTATACAAAAATTAACTGTAGTTTGTAGAAAGAATTACTAAACTATAAGATGTCATCCAGTTAAAACAAGAATTTCTACACTGTACTTTCAAGAAGAATTTTGGTAGGATTTGCTTTGTGACAGTCATGTGCAGAAGTTAAAAACAAAACAGTTAATTATAGTTTGTATGAACTGTCATATGGTTCATTATAGTAATTATAGGTTTATGATGACATCCAACCAGACAAATGCATGGATTTGCTTTCATGACTTTTATGATGTGGTTGGACATGACTGTATGCTGGACTCAGAAATAATCTGGAGGGTTCTAAAGTTTTGTCAGGGCAGAGTATTCACAGGCTGCACAGTATGAAGTAATGTGGTTGCTGTTAACATATTTCCGGCATGGTTTCTGTGGTTGATGCCACGGCATTGGCCAACAGCTTGAGACAAATGAAGGGTTAAGATTGCTCGGTCATACTGGATATACCAGTAAGGGGGTGAGTTAGCTAATCTGTGTTTCCCCACACTGGAGCTATTGCTCCACAGGCTTGCACAATGCAGGAAGATGTCTTTATGGGGGGAAGAGAGAAAATGCATTCATATAGAAAATCCTAAAAATCATAGGAATCATAAAATGAGACTTGGGAGAGGTCCACAGTAACACCCTCTTTCCTGCCAGTGTGCTACTGATTGCTGCTTATGCTCTTTCTTTATAGTGTTCAGAATAAAGTGTTGCAAGCATCTTTGCATCTGTAATCTGAAGCAGCCTTGGTGTTGCCATCATCTTTTCTAGTGTTTTATCTTGCAGCATTTTTGCCTTTATTAAATACCAGTATTTATTAAGGGTGTGGGAAATGGTTTGAAGATTCAATAGCTTACATTGCCATAAGGAAAAAGCTGTTTGGGCTTTTTTTTTTTTCCCTGTAAATCAATTCAAAGTTTCTGTCCCACTATCAGTACCTTTCTGAACACTGCAGTTATTAACCAGGTTAGTAAAAAATTATTATCTGGATAAAGACTATGCTGAAGTTCAGAGGGATCTTACTGCCTCATTTCCTGCTATCATCTCTACCTTGATAAAGTCTCTTTAATATCTCTGGTCTTCTTTCTTTTCAGTATTGCACTGAAGCTTTTTGTTGCACTTGATACATCTTTACTATATTATCGGGGTTATCCTCTATATGCTTACCAGGTTGTGATAGTGATAGCAAGAGTGTTAGTTAAATGCAGCAGTTTGAGGAATACTTTTTTGAAGAGAATCATTAAGAGAACTGCTTGTTAGAAGGCTGTTTTTCTCGTTAAGTGACAGCTGTTGTCTTCTGTTTTAAATAGAATCCTAGCTCCAGCACAGGACAGGCATTTAGTTGTTGCTGTCCTGTCAGCTTTTAGCAGTGATAAGACCTTTAGAAAACCTTTGTCATACCCATATCTCTTATCAACATAATATTTTTGCGGGTGATTTTTTTTTTCACTTAGCTTTATGCTCAGATTGGTCTTTTTACTATTTAATAAAAATCAACTGGTGGGTAATGCGAATATGGCTTTTTAGTGTTAATTTTATAAGTTAATTGTTACAGATGTTTTTAAATAACTGGAGATAATTGAATGAAATACTAATAGATTAAAAATGGGTTGATGGATACTTAACACTTAATTTTCCTCAGTATTTTATTTTATTTTTCATGCTAAATTATAGAAATAAAGTTTAATTAAATGCCTCTTTCTATATTATGTTTAATCCAGCTGTTGTTATTGGCCCTACCTGTCACGGACCATAAAGGTGGCTTGTGCATGAATGCTTGGATACTGATTACAGCTGATGAGATCTAAGTCCATAGAAAATGTAATTTTGCCAGCCAGGACAAGCATCAATATCATCCTTCTCTGGATGTACTGAAGGATGCAGGGTAGGAGGTGTAACTAGTGAGGCTGAAGTAAGATTTAAAACATGCTGATTTGTCTTCTCATTTGCATCAGATCTGCAGTGCGTGTTTTTGGTTCAGCAGTTTTCCCCACTGAAACTATTTTCAGCATGTTAAACATGGATAAGTTTCCTTAAACAGGTTGCACTTCAGAAATTTACACTTGTATTTTACTTGGCAGTAGTGCCAAATGTCAAATGTTGCTCTTAAGAGCAATATATATATTATTGATGGAGGTCACCATAGTGTATAACAGTACTGTGATGCCTTTATAGCTGGAAGTTTGTCCACAAAAAGTAGTGATACTGCTGTTTCAGACAGTGCTTTAAGTGAGGGGTGTATGAGGGTTCTGGGTAACTTAATTGTTGGTGTTTATGCAACTGTAACTCAAATTAGCCTGTCTTCCTTGCATAGGTAAAGTGCAAGAGGAAAATTATATGAGTCTGATGTGATAATATATTATATAATAATTATTTTAAACTTGTTACTAAAATACTTCCATGTAACTAAATGACTGATTCTGCCTGATGAACTCTTTTTAGGAAGAGTGAGCTTTTCCTCTGTGAATCCAGATAATGAGTCATCTTACAAACCAGTCATTTAATGCACATTAGATATCTGGTCTGCAGATATGGTTTACAATTTACTTGTTTCTGTCTTGCAAAAAATTTTTTTGCTCTTCTGTACCTTTCATATATGTTTAATTTGTGTGATTTAAGTATAATGAAGCAAAATGAATTCCTGTTTGAAATTTCTGTTTTATTCAGAACCTTCAAGTTGTGGAGTTAAACATGATAAAACCTGTAAAAACCTGTAAAAACCTTTTGCCTGCTATTAAGAGACATAGAAACTTTTATGAAGCATGTATGCTACCTTTAGGTAAGAAGGAGAATTGGTTAATTTGAATGTATGTGGTGTAGCATAGTTGCTGGTGTTGTATGTGCAAGTGTGAGAGCAAGGGCTCTCTATGACAACTGGATAATCATTTAGAAGTTTATTGGGTGGCAAGGTATAACGTGCTTTGATTTAGATCTGCTGTTTCTGCCTTTTCTGTCTTTATTCCTTTTTGTACTCCTCACTTTCTGACTCTTTTCTATTCCCTAGATTTGCTTCAGTGCACCCATATCTAGATCTCACTTGGCCATTCTGGTGGTGTGGTTAGGGACACTTCTTTACTGGACTTGTGTTACTGAATCTGGCTTTGAAACATCCAGGATCCTGCTGCAGCTTTTGGACTGGATGGGCCTCTTTGTGATTAGTTCTAAGCTCTTGTGCTTTTTGCAGCAGCTTAAATATGCTTCTTTTTCTTTAAAGCTGTCACCTTAACTATGGGTATTCATAGGAATGGATAAACTGCCTGTGTCCTGATGGCTCTGAGAAATACAGACTGCCTGGTTTGTATTAATGCAAAGTGTTAAATGTAGTTGTTAACAGCCTCTAATAGCTAATTGCAAAGATGATGATAGATGAACTGACAATTATAACAAGGCCAGTAATATTTCTCTCCCTTGAAGGAGTGTTGAAGAAAAATAATGCTAAAAATTAGATGCTTATTAATTAACAATGGTTAGCAGGGACTGTACACTGGAATTGATTTGTTCTTGGGAAGCCAGAAGTAATGGAACACTGCCAGTTCTGCCAACTTGCTGAAGAAACTTGGGAATTTGGGTTGTGTTGCTCTCCTGGACAGGCACCCTCTGTGCCTGTCCTACAGCCTGAAGGGAGTGCTGGTGATGGTAGTATGCACTGAGCTGGGGTGAGGAAACATTTTTTTGCTGAGCTGTATGTTGTCTGCCTCATTGTGCCATAACAGCTTTTTCATCTCATTTCTCCCCTCCAGCACCTTTGTTATTTGTGGTTCTGCTTATGGTGCTATTGCTAACTGCTGCAGTGCTAATGTACTGGTAGTGAATTGGGTGTAACTATGTCAGGCAGGGTTGCATTCTTTTTGGTTGACTCCTTATGTCTTCTGTCCTCAGCTGCAGCAATTCTGTGCAGTTTAATCTGGCCACTATCACAAGCAGAGCTAGCATTTCAAATAAACATTCTATTTTAAATAAGACCTGTAGAAGCATTCAGTCCTGGGAGATCATTGGTTTGGTCTCCAGGATACAGTGGCAGAAAGAAAAAATTATGTGCACTTGTCAGTGCACAGCAACCCTAATAGAATTATTTTCCTGCTGCAGTAGTTTGGAATGTTAATAACTGTAGTAAGTGCGTGACTTCCTCAGCATGGATTGTGTTTTCGGGGAGTGGATAACAGGTTAGTTCTTCAAAAATTTCAGTGATGTCTGTTGTTTGATCACATTGAAGGTGGTTGTTCTCACCAACAGGATACAAGTGTAAAACTAGACTGAAATAGGGGAGCAAGAAGATCTGGATATCTTGATAACAGAATTGTTCTTTCTCTAGAAGCTTCTTGTGAATAAAAGTGGAAATAACTTAAATGTCAAAACCAGTTCTTTATATTGTAGAAGAGTTGGAGCTTTCTGTGTCATGAAATATTTTGTCACCTTTAAATAGCATATTGTGCCATGGAAATGAAAGCCTTTGCCCAGCGTTTTCATCATGAAAGGTACTAAGAGTGTGTGTGTGAGAGGGACAAACTGAAGGTATTGCAGCATTTTGAGAGTTGAGATTTATTTATTTGGAAAGGCTGCTAAACCCTGCTTAAGAAGTAGCTCTTTGTAGCTACTTTTCTTACAAAGTGATCTGTTTGTTTTCTTTTGGTTTGTTTGGGGGCAGGTTTTTTAATGTTTTGACTAGCAGCTACTATTGTGCTGCCCTCTGGACACAGCAAATGAATCTGGTGTCTGTGAGGACCATCAGTCTATCACAAATGGAGTCCCCCTTGCATAAAGGTCTCAGGACTTTTAGGAGTTTACGAGTTTGTGTGCCAGAAGTGTGAAATTAGTCACATATGATAGAAGTCTGAATGATTTCACAGCATCCAGAAACTGAGACTATCCAAGTGTCTTACTAAACTGTAAGACACTCTTCCCTGAAGTGGAGCTGTCTAACCTTTAATTTCAAAGCCTGTGGTTCTGGTTTATTCCTCACTTGCTTGAGGAAGGATTTGGGTATGTTTTCAGCAATTTGCCATCAATCAGGAATCGCTTTGTTTGATCAGGTCTTGACATCCTGCATCTTCAGGGCAGTTATCCAGTATCTGCTTCTCATGGTGGCCAACAGTAGAAACTTCAGAATAAAGTTTAGCTGGAAGAGACGAGGATATTGCCACCCAGTTCCAGGGCACGATGATCTGCTGTCTCTTACAATAGATCTGAATATGCATTAACACAAGATCGTAATTTTTAAAGACTGGTAATTTTGCTTTTGGGCTGTGACATCTTGGGGTTAAAAGTTCCTTTATGTGTCCAAACAGTCTTTAATCTCCTTGGTCAATGTGCTCATGAGAGGAAGAGGTGCACTTCTTGTAACTTTAACTCCTGTCAGTTAGGGATGTCTTCTCTTGTATTTATATTTTTGTCACGTTTCATGATTATTTTTAATCAGGATGTATTTTAGGTAGTTTTCTGTCCATTTCTGAACTTAATTCCTTTCTTAGAAGAGGCTAGTGAAGGTGTATGAGCATTAATGTGCATAGGATTTCAGATGGATTTTTTACTTTTAGTTCTTGAAAAACTCAAGAGAAAAATATCTGAATGCATATTCTAAAAAGTCCAGTCTGTTTGTGTGGGAAAATACGATTAATGCCTTGGAAAGGTGGAATTAGCAGCAGCAGTCTCTGCCATTTACGGCCTTGAGGCTGGCAGGTGGGAATGTTTATCCATCACAGAAGAAAGTTTCAGTCCAGAAGAGATGCAATTTATCTTGTCTTTCATAATAGTCTTTAACTTTCCCAGGATTCTTGTTTAAGGTCCAGTTAGTGATTATTTTCACAACAAGCTCAAAATAGTCTCAGGCACAAGTTCTGGAGCCATGTCTCTTGATTTCAAGCCATGATGATTATTAAACAATCCTAGCTGGAGTTGTTTTCTCTTAAATTGTCCTAGGGAACAGTTAATTAAAACCTTTAGGTTTTTTCTGCCCTTGTTTTCTTTTCCCAGTGACTTGTATTTTGAAAGCTTTTGCAGTGGCCTTGAACTGAGTTTGCAGTTTATTGGTGGGGAGTGCAGTGGCCGAGTTGGAGCTGTGGAGCAGCGACTGCTTCCTCCAGGTGGCTGTGACTTCACACTAAGAGCTTGCTTCACTGAAACCCTTCAATATGGTTGTGTTTGTGGGGGTGGGATGGGAGTACGGTTCCCCCCTGCAGACTACCAAAAGCATTTCACTTCCTGTAACTTGCAGATAATTTGTATCAAAGTGTAAGTTCGTAAGTGGTGCATATTGATTTGTACCTGCAGAAAAATGTATTTTCTGAGCTGTCCGCTTTGCATTCTGACTGATGTCCTTTCCCACTTCATGGAGAGCATGGGATTACTAAGGAACTTTAGACTGACCCTGCGGCTGAGGCCTTGGCTTCTTAAGTTTGAAAGGCTGTTGGTTCAGTTCTGATGCTTGCAAAGGCTGTTGATTTCTCTTATGTTGTTAAATGGGAATGGTTATTTGGCAATTAATGGCAATTAACTGTCGTTCCAGATCCTGGGCTTCAGCGTTCAGGCACCTGAAATTGATTTTGGAGCTAGGCCTGCAGCAAGTACACATAAAAAAGCTCCTAGTTTATTTTCCATTCCCTTCTTACTACTTTTTACTTGGCAGTTTGTATTTTGTCTTCACCTTCTGCAGATTAAAATTGTTTTGTATTTGGCGGCTTTATAATTCTTCTATATATAATTCTTCTAAACCAGTTAACACAATACTCATGTATTGTAACTAATGCTGTGAGGCATGTAAAGAAAATGTGCTGAGAAAAAACAGTGCTGAGAAATAACTTTTAGAGGTTCTTCTGCTTTGAGTGTCAGACTTTGATACAAGATAATGTGTGCAGAGCTTAAAAAAGGTAGTTACATCTGTGCAAGCTCACTTGTCAAACTACTTTAGTGTGAAACTAATTACACTTTCAGAGCAGTAACTTAAAATAAATGTGTGTGATCACAGGTAACATACTTATTTAGATGAGGCCTGGTGAGATGTTTCATCCCTATTTTGTAAGGAAGTATCTGTGCTTTGATTCATAGGAGGAAGATTTCTTGGATCAGGTTGTAGCAGAGTGATGGAGTCTGAGTTGAGCCATGTTTCAGCCCAGTTTCTTCTCATTTGTAGGGTGATGCTGTATTGATGGCAGGCAGTGCAGATTAAAGAAAAAGTAGGTGATGTAGAGGACTTACCAAGCTGGGATCATGTTGTGAAGCACAGGTAGAAGGCATTGGAGTATTTGCTGCTCTGCTCTTCGTCACCCTTCAAAGCCATGACTGTAGCAAGGGGTGTTGGAAGCATCAGCTCCGTGTGAGGCATGGGGGAGCATCTTCTGCGTGCTGAGAAAGTCTGTCCATACTGCTTGCCTCTGCCAGATGTCTCACTGCTTCATCAAGCACAACATTTCAGGTTCATGGCTGTACTCACAAGGGGTTTGAAGGGAGCAGATCTGGATCAGGCTGGCAGGATTTGCCTTTGCCAGACTTCTGCCTGGGAAATTCTAAGGCAAAAGAGGCTAAAGAGTGGTTTGCCAAGGTATGAATCACTATAGTGACTTCTTAATTTTAGTTCCCTGTTGGATGCCTTAGCTATCTCACGCAAGAAAAAAATCTTTTTTGCTACTTGGGGAACAGCAAAGTGGGACTTTAATCTGTAATTGGAGCATACAGTTCATTAGTACCTCCTGAAAGAAAAAGTAATCTTTTTTAAACTTCGAGCTCGTGTAGGTCACTTAGTCTTTCTCAGGAGCCATTGTGACCTGTGTGGCTTATCCTCTGTGCAAGCTGCCTGAATGTGATGGATGCAGATGTGGCTCATGTAGGTGAGGAGACTGTGGGACTTCTGCAAAATGAAGGCAGCAGCAAGCAGGTGATGAGCCACCTGCCGTGACTCACACCCTGGCTCAAGAGTTTGCCATGAAAGCAGATGTAGTGGGGGGATGCAAGCTGTGGCCTGTACAAAATGTTTCCAGCAGGTAGATTTGTGGGTTTGGCCCATGATTTGAGGTTTACATACTGGAAAAAAAAGAGCAGTAGTGAGCTAGTCTGGGGAGTGTGGTTTCCTATGTGAACAGCAATTATATAATTTGTTTGTGTTAAAACTAATGTGGGTCTCCAGGCTGCCCAGTTAACTTGATGTTTTTGTAGCATTAGAATTTGAAATTATGGATGATACTTCCTGTTGCTATCTGGAGTCGGTGCAGGAGGATATACAGAGAAGTATGAGCACTAAACCAGGATGCAGTAGCCTTACTTAAGAGGAACTGGTTTGTTGCTGGAAGCTCCCAAATGCAGTGCTGTAGGTGCTGTCTGTGTGATAAAGATAGCTGTCAGCTGCATAGAACATTTTTGCTTTTGGAAAAAAGACTAATTGGTTGCTAAAAATTCTTAGGTGTTAATACTTATTTAAATCTAGCCCGAGTCAGTGCCTCTCAGCCAGCAGGTCCTGTTAGGTATTTTAAGAAATGCGGGGTGGTACTTTCCTTGGGGAAGGCTGCTTGCTTTTGAACTCTGTCCTCTTCTAATAACAAATGTTTTTGGTTTTTTTTTGATTTTAGGATACTTGTGAAAGATGGTGGATCGCTTGGCAAACAGCGAGGCAAATACTAGAAGAATAAGTATAGTGGAAAACTGCTTTGGAGCAGCTGGTCAACCCCTGACTATTCCTGGCCGTGTTCTGATTGGAGAGGGAGTCCTAACAAAACTGTGTAGGAAGAAGCCCAAAGCAAGGCAGTTCTTCCTGTTCAATGACATTCTTGTTTATGGTAACATTGTCATCCAGAAGAAGAAATACAACAAACAGCACATAATCCCACTGGAAAACGTCACAATTGATTCCATCCAGGATGAGGGAGACTTACGGAATGGGTGGCTTATCAAGACACCAACAAAGTCTTTTGCAGTTTATGCTGCCACTGCTACAGAGAAGTCGGAGTGGATGAACCACATAAATAAGTGTGTTTCTGATTTGCTTTCCAAAAGTGGGAAGACCCCTAGCAATGAACACGCAGCTGTGTGGGTACCGGACTCGGAAGCCACCGTGTGCATGCGCTGTCAGAAAGCCAAGTTCACACCCGTCAACCGTCGTCACCACTGCCGCAAGTGCGGCTTTGTCGTGTGCGGGCCTTGCTCGGAAAAGAGGTTCCTGCTCCCGAGCCAGTCTTCCAAGCCAGTGAGAATCTGCGACTTCTGCTACGATCTGCTTTCCACGGGAGAGATGACTGCTTGTCAGTCCACTAGGTCAGACTCCTACAGCCAGTCACCTAAGTCATCTTTAAATGATGTATCTGATGATGATGATGATGAAGACAGTAGCGACTAAGGACCAAATGTTTATCCATGTGTTGCAAGTTGTGTTTCAAACCATATGGAGCTGCTTTTGGGGAAGTCTGTAGTGAGGTTCCTCAGAGAAATCCTGTTCTAGCCATGAAATATGCCTGAATATCTTCAACTGCAATGTGCCTCAATCTATGAATTCTCTAGACAATAGTTGTTTTTTTCTCTCCTCTGCAGGGATAGACTGGTGCAAATTTTATTAGCATATTTTCCAACTTCATTTACTTGAGTTGTGTCTAGGTTAGACATTTGTGGAAGATTGGAGAATGAAATGTACTTTATTAATTTAACAACCCATACTTTCTAATGTTTCACATTGGTATGTTATGTGGGTTTTTTCAGAACTAGGGAGGAAAACTGTTAGCATGCACGGGATGGTGATGTTTTTGTCAATCCTGTAGACGGTCTTATTTTTCTAGCCATGGTATGTAATTAATTACAAGGTCATCCAATGCACAAACCTAAATGTCACAAAACTTGGGAACTCTTGTTTTGCTGTTACTTACGACTTCCTATGCCAAGCAGTGCCTTGTACCAATTGTGCTGATTCAGGAAGAAACAAACCTATTTTATGTCTGTATTTGCTTAAATGCTGGTATCTGAGAGATTGTTGGTGCTATTGAAAATAACTGCTGTGTTCAAAGTGGAGCTTTGACAAGGTCATAACTGCATCCCATGTTGGATGATGGACACCCAAATGTTATGTCCTCACCTGGGCAGGCAGGCCTGAAGACTCTGCAGATTCCCATAGGCTTCAGCAGCTTTCTCCTTGCAGAAGTTGTGTTGTAGGTTGGGATCTTGAGATGAGAAACTAAGGGAGATTCTTCATGGGGATTTATATACTTTATTTTCAGAACAGTTTCTAAGTTTCAAATTTGGCAAATGCATACTGAAATTTTAGTTGGGTGACACAGCATTTGGGTGTGCTAGCCTATATATTTTTGGAAGTAATTCCCAAAGATGTCACAATTTTTTTTCTTAAAACACTGGTGAGAGTATTGGCTTTTTTCTTCCCCCCAGGAGTTTTATTGGCTTGTTTAAAAATAACCTCGTATTTTCAACAAGAAGCCTGCAAGTATCCTTGTAAAACTGGCTTTCCTTTTTACACAGCTGACCTCAGGATAAATGTGAGATGCAATTTCATTTTAAATGTATACCCAGGACCAAGAAAGATGTATTTAAGGGCTATAATGAAATTGTCAGTGCAGAAAATGTCTCTATCGTAGTGTTCACTTTATTTTTCTTGAATACAGAAGTGTCATGTTCCCATATAAAGGCAGAATTTACACTTGCAAAGACATGTTAAACCCCCAAATATATGTTTCTGTATTTTTATAATGATAACCTCAATTTTGAAGCAGAAAAACCTCTTTGAAATAGTTGTATGGACATAGTAGCAACTGACTTTATACAAAAAAATGTTAAACTTTTGTGTCTATAAATGACAATTTCTGCACTGTTTGCCTTGGTTGGCAATAATTGGGTTAAGTATTTATTGAATAAACAATCAATGCTGCATGTTGCACTAGTCTCCCATTCTGTATGCTGAAAGTGTCAGTCATATCTTTTATAAAATTTAGCAGAGTACTTCAGAGCTGTATCCCTCCATGAGATTTCTGGTAGCTGAAGATGCACTTAGCATCTGTAGAGAGGCACTCTACATTCATACTTTGCCAGACATTGCTTCAGGTGAAAATTGCATCAGCATTTTTAGCTTAGACAATTTCTCAAAATAAGGCTTTCTTTAGAAGCACTGGGGAGTATTTGTTCTACTTGGAAATAAATACACAAAGGGAAAAACACTTTGATACAGACTCGGGACCAGGAAGATTCTGTAAAATTGCCAGATTGTATATATTGAAAGACTAGTGGAAATAAAGAGTTGCATATACTTTTTCCTTGAAAGATGAGGGAGTGGGGACCCTGCAGCAGGGAATATGGGCTGTCCTGAGAAGGCACTTTGCGTTAATAGTGCTTACTTTTTGTACCTTTTGGTATTTCTATTTTAGGAGTGGAGACTTGCTAGCTTCAGTTTTTCTGTGGAATCAAAGTACAAACCTCCCTCGTACATACCTTCCAATGACTAACAATCGTTTTCTTCCTTATCCAATTGTTTCCTCTTTCTTAAGCTATCAAATATTAACTTGTCCTATTAAAGAGTTTATCTCCTTGTGTACTTTCCCCTTCGTTTCCATATGTTTTGCTTTTCAGCACCTTTTGGTGGTGGGAAAAGGGTTTCTGAGAGTTAGATCACATCTTGTATTTTGAGAATGTACTTGTACCTACTTCATATATCTTTTTATCTGTGAATGAAACTTGCACTGTGCTGCACTGACCCCTGAAGCTGTAACCAAACCAATGCGTGCGTGTAGAATTTTTCATCTGAAATTGTTGTATATGATCCAAGCTTTTTTTAAAAAGCATTAAAATGTGTTTTATGGAAATATTCCTATTCCTCTGTGATATTTGTTTAAAACTTTACAAAATGGACTGAACATTGACTTCTCTTGTAGTTAAAACATTCTGAAAGGGCTCATTTCATACTTTGTAATCTTATTCTGTCAAGTTACTTTATTTTCAAATACATGGTATAGCTTCAAGCCTGTGTTTAATTTTCTTTAACTGTGGGCCTTCAAAGGTGAGAGAAAACAGGGCAGCTAGTTTTTTTTATATTGACATGTAGTTTAGCAGCAGGTTTATTCACTGTCAGGAGATACCAATAAACTGGGAGCATAAACCTGCAGAAGGAGTTTTAGGACTAATTTTGAAATTAGTGTGGTTTTGGATTTAGAAGCCACTTATGCACTTAAGGAAGGATTTAAACGAAGTATGACCAAGCACATTGCAAAGTTTGGATTTTGTTGGACTGGTGGTGGTTGCTGGAGCTGACAGTTCCAGTCGCTGGAAGAGGCTGGGGGCCTCTACATTTGGAGTGGCTCAGCTCCAATACTACAGGTGTCTGTTCTTGGTCCTGTCAGACCACCCCTGGGGATTTCTTGGGGTATCAAACAGGAGAGGAACTTGGTACTTTTCCCAAAACTTCTGTACTCTCCAGATCATAAAATAGGGATTCTGGTATGGGCAGTCTTTGTATTTTATGTACTTTTTGGTTGTGGTAGTTTTAACCTCATTTTTTTTTCCAAATTCAATGAAATAAAAGCAACAGTGTGCATGTCTCTTGCAAGGCTCTGCAGTCAGTTTCTGCTTTGTTGAAGATTTTGTATTGGAAAAATAAGTATATGTTTGCTTTAGCCAAGTTCACATTTTTTTCTCTTTACCAGTGCTTCACAGTTCATTTGCTGGAAATATTAAAGGAAAGAGAAAAGTCTTTCTTTTGAAGATTTTAATTAAACACTACTAATTTTAGCTTGTGCACCTAAACTGCCATTAAGATAAATTCAGCTGTTCTCCAGATTTGATGCAGCTCAGTTTGCTGGAGCTGTAATCTGAGGGTCAAGCACTGCTACTCAGTTGAAACAAAGTTTAACAAAATGGGCAAGTGGATTAATGAGTGCTGAGTGTGCAGTGGGGCTTTTAAGATCCTGTCTCTAACAGGCAGATTATGAAAATCACATTCAGAAACCTTGTATTTATGTGAGGCTTTCCCCCCAGGGGACACGCTTTAGCTAATCTCTTAATGCAAATGAAATGGTGGTTGTCGTAGTTGCTGGTTAATGTTTGTGTGGAAGCAGATTATGGATTGTATTGTGATTTTTGTAATTTCCTGTAAACCCTGAACTGAGAGAAGCATGCCTGGTTCTGTTAGCAGATATAGACAGAAAAGAGTTAGAGTATTGATGTCCCCCCTTTCCCCTCCAACAGCAAATTATTGTAGTAAATATTGGAAACTCTTTTGGCTCTCTATTGCAGTTCATTTGATGAAATCTGAGCTACTTGTTTGTGCCTGCAGCCGGTCTCTTGCCAGAGCTGGCTCCCGTGACTCATCGGGTCTCTCCCAGCACTGGGAAGAATCTCTGCTCTGTTCCCTTGCTGTGATGGAGTTGGGAGCTGCTTGGGAGCACAGCGCTGGGTCTGCTGGACTGCACCAACCTGAACATTCTCTGAAACTCACTCATCAGTAAGAAATCTGAACCTCAGTCTTTGGAATAGAGGCGAGTTGCTATGTAAATTTTTAATTGTCTGTGAAATACTACATGTGCCCACAGTAAAACCAAAATGTTTCAACTGTACTTGGACACATTTAGGATAAAAACTAACGGAGTGAATCAGTTGAGTTGACAGTGAAATAATATGCTAAGGAGCAGAAGGCTCCTTAGTGACTTTGTGCATCTAACTGGTCCTATCTAAGTGAACGAATCTGTCCCTTGGGATGAAGTTTTACATTTATGAAACTCACAGTTACTTGTACATAGTATTTTTAAAAGCTCCAGCTCAAGTTAATTTCTGCAAGCGTAGAAGGCTAACGCATAACAGCAAAAGAAGCAGCAGCAAAGGCCAAGGTGATGCCAAGAGGTCTGATGGCACTCACAGCCTCCCCCTGCCCTGTTCCGGGTCATTCTCAGTTACTGAGAAGGTAACTGGATTAAATGGTAAGAACTTCTCTAAAAGGAGCCTCCTTTACAAATCCTGTTAGACAAGATGATACCCCCAGACTAAATAATTGGTCAGGCAGAAAGCAAGAGATGGCTTTATTCAGATATTCTGAGGCATAATGCTAATGAGTTCAAGGGCTTAAATTTTTCAACTGTCAGATCTTCAAGAGCATTTGTTGACCTTTCTTAGGTAGTCTTTTTTGGTGATGAAAAGTAGATGTGGTCAGCTCTATTACAGGTGTGTCTCCCTGCTGATTCATTTTAGCATCTGGCTGCTAGACTTACTATTTAGATTTTTGTCTCCAAAAGCTGTTGCCTTTATGCAAATTTAATCAGAGGCTGTGTTGTAATAAGAGTTAGGGCTTGCTGGCTATTTTATTTATAGAGCCTGCTGCTGCTGTTGAGCACTTCTAACCTCTGGGCTTGTATCAGATTTGCATAACATCAGCAGTCTTAGAGAAATGTGTCCAGCAGCAAAGGAAGGGGATGTGCTTTGTCTGTTGGAAATAGCAGTCAGTTCCTTCTGGTACCTGTTTGTCCCACTCCAGGCTTGTGCTCTCTCCAGAATGACAACTCCAAAATGAGTTGGGATATCTGCTTCCATCTGTATAAATACATAGGTAATTTCTTTCCTTCCCCACCTGCCTTGCTGCATACTTGCTTTATCAGGGTATTGTGCTAGAAGATAAATGACTGAGGGCTGAGCCTGCCTCTCCGGTGGGACCAGGACAATTGAGTGCTCCTGTGGTGTTACAGCAGGTTGTGGGATGTGTACACTGTGCTGGGAATGAGGAAGACAACAGGGCTAAGTGCTTCACTGAGAAAACAAACACTGTCTGTAGGGAAAGACCTGGCCTCTCAGTCTACTGAGAGCATGCAAAATGCTGTGGTGCTTACTGCCAGATGCAGAAGGAAAGACAACCAGCTTCAGTGGAATGGGCATTGGAGATGGGCATCTGCAGTCTGGAAGCTAAAGTTACTATTAAAAGAAAAAAAAAAAAGTCTGTAATAGGTCTGTGAAAGTATTACTTGTGTGCTTCTGACCTGAAAGTTACTTAAAATAACTTGACTTTTTGAATAGATGGGCTTTAAGGTTGGAAAGATCAACCTAGCTTTTAATAAGAATGTTGTGTAATGTTCTTAACAGTGCTGAAACAAGCATATGAGAGGAGGAGTGCATGAAAAAGTCTATTTTGAATATTATTCTCTTTGGCTTTTAGTGATGCATATAGTTTATCTCACCTGAGACAATTGGAAGCAGAGAAAATTTACCTTCTGTTGAGGTACTTCCTAGTTCACATGTTACTTCCCTTCATGGAAGTTAAATGTGGTAAATCCAAGAAAATCTCATCTTTCTGTGAATAAACTAATCTATCTAACTTGTGGCAGGGAATATTTAATGCAAATCCATGAGCACAGTGCAGTTCTGCTCATTCCTGAAGCAAAGTCTTGATGTGCCGCATACCATTGGCTTCAGGTTTACAGGTGCTGACAACAGATCTTGAGCAGCACATGAGTACAGTGTTAACAGGGACCCTCCTTGTCACCTTTTTCCAAAGGACAGGAACAATTTGGAAAGGAAAAAATTATTCTGGTGCTGGTCAACGTGTAGAGATTAATGCTGGCAAGTTCAGTGTGTGATTCTTAGTGGCTGCAAATGCCTGAGGATCCTTTGATGTAGTTTTGGAAACAAGTATCTTCCTGTCATGCTGTCCCAAAAGCACACATGGGGAAGAAATGTGTCTCATCTCAAGTGCCCTGTGCCTGTCTGCCCTGGAAGAGGGTGCCCAGCACTGTTGGGTGCTCTACAGCAACTCTCCAAAAATGCAGTGAACCCTTGCTGCCCAGCTGTGCCCCTGCAGTCCTCACCTGAGCAGGCTGGGTAACTCAGAGCTGGCTAGGGGTGCAGGGAGGATCACCCCAGGGTGCAGGTGGGTTTGGTGAAATTTGCAGTGGTAGTACAGCAAGTGCAGAAATTGCAATCTGCTTAGAGCACAAGTGTCAGCATGTCTTGTGCCTGTCGCTTGGCTCTACTGGGTGGGTGTGGCTCAGCAATGAATACCTGGCACTGCAGCTGCTGGCTGAGAAGCTTTATCTGCAGTTTCTGTCTTGGATCTGGTGTTCTTTGTTGGTGCCTGTGTTAAGAGGCTGTTTTGGTTGTCAGAAGAGCGTCAGGCAGTTGTCCTGCTTGTGCAAGCTTCAGTGCTGGTGTGCAGGTGACTAATGCTTGGTGCCAGCTTCTGCCCTGCCGTGTTTCTGGCTGGTGTTGCTCACCACAGCACACAATGGCAACCTAAGTGGGGTTAAAAGGAAGCTTGTTGATCCACAGAATAAATACAACTGCTGTCAGCAGCATGGGACCAACAATGCCACGCAAGGTCCCTTCTGCTCCTCTGTCCTGTGTGCTGTCAGACCAGTGATGTGAGGCTGGGACTGACCCAGCTCCTTGTCTGAAGAAAAATCTGTGACCTATTCTCTTGGTCTTGTACCTGTGTAAACTGGGAGGAGAAGGAAAACGGTGTCTCTCTGCTGCTTCCTGTGGGAAGTCATGGAACAGCTGAGCCTGGGAGGACCTGTGGAGGTTGTCTGAACTAACCCCCTGCTCAAGCAGAGCCACCTGGAGCTGGTTGCCCAGGAATGTGTCCTGGTGGCTTTTTAATATCCCCAAGGATGGAGACTGCATCATCTCTCTGGGCAATGTATTCTAGTGCTCAGTTGCCCTCACAGTGAAAAAATGTTTCCTGACATTCAGAGAACCTCCTGTGTTTCAGGGTGTGCCCACTGCCTCTGGTCCTGTCCCTGGGCACCACTGGAAGGAGCCTGGCTCCCTCCTCATTGTACTCTCCCTTTAGGTATTTAGATACATTGATAAGGTTCTCCTTGAGCCTACTCTTCTCCAGGCTGAAGTTTTCCAGTTCGCTCAGCCTTTCTTCATAGCTTTCTTCATAGGAGAGATGCTCCAGTCCCTTAATGATGCTTGTGGCCCTGTACTGGATTCTCTCTGGTATGTCCATGTCTCTTTTCTACTAGAGAGCCCAGAGCTGGACTGGATTCAGGTATGGACTCACTAGGGCCAAGTAGAGGGGAGGAATCACCTCTCTCTGTTTGCTGGCAATTTTTCCTCATGCAGCTGAAGACATTGTTTGCTGCCTTTGCTGCAAGGGCATATTTTGCCTTGTATAAATTGGATCATGAAGTGCTGGGCACATTATAAACTTTTGCTGACTTGATTTTTTTATTTCAGGTTTGCTGGTCCCACCTGTGTAGTTGTGTTCCTTCTTCCCTCCCCCCCCCCCAAAAAAAAAAAAACCAAAACAAAAAAAACTCACTTGTATTTTTATGTGTTTTGAAAGAGGAAGGAGGAGAGTTTAAAAGTTGCAGGTATTTTCTTTATTTGTACCCAGATTTTTCACACAAGGATGTTTACCCTGTTGCCACCCCTTTGCTCTGCCATGCACTCTCACCCATGTTTCTAGGTGGGAGAAGTCTACCCAACCTCTTAAATATGTCTCTGTTTTCTAGCAAAAGAGCAGACATTGTTTTGATTTGGCCTTCCCAACATAGTGTGAGGATTTGATTTGCTCCAGCCAGGAGTTCCCATGCCAAAAATCTTGGCTGTGTTTGGGACGGTTACATCCCAGATGACGCATGGCCGCTGCCACACCTGTGGGGCTGCCTGTGACTAAAATAGCACATCTGTGGGTGTTGGTTCCATGACAGCCTGTGGCAGTGGGAGCAGGACTTCCCTCACCCCAGTGTGTTTGTCCTCAATGCCCAAAGCAGCTTTGTGCAGGCAGAGGTGTGGTAGCTGCTGCACTTCCAGCCATGCAGAAGGTGGGGAGAGGATGTGATGCTCACAGCGTGAAACTACCGAGCGAAGCGGGATGGCCATCGGACTTAAACACTCACGGTGCTCTGGGGAAGAAGCGTGTCCTGGTGCAGGCGTCACCCGACTTGGAGCAGGGAGGCAGGGGAGCAGGGACAAGGAGGCGAGGAGCAGGGCCAGGGAGGCGAGGAGCAGGGCCAAGGAGGCGAGGAGCAAGGACAAGGAGGCGCAGAGCAGGGCCAGGGAGGCGAGGAGCAGGGACAAGGAGGCGAGGAGCAGGGCCAGGGAGGCGAGGAGCAGGGCCAAGGAGGCGAGGAGCAGGGCCAGGGAGGCGAGGAGCAGGGCCAGGGAGGCGAGGAGCAGGGACAAGGAGGCGAGGAGCAGGGACAAGGAGGCGAGGAGCAGGGCCAGGGAGGCGAGGAGCAGGGCCAGGGAGGCGAGGAGCAGGGACAAGGAGGCGAGGAGCAGGGCCAGGGAGGTGAGGAGCAGGGCCAGGGAGGTGAGGAGCAGGGACAAGGAGGCGAGGAGCAGGGAGCAGTCCTTCTCCGCCTCTGTGAGGCAACACCCCGCCCCGGCTGTTACAGAAGCAGCCCTGCATCCCTGCTGAGATAAGGGCTTCTTTGTGGCTTCACTTCATAGGAATGCCGAAACCTGCCTTCTCTAACAAGTTTGGAAGAAAAAAGGGCAGGAAAGGAGAAGAGGAATATGAGTCACAGAGAAACAACTGGTTCAGAGCAATTCGACAGAAGCTCAGGGCAGGGTTTGGAGATTGCTGTGCTGTTTTCCTCTTGACTCGCTTTCTCTGCTGTGTGCAGTTTTTTCTCCTCTTCGATCAGAGGTTTGGTAATCAAGCCTGACCCCACATTTCCCACATAAGCAGAACTTTCAGCTCTCTCAAGGGGAGGGAAGACAGTGCTGGGGGTCTGGGTGGAAATCCATCTCACCCATAGCATGCTTGTGCATTGGGAGCACCCTCAGCACTGATGTGGCTCCAGGAAGGTTGCACCAGACCCCTCTTTGTTCCAGTCCTTCACTGTACATAGTACATGACCAATACAATGGTGTTACCTGGATGTTAAGAGCTGTGTTTTGTGGGTATTGGGATGTGGGGACGAGGCAGTGGGTACCCGTTAGTGACCAAGCAACCAGGGCTGTCTTTATGCATGGAAAACTACAGGCAAGATTTTCATGTAAGGACAGGAGGGGAGCTGAACCAAGGTTAAATAATAAAGAAATGCTGCAGGTTGGATTTTCCTTTTACAATTTGTATAACTGCTTGTGCTGGGAATCGCATAGGCCATGGTGGGAAGGAAAGGGTTTCCCGTGCTGTGCCTGCCTTGCAGCTAGTGCTGCCAGGGCTGTTTTAGCAGGTGGATGTAAGGGAGCAGCTTAGGCTCTGCAAAGCTCTAACTGGGCTAAATCCCTACTGCGTCAGAGCCTGCCTGTCTCCAGACAGCATCTGCCTGGCTCAGCCGCCTGCGCGGCAGTGGCCGTGTCACCGGGTCGGGCATGGGCCACTCCCAGGGATGTGACTGGCGTTCGGTGGAGCCTAGTTCACAGTGCAGTGTGTGATGCAGCCTTCCAGGAAGCTATTCAGGGCCTTTAGAAAGCTTCCCCAAATCTTTGAGTCCCCTGCTCTGCTCAGATTCATTTCACTGTCAAAGACGCCATTGATCTCCCTTTCCCCTCACACACGCTGTAGTTCCCTGTGCCTTTGCTCTGCACTGTCAATTCCAGTGCAGATTGATTTAAGAGCAAGGTGGGGTAACAGGTGCTGCAAGAGCTGCTCTGGTCAGCCCTTGTGAAGGGGGGAGCTCCCTGTCAATGGCACCACAGCCACTTTCTGTCCTTTCCTGTGCCAAGGCAGGGCCTGTGCAGAGCTGCTTCGATGCGCTCCAGAGGAGAAGGCATGAACCTCCTTGTAACTGTCAGGGAGAGCAACTCTTCCAACCAGGGAACAACCACAGATAAGGGAATACTTGAATCTGATACAAAGATGGAGGCTTCTTCCCAAGGGGTTCACAGTGGAGCACCTGTGGAAGAAAATTGGCTGCTCTTTTCTCTCTCCCTAGCATGCTGTGGTGGAAACCAGGAAAGGTGTGGAGGAGAAGGGAAAGGCAGACAGTTTCTGCTGTTTGCCCATTCACTAAGAACTAAGAGGAAAACCTCAGTTTTTTAGGAGTTGCCAATTGTTTTTGCAACACAATTCTTAGTACAAGTAACAATAAATGCCCTTTTAAGGAACCATTATCCTTGTGGGTCCAACAGCAAACTGTGATGTGAACACAGATGCACAATTCACTGGAAATCTTAGAGGTGTTTTACAACCCTAATAATTCTATGAAACTCATGAATGTGAGCCCCCTCCTCCCCGATAAAATGCTTATGGTAAGTGACTGCCAGTTGTTATCTGTGCCATGGGGAAGCTGTTTGGTGAGCTGGTGTTACCAGGGGATGCCAAGCTGTTAGTGACACACGGCTCTGGGCTGTGTTTCTCCGCCAGTCACTGTGGTCACTAATACTCAGTGGGCAGCCAAGCCTGTACTTAAGCAGCATGTGGTTACTTTTTGGGTTTTGTGTCTCAAGTTTCAACTCTTCACAGACAAGAAGCTTGAAGATGTCATTCATGTTTTGGATTTGCTGCTTGCAACAAAGGACTGCTTCAAACGGAGCAGCACTGCTCAGCCCCAAACATGTGCCATTCACAGGTCTGGGTTTCTCACTCTTATAAGTAAAAGTCTGCATACCTGGAGAAAAGTCAAGTAACTTTCCAGCAGTCCCAAAGCACTTTGCAGAGTATGCTGGGTATTGTTTTGCTCAGCATGGGGACATAAATGAAGTTATGACTTTTTGAATGTCAGGCTGAGGGCTGGACACAAACCTTTTCTGCTGTTTTGCATGCAGATGTTTTACATGATGGACTGTGTCCCTCCTTCAGTGAAATGATGCCAGGAGTGGGGGAAGAAGAGTTTGTCTCCCCTTACCAAGAGGCACTGCCTTGCCCTGCAGAAAGGGCTCCCAAACCCATGGTGGTATGCAGAAACAGTTGGACATTGGCTTCTGGTTGGTCCTCAGGTGACATCCTACCCTGGGGCTGGCACTCACTTTTGCAGAATCCACAACCAGGAAAGAGGATGTATCCCATAATCCTTCTTTCCTCTCTCTGTTTTAAGCCTGGAGTTTTCAGCTATGGTCTCTCTAGAGATTTTCTTTACTCTGAGTCTGTATGAATGTGGCCCTTCCACTTGGTGGGGAAGGACAGGAGGTGGCATCCACATCCACCTCCTCTCCTGGCTACAGACAGCTCAGGCAGCCCATGCTGCCATGCCAATAAACTGGGTTGGAGGGCAGAACTAAAGAGCAAGTTCAGAAGAGGAGCCAGACCTCAGCAGGCATCTGGCTCTTTCCCAGCACATTACCATGGTATGCAGTGGCGCAGCTGCCTCGCCTGTTTTTTGCAAAGTACAAAACTGGTAGCTGCTTATTTATCTCATGAGCTGAGAGAAGTGCTAAGAGAGCAATCTTTTCCCCTGCAGGCTGCATGTGTGGGTTTTTGCTTTCAACAGGGAGAGAAGAAAGATTTAAAGATATTTGATCTGCAATCTAGCTCTGAGTTGGTTGAATATTTATTTTATTGTACGTGCAGTTAGTTATTGAAAGTCTTATCGTGGAAGCAAATCAGACAGGAAGCTCATGGTTCAAACCCAGGAGGCACCCAGACATGGAGAACGTCACCAGGAGACCGTGCCACACAACAAGCAGAGAAACCTGCCCATTGCCATAAGCTCACCTACATCAGGCTTCCCGTGAGCAAAGGGCAGCTCCTGGTGCAGAGCCACTGTGTCCCCTGGGCCCTTTCTGCACGGAGCCCTCTGGCCTGTGGGCACCGAGAGCGGCCCTGTGGTGCCAGAGCCCCTGTTTGCCGTGGGAAACTGCTGCCACACAGGACAAGAGAAATGCTGTATGTGTTTCTGAAATGCTGTAACTGCCCAAAGTAGGAGTTTTACAGAAGCCCTGCAGATGGGCAGCTGTGTGAGCCAGCAGAGATGGGGTCCTGCTGTGGGATTCCCTGGTGCCTGCTGCAAGCTGGCTTCCTTTCTCAGCCTATTCTGCCATGAGGGTAATGGCAAGATTTTTATTTACTCTTTCTATCTTCACAAGACTTCTGCAGGCTTCAAGGCTTCTAATTTTCTTTTTCTTTCCTTATTATGTTAAAATATGGTGGGCAGATTCAAAACCTGTTTAAGCATGTTAAACAGGAGAGAAGGACTGCTTTCCTCAGATGACCTGGCTAAAATCGTAGTTCTGAGTCTTGCAGCACAAACTGGGTAAGAAACCAAAAATGAGCAGAGCTCTTGGAGAAGGCAAGAATTTGGCTGGAAGCTATGCATGGGGAGACCCTCAACAGCAGTGTGAATTCATTTTTGGGTACAATACAGTGCTGTTTACCTGACACAGAGCAGGGCTGGATGCCTGTCTGTGGGTGGGCTGGACAGTGCTGTATTTACCCAGGGTGGGGGTCGTGTGCTGCTTCAGCAACGCCTCCCAGAACGCGGTGGGGAGTGAATGACATGGTTGGTTAATAATTTTCTTCTCAATCAGATTCTGCCCCTCTTATGTTTTACTGTAATTTGTTTTGGTTGGTAAGACTACACAGCATTCCTCTTCAGCAGAGAAGTCAGGATGGGTAATTTGCTCTGGAAATTTACCACCAGAAGAGGAACCCACAGAAGAGGAACCATTTTGCTGGCTATTAGAATGGCAGCTGGCTGCAGAGGGCCATGAAAAAGGTGCTACTGGCTCTTGATGTATTTGGTGTTTTATTAAAGCTCTACCTTCCCAGAGTAATATGAAGTACATCAAAATGTCAGGTTTCATTATGCAGTTAGTGGTTTGGGAGGAAAACTGAAACACAACCCTAAAGGCTCCCAAGCTGAAGGAGAAGCCAAGTGCATTGTATGTAAATTCTTGCTTTTTAAGCATTGAATTCTGACCTTTACATTCTTAAGAGTTGGCAACTCTGTGCAAAGTGGTATGCTGCTCCTGCTTTGTATCTTTTGTTTGGCAGCTTTGGTGTATTTCCTGGTTAAGCCATGGTGTAGCTTAATGGCTTAGGGGCTTTGATGTGCTTTCCAAAGCCTGATACTGCTGCCTTGGGTGCATCTCCACTCTCTGCCTCTTGGTTCTCCCTGCATCAATTCCTCACTCTTGGCCTCCAACAGCAAATAGTACAGTGGTCTAAAAGTACAAACCCTTTAAGCAAGGGTTTAGCCCCCTCTTCTTATTAATTTAGGAGGATCTTTCCTTGCCAAAGCTCTGTCAGTGTAGAGCTGGGGCTAGCCTGGGCAAACCCAGCCTCCATTCCAGGTGTGATTGCTGCTGGACGCACTGCCTGGGCTCCTGCCAAGGTCCAGAAAAGTGTCAACTGCTGTCTGCTTGGATGGGAACAGGGAAGAGCCATGAGCCTGCAATACGACATGTAAGCTTGCAAGGCAAGAGTTCCAGGAGGGCTCACAAGCTGTCATCTGCACTGCTGAGTACTGGCAGCCATGTCTAGGGGTGATGGTTTACCCTGCAATGCAGCAAGAAGGGAGGGGAAGACAGCTGGGGAAGGGGCTGCAAAGGAAAAGTGACATAAGATAGAAGAGAGAAAGATAGATCGGAAAACAATAAAGTAAAATGGATTAGAAAAAAGAAGAACCAGGATTTGAGATGTGGTCAGGCTGGTCTAGGATGACTCTTGTCCTTCTGGACATTTCTTTAGATGGGGTACATGCCAGTGTCTGGCCAGCCTTGGGCGAGGAGCTGCTGCTCAGACCAAGACCTTTGCTGATGAGGTGGTGACAGAGAGGGGGTAGTTTAGGATGGGTCTGGAGTGGACATGGATTTACTGATGGGCACAGCCCAGCCCCTGGGGATGAAAGGTGCAGGAGAGGGGAGAAAGCAATGCCCACCCCTTGGAGAGGCCAAGATTGCCTTCATGCCACCATCCATGGGATAAAGTGCCAATGAGTCCTTTGGTCAAGCAAATTATTTGCTGCAAAAACTTGGCTTAGAAGAGGTTGCAGGGGTGAGATGTCTCCAGAGTTTAAAACAGAATAGCAGGATAATGTGGTAGAAATTGCTTAAATGGTTTTTGTAGCCTTTCACACTACAAAATCATCTGGTTTGCCCCTTAGCATGGGGCTAGCCCTAGTCTTGCACTGCCGACAGAAAAAATTGGGCCTTAGATAACATCTGCACCTGGGAAAGGGGGGAGATGCCCAAGAATAATGAATGTGAAATTAGCTGCATCTTGGACAAAGAATCTGAGTCTGCATTAGTGTGTGATAAACCATCCCCACCCCCACTCCCAGATGTGGTTTTAGTTTGCTTTTGAGTTTATTTTTTTAAACATGAATACATGGTTGCTGGTCGTGTGGCAGAGTGAAGGGAATCAAAAGGTAATTTTTAACATCTAGGCCTGACTTAGCCTCAGTCTTAGAGGTCTGATCACTAATGAAGGGCAAGGTGCTGCATGGCTAAATACCCAATAACCTTTCAGCACCCCTGAGTGTTTACAGCCTGTTTTGCACAGCTGCTTGTCCAGGTTTTGAGTAGGGAGGTAAGAAGCAAAATAACTGCTTGAGGCCGTGGAGCAACTGACCTTTAACAAGGCAAAGCTAGATGTGGGTTATCATGCCCTAGCAGTCCTCTACCTGACTGCAATCTTCTTGAAGTTACAAAGAATATTGAGTGTGTAAAACCAGGGATCTGGCTCCAAAAAGTGTCATCTTTCATGGCACATCGTCCAAAATGCTTGAGAGCAGAGGACTGCTGCAAACAGCAGCTCCTTGGGGACAGTCCCCATGTGCTGCCTCTGGGTAGTGGTGACACCTCATGAGAGTGAACATGGGGAGGGTCAGGGTCTCTGCTGTGGCCATGCAGCTGTGAGGCTTTTTAAATTTTGCATCCGTAGCTGGACTGCCACAAGTTGTACCATTGCTACACAAGAACACCAGCAGCAGTGAGCAAAAGCAGACAGAGCAGAACTTGCTTCTCTCTTAGGACAGCCAGAAGCACTTGACTGTGATGAGACTGTCCCAGTGGGGAACGAGAGCCAGACCTCACCCAAGGACCCTGCAATGCCTCCTGCTCCTGGCTGAGCTTGTTTGCCCCCAGTCTGGTAACTCGATATTGAGGGATGAAGTGCAGTTGGCTGCTGAGAGAGGAGGGATGGGACAGGGATGCTCCAGCACCTAGCTGGGTAGGGACAGTGCTGCCAGGCAGTGACACAGGCATGTGATGCTACTAGCAACTCCATGATATTGCTGGCTTGGGGGCCACCATGGGTCAGGTCTTCACATGGCCTTGATTGGGACCCCAAAACCCAAATCTCTTTTCTTCTTAGCTATTAGTTATTATTAACTGATGAGTTTAGCAGAAGCTTAGCATCTTTAGCCATAAGGAGATACTTGGCAAGCTCTTTTGCATCCCCTCCGGAGAAAGTGCCTTCTGTCCTTGCCCTCACTGGGATAAACACTTTCAAATTAGAGGGACTCTGACAAATTCCCTCCCTGCTCCTGTAAGCAAAATCCCCTCCTCCACTGGATGAGTGTGTTGCCTTACAGGATTTGGGCGTGCTGGCGAAAGTGGGATGGAAATCTCAGCCCTGGCTTCCTCTCCCAGCCTTGCCATTTCTCTGGCTACAAGAAGCCCCCTCCTCCGACATCCTGGCACGAGCCAGGAGAGCCCCCACAGCCTTCATAAGCTAGGTTTTAACTTAATTCCTGCCTTGCTGAGAGGGAATAAGCAGAGAGCTCAACTATCAGTGTTCTCTGACCTAGGAATTCTGCCAATCTCTTGCAGCCCTTTTCCTCAGCTTCCCACTTTGAAATCAGCTCCTGGGTCTGTGTTGGAGTCCTTGGTGCTGCTGTACCAGTCCCTGCTGCAGGTCTGGCTTCATGGGAACCTCAGAAGAAGGGGGTGCCTGTGTGAGCTGGAATAGCTGTAAGCATGATGCGTAAGCAAGGTCACAGTGTAATCTGGTTTCTTGAGCCTGCACTGTGTTTAAGGGCAAGGCCTGTGAACACATCCCTGGGCTTCAGGTGCTGTATAATGCACCTGAGCTGTGCAGCGTTCAGTAGATGTTTGCTCCATCTCATTTTCCTTTGATGAAACAAAAGGACTGTTTGTGGTGATTAGTCATAACCAGCGTGGCCTATTTGTAAATTGTCATGTCTCTAACCAGAAGCCTGTGCCAAGGGAAGCAGATGCTCATGGCTGCTGCGCTGGGAAGGTGATTGGAGCTCCGGGACACCTGGTAAAGCAGCAATAAACCACCTTTTATTAGCTGCTGTGAAAACAGGTTCTCCCATCTGAATCCTGGCCAGATTACAAGCAGCATGATGAATTAGTACCAGTTAATGTGCTCATCATAACTACTTCAAGGGAAATTACTAGGAATCACAAAGGCACTCTTCATTTAGATATTATTCATTTATTTTAACTTGCTGAAGGTGGGAAGGAATGCAGGGAGTAAACAGTGATTAGCTGTAATTGTCGAGGCTCCCTGCCTTCATGCAGGGGATGGCCCTGGATGCCAGGGCATGTCCTGTGCTCTCAGCATGAAGGAAGTGGTAATTTTAAATATCACAGCTGTCAGGCCAGGCACGTGTGACATGGGGGCTGAGAGCTGGAGCTGCCTGGGCACTTGCGTGGTGCCAGAGGGCCAGCCCCTACCACCCTTCTCGAAGCACTTTGGGGTGAGAGATCCCCTTTAATGAGGGAAATAAGGTCCCCCATCTTGGTCTGGATGCTTAGGCCATCTTGGTATGGATGCTTAGGCCTCTCTGGGCTGAATTCATTTTGGACAAATGTCAAGGGCTCATCTAATTTTATCTTTGTTTCCAACCATGCAGACTTTCCTCCCGACTGTTAGCCCCTCCAAGTCACATTAACACAACAAAAATCAGTTTTGTAGCTCTCAAAGGGCAGCTCACCCATGGCAGCACCACTCTACAGATGCTTTGCAGAACTTCTGAGCGTGCCAAAGTGGCTCTTTTAATATTCACACTGGCAATGCCCTACACCAGCAAAGGCACAAGCCTTATAAAAGCATTGGGGCAGTGGCTCAGTGGTGAGTGGCCACCGGTGGGGATGAAGGGCAGGTCCTGCAAGCTTGGAGGAATGTCCCTTGTTCACCAGGTCTTTACTTACCCAGCAAATGGGAATCTAAATACAGCACCTTGCATTCCTCCTGTGCCCAGCTCCACCCTGCCACGCGCCTGTGGCTCAAGCAAAACACTGCAGAAGCTGAGGCCCTAAGAGATGACCTCAGACGGGTTTGAGGCTGAAGCCACAGAAATGGTGCTTTTTGAAAGTCTTCCTGAGAGAAGAAAACCAAATAAATACTAATTTTTTCTTTTGCTACAGCCATTTCCCTGATGAATAAAAGCAGTGCCTGTGTCTCTGAGCAGAGCAGCCAAAATGTCAAGGACTGGCACCGTCAGTACCTGGGGGGCTAAACCTGCTTCAAAACCACTCCGAAGCACGTAGATTTAGGTAAAGATGTGGGTCCTCCTTCTGCAGGCTGCACAGGGGGAAGCTGCCAAGCTGGAGGCATCCACAGAGGCACAGGAATAACATCTGGAATCCTGGGATATGAAAATAGGCTGGGAATGGGGGGATGTTTGCTCAGGTGTCTCCTGCTAAACTTGCTACTCTGAAAGAGGCATTGATGATCAGCCCCAGCCACTAGTGGGGTCTGATCCAGCCCAGCAGGTGGCTTTCCCCAGTTCCATGATGCCTCATCCACGGTGGATTTTGGTCTGGCAAGGCAGGCAGCAGCTACCAGAGAAGGGCACTTCAGGCCCCACAGTGTCATTTTACACCCACCTGCCTGGTTGTGAACGCTCTGTGGGACTTCAGGGTGTTTTTTCAGCAGGCTGATGTCTCAGAACAGAGCTTTGGTTTTGAATAAATTTTTAAAAAAAGGTTTTTCACCCACAGAATAGTTGGTCACTGGAACAGGCTCCCCAGAGAAGTGGTCACAGCACCAGCCTGACAGAGTCCAAGAGGTGTTTGGACAATGCTCTCAGGTACATGGTGTGACTCTTGGGTTGTCCTGTGCACAGCCAGGAGTTGGACTTCAATGATCCTTGTGGGTCCTTTCCAACTCCACATATTCTATGATTCTATGAGTGTATGATTCATAGCTTCTCAGGGTTTTGGGCTTTTTTTATTTCTGCAGTACCTGAGCTTTTCTTCTGCAAGCTGAGCATTCCTAGTGGGAATCAGAAATAGCTCAAACCCGTCCATAATTCATCTAGCATAAAGTTGCTGTTTCCAAAGTTGCTGCAGTGTCCACATCCAAGCAGCCAGTGGTGGACAGAACATTCCATGGGCCATGTATCCTGCTCTGCCCTAAAGAGGCTTTCGGCTTTGAGTGCCTGTGTGCTTAGTGTAGAATTTAGTCAGGGCCCCTCTGTGCAGGCCATGTGGCTACAGGGTTCATGGAAGATTCACTGCTTGGAAACAGCCTTTGAGCCAAGGACCAAGAGCAGGAGAGGTACATATGGGTGCTGAGGGGAACAACATCACTTCTGGGGTCACAGAGGGGAGAAAAGAACAAGGGTGGCACTTAGCTGGCACTCATCATGGGCAACAAAAATGCATCCTCCTTACTTTCTTCACAAGGAAAGGAAACTTCCACAAATTTAAAATTTCAGTGTTTAAAAGTATCTTTTTT
Organism: Motacilla alba alba; assembly: GCF_015832195.1. Classification (NCBI taxonomy): domain Eukaryota; kingdom Metazoa; phylum Chordata; class Aves; order Passeriformes; family Motacillidae; genus Motacilla; species Motacilla alba. Next base: position 128,676,716 of record NC_052017.1, read on the forward strand.
ACCCTGTTTGGTGGGATAGACAGAGCTTGTGCTTTGCTCTTCTGCAGCTCCACAAGCGAATGGAGGTAGCTGAAGCTTCTTGATGTCTGGGATATGGAAGGGAGGCACCTCTGGACTTGTGCTCTTGTACAGAATAACCCTGCATATGCTGGGGTAATGTTCTTTGCTTGCAGTGTGTTTCCAGCTGCTGGAATGAGGAAAGGGAGTGCCAAGGAGGACAGTGGAAATAGGTTCCTTATTTTGCCTAATTTGCTTTCCTGTACTTAAGTTCTTTCAGGGAGCTGGAGAACAGCAGCTGTACTATTAGTTGCCCATACCCTTCTCAGTTTCTGATAGCCACTGAAATAGAAATGCAGCTAATGCAAGAGGAAAAAGCATGAGCCTTTGTCTCTTCCCTCCTGAGTGAGGGCTGGATAATCCTCCAGATCTTACTGCTGATGTCATGTAGTGTGGCAGTTGAAAAATGACAGAAAGGGGAATAAGAGGCTCAAAGCCTGCCCCTACAAATGGAGAGCCCTGCCCAGAATGGGAGGAGGGCTGAGAGACCTTAGGGTGCTGAGGAGGTGCTGTGGGACAGTCAGCCCTTGCTCACCCCAAGCACTTCAACGTTCCACAAGCCTCTCCCAAGCTGCTACTGTGGACATGAAGGAGCCCATCCTCTGGCCAGTGTTGTTGGCATAATGGTTTCTTCCAAGGGCATTAAAGTCACCCTTTGCCATGCTGTGTCTGTCACTGCCCCTTGTGGGTTCCTTGGCACAAATACTGTCCCCATCACTCCCTGTGTTTCACCTAATAACCTGAATGGGTCTTGCACTTCCCAAACACACTTTAACCTCTTCTTCTCTGCTGTGTGCTGCCTTCTCCAGCTTCTTCACCAGTTATACTCAACCTCCCTTTGAGTACTCACTGCTAGTTGTGCCCTGTGCTCCTCAGTGTCACCTTTCCTCATCGCAGCATCTCTGCTTCCCCCCACCAAGTGCCTGTGGTTGAAAGGGGAGTGGCAGTGACAGCACAACTCCTGACAGATTATTTCTGTGTTAAATAAGCAGTCTCTTATCTGCCTTAATGACATCTCATCTGCCTCTGACTGCAAGAGAAAGGTTTGTGAGCTTCAGGCTCTCTCACTGTCCAGAGAAAACATCTGCACACTGATATCAGCCATTATAGAAGTGATCCTCTTCCATTTTAAGTGCATGATTCTTTGAATTAATGTAAAAGAACTACAGGAATAGCTGGGCTCCTTGCTCCAGGTTCTATCTTTTATGAGATGGCTAAATACTGGTTTGGTAAAAGGACATATACGTAGACAAACATTCCAAAATTTTTCATTCTTTCTAGATTTTTCTCTCTGTATTTCCTGTATTCCTTAGCTACAATTGAGCACATCAATTGATTTACTATAACTGAAGTATTTGGAGTGCTGGTTGTTTAACATGTTTTTAGATCACTAATTTAAAAGCAGGTAAAGACAATGAAATTGTACTTGATGCTACTTTCTTACTTCTGCAAAAACAGATCTTTAAAAAAGAAACCAAATTGAAAAAGTGGTGAGTGTACAGGAAATGAATGGACATTTCAGTGGGAAAAAGTTATCTGTAATTATAAAAATTATCTAAAAGAAATCTATTTACATTTCAAGGTTAAACACTTTAAGGAGGACAACTCTGTTGGGAATGGTTCTGCCAGTCTGGAATATGATCACATACTGTGATTACTATAATTTAAAAATGCGGTTTAAAGGATGAAAAGGGGTGAAACCTCTGTGAGTCCTCTCCTTCTCACCATGTGTCACTACCCCAGCATTTGCTTCTGAGGGGATCTGAAGAGTACATTTTTATACAGTAATAATAGTTCCATAAAATAATCAGTGGGGATGGAGAGTTTAGGCCCTTTAGCCTCAATGCTTTGTATCTTAGCTGTGGGAACTACTGAAATCACACAGGCAAAATTTTCCCTGAGGAGCCAGCTTGGTTCAGCTCCCACTTGCCAGCAAGGCTGAGGGTTCTTTGTAAAACCAAACCTCAGCCATGTGGGGACATCTCTGTGTGTAGAGATGTGTTGACAGGGGACAGTGGGAAGGGCAGTGCCATGGGTGCCTTGTGTGTGCTGGGGGTTGGTCACCTAGGTTTGCAGCTGGACAGCGATGCTCTGGAAATCACAGCAGACCTGAGCACCTGGGTTTGGCGGAGGTGAGGTGGTGAGAGGCTGTGATTTTTTAAATTTATTTTTGAAGCCTGTGGCATGGAGAGAATAAGTGGTGGGATGGGATCCCCCTTTGCAGCTACACCCCTGAGTGCCCTGCCATAGCACCTTTGCTCCATGCTGCAGGAGAGTCAGTCAAATCACTCCCAAGGCATCGTTGTCTGAGGTGGGTTTCATCCCCAGGTTTAGCTATATGCTTATTTACCTCATTAAAGAAGCCAGTAGGTTTTTTATCTTAAAATTTGTCATTTGCCCAGACACTTTCCAGTGCTTTTACAAGAGGAATTCAAACCTGCTGCTAAACTGCTTTACTCAGCTGGTTTTTGTGATGTGTATGAATGTGGAGGAAGTAAACACCAAAAACCACTCAAACAAGCAATGGTGGCAGCAGGTATGAAAGACACTTGTTTAAAATGCAAGTGCTCAATGTTTTGCAAAAGCTTCAATTAGCTTAATTGTTCCTGTTGAATTAATGCAATCCTACATTTAGATAAGCTCCTGAGGTATGACTCTTAAACTAGTTTTCTTAGGAGAGTATCAAAGTCTGGCTGACTGTTCTTATTTCTGGCTTTCTAATTCTAGACAGTGCTGAAAGGGATGATCATCTCAGCTGGTTTGATGGAACCACCACAGTCTTAAACAAGCAAAGGCACTGTCAGCTTGTTCCCCAGCACATGTTAAACCAGTCTTAGTGGGAAGCTGTCCTAGAGCCAGCTTGCCTTGCCTAGTTATAGCATGTTTTAGTGCTCAGACACATCATCAGTTTAGGGGAACACACCAGCCAAACATCTTCATGTTGCCTTTAATCAGTAGCACAGGAAGACTTTTTCTGGTGTGCAATTTGAATGTTAAGGTTGTTCTGTGTGCCATATACAAGGCAGCTCTGCAAGGGCAGAGTGCATGACAGGCCCTCTGCAGGCAGCAGCATCTTAAAATCCATTCTCAGGTTGCGAAGCACGCAGAGAGGTCTGCTCCTTTGAGGTATCTCTCAGCTGAAACAAAACCAGTGCATTCAGTTCAAACAAATGGCATTTGTGTATGTGCTATTACCTAACTCCAGACTCAAGATCTCCAAGGAAAATCTGAAAAAATCCAGATGAAGGGCGTATTTGAAGTGGAGCCTCCCGCTGGTGTGTGGCCTTGCCCGTGCTCTCACAGGAAGGAATGCCTCCAGTGGGATGAACCAGCTGCGGCAGGCATCGTCCTGGTTCACACGGCCTGACCCCAGCGGAAGATCAGGCTCAATGTGACTTGGGAACACACCACATTTTTTTTTCCATGGCACAGCAGCAACTGCTGTGTGCTGTATTTTGAAGAGTGAGTTAAAAGGGTCGCTGTCAATATGCAGCATTGCATGGGGAGCATTCCCCTGCCGTGATGCGGAAGGATTTAGGTAGTAACTCCTGACGCAGCTGCATCATAGACACAATAAACCGCTTTTGCATCAGTCCCTAGTACTTCATCCATCTGCCCTCCCTGGAAAGCAATGGAAAGCTCTGTAGAGAGCTACTGCAACCTGTGGGGTGATCAAGGTCAGTCTGGAGCTGTGCCCTCAAAGCACTGGGTGTGGATATGGTGGAGAGTGGATGCTGAAATGCTTCTTGAATGCCTTCCTCCACAGCCACTGCTGCCCTGAGAGCCAGTTTGGTCCTTTTAAGAAAACTGCTGCATTCCTCACTGGGAATTTCTGTATTTAAAAGAAATTGCGACTTCTCTAATCCTTCTGTCAAGGCCTCAGCAGTGACCAGGGGTGTGCTTTATCCCTGCCCAGCCACTGAGTAGTTTCATCCTTTAATTCAGGTTAATGCTCCAAAGAAGTACTGTACTTATCCCCATTACACAACCACAGTCTGGAGGCATTTCAGGGCTGGCATACCTTATTTTAGCATCAACTCCTCTTAAAACTATTAAGTTCCTGATGCTGTTTGCATCATGTTGATTTATTTTATGAATCAAAGGAAGATAATTTCTCAAGGCTGTAAGGTGTAAAAACTTGTGTCATAAGACTGTGGCTGTAGCTTATTCTCTTAATTTTTTTGCTTTCCTTGCTAAGAGGTGATTTTTTTTTAATGACTAGCAGTTTATGGAGAGATTTTAAAAAGTATGCTATGCATGTGAGTACTCATTGTCTGAACTCCCCTAACTTCTAAAAAAGTGCAGTCTGCCTTCTCCATTTCATCTTCCTCTGCTTTCACAGAATCACAGAATTTCTAGGTTGGAAGAGACCTTTAAGATCACTGAGTCCAACCCATGTTCTAACACCTCAACTAGATCATGGCACCAAGTGCCACATCCAGTCTTTTTTTTAAACACATCCAGGATGGTGACTCCACCACCTCCCTGGGCAGATGATTCCAGTATTTGACCACTCTTTCTGTGAAAAACTTCCTCCTTAATTCTAGCCTGTATCTCCCTTGGCACAGCTTGAGACTTTCTGGCTGCTGACAAGCCTTCCTCAAGCACAGTGCACTTGCGGCTTCACAGACACCTTCTTTCATGGTAGAGCCCCAAATCCCTACTAGCAGTGCGGGATTTAGAAGAGGAGGAGGTGTGGAAAGGCCTTCATCTCACAGGAAGCATCCTCCATCTCCTTTCCCTTTCAAACTCACTGCTACTCTTTTTGGCAGCAACCACTGAGAAGCTCCTGCTAGGAGCCCCTCTCTTTGTATTTAAGGTGAATGGAAAAAAATGGAGCCCCTTGGCTGGCAGGGTGGGTTGGTGTCATATATTAAAACTTCCTAGAGTATAATAAGCAGAGTGAGGGGAGCTCCTCAGGTGTGCCTTTCCAGTGAGCAGGCTCCGCAGGGCTCACTCACGCCTACCTGGATGGCAGCAACTGATGTGATGATGTTTGTACACAAATATGTTAATGGTCTATAGTTTACACACAAGTGCTGAATCAGAATATGCTACAGTGGAAAGATTTTCCTGAAAGCATCTTTGCATTTCAAGAAGAATTTGGCTCTGTATTTTGAAAAACACAACAGCTGTGGCTGGCCCACCTGTGGCCATACTCTCAGACCTTTCTCTCCATCTGCAAACCCACACTTTTTATTTTTTCCCCAGTAGTACAGTTTTCAGCACAGAAAATTTAAGGCTGCTGACAACAGAATTGCTTTTCTTAGCTACCTTTCTTGGACCTATTTGATGTGGCCTGTGACCTCCTGGGGCCCAAGGCCACAACTCTAGACTGCATGCCCCACAGAATTACTCAGTCTCCTTCAAAATTTAGAAGGATGGCTGTCAAACACAACAGTTGAATTGGCTAGATTTATTGAGAAACTAAATTTACTCCCACAAAGTTTGCTTTGCAAGCATGCCCTAAGCTTTTCCCAGGCCATTTGGACAGAGATAAGGATTTTTCTGGAGGATGAATATGCATAGTTTTAAGTCTGTAAAGAAAACAACAGCCAACAGGAGCCAAAAAAAAAAGTGTGGGAAGCAATGTTTTATTTTAAAATGTTTGAAGTGTGTATGTGTTCAGTGAAAGCAAGACTGTCAAAAATGCCACCAAGTGCCTAAAGCCCACTGTGATGTTAGCCTATTGCAGCTCTCCCGTGTTCCCCCACGTATTTCTCTTCTTGGCTAAGCCCCAGCCCAACCCATCAGTCAGCAGGGAGAGAAGGGTGCTCCTTCCCTTCCTCCTGGGACTCACTGGGCAGCTAGCAAGGAACATGAGGTGACGCTTTCTTTGACGTACCCTGTAGCCAGCTCCCCTGCAGATGGGAGGGGCATTTCTGGTGGCAACCTGCGCCTGGGTTTAGCCTGAGCTTCCTGTAAGGGGTACTCCTGTCTCAGGGCAGAAGGTGATGCCTTCCAGCCCTATGCTACTATCATTCATTTGAGCATGGCTGCAGAAGAAGGAAAATATTTAATTCCACACAAGTTAATGAACTCTCATTTCCAGCCCTTAGTCCTTTAAATAGCAGGACAGGAAATATGAGTAACCTGCAACATCTGACAGAAAAGGAAAGTGGCTGCTTCATTCTTTTATGGCCTGTTACCCTATTGAACAATGACGTGAGAATGTGTTGGGACAAACCTGATGAGGTGTCCTCTGCCACGAGGTGCCCATTAGGCTGTTTGTTTTTCCCCTACTTAAAGGTGTCATTTGCCTTATGATGGATCCTGAAAATACCCAAGGTAACCACATGCCCAGCAGTGGCTGGGAACCCAGAGCAGAGAGCTGTTACTGCGAAGTCTGGAAATTATCCAGTTTACAAACATATACTTTATAAAGAAGTAATGTTCTCTAGGTTTTAGGAAGGATTTGCAACATACCACAGAGATAAAACTCTTTTGCAAAACTGGACTGATTAAAGATTTTAGCTTACCCTAGCAACCCTGGCGTGGAGCACCTGGCTGGATACTCTGGTGCTAAGACTGCTGACAGCTGTGTCACCATGTCCTCCTGTGCTCAGGAGATGTGTGGTACCCACATTCAGTGAGCAGAACAGATAGACCCCAATATCCTCTTGACTTGAATTATTTTAGCCATTCAAATCCAGAATGTCAGCTTTGCAATGATCCAGGACAGATTGCTTTGTTGCTGTTCAGGACATGGGCAGACTCTTTTACACCACTCTCCTTTTTCATAGCTTGTTTCTAGCCTTCCTCCCCAGAACGGAAATAAATATAAATCTAGCAAGGAGGATGGGGAAAGGGAAAGGAAAAGATGTTTCATACACATGTGTAAAGATGGAACTAAAAGACTGCTTTAAACTGCCTTCAGGCCTCAATCTTAGCCAAAATAACTTCTCAGTATACTTTGGTGAAGACATGAGAAATGAAAGTCATCATTCATAGAAAAATCAGTGTGGAGGAGCCTAGCATTTTGTGTCACTTCAGCCACTGAGGAGCGCACATTGACGGAATGGTGCTTTGCTGTGCTGTAGACTCAGAGCAGATGGATTTCCCAAAATATACACACATATAAATCAAAAGGAAAAATGGCATTGTATGTTAATGAGCAACTAATTACTCTGCAAATAATGTTTTGAAGCCATGTATCTGCCACTTGTAAACAAGACAGCTCACTGATCCAAATCACTTAAGACAATGCAGCAACAGCTTTTATCTTTGAAGAGGTGGAACCAGAGCTGTGCTGGTACTGATATAAAATCTGTAATCTAAAAATTAAACCAGATATTGCAGTGCATATTCAGATTCAGGAAAGGTTTATATTCCTTTATGGCTAGTTAAGACTAATAATAACTCTTATTATGACAAAGTTTTTATTTTTAAAGACACACATCCTCCTACTTCAGCACGCAGATTAATCTCTTCCTTCAAGTGCAAGTAAGCCAGACTGAATGAGACTGTAGTACACAAAGCATTATTTTGGACAAGTGGCCCCCAGATATAATTCCTTCCTAAACCCATCTGCACGTGTAAGATTGTACTCTGATTACACTGATGAGAATGGTCTTCCCAGGAAGGGCCAGGCAGCTATCACAGGCTGCTGGAGCAATTTATACACTTTTTCTTATCAGCATCCTGAGCAGCCCGCTCTGCCTAGATAAGGAGTTTGATGCTAAATTCAGCTTTCCTGTCTCTGGTAACTGCTTCCCCCTTCCTGTGAATGCTGTTTATATCAGGGCAGTCAGGACACGGAATTCCGAGCACACTCAGACTGCTGACTATCCCAAAGCTCCTAGCTGGAAGATGTGTGCTCACTATCACATCTGCAATGTCTTAGAGTGAGGCAATATGGCTTGACTTTCAACAGAGACTGAAAAATTCTATGGATACTTCATAAATACCCTATCACCATTCAAGAGTGAACATTTTTTCCCCTTTGCAGGCAATCACATTTTCTAAGCAGAGCAATTTAAGGTACTAAGGAACTAGAATATTATGTGTTTGTTTGACTGCTGTGAAAATGCCTTTCCTCCTCTCTGCCTCCCAGTTCTTTAGCAAAAAGTTCTGAAGCTGCAAGGGTTTCAGTTTCACTAAATTCTCTTAAAAAACTTCAATATCTTTTGCTTACATTTGAATAACAGTTTTTAACCACTGTCTGAGAGAGTTTTACAAACCCTGAATATCTTAGCTCTTATATCTAAATATATAGATATATAGCTATCTATGTTAGCTATTATCTCTAAAACCTAACAACAGGAAACAGGTTTCAAAATACTACAGGAAACCCTGAAAAAGGGAATTGACGAGGGGGTGGGGGGGTGGATTCACCCTCATCTTCTGGGCCAGCCTGTGGAATTGCAATCATAAAAGATTCCTAGAAAGGACACCTCCCATGTGAAGTTTCATCCTTGCTTTTGGCAAATGGACATTTGAACTAAAAATACCCTGCAGCATGGTATTTTTATTTCTTTCTCTTATGTGTCTTTAGTTTAGAATCAAACAAAAACCAAGGGCTTATTTCTTATCTGAAAAAAATGTTTTATCAAAACGTATATGAAACCTCTCACAGTGTGCTACTCAGCCTTGCTTGTTCTTTTCTGCTCTACTAAACTCTTAATTCAATTGTTTCTCCCATTAGAAGAAATCGAGTAAGTAAAGAATGAAGTGTCCCAGAGGTCACTCACCTATGGTGTAACTAGGCTAAATTTAGATCACACTCCCTATTTTAAGAGTCAAATAAGTAAACTTTAATTTCATGGTTTAGGTATGTTTGTGCTTCTAGTTAAAAGCACCTTGTCACTTCTGCAGAAAGAGACACAACTTCACTGGTGATTGGCAATAATGCTTACTTCCATGCACTTTAAAACTGCTTTGTACACTTACTTTCTGGACTCCCAAAGAACCAGAAGAGAGTTCAGAGATTGAGACTTCACTAACCTCAGCCGTGGCTCATGGATGATGGACTCCAGGATGTAGGTCTTTGGATGATTCTCATGCTCTATCTCAGACTGCTCTGCAGCATTTCTGGCCTACATTGCTTTCCTAGACAGGACCAACTTTTTTTTTTTTTTTTTTTTTTCCTTTCCTTTTGCATGTCTAAATTTTGGACTTTTACTATTTCCTTTTAAAGAGCTGTCACCTTGGGTGATTTGCTACATAAATTTTGTATTGAATATTAGAAGATCCTAACATATGCAACCTCTACTTGCCAAAATTATTTAATATTTTCAGGGAAAATTAATTTGGGCAGGGTGAAAAAATTGTGATGCTTTTAGAGGATGGTTTTAGAGGATAAACATACACAAATATACCTACGTATAGACACACAGAGAGTTTTTTATGCTTCTTTACATGACAGTTAAAAATTTACTTCAGTATTGGTCAAGGATCACTTGAAGACCATTTGGATGAATTCACACAAAAATCAATTGGAATTCCTAGAGATCTAACTACCCCACTTATAACGACACTAATAGGAGACAAATGCAAGCTTTGGTCTGTTGAATGTAAACCATTATTACAGAAAAAAGTATAGGAGTATGAATAAGTGAAGCAGAAGCCTGAACTGTAACTCTCAGCGGTGCTGCTCTGCCCTCTGCAGACGGGATTGCATAATCACATATTAACCCTGATCACGTACTTCTAACTCAACAGAAAAAGAAGTTATCAAAGTGAATGAAACACACATGAACATCACTGTGACACTGCAAGTCCTAAATAAGTCAGGAGTACTCTTGAGGCAGTGGCTGGTTTCTGAGTATCCTCACTGTGTCCACACTGCCAATTAAGCTGGGGAAATAATTATGGCCTGAATAGCACCCATGCCTGGAATCCAAATTCAGAATGAGGTACAGGAAGTATTTATGTTTGTTACTCTAATGTAAGCCACACGGCATTTCTGGATGGTGGAGAAACAAGTTCCAACCTCCACATGCAGAGCAGCTCCTCCTTTGTACTAAGAAGGGTTTCCAGCAAGACCTGGGGCACGTGGACCACAGCAAATGCATGACTGATACACCAGGCTACCAGCACCCCACTCTGCAATTGTTTAGCTATCTGCCACCCTGTACAGCACCTGCCTCCACCTTTTATCCTCGGTAAACATACAATAAATGTGGCAAACGCATCCACCTTTATGACCTCTCTATAATTTCATGTGCTCTCCTCGTGTTAGCTGGTAAAGAATGTTAAAGCTGCTTTAACTCTCCTCTATTTGCTGCATCCCCACTGATGTGAGAAAACACACACAACAGTACTTACTGCTTCTTATGAGCTGGACAATGCTTTTGAACTAAGGACATGTCATAACACTTCTGACAAGAACCATCATTTTTATAAGGCTTCTCTTGGATAGGAACAGTACACTAGAACTCACACAACACACAATTCAGATTAGTTCCAACTTTTCATTTTATTAAGTGCTGACATTTGAAAAGCTTTCTCAAAGCACTCATGCCAAACCCTAGGCATCAGATGTGGCCCTCACAAATGAGAAGCACCTGATGTTCCTTTACTCCACCTGCCTGCAGTTATCAGGTGTCACACCACAGACACAATGTCAGGTCTTTTGAAAAAAGAGCCTGGCAGGAATAAAAAATTGTGTACACAGCTCCCAACACAGCACTTCTTGTATTGTGTGACTACCACATGTGCTGGTTACATGACCCAAAGACTCACATGTCAGGAAACAGGAGAAGTGGCAGTCTTTCAGCAAGTGGCAGCATTTGCAGAATATCTTCAATACAAAACTAAAATAGGTGTTTGGACAAAAAAATCTGTATTTGATATAATACAGTGCAGAGCTTACAATATGTAATGTTATTATGCTTCTGTAAGTTAACTTTAATAGCAGGTCAATTCTTAATAATAACTCTTCTGAGCTATATTCACCTTCCATAGTTTGCAGGTAAAACAAGGGAAAGATAAGTCAGAGCAGCATATTAAAATTTGATGGAATCTCATTTTGTCATCCTTTTGTTGCTTTTATTTTTGTCATCCATTGCTTTTGTTTTTCTGAGGGATCTGCTGCAGACTAATGGGACAGGCTAGAAAATTTCCAAGCATATCAGTAAGCAAAATAGAAGTCTTAAATTTTCATTTTGCCCATTTCACAAATGGAAATGGTATTATTATTCCAAAGCAAAAAATTGGAGGAAAACAGTGGTCATGTTTATACTTAGCAACACTGTTCTCCAATACTTCCATTTGACAACAGCTGAATTGCATACTTAAACAGAATTCTTTACATATTCTTAAACAGAATTTTTTACATAATCCCTGCTATCTCAGATAACCGACACAGAAATATCACTCAGAGTCTGGGCTACATCTTGAGAACCTTGTACAATCTGACAATACCTTCACCAAACGAACACTGAAGCTCTAGTTTTACCTTTCTTTACATTCTTTTCATCTGAGGACTTTGGAGTGGTTTGTAACATGTAACTGAAGAAAGCAAAGGAAAGGAAATCAAATCTTAACACTGTTCCTCCTTCCAACAAAATAACTGTATCTAGTGACACAGCAATTATTCTCAAATCTAGAAATATGATAAATTCTAAAAACCTGTACAAGAAGTACTATTCTGTACCTGTTTATACCTTCCCTTGGACAAACCAGAAACAAGTTAATTACACTTGAATAAACCTGATTATTTCAGGGGAGTGTTCAGGTACAGGAGACATGCTCCCCTTCCTAGTCACATATGACTAGGTCTCATGAACTGAGATGGGAATTAGGATTTCCCCCATTTTCAGCTTGCAGGTTTCAAGCCCAGCTTGTTTCTACACTGTCACACAAGCTCCAGTACAATTCTAGCCAAGACACCCTGTGGAACTACTTGGTCATGAGTTTCAAATAGCCTTGGAACAGAAAAGCCAAGGCAATTCAGCACCTTTTGAAATGCATTCTTCGAGAAGAATGGAAAGCAGGTTTCTTCTTCCCCAGATCTTGTTACCTACCCCTGGGTTCTTCTCTTACTCTTAGCACTGATGTTCTCCAGGCATGAAAGTCGCTTGGGCCCACCTGAAGAACACCCAGGAACTCACTGCGTACAGCCCAGGGCTGGATCTTCACAAAGGACAGAAAGGCAAGCAGAGCTCTTTTAGGAGCTGTCTGAGCAGTAGTCAACTGGTCTCTGGTTCTGAAACAGCAGTTTTGGACTCAAGCAGTTGAAACTTCAGCCCAAAATACTAAATTCACTGAAAACAATATATGGCCATAAATATGTCTACACCATCATGCCAAGTAGTACCTCTCCAAAGCCAGCTCACCTCTGACTCTACAGCAAGGCTGCATGTGCACTGGAAGGAGCAGCCTGGAGGCTAAAGAAGCACTGCCAGACTTCCCAGGCACACTGCTGGGCCTCTGCAGGCTCAGCACTCTTGGAAGGACAAGGTAAGCAGGATGCAGACTGCATGATGCCTCTGATCACTACTGAATTCTGCTCTTCTAGAGGGCGACAGACACGGGAATCACCTCTGTAAGACCATGCAATTATTTTGGAAAGGCTCAGAAACAGAACAAATATACAGATTAGAATCATGAGCAAAACTTCAGAGAAAAGGAAATGGCTCTGTACAGCTAGAATTGCCCACAATAAGTAATTCTGAATTTATCTGCATAGATACACATACTGCACAGCAAAAACACTGACAGACTTCCCATAATGAGACACTTCTCAATGTAGTAAATGACAGGACTGGTTATTCCTTCCTCCCTCTCCCCCTGCATAAAACTCAAATCTATCTTCTGTGTTATTTATACATAATGAAAAGGAAAAGCTCATGAACTATAGTGACTGACTGTAAGCAAGACAACTCACCAAGTAACAATGTTACTGAGGGAAGGGTGTGTGTTGAAACAGGAAAGTTGCACTTACTAAATAAAACATTTTTTCAAGAGAAGCTGAACTGAAAAGTAAGTGAAACTGAAAAAAATCTGAATTTGAACATCAGTGGGGATATATATTTTCTCACTTCTAAAAGCCTGAGCCTTTTTCCACTGAAAATACTGATAAAAGAGTAACATACCCTTCAGAATCTCTTTAAAATTGCATATTTAAAAATTGCACATTTAATAATTGCACAATAATTTTTTCATCTCTTGTTCAGCGAGGGCTGAAGAGAAGTTCAAGAAATTCACTGTGGTAGAAGTCCTTAGTCAGCAGAAAGTGCTCTGAAGAAAGCAGTAGGAACTGGAAGAAAATATTCAGCACCTGCAGCTTTGGCTACTGGCGGGTAAAAGCAAGTAAAGTTTTGGGGTGTGCTGAAACCTTTAAGATGAGAGCTGATCCCATAGTAATTTTTTAAGAGATAAACAACCACTTGCTCATTAACAACTATAAGCAAAGGAGAAGAGCAGGATTCACTTCTGTGCAGAAATTCACATGCTTGTGTGTCGTGGTTGTTTCCCAACCCACCATTTTGAGTCCAGGATTCTGCAGACATGGGAAATAAGGCTCTCTGCTAGATGTGAGGAAGAGTCTTAAGATGCTTTGCCCATGCCCAGGTCTGTTACTTCCCCTTCTTTCCTTTAACGCTACTGAATATGAACTTTAACTTCATTAAGCCTCCAGAAAGCCTCCAAGTTGGTTATTTCTCCTAATAATTCAACTCCCAACACCGCTTGCAAGACAGTTAAATTTAAAAAAATGTTTTCAGGTTGAAATATGGGTGTTATAATCTATTTCTGGATCTAAGTATTCAATTTTCCATCTGTTCTCAGAAAACTGCATAGGAAACAAATTGATTTTAGGAGCCATTCCCACACAGGTAGGTATCCTACACAAGAAGACTTCATTCTCCATGTTTACCACAAACCCACCGAAGCTGCGGCTCTGTTTGAAGGTCAGTTAATTCATCAATGGATCTCCAGCTGCACTGACAAGCGTATGCACGAGCTCCTTTCTTCTTTATCATCTTTGCTCTTAGTTTACTGAGCTCAGGCATGTTATTCCTGCCAAAGAAGTGAATTCATCTTAGGATCATGCTGGGTTGTTTTGAATTCTTTTTTAAAGAAAAAATATTAATGAGGCCATTTCAAATCAGAAGACATTTTGACAATTCTGAGTACCACTGTCATGAATTAATTTCGGGATATATTTGAATTCTATTTTGAACACTCCTTTCCTGAGAGCAGTCTCAGTGTGTAGTTTCTGTGTTCTCAGATAAACTACAGCCTGATGTTTTTGTAAACAATGTTATCTGTTGGGTTTATGGATTTCCAGTCAGCCTCCAGAGAAAGAATTGTGAAGAAAACCAAGCAGAGCTAATTCTTGTGTTAAAAAAATTACCCAAAAATGCATTTATCTTATCAAACTTACTGTAAAAATTGCTATGCATAATGGGTAAAATGATAGAGTTAAATTTTTCATCAGGAACTGCTACTCAAGGTGATTGCTAAAGTGACTGAAATTAAATGGCCATAAGAGGGTAGTCTGTACATCAAACCAGAAATAATTCCTGTAGAGCCATGAACCATAACAAATGAAAAATCAGCATGCTATGACAAGAACAAATTATTTCAAAAAAACCAAGTGAAAATGTAGCATTTTAGCTATCGCTGCTCTCATGACCTCCTCCTGGCCACTGGTCACTGAATTCCTCAAAAACAACATTAACAAGCCCAATTAAATAAAGAAAACTCAAAACAAGTATCAAGGGAAGAATTTTTAGAAAAAGAGATCAGACACCTACTGATGGAAGGAAAACGATTAGCCTTAAAATTTGCTTTCTAAAATTCAGGTTTGTCAAAATTAACAGCTAAATATCTTGCTACAGATTACAAATTTTAATCAATGTTGTAGGTATCTGATACTAATGCCGCTCACGTGGTTTTTTCTTTCGGTAATTTCAAGATGTGAGAAGCAAAATAATTTTTGACTCTGGGTAAATAAAAGAATTCCACTTTCGTTTAAACCTTTTCCACTACCAAACTAATCTTAGGAGACTAGTGCAGCATGGTATTTTTAAAATGGCTTTAAATAATGGGAAAAATAAGGGTATTCAATAAGAAATGCAAATTTTGAGACTGGAAGAAAAATACTGGAATAACCAAAAATATAACACGGGAAAAATAATGGAAAAGGAGCTGGTATCTCCATTAATGTTCTTCTCTGACTGTCACATCACTCTCCAAGCACATACTCTGAACACACCCACCTCTTCCATCAGTTACCAGGCTCACACAGAGACTGTACTAAAATAAGAGGAATGCAAATCTGATGTCTATTAGGAACGTGCCTACTACACTATCTTTCACTAAGTCTTGGCATTAGCTTTAGAGAAACTGGAAATAAGAACTCCTTACTTTAGGGTCTTCAAAGACTATTTAAAGAATTAAAAAACATTACAATACAAGCAGAAAAAAAAATCCCACCCCACCATTTAACCAAACTTTGCTTCAATAAAGAAATCTGTTAAGAAATAAAGCTATTTGATTTTCACTGAACATGACAGCACACCTGAGAGTGGAAAAAAGAACATCTGCCTTGAAACCATCACAATCTGCATGAGTGAAGGTGAGGTGCAAAGTACATGCTGAACAGCCTGTATTCATGTTGCTGACATTGTACATACCCTGCACTGGCTGGCAGAGTCCAACCTCTAACATGCTTATTTCAGCAATAAGCTGTCCTTTTCATCCATGAAACTTGAATTCATTTTAAAAGCACAGGGAGAGTCATGGGAGAAGAGATAGAAATGGATGAAAACAGATTTTGGGAGGTGTTGCTTCCCCCTCCCCAGACAGTCCCACCTGATCCCAAACAGGCAGCATGCATGCTTTTTAGGTGACACAGCAGTGCTAAGGGCTTTTCATCTTCCCTGTTCTTATTGAGCTCCAAAGCATGGTAGCACAATACCCACCCCAGACACACCTGAAAAAAAGATAATCACAGGACTGATCCCAGACGTAGTCATTGAAAAGTGACACACGGAAGTCACAAGCAGTACAACGCAGCTGATCACACGCTCTAGACAAAGAAGAACAATCAGAGAAGCTGACTGATAAAATAACATCCACTATAAATGGGTCAAAGTACAGCACTCCCTCACCAACACGAGAAGCAATGTCACCTAATCTTAATGCCTTTAGATCTCTGGCATGTTCAGAATTATGGTATGTGATTTAATTATATGTTCATGTATTATTTTTACATGCTCCTATCCTCACTGAACACATAAAATAAACTGATATTCACTTGATATATTCTCCTTAGTCTTCCTCACTGATACAACACTTGGGCACTCAAATATGTGTTGAGTGCACCATTACTGACAAAAAAATGCCACATGGAAATGCAGTAATGTTCTAAAGGATGTTATGGATAAATCATCAAAGTATCTCTTCTGCTAAACTCAGCTGCAATTGCAAAGTACTCTGACCATTTTCAGTTTAGGTTCTGGGAGATTTCAACCAGCCCACTGATTTATGTCAGGTACCTGGCATCACACAGAAAGATCAAGAGAGGCAGGGAAAAATAACAACACAGCAGCAATTTCCTTAACTACTTGTTACTGATTTTTGGTTTCATGTCTCATTTGCAAGCATTTTTCACCACCTCAAACAAACAAAAGGTCAGGTGGTCAACAACAGAGGACTGGAAGGGACCAGCTGATTTCAAGGGCAGTTACAGGCAGCCACTTTTTAGATGACTGTAAGGCTGTCCTGCCCAGTTCAAATGCAGAATTTTGTACCACCACAGAAACACAGCTCTGAATAAAAATAATGATAAAGCAAGTAGCACATATATTTTCATGTTTCCTACCTTTTTGAAATATTTGTTCCTATCCCAGATGGTGAAAGGCTTCCACCCAGGTACACTGGACAGCATCTATATGGATTCATTAAAAAATATTAAACAGGTTGGAGAAAGCAGTATAATATTTATCCTAGTTTAACAGCATGGTATTTATAAAAAAAATTGAATACAGGCAAAGCATCCAAATGCTTGTAAACTACAGAATTTTAAAATTCCCATTATCAAAGTATTCAAAGAAAAACTCAATGACAAACACTCTCTGTGCCAAATATACAAGGATCTACATGTTGCAGCATTTGATAAATGTGTATGCCCGTAAGGCAAAGGAAGATGTTGTTCAATAGCTTAAATAATTAATAAATTTATAATAAATTATTTTGACCACATGAAAACACATTAACAATTCTTTGAAATCACTTGCTTGTCTTTGCTTTTTCTTTAAAAAAACTGCCTCTCTTCTTGATGTCCTTCTTAAGAAATGTCAACACAAATTAAACAGCAGCAGTATTGGCAGCCTGATAAGAAGTTATAATCAAGCAATGTCCAGCAAGCCAGAACATTTTTCACGTACCTTTTCCCATGTGCCTGTACAACAACACTATTTGTTTCAGGTGTGAGACTTGCAGAATTAGACTTCAATTTCTGTTTAAAAACAACCAAAGAATAAAATGCAGCATTACAGCAAAGCCACAATATTCTGTTTTACTTAATAAGCAGGAGCCAGAAAATCTCAGTCACAGAAGAAGGGGACTAAGACTTAGGGGATTTTCTTGTTCAAGTTTGTGAGGCTCTGAAGTAACAGATAAATGAGGAACAAGGCTTCTCTTCCCACACTGAATTTCCAGCTCTGGCTGAAGGAATTCCACACCAAATGATCACTTAGACTTTACAATCAAGACTTAGTATTTCATGCCCTCCTTTTACTGATTTTGCTTTTAAAATCAGTTATAATTTAGAACCTTCTTCCTGGATGTTTTTTAGCTTTTGTTTCACTAAAACCCATCAAGAACTTAGATTATTCAAAAAAAACAGAGTCTTTGAAAGGTTTCTTATTTGCTGCACACAGAAGAGTTTATTTGAATTCTAGAATATGAAAATTCTGTATCCTTAATGGGAAGTGCTAGGGATATAAATGATAAAATGATACAGATTTACTGGCATAATTCTCCTTCAGATGTATAGAAGTATTTTTTGTTGGTTCAGATTTAGCCACTCTGTAAAAAATCAAAGACAAACAAAACAAAAACAATGTCACTCATGAAAATAAGGGAATCTGCAGGAGGTTTCGAAGTATAACACCATTTTCTACTGCTGATACCCAAATGAGTATCTATTTTCAATGCCTTCTATCACTGTAACTGTCTTGAGAATGTAAATTGCAGCTTCATCTCCATCTCCTGCTGTGAAATGAGAAGACATTTGGAGAGGATACAAAATGGGGAGCAGTGGTTGGTGTATCAGATGACTCAGCTGCCATTAAGGGGGACCTCAAATGACTTCCAGAAATGGGGTGAGAAGAATCTCTTCCAGTTCAGCTAAGGTGAAATGCAAACTCCCGCCCCAGGGGAGGACTAATCCTTATGCACAGAACACCATGTGGGCTGACCAGCCAGAAAGCAGCTTTGCAGAGAGGGCAGTGGGAAATTCAGTCGATAACAAGTTGACCATGAGCCAGCAGTGAGCCCTTGCAGCACAGTGGGGCAACAGTACCTTGGGATACATTAGGAGGGGCGTTGCCAGCATGTCCAGGGACATGATCCATCCTCTCTACTCAGCACTTATGAGACAGAATCACGAATCACTTCAGCTGGAAGGGACCTTCCCCTGCTCAAAACAGGGTCAGTTTCAGCAGCTTGCCAAGGACTGTGTCCAGCTGCATTTTGAACACCTCCACAGACTGAGATTCCACAACCTCTCTGTGAAGATTGTCCCTGTGTTTAACCACCCTCATGGTAAGAAAAGTGTTTTCTTGTGTACAGATGGTATTTTGTGTGCTTCAGTGTAAGCCCATTGCCTCTTGTCCTGTCACTGGGCACTATGGAGGAGAGTCTGGGCCCTCCTTTACTACCCACAGCTATTTACATACATTGATAAGATCTTCCTGGAACCTTCTTTTCTCCAGACTGAACAGTCCCAGCTCTCTCAGCTGCTCCTCATATGACAGGCATTTCAGTCTCTTAACCATCTCCATGGGCCTTTGCTGGAGGTTCTCCAGTAGCTTCATCTCTCTCTTGTATTTGAGAGACCAGAACAGGTCACATTACTCCAGACAGGACCTCACAGACATGTCTGGAGCACCATGTCCCACACAAAAGAGGCACAGACACAATGGAGTGTGCCCAGGAAAGGACCATAAAGGTCATTAAGGATTTAGACCATCTGACAACCAGGTATCAGCTAAGAGAACTGGAATTGTTTAGTCTGGAGAAAACAATGGTCAGGAGAACCTTATGAAGGTATGTCAGGGAGAAATAAAGAAGACATAGCCAGATTCCTCTCAGTGGGACCACTGACAGGAGAGGCAATGGGTGCAAACTGAAGTACAAATTTCCACTCAAACATGTGAAAAATCCTTATGACTTGTGAGGGTGGTCAAACACTGGACCAGGCTACTTAGAGAGGCTGCAGTCTGCATCCTCAGGGATCACTGAAAGCCACGTGGACACAGTCCTGGGCAACTGCCACTAGGCAGTCCTGCTTAAGCAGGTGGTTGGACCAGATGATCTCCAGAGGTCCCTCTCCCAACTGCGACCATTCTGTGATTCTGAGCATTGACACTATGCTCTATTTTGAACTAGCGTGTTCTTTAATTTCCTGTTATTACCTAGGTAAGTATATCTCTCCTGTTCTTCACTACAGGATTACCACATTTTCCTTTCTGTTTTATTTTGCAAGTTTATTCTACAGCTTGTTTTCATTCACGTTTTACTTTAAAAGTTTTAGCTTATGGTGCTTTTACTTCCATTGTTGAACCTGATTTGTTCTGAATTTCTGCAAACCCCTACTCACCGGAGGTGTTTTGGTAAAGCTGCTGTCATTACAGATTTCATCAATAATGTCATCTAGATCTTCTTCACTGCTGCCAGCACTCATTAACACTTTAGCTGATCTGAAAAATAAATAAATCGGCCTTCATTTTTGTAGCAAGACTACAGCAATTCTAAGAACTGTGAGTCAAAAAATATAAACAGTTACAGCATTTTTCCCCTAATATTTTTGTAGTATCTCAGGTAAGCCATCCAAATAATGACTGAACAGATGTAAACTGCAGGATAACACCTTTCAGTCACTGTTGAATTGTCCCATCACAGATCTTATTTTTGCTTGCTTCTTTTTTTTCCAACCACTCCCAACTGTGAATAAAACTATGACAGTATAACTAACCCCTGCTACACTTACTGGGCAATTAACTGGACGACCCTAATTTTTCACATTTAGCCTCCGCAGCAGGAATATGATAAGGTCAGAGGAAGGTCTCTACACAAGCTATGCAACTACAGGTGTCCTGAAGAGAACTCCTGTAGAACTGGATGCATTTAGAAAGATCACCCGCACTTCACATTTGCTCAAGTAACACTCAAGTCTGCTGTTTGCTAGCTCTTTGTCAAAGAAGAAGGCCTGTAGTACCACTGCATTAACCAATCAAGAACAAATCTACTTCTGAGAAAGAAGAAAACGGTGTAATTTTTTTTCCAAGATTGTAATTAGATCGACTAAAATTAGGTGCTCATCTAACCAATATGCAAACTATGTGGAAGTCTAGTAAAGTGGTCAAAGGTGCTGGTCATGCTGGTCTTGCATTAGTCATTGGATTCTTCAAGATCCTTTCCTGAGACCCTGAAATGTGTGTTGGGTAAGCAAGCGCTCAGCAGTCCATCTGTGGAGATATCTGGCCAAGCCTCTCTGGTCCACAGACCCTCCAAAGGGAGTCTGAGATGCTTGTGAGGGCTGGATGTAAACCTGATGGTCAGGATGGAAAGCCAAGGGCAGGCAAAGATGCCTGTCAGGGCCAGGATGGAAACCTCAGGGCCAGGATGGAAATCTGATGTCTGGGATGGAAGCCTGAGGGCAGGCTGGGCTGTCAGATACTGAATGCTTGGCAGTACTGTAAGCCATGACCCTGCCAGGACCAAACTTGCAAAATCACCATTTTGAAAATTGTGGAATTTGAGGCAGATACCTCAAAGTGTAGCATGAAAGTTAAGTGCTTACTATAGTGGATATGGTTAATACAGTATGAACAGAAAAGTTATGAACAGAAAAAAAGAACAGAAAAAACCGACCGGAGGGAAGAGCATGAAGCTGTGTCAGGGGAGGTTTAGGTTGGACATCAGGAAAAGGTTCCTCACCCAGAGGGTGTTTGGGCACTGGAACAGGTTCCCTAGGGATGTGGTCACAGCAGCAGCCTGACAGAGCCCAGGAAGCCTTTGGACGATGCTCTCAGACACACGGTGTGACTCTTGGGATGTCCTGGGCAGGGCCAGGAGTTGGACATCAATAATCCTTGTGAGTCCCTTCCAATGCAGAATATTCTGCAATTTCAGCGAAATGACTGAAGTATCAAGAGAATAAAAACTTTGATAATGTTATTGCTGAAGTTCTTCCTGCTCTAAATCGCGAGATTTATAGATATTTGAGGTCAGTTATATACAGAGACGCTACATCTTAAGGTCAGTAACAGAGCCAAGTAATCCCCAACCCTAACTCACAGGCAAATCAGCACAGCTTTTAACGCCATATTTAATCCAAGGCTGCGGTACACGCAGGAGACAAAGCCTGCCTGAAATAACTAAACTCGCGGGCACACGACTTGGGTCTTTCAAAACACGGGCTGCAGGTGACAGTCGCCGACCGCCGGCCCGGTTCCGGCTCCTGAACCCGCCTATTTTGGGGTCTTGAGAGGGGTGGCCGC